>NC_069661.1:39445000-40079687 GCF_027244095.1 Hemicordylus capensis | reverse complement strand
GGTGTGTGTGTGTGTGTGTGTGTGTGTGTGTGTGTGTGTGTGTGTGTGTCTGCGAAGGTTCCCCCTCCCCTCGCCGGCCTCTCCAATCACCGCTGCAGCCAGGTAAATGGAGTATTTTCGGCCCTTTCGTGCCTCTGAAATGGGCTGCAATGGCCATTTTGGCTGCCGCCACACATGCGTACGTGGCCTCTGCGAGGCCTGGCATGGCCTTCGGCATCACAGAGATCATTTGTGCATGTGCGGTGGCCATTTTGTTTTTTCCAAAATGGCCACCATGCACGCACAAATGACCTCTCCGATGCCGTAGGCCATGCCAGGCCTTGCAGAGGCCATGTACGCATGCATGATGGTGGACAAAATGGCCACCGTGCCATTACAGAGGCCCCAAAGGTCTGAAAATACTCCATTTACCTGGCCGTGGTGGTGATTTGAGAGGCGGGCAGGGGGAGGGGGAACCTTCATGGACGCACACACCCCTGCGGCCAACAGGCCTACAGAAAGCCCCCCGAAGGGGCTACAGGTATTTTAATTCTATTTTAATTTTTTTAAAAAAATCATGGACCTGTCTGGATGTTCAGTAATAATCCGGACTGAACGGGGGGTGTGTGTGTGTGTCAGTTTGATTCCGAACCTCATCCAGTCAGCGTCAACTCCTGGTGACCACAGAGCCATGTGATTTTATTGGTAGAATACAGGAGGAGTTTACCATTGCCTTTCTCCTGCGCAGTATGAGATGATACCTTTGCTGTTGTCACTGAAGTGAGCATCCACCTCCAGCACCTTCCTATATCGCTGCTGCCCTATATGAGTAACTACAAATACCTATATATATTTACTAGGCACAGTCTGGGAAACACACCGGTGGGGATTCAAACTAGCAGCCTCTTGCTCCCTAGGCAAGCTCCCGCTAAAAGCCTCTTGCTCCCATTGCACCACCATAGCTAGCTTGACAGAAGCCTGTATACTCCAAATAATATACATTATTAACCCATTTCAGTGATCTGGAACCTAAAATGCAGCACAATCAGACTGACTTATCACACCAGACTCAAATAAAATGCTGTTATGGCAAAGATACCTCATACCACTGTGAAGTAGTATAAAAGTTCTCAACCCAAGTGTAAATAACCATCATCCAGTAAAAGAGTGTCATTGTCCTCTGCTAGGATTTTTTGTACATTATTTAATAAGAAATATCTATGCATCACTAAGAGGTGTGTATACCTACACTGGTATCCAGCTAGCTTGTTTCAATTTTATTATTTTTTGTAAAACTACTAGACTATATGAAATATAATAATGAATGTTTTCAACTATTTATTACAGCACTGGTCTTGCTATAACAAATTCTGATTGATTCAAAAGGGTGGAACTATCCTTCAGGTCAGCTCAACCCTCAGAAGGCTATGCCATTTGTAGTCAACACTGGTGTTCAGAAATTTTCTTTTCTTTCATATTTTCTCAAAAATTCTACATTGTTGCTCCTTTAACTGCTGATGTAAACCTGAATGATTGTTTAATTTTCCAAAATTGAAACTACAGTTAATTTATTTTAATCCTAAACACAAAACAAGACTATGTAATATTTACCAATTGAGAATATGATATATGAAAATAAGATATGTGACTGATTTTTCCTAACCAAGAATTACTGGTAGGGAAGCCAGGGAAACAAGACTAACAAATGATACGTAGGTGAGGTTCCAAATTCTCTGGCTGACATCCTAATAAAGCTAGGACACAACAGGAGGCTACATCATCACAGGCATGAGCTTCCCCATTTCCACAATGTGCACATGCTGGGGAAGGGGAGAACCTTTTGCTGGTCTCCTCTGTCTCTGGAACTGCTCTGTGCCTTCCAAAATTATGTCCCTGAGGGTTTCACAGCCCTCAGGGATGTATTGTTGGAAGACACAGAGCAGGGAAGATCAGCAAAAAAAAAAATTGCTTCCCCCATACACGTGCTGTAAGTGTGGGGAATCCTCCTGCTGCGTGACGAGTAGTCTCTTGCTGCGTCCTTGCTTTGTTAATCAGGATGGTAGCCAGTATGTGGACAGACTTGCAAACTACAGCCAAGTATTACAAGAGAGTACAAGTTCAGACACCAAGGAGTTTCTAGTAAGAACTTGAACATTTAGTGAAAAATGAACTATGCTTGTGATTTGCACTCAAACTTGCTCGGAATTAATGGTCTGATCCTCCATTAATTCAGAACTGCAGTGGATCTTATTGGTTCTGATGGAGTCAAGTCTTCCGCTCAATATTTCATTTTACTTTCTATGATTTACATGGAACTTCTTTCAGAGGCAATGTGAGTAAAACCGGCAGAATCTACTTTAATACACAGAGTCAATAAAAGTTTTACAAATGAAAAAAAATCCGGTGTGTTATTTTTCCCTTCTACTAAAGGCAGTAAAACTGCAATTATATACAAACTCTTTCTTAAGAATTACTTTGGAGTAAATATGCATAGGACTGAGCTGCATGCTACTTACATTCTTATCTGGTAATCTCATAGTGCAAGAAATATTTGTAAACCTGTGTCTTGGCCCTAGTAATGATAAACACCGACAATGTGAGTGATCACAGTGACAGTGTCTTTGCTATGATTCTCCAAACCAGTGAAAATGTATTTATAGAACAGTGCAATCCATCAAAGGCAACTGAGGTTGCTCCTGAACTACAAGTATAGTCTCAGTTCTCAGAATGTCTGTTTCCAATAAATTGGGAAACCACAACGCAGCATTTCTAACCACTCTTTATTGGGATCTGTCTAATAAGTTGGAGTTTTTGAGAAAGCTTTCCCTTAAATGACTCTGTTCTTACAATTAGATTTTTAGATATTAAAATACTTGTTCTGGGTGCCACTTTGCTCTGTACCAGATCTCCCATCCATCTATATCCATCCATCCACTGTCTGTGCACAGATACTGCTACTCCACTGCTGTGTTGCAGGAAGCTAACCAAGGATATTCAAAGAACTTGAGAAATCTTCCTCATGCTTACTGTTGACAAGCATACAGCCCTAGTTTTCCTCTCTGTACTCTCTTTAGACTTACCAGTACCTCAGGTTCTTTACAGTCTTCATTGTTACATCCATAGAAGTCTGGAATTTTATCCACATCTTGTATATTCCCTTGTACTCTCACTCCCTTGTCTGTGTGACAAGCCTGGCAAACGGGTGCATTGCCCATATCAGTCCTCCAGTTAACTCCTGCAAGTGGGTTTGACTTTGCAATGTGCTGAATACTCCTAGCGGGCAGATGACTTTAGACAATCCGGAAGGATAATCACTGCTGCTATGTTTTGCTGCCCTGAGCTCCCTTCGCCAAAGTTTTCCTTCTGCTGGCTGGCCTGTATCAAACAGAAACCTCAACAATTGCAGACAGCATTCAGCAACCATTTCCAATTCAGGCGCTGCCTGTCTATTTTTACACCTACTAGGCCAGCTATGCATGTAAATTGAACAGGGAGGGGGAAAGCTGCATACAGCCAGCCTGACAAGCACACAGAGTTAAAGTCCTACTGTGTGAAATGCCTCCACATGCAAGGGTTATTGAATTACCCAGCTGCATGCCTTTGAATGTTTTGATTTTTTTTTCTCCCTCTCTCTACTGCTCTCATTATCCTTTGGTGTTTACCCAGAGCATTACATTTCAGAATGCTGCATGCTAACGCCTTGGTAGTTTCCAAGAAAACAAAACACTTCCACGTAAAACGATTAATTCAGAATGCCAACTATTTGCTATTTACCATACAGATGCTTCAAAGATATTTCAGGGCATTTTTATGGCCTTAAAACAAAAACCTTCACATAGTATTTAATAGGCAATGGTGGCTGAATTTGCTCTGGTTGATGAGTCAGAATCTCATAGAATCCTTTTTATAATTTTACAGAATTGTGACACTTAATTGTAATTTAAGCCATATATCTGTAGTTGAATTCCTCCCCCCACCCCGCAAAAAAAAAAAAGACTGTTCTTTTTCCAAGATTTCTACATTCACTGCCAGAATTTTCTAAGAAAGAACAAGAGCTGGGCTTTCCAGGCCCCACTGCAAAGATTGAAAGCAGGCTGCATACTGTGCAAGCACATAATATTCACGGCTATGGAATTAGATACAAAAGCAACCTAATGCATATACAAAAGCCAGTGCACTAAGATCTGCTATGTAACAAAGAGAACGGCTGATTTAACAATAGTTTTAAATTATTTTGTCACAAAGTATGAGTGTGTCCTGGTTTTGTACAAAACTACCCAACAGCCTCATTCGTCCAACTATTTTCTTCCTGAAGATTCGAACAATATCCAGGTCTGCTATCAGTCCAACATCTCTATTGCGCTATTGATTTGTACCCAGTTACCCTTCACATCTGCCAGACTTTATAATTTGATAGCTTTGGGGGTTTTGTTTTTTACCCTTTATGACTACTGACCTATATGGATTCAGTAATTAAGTCAAGTTGATTTTCTGTGCTTCTCCTCTCCCCACCCACCCCGTCCCAATTGCTCAGTCTTTCATTATTACAGCATATAACATTAGTATAGTGCTTTATTATTTTAAGGTTAATTGACCCTTATTTGTCATGTATGGACCGAAGTCTTACCTTCATAGCTAAATATTTCTTGTGAACCACAACATATAGCTAAATGTATCAATGCCCACAGGATTTCCCCTGCGGGGCAAATAGCAGCTTCATGAGAACAATTCAAAAATTGAGCAATCAGGAAACTGAAGCAGGGGAAGAAGGTTAAACACCCTTCCCCCAGCACTAAGCTCTAATCTGAATTGGGGGCCCCAGAAGCTGTATTTATTTATTTATTAAAGGCAAAATCCAGTTGTGAATCTTCCAAGGCCTGCTGGAAGCAAGATAATTTGTTGGGTGAGGTGGCAGAGATCCTACCCAGATTTCTTCTTGGTTACAATATTTTGGTCAGTATTTTACACACTCTTCCAGCCCCTACTGCAAAAGGTCTCAACATCTTTGAACACCACAAGTAGCAAAAATGAAAAGCCTTGTTTAGGAAAGAGGGGGTGATAGGTAGGTAATCTCCAGGTATTCTTTGGAACCTGTGAGAGATAAGCATTTATGTATGCAACTTCATTTGAATAGGGGAATATTACACCTAACATAAGATAACAAAGTTCGCTTTCATTGCAATATAAATCCAACTATGTGGCAGAGCTCACTGTGTGTGCAAGCCACCTTTACCAATTTATTTAATCCCGTTGTCCTTTTCTTTTTAGTATTATAACAGGCTGCAGTTGGCAATCCCTGACACTTGAAGGATATTCTATAAATATAAAAGGTTAAGCTGCTCATCACTGTTTCCTGCTCATGCCATTCTGCCTTCTCACATTCCATGACTGATGAATAAGCTTGATAAAGGTTTGTGGCAACTGCTAATGCTATGAAAATTAGCTAGAGATTCCAGACTCTAGAATGGCAGCTTCAATTCTACACATTCTAGAGTCAAAGCTGGGGGGCAAGCAGGTGTGTGTATGGATTAGGCATTGCCTACAGAAGGGGACAGCAGAAGCAGACTAATAGAAACAACAAATTCTAACGACTTTCCATAAGCTTCCTATTTGGGGGTTAGAAACATTGATAATTATTTGAAAACTGACACATCCTACCCAGGGAGATCTCAGGCTGGGAACTTCAGCTCTCTGAAGAATTCTATTGGGCAAAGAACATGGGGAAAATACAAAACATACTTCTAAAGAATTCATAAATGGATACACTTGTAAAACAGGAAGCAAAGCCTGTGGAATCAGTTAGAAGAATGCCAAATAGTGACTGGCACACATTCCTTTGAGGAACTACTTGCAGATGGTTAGGATCTATATAGATATCCAACACAAAGGATGGATAAGGTTTCTGCCAATGCCCTGCTAACAGTGTTAGTGTTTGTCAAAATGGCTCAAAGTTGTTAAGGGCAAATTACTCAGAAAGCAAGTATTTTCATCTTTTGCCAGATTCAGCAAGGACATGGCCCTCAACCCAAGTGCATATTTAGGCATTTGAGTCCTTATGGAGCAGTGGAAAGTTCCCATGGTCTTGTTATAAATTCAGTTATTTGGGTCTGCTTCTTAGATATGTCATATCAGATGGCAGTAAAGGAACCAAAAACAGAGGCTGCTTTTACAGTACTCTGTCCTGTATATCAGTCTATTATATAATTTAAAAGCAAACAACAGAAATGAGTGAGATGCTGCTTTCACTTTTTGTATTTACAGCTATTTTAAAAAGCCAAGAATTGTGTCTTGAGAAACTTGATATCAGTCTAGCCTACTGTCATTCTCAACTGGGGAATTAAGGTAACTTTATTCCTATTTCAGATCAATATCTTGCAGCCAACCCTTGATTAGTTTGTTTGATCTATCAAGAATTGAATATTGCTGGGATCTAATCACAAGGTTTTTCCCCCAACTCTGGCACTAATTTCTGATTGTTTGATTGATTAAGTGCCGTCAAGTCAGTGTCAATTCTTAGCGACCACATAGATAGATTCTGTCCAGGATGATCTGTCTTCAACTTGGCCTTTAAGGTCTCTCAGTGGTGCATTCATTGCTGTCGTAATCGAGTCCATCCACCTTGCTGCTGGCCGGCCTCTTCTTCTCTTTCCTTCAACTTTCCCCAGCATTATGGGCTTCTCAACGGAACTGGGTCTTTGCATAATGTGTCCAAAGTATGATAGTTTGAGCCTGGTCATTTGTGCCGCAACTGAAAATTCTGGATTGATTTGTTCTATGATCCATTTGTTTATTTTCCTGGCTGTCCATGGTATCCTCAAAAGTCTTCTCCAGCACCAAAGTTCAAAAGCGTCAATGCTTTTTCTATCTTGCTACTTCAAAGTCCAGCTTTCGCATCCATAGAGTGTCATGGGGAAAACCATTGTCCGAACATTTCTAATCTTTGTAGGTATAGACACGTCACGGTATCTAAATATCCTTTCCAAGGCCTTCATTGCAACCCTACCAAGTGCTAGTCTGCGGCATATTTCTTGACTGCTGGATCCTTTACTGTTGATTGTCGATCCTAAAAGGCAGAAGCTATCCGCCACTACAATGTCTTCATTGCAACTTCTGAGGCTGGTTGCTGTACCTGTTGCCATTAGTTTAGTCTAGTCTTCTTTACATTTAGTTGTAGTCCCATTTTTTCCATTGTGAACTAATTTCTACTTACTGCTTTAATTTAGTTTCAGAGAAATTTTATTTCTGTAATTCATGTATTAGTACATGTATAGGCTTTCCTCTAGTTCAACATTCTCACGCGGGTACACAATTTAGGAAAATAAAGCCAATACAATAAAACTCAGAATAAAAGGAATACTAAGTCATAAATCATCAGTATCATCAAAAAAAGCCAGCAGAGCCATAGAAGTATAAACTAAAACCAGTTTCAAAGCATTCTGGAAAGTCTGGGTATATTAAAGTGTCTTCATCCAATGCTAAAAGGAGATTAGGATTGGTGCTAGGTTCTCTGGAGGGCACTTCATATGTGAAGTATCATGAGCAAAAAAGACTTCTCACCTAGTCACAAACAGCACAGTGCAGAGACCTGCAGGACAAAATGACAGGGGGACCATGAATTTGGCAGGTTCTGGTAGCATAAGTCATTCCTTCAGGTAGCCAGGTGGTCCCAGGCAATTTAGGGCTTGATAAGTAATAACCAGCATTTTTAATCATGCCTGGAAATAGACAAGCCAAAATAGCTGTTATAGCACTGGCGAGATATTATTCCTGTAGTCAGCCACAGTTAGTAACCTAGCAGCCCTATTTTATACTAAATTATGTTTCTGAGAAGTATTCAGAAGCAGCCCCACCCACAATACAGTTCCCTGCTATTCAGCTGTGCGAAGTAGAATTGTCCTAGGTAGGATTCACACAACACAGAACCTGAGGTTTCCCCAGCCTAAAATATGGACGGAAACGGATGTTGGCGCCATTTTTTGGAAGTAGCCGAGCCAGAGGCAGGCCCTCTGAGTGAGCCTCCCAGTGAGACCCTGGATGCTATCCCAGCCTGCCTTGCACTAACTTGCAGGCATTGGTTCTGGTGGGAAAAGGGGCAGGCTCACCTGAAACGAATCACAGATTCATGAAGAACGTGGGTTTAGACATAACACACACATCAGTAGGAAACACAATTTGTTTGGCAAGCCGATTTCAAATCTTAGTTATACATCTAGCTTTGAGGCCCCAAGGGAACCTCAGTTTCCCTGCCTTGGTATGGGTTCAGACAGTCACAGACAAGTTAGTTACTGACTTTGCAAGTAGTTCTGCACTATGTGTGAACCCACCCCTAGAATGTACTGACCTATCTGTCCAGTTGAAAGGATGAGCAATGTGCATGTGTGACATGAACTGATGCTACAGCATAGGGCTTTGTACCAGCCAAATGCTCCTGTCTCTGCTGGTTATTTCTGCTGAAAAGAATGTACTGTGAACTGAGTGGCTGCAAAATAAATTGAACATACCTGAATTGGCTAATACACTTCTTTTCTAAATGTTAGAAAAGATACTCTCTCATTACTCAGGAAATATGGCTATATGATTAGCCTGAAATATGTTTTATTGAATTTGCCAGCTTAGGTATATAGCTCTAGCCATATGCTTTTTGGGTGTCTACTATAATCAGAAAAACAAAGCATTACAGTATTATAAAAAATCAGGTATTATTAATTGATAGAGACTATATCCCTGTATTTATCTTATTTTGATTACACTTTGGGCCCTGAAGGCTGAGATTTCTTTGCTCTTTATTGTAAACTGGATGCATTTCTTTTCATATTGATTTCATACAACACAAAGTGAGGATGAAAGGGTCAAAATGCTAAGAAGGGCATACATCAGTACAGCAGGTGCAGAATCTCTTGGGATTTGAGAGATCAAGAGCAGCTAGAAATCCATTAAAAGACTGTGATGTCGTGGAATTCATCCAAGCCATGAAATTCATAAAACGGCATTTCTTGTTTTTAAAGGGAAGGAAATTGTGGTTTTTGTTTTGTTTCCCATTCATGGCATTTCATCAGTTATTTTACACACACACACACACACACACACACACACACACACACACACACACCTTTTAAATTTTGAATAGAAAGATGCTGAGAGAAAAACATCAACTAAATGTATATAGTTGGGTAAACTATATGCCTGGGAGGAGAGCTGGTCTTGTGGTAGCAAGCATAAATTGTCCCCTTTGTTTAGCAGAGTTGTCTTGGTTTGAATTTAGATTGGAGCACTTTTAACCTTGGAGAAGTGCTGCCAGTCGGTGCCGGCAATACTGAGCTAGATGGACCGGTGGTGTAAGGCAGCTTCCTATGTTCCTAAACATTAAAAATGTTTTTAAAGAAAATATGTTTTGACACACGAGATCCTACACTGTTAAAGATATGCAATTGCAATATTGCACACACATAGCACTGCTACTGGTAATAATAATAATCTGCATTTATGAACATATGAAGCTGACTAAAACAGACTATTATCCATACAGATCAATATCTGCTGCACTGACTGGCAGGCAATTCACAGGGTTTCAGACAGGGGTCTTTTCCCAGTGCTTGAAATGTCAGGAACTGAACCTTGCAACTTGAACCATGCAAAGCAGATGCTCAGTCACCGAACTATGGTCCCCCCTCATGGTGATCAAAGAAGTCTATTTCAGGTATCCAAAGCACTTTGCACATATCTCAGCTATCATCTCAGATTGGTCAGTATCGATATCCCTTTGTTACAGATGTGGCAAAAGATGAGGCTGAAAGAATAGCAGAGACCATGCAGGAATGAAGTCATATCTGAACCACACACAATTTTTGAACAGTCAGCAGTTTTTCAACCCACAACTCATATTATCAACAACTACATTTGCTAGGTATATTTGAAAAGCTATTTTTTTAAATGAAGACCAAAATGACTGTCCACACCTTCATGCAATATCAAAAGAGAAAGCCTCTTCTATCATTATATATTTTGAGACATATGCTTAAAGACAAAAATGTGTATCTAACATTATTATAAAACTCATCTTTGAATAAGTAATAACAAAATTATTAAATAATGATTTAATGGTACATATTGTATTTATTTGTTTTTATGTGTGGTGCTGCTTAATTTAAAAATGGGGATGTGATGTCAAATTGCTTTGAGTCATTATAAAATTACTGGATTATGATTAAGAGTAAGTTCATTTCGCTGAGTTTGTTTTATATCATCACCTTTTCTTTTTGTATGAAACTGCCCTTCCCCAATGAGAGTTGTCTAACTGGAAGACAATCAAAAGAGAAAAATAAATATCCTATTGTAAATCATGCACAATTAATTGGTGCAAACAGCTTGAGTCTTTGACTCCCTGCTTGCCATAGCTCAACTGAAGTGTATTGTTGGAGATATTGTTGGAGACAGTGGAAGGGAGAATTTCCTTTTCCCCTTCTGTGAGTTCTCCAGCAAGGATTTCCAACAACAATGATATATAGATTTCAGGGAAAGGTTTGAAGACTGATCCTTAACTATAGCTCTGTAGATAGAAATAAGCATATTGACTGTACAAGATGCAGGCCTAGCACACTACATTATAGTAGTGATCAACTTTCATATGACTGACATAGCAAATTTCCTCCTGCTGATGCAAATATATATCTATATAGAAAGAGAGTCTGGGAACTAACATTATTTCATCACATATTCTGCAAATCGGCATACTGCATTTTTATGCAACATTTGTAAATGGGCATAATGGTTGGATGAAATAAAAATCTAAAGCATAAAGCTTCTTCTACCCCTGCTACCCATTAAACACCCAACTAATTGCAAATGCTTATTCTCAGCCATATTTTAAAAACAATCACCAGAATGCCCTTTCTATATGCTGAATTTTTCAGTACATTAATCATAATAATCCTCTCTTGCCAGTAGCAGAGACAGAGAGAGCTTTTAATCCAAGAGGTACCATATGTCTCTCTAGCTAGCATAAGAATATAAAAACAGATAAACCTCTCAATTAATCATTGCATACTTCTGCCCTAGAAAAGGAATCACATACGAGAATGAGTGCATCATTCACACTATGAAATAATATCACAACCAAAGGCCTACCAAATATCAATCTATAAGCTCTGCTTTATATTTAAAAGTTTAGCTGAGTTCCAAAAGAAATTGAAAAGTGAGACTTAAACAACTCCAAAGAGTAAGCATAGAGCACTGGCACCTTTTCAGCCTCAAATAACAAGGCATCAAATTATGAATAATCTTGCATTTGAGTTCTTGTTAATTCAAAGTTACAACACAGCAGGCTTGTTCACATGAGTGCTTGGGCCAAGTGAGCACCTACCCCATCAGTAGCACAGAAACAGCACCTCTGTTTGGGTCTGCAAACCCAGGAAACAGATGATCAAGGCAGCAACTGAACTTAGCAGCGGCAAGCACTGCCCTTCCATGGAAAGGCCTCCAAGGGCGCCTCTGCCTTCCCAACATGCTTTGTACTGCCAACAGACTGGAAACGCTCCATGACTCAGTGGCTGCCCTCCCATTTGCTATGAAGGAGCAGAAGGCAGAAGCAGCAGCCCTGCCAAAGCTGCTCTCATCTCAGGCTAGTACATCCATTGATAGCAGCCACAGCTCTCTATGGCTTCCGTGCAGAGGAAGGCATGCCAGGTGCCAGTGGCTGGGTAGAAGAGGTCAAGAATTTTCATGATTGCAGCATCAGGTTAGGAGATGGGGTGTGCATGAGCTGCAGTTTGCGCATAGTTTTGGCCAGGGGCAGTTTAAGCCTTTTGCCACCTATGGGTGGCCAAGGATTTGCCACCTCCACCGATTATGTGGGGGTAGGGGTGGAGGGAGAAGGCCCCCCCTTTTTTATCCTTAAACCCCTTTTTTATCCTTAAAAACGGGATAAGGTTAGCAAAGGCCACATAGCAGCGGCTGCAGCAAGGAGGGTGAGGGGAAAGTCTCCCCTTTACCTTTAAAATGCCACGCAGGCGATGGGGTGTCAGTGGCTGCATCAGGGAGGGTGGAAATGGGCCGAGGAGAAAGTTCCCCCTTTTAGCAATGCCGTGGCGAGGGCAGTGAGAGAGCTCCTTCCATCTCCCCTCCTCCCTCCCAAATGACTGCACGCCACACCTGCAGTCTGTTACGGGCCTTTCTCTGAGGCCCATAACGGACTGCAGTTGGGGTGTCTCCTTTTTTTAAAAGGAGAAAAGGTTGGATTTCCCCCTTGCCCCCAGAGAGGGCAGCAAAACTTGAGCAGCAGCAAAAATTTGCTGCTCCTCAAATTTTGCCGCCATAGGCAAATGCCTACTTTGCCTCTGCTTAAACCCGCCACTGGGTTCAGCACCATGGGGAGGAGAGAAGGTGCTTTAAGAAAGAGGAGAACAGGTCTTTACCTGCTTTCCACCACCCCATGCAGCTTCATGTTGGAGCAGCGCTTGGCCCAAAGAACCCCGTGTGGTGCCAGCACGCACATGGCATCCGTGCAGGAGTACTTGGACCAAGCACTGCCCTGGCAGGAAGCTGCATGGGGCAGCAAATAGCAGATAAAGATGGGCTCTCTTCATTCGTACAGCTCCCACTTGCCTCCCTGGAGTGCCAAACTGGTGCACGAACTGCAGTTCATGCACACCCCTAGTAGGGGAGCTCTCCTCATCTCCACCCTTGGTTACAAGCTGGGAAGCCTTTCCTATCAGGAACAACCTGGGCTGGAGGGAAATGCATGAGTTCTGATGATCATGCAAATCAGGGTAGCCCGCTTCCTACCCCAATTTTGATGGCTGTGTGAACCAGCCTACTGGATATTTCATCTTTAGACGTTCTGGTTAAAATGCAAGCTTTATCACTCTTAAATGCCAAGACAATTTCAGCACACTTGGCAGTGTGTAGGCCACTACTGTGTTTTATTATAGTTAATTTGCTGCTGTTTTGTTTGTAAACCTTCTAAGGCTACTAAATGGGACAGTATAGTAAACAAATAAACATACATCTATTTATTTATGCAAAATATTCTTTTCCTGCCACTCAAGATGCGATTAAAACCAGATATACACATTAAAAACCTACTAAAAACAAAAAATGAAAACTATATAAAAAGATAGCTTTTTAAGTATTTATTTAAAATCCAGAGGGAGGGAGCATGGCGAAGCTCTTCCAGGAGGGCATTCCACAACTTAAAAGATATCACATTTTATATAATTCAGCTAACTGAATTACACTGAACTATGTACAACAGAGATCTTGGAACTACCCAAGTATTCATAAGTCCATATTCTTGAAAGGCGATCAATGCTTGTTGCTAGCTACCGTATTTTACAGACTATAAGACGCTACGGACTACAAGACGCACCTTAATTTTAATCCAGTTTTTCAGAGTTTTAACATATTAAACTGTTAAAACATATAAGACGCTCCTGAATTTTGGCGGATATTTTTTGAGGAAAAAAGTGAGTCTTATAGTCCATAAAATACGGTAATTTGTGAGACAATCTCTTATATTCATTGATTGTTGGCTCTCCTTTTTTTGATGGTGCATCTGGCAGTAGCAATACAGACCACAGACATTTCTTCTTCTTGTACTAATCATCTATTCCCTCCTTGACTACATTCCTTCCATATTCAAAGCACCATTAACACAAAGAATGCTAATGTTAGTATGATTACATATTGGCCCAAACGAAGCTCCACAAGAGATGCAGCATTAACCAGCCATTCAGTATCACAAGATTGTCCTCTTGTGCACTGCCAACTTCAGAAACGTCAAGCAGTGACAAGTCATTATACAACTTAGCATGGAACAAGCCAGAGACATTAAATAATTAAGGAAAGGTTTGAATTATTAAACCTTGAACATCAGAAGATGTTCATCAGCGGCAACATAACCTAGAACAACATAAGAGTACCAAAGGCCTGCAGTGCTTAAAAATAATATATTCCGGATAATTTAAGCCCTTGAGAAGAAATTTAGAACACCTCTCCTGCACCTCAGAGGACATAATTCAATTGTGGCACCAGTCTCCAGATGCTTGAGCCCCTGGTTCATCTAGCTCTTAACGTCAATGTCAGAGGCATGCCTCTTCATTAGGGCCTTCCCTCTGCAAGATCTTGCAATTCTGTTTCCAAGAACGGCAGGCCAGTGTTTCTTGGAAGTTCACAAGCATGGTATGAACATAATTAATTAATTTTTCTCATGTCTACAATACTTCTTGTTTGGGCACTTTCAATCTGTCAAGTTTGTTTTCTCCACATTGGAAGAACTGCTTTTTCATGAAATGATAGATGTTACCTGCTGTTGAACTGGATGAGAATGGAGGGGCTCAAAACATAGCCTGCCCGGATAAGAATGAAGCCTAAGAAGAGACAAAGCCTAAATATGTGCTCCAGATGAGGTCCGGCTAATGGACCTATCACTTCTCATTACTTATGAAGTGGAATTATTTACTTCTCATGACTTGGAAACTGTGGTTCTATTAAAAAAAAATCCTAAAATTCATTAAACTGGAAACTGTGGTTCTATTAAAACATCCTAAAATTCATTAAGTCTTTTTTACAGATACAAGAATTAGTAGACATAACAGAGTTAAGGAAAAACCATCAGCTTTAAAAACATTACTGACTCCCAAAATGTATAAGCTATGCTGCCAAAAGATGCTAAGCAATTCTGCTCCTACATGAGATGGGGGTTGGGGATGGAGCTGTACCTCAGTAGTAGAGCATTCTGCTTTGCATGCAGATGGTCCCAGGTTCAATCTCTGGCTTCTGTAGAGGAAAAGACTCCTGTCTGGAACCCTGGAGAGCCACTGTCAGGCAATGTTGACTGACCAAGGCTCCTCACACCAAGGAGGACTGGCAGAGAGGCAGGTTCCTCCCTGCTTCCCCACACACAAACAGGACATTCTACATAACATCACTGCACACCCACACAAGCGCAGGGCAGGGAGCAGCAGAGTGCCATCAGGAGTAGGGGAAGCCACGCTGGGTCCTCCAGGAGCCAAGAGTGTGAGCGGTGAAGCAGCTGCTCTTATTATTGCAGCTGCTCATTCCCTCCAGCTCACTGCCTAAAATGGCAGTGGGCTGGTTGGAAGCCCAGCCACCCGGGGCGACCGTACACATGATCACCTACCGAAGTGGAACTGTAGGTTCATTCTACCTCGGTAAAGACCTGGGTATGGGAACTGGGCTACCCAGGTCTAGAACAGCTAGGACCAGAGGGCTCCTGGTGCTCCAAACAACACGGGCTGCCTGGTTTATCCCAGGCAGCTCATATCATGTGACTAGGTTCATTGTGTAAGCATGGTTGTCAACCTCAAACACACTCTCCCATTTTTCTGAAGAACTAAAGTAACAAAAAGTCTGTTTACTAATGATAACCTAAACAAACGACATGTATTCTACTGACAATGAAAGGCAGATGTTTTTAAGATCACTGATATCTGGGTCACAAACATGGTTGTCACAGGATTATACATTAGCAGCGAAAATGTAATCTGCTCTAGAAATAAGCATACATGGTTTTAATATGGAAATGTGTATTTTTTTAAAAAAAATAGTTTCAACCTTTAGCATCAAAATTATGGTAAAAATAATAAGCTCTTCTGTTATCCATGTCTGAGACAGTTATCCATGTCCACTGATTTACATGCAATAACTGAGGCATGATCTTTAGCTTATGCCAGTACAACCTTACCCTACATAAGTAGCACTGCCACTTTTCCAAACCTCTGTCCCTTAGACTATCTGGAAACAAATGGGTTCCATTGTATGTTTCTGAGACCTAGAACAAGGGTACTGTCATCTTCCAAGGGCTATAAAATGAAGCTCTCAAAAGGGCACTTAGTGTTTGGCAGCACTGAGTACTAGAGTTCCAGAACTAGTGTAATACCACATTTCACTCTTTCATGCTAGCGCTGACACTTAAAAGCAATCCAGGATCCCCAGTGAAGCAATTCTACCGCTTGGCTTTCTCATAGCAAGTGCCACATAGAGGTTTCCTAGTAAGTGGAGAAGGTGGCAAACATAAACTACTTCAGATCAGGAGGCACATAACCTCAGGACACTATCACAATGAAAACCAATTACATTATGTTGCAATGCTCGAGGATGGATTTCTCAAAATCAATTAACTCTCGCATGGAACACTTCAAGAGAAGTGTTCAGACAGTATGTTGTCTGAATGCATGTGTGTTCAAGTGTCTGCATGCATGTAAATGTTTTTATCTGAATGATGATGTATACATTCATTTAAGAAATGAAGCTGGATACAGATCTGCAGTACAGATACGAAGTGTACTACTGTATACATGTTCAGTACATGTGAATAACTGTATGTTTGTATAAATCTGTATGTGCATTCATTGTATCCAAATTGTACATGCACTGAACAGAATGTGTGACTAGGGCTAAGGTTGTTGTAAGAAGTCAATGGGAAGCGAAGCAAGGGATCTGGCATCAGAGCCCAGGAACCTTATTCCGTATGTCGCTAGGACAGTTTACAGAGGGAGGGACTGGCTGACTTGAGTCTTGATGCTCCACAGCACACCAACAGCAGCGGGAAGAGATACTGAAACCATTCAGCTCCAGAGGAATTAGGTGATCTGGGACCTGCTAGACAGTCAGAGCAAATAATTACACATACTCCTGGGATTTGCCCCAGCTCAACTAGTCTGCCTGGTCAACCAGCCCATCTTCTACCTCTGGCCATTTTGATCCTTATCTACCTGCTCCCATTTCAAACAACATTACATTTCAACCTCGCTGGGTCCTGGCAGTCAATCTACTAATTTTAACTTAGATTAGCTAATTTATTTAGATTAGATTGAGATTAGATTTATTTTATCTTAGATTCGATTTATATGTTAAACATTTTAAATGCAGAATATCCAGATACTAATTAGGAACGTCAAAATTAATTTTGAAATCAATTCTATTTAGCAGGTTTTTGTGTTGTAGGGATAATGGCTTGATCCCTAAGGGCCAAACAAGGCATACAGGACATGTATGCTTGCTATACACATGCCTATCTCATCCAGCTACACAGCGGAGGTAGGCAGTGGTGGCTCAAGGTCTGTGTGCCTTGAACTGCCGCTGTCCTGAGGTATATACCACTCCCCTTGTGTGCACCCTGCTCCCCCTTTTTGTAAAAGGTGGGGGGCAGCAGGCCCCCTTGCCACCTCACTGTCCTAATAACCTGCTGCCCCAGGCAGCCCCCTCACCTTGCCTCATGGCAAGGGACTCATGAAAGAGCCAACCTTGGAGGACGGAGTTTCCTTTTTATACCAAAAGGTATAAAAGGAAAGGGGTCCCCTCCCTTGCCTTACCTCATCACAACTGGCTGCATTATGCCGTTTTCTCTGCTAGTTTACTTGTGGCATTGTAGCTGGGCAAGGAAAAAAACCCTGACAAAGCACCACAATGTAAGGTGAGGAGGACAATGGATTTCATTCCCCTGCTTGCTCCTTTTGATAGTAGTACTCCCAATCCCACTTTATAGGCAAAAGGACCAAGCATGCAGCTAACAAACATGGATACGCTGAACATCTAGTTTGACACTAGATGAGCCGCTGAGGTGGACTTGAATCACAAAAGTAAGTGAAATACTCACTTTGGCAAAGTAAGAAGATCCTGGATTTAGAATATAAGAGAAAAGTCACATGCTATGGCAAAAGGACTGTTATATGGTATACAGAGCATTTTTTTAAAAGGATAGAAAAGCGTACTGGATTATATAAACTGGGATCACATTGTACTACAAAGCTACCTAACATTTTTTAAATGGCATTTTAAAATAGTACAGAAGGCCTGCAGCAAGAATTGGCTGATTATTTCAAACCAATATGTAAACAACAGCTCCACACTTCTGGGCATAAATACTTCTCTCCCACCCAGTTTTTCTTTCCTTCTTAGGCCTGGTTCTCACCAAGGTGGTCAAGCTTGTACCACTTCAGAACATAGGTACAAACTCACACAAATGCTCTTCTATTAAAAAAAAAATTTAATTGCACATAGAAAGCTGGCATGTCAGGGGAAAGACAAGGGCTGGGTTCAGATGAAACACAAAACTGGAGGTCCCTTCACCTCCAGTTTCACCAGTCAAATGTCCAAATGTGGCAAACCGCAGTTAAATTTAAAAATGGACCCATGGTTTTCCTCCCCACATTCCATTTGTCACCATTTATCCCTAAGCTCCCTTGTCCCAACCTCCGTTTTGGCAGTGCCAGCGTTGCATCCAAATGCTGGCATCACTGTTAGCCTGCTCTGCAACCAGAGTTGAGGGAAGAAGCTCCTCCCTCACTTTAGCTGCTATTGGCTGTGTGGGCTGTCCTTCAGGAAAGAAGGAAGCCAACACAGCCAACTCCCCAGCCTCTCTGCAATCTCGCTGACTGCAGAGAAACCCATGATTCTTCGTTAAGTCTGAAAGGCTAGTACCATTCTCTTTAAATTAATTTTTGTGGTGCCAAGGCTAAAATGTTGGACTAAGACCTGAGAGACCCACTCAGCTGTGAAACTCACATGAGAGGAGAGAACCATGTGCACTGCCCTGAGCTTCTTGAGAGAAGAATGTAATAAAATTATAGTAAGAAAGTAATGTTTTCTTTTGTGTGTGGAGGAGAATTCAATACCAAGTACCAAATCTTCAGCCTGAAGTGTCACAGCCCACAGTTTAACCACTTCAGAGAGAACTAGACTCCGGACTCCTCCCCATTTTCACCCCGCCCCTGCCAATTCTTCTGAATACCCTGCCCCAGTTCTTCTTTCCTACAACCCATTATTTCTATTGCCTTGCAGTTATCATAGAACATATAAGAACAGCCCTGCTGGATCAGGCAGAAGGCCCATCTAGTCCAGCATCCTGTTTCACACAGTGGCCCACCAGATACCTCTGGGGAGCCCACAGGCAAGAGGAATGTGCATGCCCTCTATCCTGCTGTTGTTCCCCTGCAACTGGTATTGAGAGGCATCGTGCCTCTAAGGCTGGAGATGGCCCACAGCCATCAGACTAGTAGCCATTGATAGACCTGTCCTCCATGAATCTGTCTAAACTCCTTTTAAAGCCATCCAAGCTGGTGGCCATCACCACATCCCATGGCAAGTAATTCTATAGATTAATTATGCACTGTGTGAAAAAGTACTTCCGCTTGTAGGTCCTAAATTCCCAACCTTCAGTTTCATGGGGTGACCCCTGGTTCTAGTGTTGTGAGAGAGGGAGAAAAATTTCTCTCCATCTACCTTCTCCACTCCATGCATAATTTTACACACTTTGATTATGTCTCCCCTTAGTCACCTCTTTTCAAAGGCAAAGAACTCCAGATGCTGTAGCCTAGCCTCAGAAGGAAGGTGCTCCAGGCCCTGATCATTCTGGTTGCCCTCTTCTGCACCTTTTCCAGGTCTACAATATCCTTCTTAAGATACAGTGACCAAAGCTGTACGCAGTACTCCAGATGTGGCTGCACCATAGATTTGTATAAGGGCATTGTAATACTAGCATTTTTATTTTCAATCCCCTCCTAATGATTCCTAGCATGGTATTAGCTTTTTTCACAGCTGCCACACACTGAGACAACACTTTCAATGAGCTGTCCACCATGACTCCAAGATCTCTCTCCTGGTCAGTCACTGATAGCTCAGATCCCATCAGCGTATATGTGAAGTTGATGTTTTTTGCCCCGATGTGCATCACTTTATACTTGCTTACATTGAACTGCATTTTCCATTTTGCCGCCCAGTCCCGCAGTTTGGAGAGATCTTTTTGGAGTTCCTCACAATCTGTTGTGGATTTCACTACCCTAAATAGTTTAGTGTCATCTGCAAATTTGGCCACTTTGCTGGTCACCCCAACTTCTAGATCGTTTATGAACAAGTTAAAGAGCACTGGTCCCAGTACCAATCTCTGAGAGACCCCATTTCCTACCTACCTCCATTGTGAAAACTGTCCATTTATTCCTACTCTCTATTTCTCGTCCCTCCAAAGTTCATCCTACCTGCCTAATCCCATCTAGGATCTGAACAGTTCAGACAATGGTAACATGGGGTGAAAGCAGCTCTGCTGAACCCAAGCAGTTAGGAATAGAGAAGCTCAGCCTAAAACAGCCCAAGCCCCTTCTAATGGACCAGCCTCTATGTAGCAAGCAGGCAAGTCAATCACTGCCAAGGGCTTCATAACCTCCTAGTGCATGACATTATAGATAGGCCAGTGTTTCTCAAACTTTATGGAATGGCACACCACCATAATATTACAAGATTCTCCTTGCCCTTCCTTATTAGAACCTCATTGACTATACCCATCCAAGCATATATACATACCATGCACTGTTTCATCCTCATTAGCTTGGCTCTTAAACACGCACACTTACTTTCTTGGCTTCCCTTCCCTTCACAGTAGTTCCCCCTTCCCACAGCACTTATCTTCTCTGGTTCCTATATGCCACAATAGTCAGGAAAGTGGAACTCCACTTCTTCCATTCATCAGTTGCATTGATGCTGTTGCCTACCCCTTGAGTAGGCTTTGAAAAGCCATGAATATTGCCTGTCTAGTGCAGTGGTTTTCAAATATGGCTTATAACCCAGTATCAGGGGTATTCGGCAATAGGCTCCTTGCCAACTGAAATGTGTATGATCTCTTAAAATATCATCTGCAACATCACAGTCATTCAGATGCAGGACTAATAGTTTGCTTCTGTTAAGATTGCCAAAGCTTATGCACTACGTCCACAATGTAGCAGTTTTGAAGGTAGCCAATCAACTAAGGAGAACTTTTTTCCACTCACTGCTGTGGAGACACAGGCTGAGAAATGCAAATCAATAAGCCCTAGCATATATTGCCCTACTATGCTTTTATGGAACCTCTTACGAGAATAAATTATTCTTTTGGGTTGCAGAAATAAGTGATTCCCCTCAACTGGGTCATGAGAAAAGTTAGAAAGCAGCTGGTCTTGAGGCCTATATGGCAATAAGTTTTCAAGCTGTTTATGTTTCCTCTATCTACTGGAAGTTCGCATCCCATCTCACCCCACCCCACTGGAGTCACATGCACACACAAACATTTGAGAAAACACTGTTTGACGCGCACACACCCCTAGACCAAAGTTACTGAGAAGCCACCAAATCCCATTTGTTTGTCATCTCAATCCTGCAAGGTTCTCCTGCCTTTTGTCTACCATGAAACTGAAGGGATGTGGCTCAGTATCCTCCAGAGATGTTCATTACTTTGCAATACATAGATATGATTGCATCCTTTATCTTATATACAGATAAGATAATATATTCTTATATACAGGAAGTGCACCCACAAATTAGCACTTCCAATATACACTTCCAGAAGAAAGAAAAGGTTATCAAATCTAAACCACACCCACCCTGTTGGAAAGCAAGTTTGCTGCGTGGCCAAGATGGTTATTTATATAACAATGCAGTAAAAGGCAGATACATTGAGTCTGGTGGCTGAATATTAAGTGGAATCAAGCAAATACAGGCACAGTGATTCCCCTGTATGTTCTGAGCCTTGGCCTATTATTTTTCTTAGGAATATCCTGGTCTCTCCCCTCTCTGTTGCCAACATATTACTAACATGTGGTGCTCTAAGTCTGCCTGGTTCCAATCAAGGCCATACAACAGCCTGTGTAAAAGGGATGCCAGAAGGGACTGATTTAATTATATCCAACTTTAATTAAAGAACCCTAGCATCCCTATTTAAAACAGACATAAAAGCAAAGGTATTTCCAAAATCAGATTCATGCAACCCACCCTTTTCTTAGCCATCTATACGTGCAAAAAATCATGAGCCCATATTTATGCATCACACATCACAGAAAAACAATATTATATGTTTTATAAACAATAAAATGATCAAAGATATAATCAAAGAGCTGGCTTATGCTGTAGTGCCCCATTTAGGGGATTAGGATAGTAATCGCAATCTGTCTGCAGCAACCACATTACAGGCTTCACAGCACTGCCTGTATTAGAAATGACATTCATGTTCTGATAAAGAGAATTCTAATGCAACTTAATGAATGCTGCAAACAAAGCCTTTGAAAAGTCAGACAGATCACATCTGAGCTTCCCATAGGTATCCAGCAGCTTAACGAATAGGCAATTTTTTAAAAAAACACAAAACCCCGTGATCTTAATGAATTCAGCCTGAATAATTCATTTCACAATGGCAAGGTATGGAAATTAGATAAATTCCAGAGATATACAGAAAGAACAGCAGGGATAGTGGTTCTGGTGATTTGCAAAGCATTTCTGTAAATTAAGATGTAGCATCACTGGGGCCTTCTTCATTTGCCATTTGCACTCAGGCATAAGGAAGAATGTGGGCGCAATGTGCTAGAAACGATGACAATTACCATCTTGGACTTGGAAGAGCAGACAGTTTGTATGGCAAAAGAAAACAAGGCAGCACTATATACAAGTTAAAATGCAGCAAATACACAATATACTAATATATACTAATAGCCACTCCAAGATTGTGGCTTCCCTCAATTAATTTACATTAGTGCTCACATGGGGGGGATAGGGAATCCATAATAAAACACCCTCTATTTCCCCCCAATTTTAACCAAATCATGACCTTCTGTAGCATTCTAAAAAAAAGTAGCTAAAGAACCAGCCTGAAAGTTAAGGAGGCTGGGCCCTTTGAGGTTATAAAGGTATAGAAAAATGAACGAACATCATCAAATGTGAAGATTACACACTTGCCTATTTAACAAATGCATTGGGGAAACTCCATTAACAGGGGGTTCCCAACTTGTGTACAGGCAGTAAGGAAAACAAACAAGCATGATCTTCACACATGACAGCACACTTTTGTTTTTAACCTCTATACCTATAAGGGCCACTGTGTAAAGCTATCTAAGAAAAGAGTGGTTGTGAGTTTCTAAGAATATGCTTTCCACACAAATATACATCCTCAAGATGTCCAACAATACCACTGTTATTCTTATAGCTTTTTTTACCAAAAGAGAAAGAGACAGATAGATTTTTCGGGAGACATTATAGTTTCCTTAGCAAATGAGCAACTGGCCAGCATTTGGTGAAAACTGGTGTTGTTTTTTTAAAGGAAATAAACTGTCACTAGCTTCTCAGTACTAACCACATATCCAAAACTAAGCAATATTACAATTGCTTCAGAGAAGAATGATTAAGGAACATTTGTCAGAACTGGAAGAAACAGAGACAGATTGCAGATGCTTACTTCAACACAAGTCAAAACCAAAATCAAATAAGCCAAACATCTGCAGCATATGAGGGCAAAGAACACAAAGGAATGCTAAAACAGGAATCTAGGAACGTAATGGGACACATAGGATAATGGGGTAAAGTATCAATTCCTGACTGCAGCATCAGTACTGCAAGCACTAAGACAGAGGTCTGCTTATAGCATTTGGATTTGCTGTAAAGATGCATGCAATTATTTAACAAAGAATGGAAATAGAGAAAAGGGGAAAGGGTAGCACAAAACCTATCTTGATTAGGCACAGTACAAAATCACCACCCTCCCTGCCAACAAAGAGCTTCAAAACAGCTGGGGGCATAAAACACCTGGCTCCAGAGTGATCAAAACAGAGTCTAGTTCCTTTGAAGATAAAAGAAAGGCTATATTAGTGCTACTGGCCATGAGTTGAAGGATTATCCTTTATTTACTCTCATTAGAGTAAGGTTAGTGGAAGAAGGGAGAAAGTCTATGGAGGAGGTGCAAATGGAAATTATGGGATGGAAATAGAAAACAGAGACAGTGCTGCGTGTCTTGCAGAGAACATCTGTGTACGTGTCCGATATGGGGGAATTTATGGTGATGGTAGGCTATGTTTGTTCATACCTTGCGTTTCCGATTTTCCCTAGAGATTTTCCTCTGCCTTTTTCTTTCCTTCTCTTTCTCCTTCTCTCTCTCATCAATTTCAGCCTCTCGAACTTTTTTAATGGAAGCAGCAGCGTGAGCCATTTTGGAGAGAGAGACACCTGCTCAAGCACCTCAGTTCCTACCCCACAGATATCCAGGTGATTTGTTAGTCTCACAAGGGCACTGATGAGGTGATGCTGGAAGCCAGAAATTCACAGGGCAATCCTCTTCTCCCTCTACAGGCACCTTAAGCTCCAGCCTCTGCAGCATCGATAATTCAGCACAGTGTTGACATATTCCAAACTCGGAGAGTCCCTCTTGCTCCCACCCCTGCAAAAACACACATGCAGGCACACGGACTGAGAACTGTAGAGGAGAAGCCTTACAGAGAGCAGGAAACACTTCAGATTTCCTGTGACAGCTGAAATAAAAATGTCCTATAAACAAATTTCACCAAATTGGAAAGGTCTGTTGGGATTCCTCTAGATGGGCTGCGTTGCCAGGATAAAGAGCCAGGACGGACCCACCTCTGTACAGTCGTTCAAAAGGGGTGGGTGGAGGTGGACAGCTCCTTGCAGCTTCCAGCATCACCTCGTTACAGGGTGAGAAGAAAATGGTGCAGTCTGACTTAATGAGTTGCTGCTGCAGCTGCCTCAGCTAAAGCACATGATATGCTCGTTTCTGTTCGCATCCCACCACTCCAGTCCTTCCTTCCTTTGCTTGTAATATAACTATTCTCCCTCTCCACCCAAAACCAGATAAATAAAGCATAAACAGGAGGAAATGTTGGCTTCGTTTGGAGCAAACCAGCTGCAGCCTGTTCCATCCAGGTAGAGACTTCCTTGCTAAATACGTGGTTGGCTGAGCTGGGAGCTGGGGAAAGCTGGAAATATTCAGGTCCTCATTGTGTCGTTTTTAAGTCCACGTGAGGCTGCATTAGGAGAGCTGCATTAAGCAGGGAACCAAATGCTGCTTTGAGAGGGGATGTTAGTCAGGAAAACATGCAGCATAATCTGGCTCAGCCTGTCCCAGCCAGCTGAACTCTATGGGGGAAGGGTAACAAAATATAGAATATTTTAGTCTGCATTATATATTACTAAAGGCTGTTGTCAGCCATTTGGTATGATGATTTGTGAAGTGCTTATGTTAGGGATAAAAAAAAAAATCAGAAGGATTAATAGAAGAAAAGAGAGAGCATCTTTTTAATTAAAAAATAATTATTATTCCCTCCCCAAACATTTTAGATGAGATTTTATTATCTTTTATATCAGGGACAGATGGGGGTTATCATCCCTCAGCTACTGATCCTACAGCTAGAAGCTGTCCTTGAAAAAGACTGGCCCCAACTTCCCAGACAGAATTTGCTACTGCAAATGTGTTTGCTACAACAATGCCTCCCATGAAATCAGCAAGGCAATCCCTTTCTCAGACATATGTAAACAACTAGCCTATGGATGTCCAACTACACTGTAGAACTAGTAAGGACTGGTTGGCAATAAAGTCTGGTAAACTGGCTAAAAGTAAGCTACACTGAAGTACATAAAGCAATGCATTCTGACTATCCTTTTCATGTCCCAAGTTGGGAATCATGCAGTCCTTGGTTGGCAGCACCATAGTGACTGAAGGGAAAGTTATATTTCCCATGGTTCTCATTTAAACGGTGCTGGGCTGGCCTCACCACCGATCCCAGTGGTGGATTAGCAAAAGTGGTGGCAGCAAAAGTATTGCAGTAGTAGATAGACCAGGTCTTCCCAAAACCACATTCTGTTGTTCAGGGTTCTGCTGGTCAGCAAGACAGAAAGGATGAACAGAGACCAGATGCTACAGGGAAGCAAGTAAGAGGGCATTAGGCAAACATTCCTATCCACACGGATATAGCTGTCTGACCTGGACTGCAGACACCAACTAAGTGGGAGTCAGGAACCCAGAAGCTGGAATTCACAAGCCTGGGGTCATGAGCCAGTGAATATTACCGATTGCAGACAAAGTCCAAGCCTGGACAGGGAGCCTTTAAATGTTCTGACCTGTAGATCCAGTGAATCACCACACAGAGCAGCAGTTTACAGATCCATGGGTTCCTGCTCTTGCCCTGGCAGCTCTTGATATTACCAGAGTGGAAGCCCTATTGGATCTAGCAGCAAGTCATAGATACCAAAAAAGGAGGGAAACCTCCAATAGAGTGAAGGAGGCAAGCTGGAGCCTCACCAAGGGATGACTGGCTAAGCCAGTCACATTAATGGGGTGGAACACTTGTGCACTCCTAATTTTCAGTTGTGTGCTGGCAAAAACCTAGGTAGGAAGAGGGGGAGTGATTGTCTGTGAAATGGGAGGTGGGTAGGACAGCAACGTTCTACATAGCACTTTAACAAGGTATGAAGAACAGCTGTCCTACCCATCTCACAATCGCTCTCCGCTTCCCCTACCTAAGTTTTCACTAGTGCACAACCGAAAATTGGGAGTTTACAAAGCTTGCAATACTGGGCAGTGCTTGTCCAATCCCAGGGATTCCCAGCCTGTTGTACCCCATATACTGCTGTACAACTCTCATCACCCCCAGCTACAACTTATTCCCCTGCTAACTTGGCAAAGAGGGACTTTTAACGTGGTGATTCTCTTTATTTAGCAGGGTGGAGTAAATGGCCCTATCCACCCCAGCACAGTACCTCCAGTGACTGTTGCTGGTGTCTATCGTGTGTTTCTTTTAGATTGTGAGCCCTTTGGGGACAGGGAGCCATCTTATTTATTCGTTATTTCTCTGTGTAAACTGCCCTGAGCCATTTTTGGAAGGGCAGTATAGAAATCGAATAAATAATAATTGTAATAATTGTAGCTGGGGATAATGGGAGTTGTAGTTCAGCAATATCTGCAGTACCACAGTTTGGGAGCCCTTGTCCTATCCCATTAATGATCATATGAAGTGGCTAAATGAATAGCGGAGGAGGCCCCCTTCAGACCAAGCAAGTAATTGTGCCAGGTGGGCTGGTGTCATGCTGCTAGGTCCAGGAAATCCATTGTCATAGACTATGTTGGGCAGGAGTGCAAGGAAGTCATTTTTATCTCACTTAGGCTGCAAATATGCTAAGCCCAAGGATCGTACTCTTTCAGCTAACCACAACATGCAAATATACATCATTATAAAATAAATCAAATACCAATTAACACAGGGTTCCCACTCCTCATTAAAAATTTTCACCCCCACGCACACCACACATGCTCTCCTGTTCTTTTCAACTATAAAATGTCCCACCTCTGACCCATCCAATCTTTCATAAAAATATTAATCTCCCCAATCTTTGCTACAGTGACTGCAGCTGTTGCTTCTCACAGAAAACACAGTGGTAAACACTGCCTACTAAAACCAGAGCGACAGATAACCTTTATATAATCCAAGAGTGTCAGGCTACTGTAGCTGAAACTCTTTCAGTACCAGTCTGGGTGGTGAATTGGGGAACCTTTTTTGACTTGCTGATAGTTTGTAGAGGTGAGTGGCTAGGAGAGTTTTCTGTTTAAAGTGAGGAAAGAAGTTATGAATGAAAACCTCCCATGAGCAAAAAAGGAGCAACTTTCCATATATTACAGTTGGTAGTCTGGCAGAAAACTAGAGATCAGCATGATGACCAGAGGACTTACCAATGCACATGTTCCTTCTTCTCATGGCTGTTGCAATGTTATGTTCCAGACAGTGGTTATGTCTGGAAAAAGCATCTAAAATGTAATGTATGAATATGTATTTTATTCTCAGTTTACACGTTGAAACTAATGCTGCAAATTACATGCCATCTTAAGCACTGTAACTCATTGGGGCTACTTCAGCTTGTTCCTCATTACTATTGGTTTTTCTGTAAAATTATTACTTTCTTAGGTTGAAGGTAATTTTATGGCCTATCCCAACATATTTGCAACTGCAAAACAAACGGATTATTCTCTTCTGGAGTATATTAAGGTATTGAATGTCATTGTTTTCAGCATGGGTCATGGTTTTCAGCAAGCACCTCCTACGTAATCAGATGTGCAAGAGTTTTAAAAACTTTCCTGCCTACTCCTTCTTCCCCAAATAAGCCATTTCTCTAAACTGCAGGTGGTTGCATTAAAAAAAACCCCTGCCTACATTAATGATTTTCAATCTGAGGTAAAAGATATGCCAGTTCATGTTCCCTTCTACTAGTTTACCAGGTAGTTAAATATATATAAGGACATATTTGAGTTTGTTCCCACAACATATCTTGCTCTTTCTTATAATTTTATTTCCCTTTTAAAATGGGCATTTTAAAGCTATGTGTATACATTCGTTTTATTCAAATCTGGGATATATAGATTCAGCACTTTTGTTCTTTCAAGTACAGTGCAACTGTCAGTTCTCCTTTGAACAGATACAGCCATGGGAATATTGTGTATGGACTGCAATTAACCATAATAGCTATGGACATTTATGTTTAATTGCAGCATATATATGCTAAAAATGAACTCAGATGGCTAAGCGTCTATCAGCTGGGCAGCAAAATGGGCCACCCAAAAATAAGACAGTGGTTTTTAATATTCCCAGGGACTCCCTAGCAGTGTTCCTTCTAAGAGGGATTCCTAGATTTTGTTGACTACAACTCCCAGAATCCCCAAGCAAAAGCCATTGCAGCTAGGGATTTGGGGAGCTGCTTGGCTAATAAGCAGAAAGTTGCCGATTCGAATCCCCGCTGGTACTATATTGGGCAGCAGCGATCTAGGAAAATGCTGAAAGGCATCATCTCATATTGCGCTGAAGGAGACAATGGTAAACCCTTCCTGTATTCTACCAAAGAAAACCACAGGGCTCTGTGGGCATCAGGAATCGAAATCGACTTGACGGCACACTTTACCTTTGGTCAACATCTGGGAATCCCTCTTAGAGGGAACAGTGCTCCCTAGGTACAAATAATTATATACCAACACTTCCTCTGTCAATCTCCAGTTGGAGATCATCCATCAGGCCAACCAAAACAGTCTCCACCCCATAGCCAGCCCAGAAGCCAGTTTGAAATGGGTCTAGATAATCCGTTTTCTCCAAGACTGTCTGGAGCTGGGAGGCCACCACCCTCTCAATTAATTACCTTGCCCAGCCACAGAAGGTTGGAGACAGGCCTATAGTTATTTAGCTCTGAGGGATCCAAGGTAGGCTTCTTCAGAAGCTTCTTCAGAAGCATTTATAATCTCTACCAGGCCTTCTACAACAACCCCCCTGCCAGATAGTATAAGCCATGTCGGACAAGGGTCAAGAGGACAGGTGGTAGGCCGCACCGTTCCAATCAGCTTGTCCACATCCTCAGGAGTCACAAACTGGAACTGATCCAACCTAACCACAAAAGAGGAGTCACTGGATACCTCCACATCAGACACTCCACATCAGAAGTAGTTGTGGAGTTGGAATCTAAGTCGGCCCGAATACGAAAGATTTAATCCACCAGAAAAAACATTAAACACATCACAACAGGTAGTAGATGGTTCCAGATTCTGATTCAAGTGAGGAGGGGCACATACTAGCCCTCTCACAACCCTGAACAACTCCGCCGGATGTGAACTTGCAGATTGCCATACGTATGGCCTGAGCATAGGTCTTCAAATGAGCTCTATGTTGCAATCTGTCAGATTCAAGCTGAGTCTTTCTCCACCTGTGCTTCAGTCATCTACCGGTACCTCGCCGCTTCAGCCCCCGTAGTTCTTCCATATACCAAGGGGCCAGTTCTGAAGTGGGTCGGAGAGGATGCTTAGAAGCAATCATGTCTACCGCCCTGGTGAGTTTGCTGTTCCAATTCTCCACCAGGGCATCAAGAGGATCACTGGCAGAGCCAACACTAAATTCCTCCAAGGCTTCTTGAAATCCTATGGGATCCAATAACCTTCTCAGGCGGACCATTCTAATAGGTCCCTCAGCCCTGCGAAGGTGGGGTGTGACTGTGAGTCCAACCTTAACCAGATGGTGGTCTGTCCATGACAATGGGGAAATCACAGGAGTCCCCACCCATGGAACACCACTCTCATCAGAGTGAAAGACCAAATCAAGCGCATGACCTGCAATGTGCTTCGGTGCCGAGACCACTTGAGATAGGCTCATAGTCGTTATGGCTGCTATGAACTCCTGAGCCGCCCTGGACAAATTGGTCCCGAAATGAACACTGAACATCCCCCAGCACCAAAAGCCTGGGGGACTCCAACGCCAAACCCGAGACCAAGTCCCTCAGCTTAGTTAGGGACTCCGTTGAGCAGCAGCGAGATCGGTACACCAACAGAAGCCCCAGTCTATCCCTGGTCCCCAAACTTAAGTACACACATTCAATATGGTATGACACTCTAACAGGGATCCTGGTAAGGGAGATATTATTCTTATAGACCACAGCCACTCCACCTCCCCCCATCCCCGGTCTCTCACCTGCTCCTCAACAGAGTACCCTGGAGGGAGAAGCTGGGACCACACTGGGCACCCAGCCTCCCCAAACCAAGTCTCTGTAATACACACCAGGTTGGCAATTTCATCCAAAATCAAATCATGGATGGTTTCTGATTTGTTCTGGACTGACCTGGCATTACAGAGGAGCAAGGTGAGGTTCTAAGGGTGGTTGGCACTGCTCCCCAAGGTCAAAGAGCTGGCAGGACAGCCGGAAGGGGAAACAGCTATTAGATTTCTATGTCCCCTTCCCCTGTAACAACCCGCTGACCTGCCAACGTTACTTCTCTGTTTCCCACCACCACCAGAATTGCCACCCCACAGTCAGTGGACATGCCCCCTGTCTCCCGATCTCCAGGTAAGCCCAGACTTTGGTCTGATCTTCCAGGAAAATCTTACGTTCTTAACTTTGCAGATTCAGTCTGGGTCCCAGAAATCTGGGAAAGCATTGGGTCAGTTAGTTCCAGAATTCACACTTCAGTAGTTCTTGTTTTGGTAGTAAACCAGAAGCGCTAAAACCTAACATTGTGGAAACTCCTTGAGCTCAGTAACACAGGGTTCATCAACTGGAATGTTATTCATATATACCATAAATAAATAAATAAATAAATAAACAAACCTCCTAATCATGACTGCTGCTTTTTAAAAAATATGCAAGCTATGCTGAATTAGCATACTTCAACAGAGCAAAAACAAAAGTCATCAAGAAAGAGCAAGTCCCTCGTGGTATTGATTTTAAAGTGGCCTACAGCAAAGAAATATTTTGGTAAACAATAGGATGTTTAAGTATAGCTGGAAGTGGTCAGTCACTGCCCAATGTATGCGGCATTGTATTGATCCTAAGGAGATGAAGTCCCTCTGCAGTCATCAATCAAAAGATTGGATGTTCAACATCCTGTGCAATAAAAACCGTTAGCCCTATGTAGCAGGGATTTTTCCTCTATTTTTTCCTTAGAGTGTGTGTTCTGTGGAGTCGAAGCTCTGCTACAAATGTTATGTAGGAGGTGAGTGGGAGAGGAAGCAGATGAACAATAAGTCTGAAAGAACAGAACACTGGGGGAAAATATGTCTCTTCTGACACAGGTCTGCTGCAATTGATTATAGAAACAAAATTTGAAGTATAACAGAATACCTCCAGGGATGCTCTGCCTCTTGGTTCACATGCTTCTAGATCGTCTGTACATTTGGCTGACTAGTCCACTTTAATTTTAAGAAGGCATCTCAGAACTGTGTTCCTGGCTTGTAGATCTAATGCTTAAACATACCATGTTTGGCACTTGTATATCTGAAGTCTCTGAAATAAAGTGATTGATAACTAGAGAAATTAGCAACTGTATCAGCAACTATATTTGCGTCTGTAATGGAGACACAATTAGTTAAGTTTACCATCTTATGTTGACAAGCGGTAACATGATCTCCTTCCTTCTTGGTCACCACAACCTTCCTAGTTCCCAATTCTTCTCTATCATGTCAGCCTCTCCAAACCCACTAAAGCTGGAAGAGTCAACTGCAATAGTGTCTTGAAGTTCTTATCTGTTGTGATCTAGTGAGTAGCTAGAGAGGGCTACAAGATTACCAGAGAATTGCAAGGCAAACACCTTTAAAGTACTTCTTTAGTCCTCTCTAAATGACCTTTGGCACCCGAGAATACAAGGGTGGGGTTGGGGTGCAGTCCCTAAGGCTGAAGGAAGGCAAAGGACTCTTGCAACCCTCTTAGGGAAAATAGCCAGAGAATAGGAAGAGGGAAAGAGAAGAAGAGACACGGCATGGAACTGCATCAGGAAGTCAGCAACTCTGAATCAATTTATAAATTTATCCCTCTCAACGCCTTTCATCAATGCTATATGAAAATGGAAAATGTACTTATATGGCATTTCAGAGTCTCCAAAGTGCTTCACATATATGATCTCAATGATCCTTACAATAAACTTGCACGGCAAGTCAGTATTATTATTCCCAGATTAATTTCCCCACATTTCAGATGGTTGGAGAGAGAAGATTGAAGCAGAGAGATATTGGCTTGGCTATGGTCATCTAATGAGTCTGTGGCACAAACAAGAGTTGATACAAGGATTTCTTGATTCACAGTTCACGTTTCATAGTCAAATATCTGGTATACTTAAACTTTAAAGAAGCATTCAAACAAAATACAAGTTTATTGTTACTCCTGAAAGGAAGCGGCAAGAATTAGTGGCAGAATCAGGCCTTCTACTAACAAGATCTGGATCTCAGCAGCTGCTGGAAGACTGACAGATGTGGAACCAAGGGGACTCACCCAGAAACTGGCAACTGTAGTTGCCAATTCCATACCAATAATTGGTATGTAGTTGCCAATTCCATACCAATAATTCCATACCATACCAATAAGGACTGAGGATTTTTAAATTGTTAAATGCATCCTTACACGTGACTATTAATTGTTTGTAGAAGTTGGGCAAACTACTTTGGTCACATTGGATACCTAATTTTCATGGCCATATGACAAGGAATTCATCCATATAACAATATGAGTGACTCTGGTTACTGAATCTGTGATAAAGCATTGATCTCATTGCTTCAGCCAGATCAGTGGTAAGCCTGGAGTGGACAAAGTAACTTTTAATTAATTAATTAATTAATTAATAACATTTATATCCCGCTCTTCCTCCAAGGAGCCCAGAGCGGTGTACTACATACTTATGTTTCTCCTCACAACAACCCTGCGAAGTAGGTTAGGCTGAGAGAGAAGTGACTGGCCCAGAGTCACCCAGCAAGTATCATGGCTGAATGGGGATTTGAACTCGGGTCTTCCCGGTCCTAGTCCAGCACTCTAACCACTACACCACGCTGGCTCACGTTTTGCACACAGTACACTGTTGTCTCTCCAACACTTTGTTATCATGATCGATAGGTAGATAAATGTTATTACAGTCTTTGAACAGTACAGAAGCAAGAAAAAGAAAAACGCAGTCAGGCCCATACAATAATATAGTAATAATATAACTTTACAAGTATACAGTAGCATAGTAAATCACTCCAGTAGATTACTCATTAGATGTCGCCGTATGTCATCATGATGAACAAAACAGAAAACTGCCTCCCATTGCAATCAACTTTGTAAAACAAAACCAAAAAACCCCCATAATGTTCCCATGAAATAGCTTGTACGTAACTGTATATAACTATGTTCATACAAATGAAATTTGCTATATTTCAAATCTCCATTGTTTGGAACAGGCTGCAGAAGTCTAGCTACAAGCAGGAAGCCAGTCAGTATTTGGTGTGGTGTGGTATTTTTCTTTGAGTTTCTGATTGGATCACTAATCTTCAGCGATAAGAAAATCATTTTAGTTGCCTTCCCAAAGACAGATGGCTCGCACTGCACTTTAGTTTTCTGAGCTAGAACATTCAAAATATAAGTCTTCTCCCTGCCATACTCTGAGCAGATTTCTAATACCTTAATGTTTCAAATGTCCTCATAATTATGTTGATCTACTTGGTATCAACTTCCCTGGCCTATCTGAAGTGTGTTTCAAAATATGTAGCAATTTTATATGGGGGGGAGAAAGGACAGACCTTGTTATACATGGATCCATCACCTGTGGTTTCATGTATCTGCAGTCAAGTAATTTACACCCAGCCTCGGCATACATGGGTGGAAACGGCATAAAAGGGATTAAATTCATGTATCCACGGTTTGGAGACAGCCAGAGGTAATTTCTGGTAATTTGTCAAATGGAGCCATTTTGTGCCTTGTTTCATTTTTTAAAATGTCTTTTTCCATGGGAAAAAAGTCAAAATTTCGACTGCTGGGAGGAATTGTTGGATCAGTGGAGGCCTGCGGAGCACAGTAGGACACTTTGTTTTGCCCATTTTGACCATTTTCAACCCAATTTTTTGGACCACGAGGAACCTAACCCATGTGATTCCACAGACTTAGTAACTCTGTATTCACGTTTTCCGTATCCATGGTAACTGCAGAGAACGCAACCCCTGAGAATACAGAAGTTGTGCTCTGTGTGTGTAGACAGATAGAGAGATACAGATATACCGTGTTTCCCTGGAAAATAAGACAGTGTCTTATATTAATTTTAGCCCCCAAAAATGCACTAGGGCAATTAGCGGTACATCAGAAATTACTGCTAGGTCTTACTTTCGGGGAAACAGAGTATACACTCTTCTCAATATATGAAAATCTAAAAAGCACAGAGCCTTTTTTTTTCCTGTAGAGGGTATGCCTCATGAGAAAACAGGTGTATGCACCTATTTAAAAGCATAACACTGCCAAAAGGGGACAATTAAGAAAGACCTTTTAATTTTGGAGAAAAGCAAACGGAGATGTTAAGCTTTATGAAAGAGGGCAAAGTCTCTGACAACCCCTATAGCTTTATCAAACATTTATCCAGAAAAATCTGGTTGAATGGAAATTGTTCTCTTTGCTTCTCCCAACGACTTTGAAGAAGCTAGCACCAAGGACAGCGCTAATATGGAACTCTGGTAGGTTCTACTGCACAGAGACTGAAAAGTGTTATCTTCGCCCTTGAACAGGATTTCAGTATAACTTAAGAGCAGCAACAAACTATATAATTGGCAACTGAAAGATACTTACAATTGCTTCCAACAAAAAATATCACAGTTCTGCATTGCTCAAACACTGGGGTAGGGGGAGAGAGATCTTGAAAGGAGAAATTATTCTGGCAGTTTTAATGAGGGGAAAATATATTTGAAATTAAATATTTGACTGGCCTTAGACACAGCAAGATCGAAATGCCGAGTCTTAAGGCATCTCTGAAAGGTTGTTTCAGATGACAGAAGGAATTTCCTTCTCTTCCTCTTGAGTCTGTCGAAGAAAATGGATGGGGATTTGTAGCCCCCTGCTGGGCGTGTGCTGCTTAGCCAGAAATAAAAGTCTGCTTACAGCTAAATGGAGCAGAAATGGCATTTTTCAATTACAGGTTTTACTGTTACTTTTGCTGGCATCCTTGCTGCATTGTGTGTATGGATTACAGCAGTAGATTACAGGTCAGATTACAACAAATGAGACACAATTGTTCTATTATCTCTAGAATTGCAAGTAGTAAACCATGACTCTGGATAGTAAGCTATTTACCCTGGTGTAATTCTGCTGACATTCATGAAACTACTTCACAGTAAATGGCTCAAAAACTGTCAGCCAATGACAGAAACATTATGATTAGTTCAGATTTCAGCCTTAAATATATGAGTTATATTATTTTATAACAATGAACCAAAATGACTTTCTGCAGTTTTATTTCCAGCAACATGGTCAGTGTTAGCTGAAGCCATCATTAGCCCTGGACGCATTGATTAACCCACCACACCACAAATATTCCCCATACAGCTCTTCCCTTCTACCACTATGTCTTGTATTAATATATCATTTCTCCCTTTCTGAAGGTTGATTTTCCTGGGAAAGGGAGGGGGGGACCTCATGTTTTTCCACCACCATCAAAGCCATTACTATCATTATGGAATAGGTTAATCCTTATTTAGTTATTTGCTGTGCGCTCAGGGGACTGAATGTGCACACAGTGTGCTTCCATATTCTCCTCAATGAAAGAGAGAGTCCAGCACAAGCATTTCTCTGTTTGTATGGAATTGCCTTCTCAATCAAAGTGAATGAGGGGAAGCTGCTGAGAACTAGCTGTCTACATGCACAGAGGTACATTTGAGACACAGAATCGGAGCATTCACATAAATTTGTTTAATGTAGCAAAACCATGGGGCGGGGGAGGATTCTTTCCTTGGCACAAATTTTGGGTTATAATATCCTGTATAAATTATCATCATGGTAAAGATTGTTCTGGAAGGGCTCTAATGCACAAAAGGTCATTGTTATTGCACCGAGTAAACTGCATTTAAAGCTTGCCTTTAAAAATGTATATGTTAAATTACAGATCTAAGCAACTTCTTTTAAAAGAACTTTGTTCCCAATACCTATCAAGATCCTGAAATTTAAAAGAAAATGCTGATAAACAATTAAGAAGCAATTAAAAAGTAGGCTTTTATGTATTTCAATATTTTGTTCATTGTATAACTTTAAAAAAATACTCCTTTGTGAATATTGTTTGCTGATAAGGAGGATTTTAACATCGTTGAAACTACTGAGAGACACAGGCACAACTTCTAAATTTAGAAAGTAAAATTTAGATAGTTTTGAAGGACACTTGTCAGCAAAGAGCCTGGCTTCTTGTCAAAAGGCTTCACAGTACCACAACCAAGATGCTCCCTCCTGCTGGTATCTCCGAGGGTCAGGGTGCTGGGAAGCGATGCCCTGCATCATGATGCCCTGCAGCGATGCCCTGCATCACCCTGCCCCCTAGAGCTCCAGTAATGCACTGCATGAGACTGCAGTGCATTATGCAGATCCCCCCTCCCCTCCCTGAGTGTGCCAGCCACATGACACTTGATCAAATAAACGGGAGGCTCCATGGGCCGGGTAGAGCTGCTCATGAGAACCACCAGAATCAGTCCTGATCTCAGCACTCCTCGGCCTGGTAGCCTGGGTTCTAAACCCAGGCTAAAAGTGAGGGAGGAAGACATGCACATGCCTCCTCACTCACTTCTGGCTCATGCGGAAGCCTGGGCTGCCTTCCATACAGCTGGGCAGGAGCACCCGGTAGCTCAGAAATCCCCTCATGCACTGCGCTCCTCATGCAGTGCATTGTGGGATTCTGGATTGCAGCTCTGCCAAACGCCGCTGCGCCAGTCATCTGGGTGCATGACTGGCAGAGGTAGAAGGAGCTGCCAGTCACCTGGGAGGAGGCAGGGAGGAGCCTGCCTCGCCTGCCTCCCCTCTCCCCGCTTATCCCCCAGTTCACAATTTAGTCGTATGAACAATCTTCTCTTACCTCCAATATACAGGAAATCAGAACTTCAGAGTTGGAAGCAACTGAGCATACAAATATATTCTTTAATCTTTATTAAAACAAATTTACAATGCTAAACAATATTGATCCAAACACAAACAGTAAAGCATAATACAACAAACCACAATTCATCAATCCATCCACACACTAATATTATCTGTAGCAGCAAAACAACCATAATTTTCCATACTGGCGTAAAGAATAAAATTTGACCAAATTATATAAAATAATTATCTGTATTATAGTTTGCACGAGACCAAATACTATGGGTTAGCTTTTCTGAGATCGCAATAAGTCATAGGTTCTTGTACCAGATGTCCATTGACCAGGTTTGATTTTTCCAATGTTTGGCTATAGCTAACCTGGCAGCAGTTATCATAAAAACAAATAATTTTTTTGATGTAACATCTGCATTGACCAAAGAAAATGCATTTACTAATGCCAGCTGGGGGCGTAATCCTATTTTCTGGTTCATAATCCTGCACATTACCATGAATATCTCTGTCCAAAAGGATAAGACCCAAGGACAGGTCTACCAGAGATGAAAATAGGTTCCCTTCATCCCACAACCATTCCAGCAAAGCGGAAAACAGTCTTTTTGGATGTATGCTATTTTTATTTATTTTATTTAAGTATCATCTATGGAAAACTTTGAGAAAGATCTCCTTAATTTAGGCCAAAGAGGAAGTAACTGGCTTCCATTTCCATATGTTCTCCACTCCTGACGGGGTTTTCTCTCAGCCTCTATTAAGAACTTCACTGGAAAATACTACATCACTGGTATTTAACACCTTCGATATTAGCTCGATTTTCTCAACAGAACTCCTACAATGTTGGAGGGGTTGTAAACAGAAAGGTACATATTATCATATGTGGTGGTGAAAATTAAACCTTTTGGGGAGAAACCTTTTATTGAAATTAGCAATATAATGAATCAAAGAACAGAATATTCTCCAGATTTGGGTTTATTACATACTTTTACAGGAAATAATACTAAATTTAAAGATAAAGAATTAGTTATCTTTTAAATCCTGGCTGCTAAAGCAATTATGGCACAGCAATGGAAACTGTTGGATACTTTAAATGTGGGAAGATAACAAGGTATGGTCATTGGCAATTTTAGAAAAAATTTCAGATAAAGTAAAGATAATGAAAAGTCAGAGAAAAGAATCACAATTTTGTCAAATTCAGAAAAAATATATTTCTTATATAGAGCGTAATGGAAATAACTCTGATCCTATTCATGACGTTCGGAAATCATGATTATTTTTATATGCTTGGAATAGTGGATGTGGTCCACTCCTAGTAGTGGTCCAATACTATGTAGATAGATATGTTTGTTTGTATCATAAATACGCTGTATTGATTTGTATTTTATTAAATTGAATAAATGTAAGAATGTTCCAGGGGTTAAAAGAAATCCACTCCTGATCTTTGATTTCCTGTTGCAAGTCATTTTCCCAAGATGTTTTAAGGCTAGGCAGAGTGTGCACATATTTTATAGACTCCAAATGGGGAATACTTTGAAGGTAAGTAAGTTGAGGGCTTTATAGTGCAGCTGAAGCTAGGTCATAGAACACCAAGTGCAGACCCATACAATGAGGAATTACACTAATATATTTGAACACAAGAAAAAGCATGAGAGAGAGTTTGCAGTGCTTACTGCCTTCCAGCTGACCCAGGTTGCAGCAGAATGCTGTAACCACTCCAGGGGAAAGGGCGATACATAGAGGTTTACCAAGTCTTTACCTAAATATCAGTCTATCAGTTAGATATGCTGGGGCTAATCTGGCTTCTTTCCGGGTCAGTCAGAAGCAACACTTCATTAAGAACAATTATACTGTCTTTAAGCATATGGAAACAATCTTGTCAGCCATGTCAGAGGTGCTGACCAAGCAAAATGCATCAAGCTCTTGCCCTCTGCTCTGTTAGTGCCATAACACAAACCACGAAATTGAACCCAGGCTCTCACATTCTCAGAGAAGGAGAAAGGCAAGTCCTTTGAGGCCACAATGCCCCTGGCTGCATTAGTTACCCAGCCTCTTCTCATGATCTGTGAGAAGGGCTTGAGGGCGGTCTGCAGGGAAGGCAGGTTAAACTTACCTTCCCCACTGATGATTGAGCCGGCGTTGCTGCACGCTCTCTCCGTGCGCCCAGATGATTATCCACACAGCGGGGTGGGCCGGGGACTGGAATGTGTTGTCCCTCCTCCCCTCCCTGGGTTCTCCACAGTGTGGCAGCTGTGGCTGCAAGCAGCCACGGCTGCCAAATGATCCAAAATAATGAGGTTATAAGAGAGTGCTTACTCCCTTAACCTTGTTTTATAGTGTGGCTATTTAAGTGAGTTTTCCACCTTGGAGCCGCCGGGATCAGGTTGATCCCGGCAGTTCACAGGCGTGTGCAGAACTAGGCTGGGCTCCTTTAGCCAGGTTTTGCATGCGCATGTGAACAGCCTCGCCATCTTGAAATCAAAACAAGGTGAGAGGAATATCAGAGATGAAAAGTCCTTAAGGAAAGTGAATGGTACACTCTCTGAAGACCGTCCTATGCAACCTCTCTCTGGATGTTTAAACAAAGATCATTTACCAAAAAATAAAAAAATAAAAAAATTTGGCTTTTCAAGAGGAAATTATAGATGACATGCCTGAAACAATTGGGAACATGACTGTAATTCAGCCAAGTGCACAAAGTGTTCCTTCTTGACTGTCACTATATGTTTAAGAGATTTCACAGTTTAGCTGGACATGAAGAGAGGGCAGACAGGAGTGGGGAGCCACACTTTTTTCTTCTTCTCAACTGCAAAGCCAGATGCTCCATTTGAAGGATTCTTTCTCATTGTTGGCTACCTATCAATGGATTTTAGATGGTTCTGACCATGCAAGAAATTCTTCCCTAAAAAACAACCATGATATCTACCTTAACTCCAAACAAGTGAATAAGGAATAAATTATGACAGCGCTCTAAAACGACAACTATGGAACCATAGTCATATGCAGAGGTGGACAGGGAGGGCAGTGCCAGCTTGGGGGGGGGGGGGCTGTTTAGTGGTGGCAAGAGGTTCCTTTAAAAGTCGTTACCTTTTATACTGCTCACACCTGGTAGCCCCCGTGAGCAGTGATGCACCACCCAGCATCCTGCATGGATGCTGCCCCATCTACTGCACACATGTGGCTGTTGCACACATGCGGCCGTTGCACCATGCTGTCCATGCAAATGGCTGGCACTCATGTGCAGTGGCCAGATGAGCAATGTAGTTGTGGCAGCCTCCATGTGGGACGCTGGGCATGCACCGCTGTTTGTGGGAGCTGCCAGCTGCAAGTCATATCAAAGGTAGTGACTTTTTAAAGGTACCTCTCACTGCCCCCACCCCCTGACACCGCCCTCACCTGCCGCCTCTGGTAATATGTGAGTGTTACTGGAAGGCCAACTGCAGTGTACACTATGCTGTGTAGTGATTTCCATCCTATCCTGCACTCCAAGGCAGGGAAGAATATTTATTGCCAGAAGAAATAAGACCGACCAGCAAGAATCTCTCTATGTCCTTGGCAAGAAATTGGTGAACTGTAAATTGAGGGATCCTGCTGAACAAAAGGGGCAAACTGCAGTACACTGTGGAATAATAACCTTAGCTGGAAATCTGCAGGTGCACAAAAGAGAGATTCAAGACTTGAGATTTAGAGAACGTGTTCTAGTACTTAAACTATGAAATGTAAATGTAAAAGGTTGTTTAATTAGGATGAATAAACTGTGCTCTTCTCCAACCCAGCTCGCGTCAAAAGGAGAGTATGCAGTACCATGCATACACCCATACCCACAATGCACAAATAGGCTCCCCCCAGCCCAATGGATTTTGAAACCTACCAGCAAAGTGATCCTATGCATGAAGATACAGACTTCACTGTGGGATTTATTCCCAAGTAAATGTCCATAGGATTGTAGCCGTATGCTGAAATCAAATGCACACTTATTTGGGAGTAAGTCTCATTGGTCAGAGGGACTTCTTTCTCAGGAAACAGACTGCAAATGACAAACTTCATAAACAAACCAAGGACATACTAGGGAACATTCAGAAGGCTTCAGCAATGGAACATTGACAAGATCTTCAGAGGGACCCATTTGGGTTGCCTCCACTTTTCTAATTGTATCCAGCTCTGTAATAGCCTTCTTGAGATGGGCTAGCCCATACTGTACATATTACTCTAAATCTGAGTGCATCACTGATACATATAATTCTTGCTGATTTATTTTTTTCTACCGTCCCTAATTATTATTAAACACACTAATAGCAAATACAAGTGATTAAGTCCTGTCAGATTAGAAGCAAAATGGGTTCACATCAAAATAAGGTAGTGGTTCTACATCTTTGAAGGAATCATAGGTATAGAGAAAATTAAATTTTGTAAATTAAAATAAAACAGCAAAGCTGGAAAAAGATCTTATGAGAACTGAGTATGCTCAGTCCATGGAATGAAGAACCATGGAATGCTGAAGGTGTTAGATGGGTGGGAAACAACAACAGAACACTGGAGGAGGAGGAGCGAATGGATCTGCTTGAACCTTTAACAGCTTATAATACTCTGAAGGCAGATATTAGAGTTGCATGTTTCGCCTGTAATTTCTAATTGGGAAATCAATTTGGGTCCCAGGAGACAGGCCAACCCCTTAGCTTCCTTCCTGGCCAGGAACTAGGCTGGGTGAGACCATTTGTCCAGGGAGGTGCAGGGATATCTCCTCTGTAGATTTCAGCTGGCTTGGTACTGACCTCTCCCCACTCCAATTTTATATGCCACATGGTCTTGAACAGGAAGAGAAAACTACCCTGGAAAGTAGATTGGAAGATTTGACCTAATCAAAAAATACAGTATTTTCTAAGAGGAATCTGCCCAATTTTCTAAATAAGATTGAAAATATCAAGCAAGTGTTGTTATTAAGGTAAAGAAATTAACAATGTTAACTACCTTATTTCTATAAGTATTTAATGTATACCAAAAACCTTAGGAACATAGGAACATAGAAAGCTGCCTTATACTGAGTCGGACTATTGGTCTAACTAGCTCAGTATTGTCTACACAGACTGGCAGCAGCTTCTCCAAGGTTACAGGCACAGTCTCTCTCAGCCCTATCTCGAGATGCCAGGGAGCGAACTTGGAACTTCCCAGAGTGGCCCCATCCACTAAAAAGAATACCTGATGGTGCTCATATGTAGTCCCCCATTCAAATGCAAACCAGGGCGTAGTCTGGGAGTACTTCTGCACCCAAACCTCTTCCTGATTTCTTGGGTTGGGGCAGTGGCCAAGAGTGTTTTCTATCAGCTTCATTGATTTGCCAGCTACGTCCATTACTGGAGATGAATGACCTTAAAACAGGGGTGCATGTGCAGGTAACATCCAGGCTTGACTACTGCAATGTGCTCTACATTGTGCTGCCTTTGTATGTAGTTCGGAAACTGCAGTTAGTACAGAATGCAGCTGCCAGGTTGATCTCCATGGATGCCCAAAGAGATCATATTAGACCCATTTTTTAAAAACTCCACTGGCTGCCAATATGTTTCCAGGCAAAACACAAAGTGCTGGTCATTACCTATAATTTAATTCTCCTGGGTGTGCCTTGGAATGTGCGCCCTGGTGCCCAGCTGATTGGCTGGGAGGCGGAGGTGCCTGATTGGCCGAGGCGCACTCAGGAGGATTGGTTGCCGTGGCGGCGGGCCCAGCCCGGTCACGGAGGCAAGCAGCAGTGCCAGCAGGCCCAGCCCGGCTGCAGAGGCAAGGCCCAGGAGAGGGAAAAGAAAGTAGAGGGGGGCAGAAGTGGCTGTGGGGAGGAGAGGTGGCTGGGCCCGGTATGGGCCGGCCATGGTCAGGAAGTGAAGACTGGGGCAGAAGGTAGGGGAGAAGAGGTAAACGCTGGCCCCAGAGCACACAGCTGTTCTATGCGGGGTCGGCTAGTTACCTATAAAGCCCTAAACGGCTTGGGTCCTCGGTACTTAAGAGCACACCACCTTCATCATCAACCCTGCCACCTATTAAGATAATCTGGAGAGATCCGGTTGCAGTTGCCACCAGCTCAGTTGGTGGCGACTCAAAACCGGGCCTTTTCTGGAGTTGTCCAGGGAATCAGGAACATGCTTCCTAGTGAAATTAAAGTTTCCTCTTCTCTGAATGTTTTTAAGAGGGATCTGAAAACATACCTGTTTAGTCAGGCTTTTAGTTTATAGTTTCAAAGCTTTGGTTTTTAGAGTTTTTATTGTATTTTAAATTGTTTTAATCATGTTAATGTTTTAATGGCTTTTATATTGTGAACCTCCAAAGGGCATTTTTGTATAGTATAGAAATATACTAAACTAGTGACTGTTAAGCCCGTTACATTAACGGGTGCTAGAAGAGTGGTGTTAGAAGAGCGCTAGAAGAGTTGCGCTAGAAGAGTTGCCCGCGGCTCCGGCCGGGCCCACCACCCACCGACACCCGCGGCTCCAGCCGGGCCCACCACCCACCGCGGCTCGGGCCAGGCCCACCACCACCGCCCGCAGCTCCGGCCGGACCCACCACCAACCGCGGCTCCAGACGGGCCCGCCGCCCACGGCTCCGGCCAGGCCCACTGCCGCCTCACCCGGCTTCCCCTGCCGCCTCCTCGCCTTGCCCGGCCAGGCCCGCCACCTCTGCTCCGCGGCCACCATGGCCGCCCACAGCCTGGCCCTCTGGTTCTCCTGGGTGTGCCACCAGGACCAATCAGGCACCCCCTGCATACACGGACGCCTTTACGCGCGCACCACGCATGCGCAGAACACCTTCAAGAGACACGGACACAGGTACCTTAGGGTTTTATTATATAGGATATATAATAATAAATAAAGGGGACTATTCATGCTTGCTACCAGCACCTAATAACATTCTTTGCCACCCCTCTGGTGAATGTTTCCTGAGTAAATGCCATTCCCCAAACTAGGTGTTCTAGAGTCTCCCCTGAGCAAGGACCAGGAGCTAACTGAGGGCTAAAATAGGTTTTCCATACAAATGAGGCCTCTACCTCTGCCCTCTTTGAAGGAGTTTTAAAGGGGCTCTGTTTCTCAGGCACTGGCTCAAGTGATGCTGGGGCGCTTCCTATACTTCTGCAGGGCTACCTCCTCCACTGTACCAATGAAGGCTCCTATGGTTCCCTTCCAGAGGTACCAAATTCCACAACTCCTTCTGGTACTGGTGCCTGTATCTGATCTGACCCATCCTCCATGTCTTCAGATCTCCTCCTCTGATAGCATGAGTAAGTCTCTGCGGCCATGACAAGTTAGTGGATTTATTCCAAGGTGTATCAATTTGGATTTACTTAGGCTGACTAACACTTGTCATTCTTTTACCTCTTGGGTGTATGAGATCTGGCCCTGGTTACTTGATATGTTTTAAACCTATCATTGAGTTTTAAAAGTTTGTTCTCAAAAACCTTGGAGAAGCTGCTGCCAGTCTGTGAAGACAATACTGAGCTAGATAGACCAATGGTCTGACTCAGTATATGGCAGTTTCCTATGTTCCTGTGTAATTGACCAGCCCCACTATTGCGTGAGGAGGAGCGTGTGTGTGCACATATCCCCTTTCCACCTGGTATACCATACAACTACTGCATAACTGATGGGAAAGTAGAACACCAAACTGTTCCTGTATGATTTTAGCCTAGCCCTTTCACTTGTATTTGACATAGTTCTATATGCTATAAAGTTGTGCTGTCGAGTCGGTGTCGACTCCTGGCGACCACTGAGCCATGTGGTTTTCTTTGCTAAAATACTGGAGGGGTTTACCATTGCCTTCTCCCTCACAGTATGAAATGATGCCTTTCATCATCTTCCTGTATCACTGCTGCCCAATATAGGTGTCTGGGAAACACACCAGCAACCTCTTGCTCCCTAGGGAATTTACTTCCCCGCTGCACCATTAGGTGGCTTGTCTAAATGCTATACCAGGAGGGGAAAGCACAGCTTGAATCGCTCTTCAGCAACTCATACAACAAAAAGTGAAGCAAAGAAATACATTCAGCCTCCCTGTCTTACTTCAGCATTCCTTTTATACCATAGCTCTATTCAGACATTAGGCTGTAAGAGTGTAAAGATATCTGTACACTCATGCAAGTTTTTGTGTGAATATACATTTTAAAATGTTCATTTTGAAGTGAACTTAGTTATACACCCCTGAAATGCATGGTACAGATGGGAAGTATATTGCTGTACCTGCATTCAACATAGTGTATGAATAACTGTACCTGCATACACATCTGTACCTGAAAATGTAGCCCTGCATTAATACACCAGTGTTGGTACAAATATTACAGGATTAAGAGCTAGGATGTTCATAGTTGAATAAGAAATCAGGGTTGGTTTGATTTAAATCAAATCGATTTAAATCATGATTTAAATTGCTTCATGACTTAAATTACAAATTAAATTACTTGTCAGGGATGTTAGAGGTGATTCTAGGTAATCATCATTTTCTATAAAAGTACATTCTTGTCTAATATAACCTTAATGCATATGTAGAGACAGATGTAGGTTTCATTTTTAGAAGGTAGGTACACACTTCTTATAATGCTGTTTCATTTGGGCAACCAGACCTTGCATTTCATTGTTGCACTGTTTGCATTTTGCAAGCATGCCTTTCTTACCCACAGATACAGGAACTTCATTAAAATATTCCCAAATGGGGTCTGCTGCCATGAGATGTGTTTCCCTTTTACAATGGAGCATAATGCATATAGTCAGAAAAAATTTCCTCAGGACTGCATGAATACGTTCTGTTCACTTTTGGTTTCACTTTCTATTCCTCTCCCCTCCCCACCCCACCCCCTACATTAATATCCACATTCCCCCTCTTTGCTCAGATCTACTCCATCCCACGCAAATCCTCCATTCAGGGCTTGAGTGTGTGTGTGTACACTGCATGTACACCACCTGCAGAATAGGACTTGATCAGGTCTGTTATTTCTCATCCCCATATACTGCTTGTTAACATGTTCACAGAATATAATTAGAAGTTAATATTCATGATGATATTTTTAACCTAGGTTCTTTATGACTTGTTTTTAATCAATTTAAACCAAAACATTTTATTTAAATTAAAAAATAAATTAAAAAACACATTTTTTTGAATTTTGTTTTAATTATCAATTGTTATAATCCCTGTAAGAAAAGGTGATTCCCAGTTTTTTGAGGCTCAAAGCAGGTATAACATATGCCAGAGGAATGTCACCAAAGCATCAACCCTGTGCCATAATGTTTAGAAGTCCTTATCATCTGAAGTATAGCTATCCTAGCATCGTGTGCCTTAACAGAAACATACTGTAAACAGATAACTCTCAAGGAACATACAAAAGATAACAGACACTGAGGAAACAACAGAGGAAAAGATGGTGAGACAGACAACAGCAAGATGGGAAGAATGTGGGAAGAATAAGATGGATGCTATTTAAAGCTTGGTTAAAGTTGAAAGCAAAACTTTGAGGAACAGCTTCATAGAAAAGGTAGCTTTTCAGGAGGATCTTTTCCATTATCCTCCTCAACCGCCCAGAGACATAGGTTTTTGGGTGGTATAGAAATATGTTAAATAAATAAATAAATAAATAAATAAATAAATAAATAAATAAATGTGTCAGACCCTACAATCAGGCCCAACTTCCTGCTACAATCTCAGTGCTTCTATTATTATTATTTCTTGTTTACACAGTCAGACAGGTGTTATGGACTGGTTTGTTTTATCCAGACATCGAGTCCTTCCCAAGGACCTGGGATGGCTGAATTTTATTGTCAGTTGTTATAGATATCGTCGCAGAATATAGGCTGTTCCCAGTAAAGCTGCTTTTTGTAATTGGCTGATGGTAATTTCTGTGACCCCTATGGTGTTGAGGTGCTCTTCAAGGTCTTTTGGAACTGCACCCAGGGCGCCAATGACCACTGGGATTATTTTGGTCTTTTTCTGCCACAGCCTTTCAATTTCAATTTGTAGATCTTTGTATTTTGTGATTTTTTCTATTTCTTTTTCTTCTATTCTGCTATCCCCTGGTATTGCTATGTCGATTATTTTAACTTGTTTTCCTTTCTTCTCAACTACAGTTATATCTGGTGTATTGTGTGGCAGATGTTTGTCTGTTTGTAGTCGGCAGTCCCATAATATTTTTACATCTTCATTTTCTTCAACTTTTTCAATGTTATGGTCCCACCAATGTTTGACTACAGGTAGCTTGTATTTTTTGCAGATGTTCCAGTGTATCATCCCTGCTACCTTGTCATGCCTTTGTTTGTAGTCAGTCTGTGCGATCTTTTTACAACAGCTGATTAGGTGGTCCACGGTTTCATCTGCTTCTTTACAAAGGCGGCACTTGCTGTTTGTTGTGGATTTTTCTACTTTTGCTCTTATTGCATTTGTTCTTAGTGCCTCTTCTTGTGCAGCCAGTATTAAACCCTCTGTTTCTTTCTTCAAGTTGCCATTCTTAAGCCATTGCCAGGTCTTGGTGATGTCTGATTTTCCACTTATATTGTGCAAATATTGACCATGCAGGGGCTTATTTCTCCATTTTTCTGCTCGGTTCTTGACTTGTTCTTTCTTGTAGGCCTGCTTTCTTTCATTGGTGTTGAATAGTTTTGCATTATTGACCATTTGAAGTGCATCTTCTTCACTGTCCTTTATATATTCTTCAAGGCCTCTTTTCTCCTCCTCTACTGTTTGATGGACTTGCAGCATTCCTCTTCCACCTGTGCTGCGAGGGAGGTATAGCCTATCTACATCACTGTGGGGGTGCAGAGCATGATTGATGGTCATGATTTTCCTGGTCTTACGATCTAGCGTCTCTAGCTCTGCCTGGGTCCAGTCTATTATTCCTGCAGTGTATCTGATAACCGGTATAGCCCAGGTGTTTATGGCTTGTATGGTGTTCCCGCCATTGAGTTTGGACTTGAGGATTTTTCTAACTCTCCTGATGTATTCACTTCCAATATTTCTTTTAACTTCAGTGTGTGCAATGTTATCAGCCTGGAGAATGCCCAAGTATTTGTAAGGTTCTTTCTCTTCCAGGTTCTTGATCTTGCTTCCTTTGGGCAGTTCTATTCCTTCTGTTTTTGTTATTTTCCCTCTGTTCATTATTAATGCAGCACACTTGTCTAGTCCAAACTCCACTGCTATATCGCTACTGAATATACGGACAGTGTTTAGCAGTGATTCGATTTCTGACTGGGACTTTCCATACAGCTTCAGATCGTCCATGTACAGCAGATGGTTGATTTTACTGGATGTTTTAGATGTTTGGTATCCAAGGCCTGTTTTGTTTAGTATTTGTGAAAGTGGGGGTCATGGCGATTACAAACAACAGAGGGGATAGTGAGTCCCCTTGGAAAATGCCTCTTCTAATGCTAACCTGTCCAAGTTTCTCGCCATTGATTGTTAACTGTGTACTCCACATGCTCATTGCTTTTTAAATAAATATCTGAATGTTTTTGCTGACACCAGTTGTTTCTAAACATTTTAGTATCCATGTGTGAGGCAATGAATCAAAGGCTTTCTTGTAGTCAATCCATGCAACACTTAGATTTGTTTTTCTTCTCTTGCAATTTTCTAAAATCATTTTGTCAATCAGCAGCTGGTCTTTTGTGCCTCTGGTGTTCGGGCAATTTCCTTTCTGTTCAACTGGAAGCTGTTTGTTAGTTAATAAGTGTTGCATGACTTCATCTGCTATTATTCCAGTTAATAATTTGTTGTTGTTGTTGTTGTTATTACTACCACTTCTACTTTTCACCAATAAATTCACAAAGCAGTTTATGTAGCAAGAAATATGTAAACCTCCTACAGACTTCAGCAGTGGGCGGTATAGAAATTTATTAAATGAATATAAATTAATTAATAAGAGACAGTGGTTCCCAAAAGGGCGCACAACCTTTAAAAAAGCACATAGGAGACAACAGCAACAGCATAGGAGCAACAACAGCAACAACATAGGAGAGGTGCTATGTTGGGTTGAACAGGGACTGTTGTCCCCCCCACACACACCTGTAAAATACAAGAGACACACTATTTTAAAAGTGCTTCTTTGCCCAGTTACCAGGGGTAATTATCTGGATTCAGAATGAATCCCACCGTTACATTAGGCTGTTCACATTATTATTGCTTTGGCAGGTTTATATTTAGAAACTGCTTTTTGCCCTGAAATTTTCATTAGGTATAATATCTCAGTAGAGACCAATTGGTAATGTTTGCCACACGTGAATAAATTATATGGCTCACCCAAACTCATGCCAATCATAAATCACAGGTGCTTTTTTCTTCCTTCAGCTTTGCCTGGTTTCCCCTTACTGTTCTCCCAGGATACCACTAGAGGGCAGGCTTGCTTCAATGGAAATAGAGTAGGAGAGGATAAATAAAACAGCTATTTACTCTTTGAGCAAAATCATATGGTCTGTGTACCTAAACATATTTTATCTTCCCAATGACTCATCAGAAACACAGCAGAGGTTATACATCTGCCGTTGCTTGTTGCTCTTAAGAACAGTTTTTATTCTGGATAGAAAACAGTGAAGAGGCCATCAAACAGCAATTAACCCACCCACCCCTTATTAATTATTATTAAGAATGTTTATATTTTGCTTTCCAGTTAAGAACAATTTATCAAATCAATTCTCATGGTGGGGAAGGGAATAAGATGGTTCCCAGTCTCAAAAGAGCTCAAAATGTAAAAGAAACACAAGGCAGGCAAAGATACTGTACTGGGGTTGATAGAGACACTCTCCTCTCCTACCCCTGCTAAATACAAAGAAGTCACCACTTCAACAAATTACCTCTTTGCTCTGCTCACTGGGGCAGATTCAGCACAGTTACACAGGAAACTTTTGATCCAACAAGCTTCCCCTTGTTCTCACTGACTGGCAGGGGCCCTCCAGGGTTTCAGATGGATGGTTCCCAGCCCTACCTGGAAATGGCCAGGGACTAAAGCTAGGACCTTCTGCATACAAACCAGATGCCCCTCCATTGAACTACAGTTAGGGTTGCAATATGGAAAGGGGGACAACTTTCCTGATACACAGAGGAGGGAAGGGCGGATTCAGCCTTTTGCCGCCTGTAGGTGGCCAAGGATTTGCTGCCCCTTTCTGGGTGGTCGCTGGCCCGCAGCAAGCGGGGGCAAGGGGAAAGTCCCCCCTTTTTTCTTTCTGAAAACCGCTGCTGTGCGGCGGGATGGGGGCAGCGGTGGCTGCAGCGAGTGGGGGGGAGGGGAAGCCCCCCCATTTACCTTTAAAATGCCGCTGCATGGCACCAGCGGGTGAAGGGGTAGCAGCGGCTGCAGTGGAGAGGGTGGTGGTGGGGCGAGGGGAAAGTCCTCCCTTTCAGCAAAGCCCGCTGCTGCACGGGGCGGGGGGATAGGGCAGCGAGAGTGGTGAGGGAGAGCTCCTTCCAGCTCTCCTCCTCCCTCTGAAATGACTGCATGCCCCAGCTGCAGTCTGTTAGGAGAAAGGCCCACAACGGACTGCAGCCGGGGTGTGTAGTCGTGGGATATGAACAGGGAGCTACAGAGTCCAAAAAGTTGGGGGGGGGGGAATTAGAAGAAAACTCTAGTAGGTAGAATCTTATCCTCTCATCCTTCTACTGCTCCAGTCCCTCTGCATCAGGCGGGGGGGGGGGGACAGACACCTGATATGTGCCTATCTAGGAAAGTTAATACTCATGTCAACTGTACAGGCATACTGTCTCTTTAATCTCCATCACCACAGTGGCTCCTGGTGTATGCTAACTTGCAAATTTCCATGTCAAGACTACTTTGTTCTGGCTGCTTTCAATTAGCATCTCAATTTCAAGTTATTCTGCTTTTAATTTCATAATAAAATGACATCTTCAAGTTTGCCAGAAGCCACACCAGGGGCGTAACTATAATAGGGCAGGGGGAGACAGTTGTCTGGGGGCCCCCTGCCTTGGGCCCCCCCCAGAGGCAAGTCACATGACTGACTCCCCCAGCCACACACCCGCCCGGGCTTCCTTCAGTTGTATTCATCCTCCGAAATTGATGTGTGTGTTAAGACCTGGAGCTACCAGAACAGCATGTCTTTCTCTAGTACCATTAAATGACTTGCAGCGTCCACAATTTACAAAACCTTTTAAAAACTAATTTAGGATGATGTTCTATTGTGACACATAGGTGTTATATATATTTCTATGCTTTTTGTTACCACTATTCAGCCTCATTTAAGATTTCTTTACTTCATGAGATGAGCTTCGGGGGGGGGCATTTTAAAATCTTGTCTCTGGGCCCACTACAACCTTGCTCCGCCCCTGAGCCACACCAAAATGACACTTTATATTCAGTCAACATGGGAGCGGGTGGGGGGGGGGCGGTTGTCATTAAAGTCTATTTCAACAGTTCTTCATCCGCATTTGATTTCTGTAGTACTACAAAGAGTGAAAAACTCTGCTTGAAATGCCAGTCATCTCATGAGTGGGAATCATGATTATTGCTGGCTTTGACAGTATTGCTAGTTTACTAATATTTAACATTTTCAGTTTCCATCCAAGCTTTATTATAAGAACTCCAATGAATAGCTTGGGAAACACAGAACCTGTAACATTACAGCTATGCAGCTGTACCATTATAGGTATGAACCTAATCAACAAACTATATAGGAGACTAGTGGGAACTCTATTTGAAAACAGTATATGCATATATTATTATTATTACTACTACTACTACTACTACTAAAAATATGTACATACTGCTTTTCAAAATAAAAAATTTCAAGGCAGCTTACATAGCAAAAAAGGGAAAAATTATCTCGTCTCCCAAAGGGGTTCACAATCTAAACAAATAGTTATAAATATAGATAATAAAGCCTGCTTTCCACGTTTTAAATAACAACTCTTACTTAGGATCCTTCCCCTGTGCTGTGCAATTGGTTTGTATCCAACTGTCAGCACATGAGTTATGAAGGAATGTTGCCTATAATTTCAGTGGCTACCACCTTGAACCAATATGCCAAAAAACAAACAAAAAACACCCCCAAAACCCCCCGACCAGATTCTGCTAGGCCCTCCCTTTCGAATTTGGTTTGTATCCGACTGCCAGGATACAAACCTGGCTATCCAATACAAAGGGCCATTGTCTGTACTTTGAAACAATATGGTGGACTGGCAAAGTGGATTGGCAAAACAAACAAAAACCTGTCAGGGTCCCTTAGGATAATCTCCCATGTCCTGTGAATTTGGTTTGTATCTGACTGTAAATGCAAAGGTTATTAGAGGGACACACATAGAGAGACAGGGTGAATACATAAGCCTTCTTCCCTTCGGAAAGTACGCCAAGAAAACACACACAAAGAAGGCGTCAGCTGTAGCCATTAGGAGACACTATGCTGGGCGGAATAGGGAGAGTTACCCTTCCCTTGCTAATTATAAGAAAGTGTCATGCCCAGAGAAAATGCCTCTGGGTTTTCTTAGGATGAAAGGAGGACAAAACTGCTGTCTATTAGGGTAGTTCTCCACGGTTACCACTAGATGTCAATCTGTCATAGCCATAATCTCTGACCACACCTAAATTTAAAAATCTGACTGGTACAAAAATAAAATCATTACAAATTGTCTAGTGAACAAGATAGAGAAAGGGTGATACAATGTTCCAAACTTACAATGCATGGGGGTTATTAAGGGGTCATAATCAACAAAAAATAAGTGTGACAACAACCTGGCAGAAATGTCCTGTCCCTTCTCCATTAACCTGACTTAAACAAAGGAGGGCTGCACATTTTCTTATTTCTAGTCGGCTGTGAATAAGAATGAATTGCATGGATATAGTTCTTGCTTGCTTGCTCTCTAAACAAGGTTTATTCAAGAAAATAAACATAATGATTCCTGGGCTTTATCTTTAAATAAAGATTAAGATTTTCCTCCCTGCTGCTAACTGAGCAAAGAGGCACCTTTTAAAAGTGGTGATTCTCTTTATTTAGCAGGGGAAGAGCAATTGGCCCGGTCCATCCCCAGCACAGCATCCCTTCGGTGGCTGTTGCTGGTGTCTATCTTGGGTTTCTTTTTTAGATTGGGAGCCCTTTGGAGACAGGAAGCCATTTTATAAATAAATATCTATGTAAACCACTTTGGGGACTTTTGTTGAAAAGCAGTATATTAATATTTGTTGTATTCGTAAATGCATGACTACAAGGAGAGTGTGGGGATTCAAAAGGAAATTCCTGCATTTGCAAAGGAAGCGATGGCCTCCCATCTTCTGGTCCTCAGAAACAATGTGCTTGTCAGAGAAGGCAGTCTTTGCTGCAAGTAAAAATAGCATTACCATAGCATTACCTCCCTTGGTATTATAAAATGTGACCATGAAATACTTCAGATAACACTCCACCTTTGACAACAAAACAGCAAAGGCTGAATACTGTTGCCAAGGGAGAGCTGCCAAGACACCTTTGGGGAGGACATAACTCTGTGGAAGAGGCTAGAGCAGGAATCCTCACTGTTGGGTCTTTAGATGTTATTGGACTTCAACTCCCATAATCCCCAGCCCCAGGGGCCTTTGGTTGGGGATTATGGGAGTTGAAGTCCAATAACATCTGGAGACCCAGTGTTGAGAATCCCTGGGCTAGAGGCACATGTTTTGCAGGCAGAAAGTTCTAGGTTCAATCTCCTGTATCTCCCGGTAGGGCTGGGAAAGACTCCTGCAGGTTAGTCAGACCAGAGGCCTTCAATACATAGATCATAACCCAGAAGTGGATTCTGACCAGGCTTCAGGTGCCAGTGCATGGGAGAGAGGAGATGCAGTGGGCAGACACGCAGTCAAGGAGGCATCCATGGCAGTAGGGGGCAGGGGGCAGTGACCCTTGCCACCTCACTTCACAGAAGGCTGGTCCTGCATCACAAAGTGAGCACCCCCTGTTACCACCATCCTATTGCTACCCTCTGCCCGTGCTGCTGCTACTCAGCTCTCCAATTCTCCTGGAAGGAGAGAAGGGACAGAGAGACACAGTAGCACTGCACACTGATTTGGAAGCCACCAGGCAAGAAAAGAAGATGAAGAAAAGGAAGGGGAACAGAGTCAGGATGGCCACTCAACTGCCTACCCACCTTGCCCTCTGGCTAGCCGGCCTGCTAGCCAGCCAACCAACTGACACGTCTGCCTGTACCACACCACTGTGGGTGCAGTATGAGCTGCCTGGTGCTGCCACTCCAGTCGGGCATGCAGCATCATTCCTGCATCCATACTACCTGGTGGGGAACAGCAGAGATGCCATGGCAGGAGCAACAGCCCAAGTAAGAATGGGGGAGTGTTATGTGGTGGGCAAGGTATTAAGATGCAAGTTTCTACATACATGTGTTTGGTGAGTGGGGGGGAGTGTAAGAAAAAGAGATGTCTGTCTCAGTGCTATGCCTGTTCACTCAGAAGTAAGTTCAACAGACAATCAAACAGAGCTAACTCCCATGTAGTTGTGCATATAACTGCAGCTTGAAGAGACTGAGAAAGACGAATTGCAAGGAGAGGGTTTGCTGCTTGGTTGGGTTGGTTTCCTGGATGCATGCACCCCATCCCTCTAGTGCTGGGTTCTGCCCGTAGGTGCATGGGCTCCTGGAAGTAGGTCCTGTGTTGCAGGCTGGAGCTGGAAGGGTCTCAGCTCTTGACAAGCTGAAGGCCCCTGACAGTCCCATGGGAAAACACGAGGGGTTTTCAGACCCTTAAATGCACAGGGGAGGGGCAAGTGCACACATGTCTCTCTTCCACATGGCACACCATCCCTTAATCACATGTGAGGGCTGTTCATTCAAATGGCCCCTCAATGCACTGTAGTATTAAAACCACATATTGAGTTCAAACAAACTGCTCTCCTGTAGAATTAGGCAGGAGAGATTTGCAGGCCCATGTTCCTCCGATTTAAGGGGCCAGTTTGGTTTATCACCTGAACTGGAGAAGTGTCACTAGTAATCAGAGGCGCTCTTACCCCTAGACTCCCGGGCCGAAGTCCAGGGCCTCCACACCCCCTGGGGGCCCCCAAATCCTCTTAAGTCTGTCCTGGGTGGTGTAGTCACTGTGCTGCCGCCACCCTCCCCCACCACCCTGAGCCGGGCAGCTGAACATGACGGTGACCTGTGCTGGGTGCCAAGCATGACCTCTGTCTTGGAGACGGAGTGGGGGGGATACATGCGATGAGAATACATTAAGCTGGATGTTGAAATGTTTCTATTAAAACATATTTGCATAAATATACCTGTTTTATATTCTTACATTCTTGTGAGTTCAGTTGCTGTTTGTGTCCTTAAGAAATCATGAGTTAAAAATACTGCTTGTGTCATGGTGTGTGTGTGTGTGTGTGTGTGTGTGTGTGTGTGTGTGTGTGTGTAGGAGGGTCTCTCTCTCTCTCTCTCTCACACACACACACACACACTTCTGTAAATATATATAGAACTTAAAACACAAGTTCTTAATTATGTACTAGGCAGTGTGAGCCCTAAACTATTTCATACGTAATTGTCCAAACAAGAAATTATGTTTGTTTACACCAGTGTGCTAGATATAAAAGTGGATGGGAATTCTAACAAAAGCAGGAATACGCAGCCGATGGATGGTACACAGGAAGTTAACCAAAGTGATTAACAATCAAACAAATCCCATCAGGATCTAATTTGAACCAGAGGTTAGCCCCAGAAATACCTTTCAGTGCTAGAGTGCAGACTCGTGTTAATAATGAACAGAACACTATGCAGAGGGCATTGCCTTCCCCACTGAATAGCCAGATTACATTATCTTGCATATCCCAGCTTGGTTTTGTAACATGCATGAAGTTTGGGCTAGTTGTTCTGCAGTGTTATTGCAGAACAACTCATCCACATGCAAAACTGGGCTAAGGAAGCCCAGCCCGGTTTTGCCAGCACATGAAAACTACCAGGAGCTGCTTAGCTCCCAGCAGTGGTGCAGCAGCAAACCCGCCTCCGTAGTCTACCTCCAAAATAAGGTTAAGAGAGCAAGAGATCCCTGAGCCAAGGCCTGCTCAACTTAGACTCCCCCCCCCGTGTTTTTGCACTACAACTCCCATAATCCCCAGCTACAGTGGCCAAAAGTCAGGGATTAGGGGAGTTGTAGGCCAACATCTGCAGGAGGGCCAAAGCTGAGCAGCCCTACCTTAGCCCCATTTCTCTACTTCTCTGCCAGACCTCGCTGCTGCGAGGCTTCCGGCCAGCATTGAGGAAATCCCCACAAGGCACTGCACACTCGCATGGTGCATTATTTATTTAGTTATTTACTTAAAATGTTCCTATACCACCCAAAACCTGCATCTCTTATGGGAGTTTCGGGGGGGGGACACTTCCCAGCCCCTGGCCCTCCACACTGCCGGGTGTAGTCAGCAATCATCTAGGAGGGTGATCCACCCACCCAGCAAAGACAGAGGGATCATCTGCGGGGAGGTAAGTGCTAGCAGCCTTCCTCCCCGCTATCCCTCAAGCCCTTTCTCACTGATTGTGAGAAAGGGCTCACTGTATAATGAAGTTACAATTTGTTTTATGCTTTATGTATAACTATTGCATGTGCCTATTGGACACAAGCGTGCCATTGTAAGGTGGGATTTTGGAAGCATGGTCCAGACACCTAGAGAAGAGAGCTGGTCTTGTGGTAGCAAGCATGACCTGTCCCCTTAGCTAGCAGGGTCCGCCCTCGTTGCATATGAAGGGGAGACTTGATGTGTGTGCACTGGAAGATATTCCCCTCAGGGGATGGAGCCACCCTGGGAAGAGCAGAAGGTTCCCAGTTCCCTCCCTGGCTTCTCCAAGATAAGGCTGAGAGAGATTCCTGCCTGCAACCTTGGAGAAGCCGCTGCCAGTCTGTGAAGACAATACTGAGCTAGATAGACCAATGGTCTGACTCAGTATATGGCAGCTTCCTATGTTGCACCTTACTCCTGCACCACCAAGACAGCATTCAGGTGGAGGAGATTATAAATCCAAACTCTGCTGTGCTGCAGTGTCACCCGTGCAGTAGCTGGTATGACTGCTCTTCAGCCAAGCCATATCAGGAGACCAGAGGAACCAATAGGGCAGGTCTGCTCAACATAGGGCCACCCAACAGTGGCCAATAACCAAGGATTATGGGAGTTGTAGGCCAACATCTGCAGGAGGGCCGAAGTTCAGCAGTCCTGCAACAGGAACTCAGCTTACTCCATATAATACATGCTCTGGGCTTTCTCTAGAAATAGAGAAACATGGCAAATAGGAAGCAGGGGGAAGGAAGCCGGACCACCAGATAGCCCACAATGCACCACGCAAGCAGCATGGTGCACTGCAAAAGCTGCCTGCTGCTGGGACACTTCTTCCCCTGGCTTCCATGATTAAGATGGCTGCTGGCAGCTCGAGCACCCACATGTCCGGGTAGTGATGTAGGTGGCACACACTCATCGTCCTACCGCACTTTTAGCCTCAGTTCCAAAACAAGGCTACTGCGGGAGGAGCAGTGAGACTGGGAGTGATCCCAGCACTGCACACGACCAGCCCTACCTGGATAGTCCTGTACTATCCCTGTAGGGCTGTAGACCTCCATAACTGCGTAAGCTGAGACTTACAAAAGATGGAACTTCCCGTAAGAAGGTAAATTGTTCCCACAAAAGGTCAGATCACAATAAGGAAAACAGGCCGGAAGAGGCACCAAGGCACTGAAGCAGGGCTGCTCAACTCGGACACTCCTGTAGATGTTGGTCTACAGTTCCCAGATGTAACTGACAAGCTGGAGGAATCAACATCTAAGGCAAGGCATCGATGGCTTTGCCCTTTTGCTTCTCCCCTTAAAAGATTTTTATGCAAATGTTAAACGCCAAGAGTGGAACAAGGAAGATTATATAGTGCAGGTTCAAATAACATTTATGGCTCCTATATTTGTCATACTGCAAGGAGAACTACTAGAATCTAGCTGGTAGCAATATACACTTCTGCTTTGTATCCATTAATGTAACTGAGCTCTGAAAGGTGGGGTGGGGTGGACAATGCTACTTTCCTCTGTATGGAGGTCATCAATCATTTTTCATCACAATAAATGTGCAATTTTCTGGGATTCCCACTGCCTCCAGCACTTCAACAGTTTAGAGATGTGGAATTCTCTCCCCACCAGATGGTTGCACAGCAGCAGATATTCCTTCCCATGACATCACTGGATGCATCTTCCACTGCATGGAGAGACTTAAGGACAAAATTATCCTCTAGATTGCCAATACGGCAACCCTACTATACACCCAAGAGTCATTTACTCTTGATGTAACACCCCTCTATACCCAATAGTTATGGAGTGTTCCCCTACATAACCTCATCATCCATGTTGTTTGTTTATATCTCTGGAGACAATTCACCAGGGCACTGCACTTCAAAACACACAAGATTTCCAGGCAGAGCCTCATGGGAGTGGCAGAGCACCTGTCACAGGTGTTAGTTCACAAATAAAGGTTACTGGAAAAGAGAGGACACAAGGAATGCATCCATCACTTATCTGTATTGATTTAACCAGATGGGTTTGATTCACATCAGTGAATATGCTGGGATTTTGGGGCCCATTTGCAATTCATGCTGATAAAAATGTGTTCAATATTGTCTCTTACTCCTAATTATCCTTGCAGTGAGTCACCATTTCCATAGTAACCGGGGTGTTTGCTTTTCTAATCAGAATACAATTCTCCTATGTTATCACATTGTAATACAATATACAAGCAAAACAAATATCTGTGTAAAAATTAGACTATACTGCCTGGCAATAAAAAACATGTATTATTGTCGAAACACAACACCATGACATTTTAAATAGTACCAAGTGAGACTACAATTAAAATTAACATTTAAGCACTTATATGGCACTTTTTGAATGTCCAAAGCCCCTTAAGTAGTAAGTATTATTATGCCCATTTTGAATGAGATGGTGGTGGTTTCAGATTCAGAAGAATTGTCTTCTTTCCACTCAGTGAGTTCATGGCTGAGGATGAGCCACAACACTACACTAGCTGTCAGTGTTGATTGGAAGATTCCTAGCTTCTTATGTTGATTCTACCACTAAATTGTATTCTTAGAGATTTAATTGGTCTCTATTTGGGCCGGCACACCTTACTCCCTTGTGGTGAGGCATCAGAGTTGGGAGGGGAGGGGGTTGGCTGTCACCTGATTCCTCCTCCTCCTGTCTGTGTGGGGTCATGGTGGCTGACTTCTGCCCCAGGTCGAGTCCCCCACTCACCCGACTAGCCTCTGACCCTGGGCAATTTGTGCCCTAAATAGTTGTTGGCAAGGGAAACATCTCCCACCCCCGCCCAGCCGGCCCCCACCCTCCTTTATTAACCCCCTTTCCTCCTTGTTACAGGCAGCTGTTTCCAATTGCTCTGGCCTCTCATCCTTCCCACAGCCCCACCCCTCTCTCTGCAGTGCCTCTCCAATATCATCAGGAGACGCCACCTCCAAGCCCCGTCCCAGCAGCCACTTCTCAGAGGCCACCCACTTGCTGAATTCCCTGGACAGGCGGCCATAGGTACAAGCCCTTCCCTCGCTGCATCAGCTCATCGCGGCTTCTCTTGCCCCTGATGCTGCTCGGCTAGTTGAGGTAAGGCCGGCAACATCGCTCCCGCTGCCATACACCGGACACTCTTGCTTCATTTTACCCAACTTTAAGAACCTGAAGCTAATTTCCCTTGAGTTCTGGTGATTTCTACACCTTCAAGATAGGATTTGAGACTAATCATTGGGCAATGCTCATGGGTGCATACCTACCAGGCCTCCAAAGTGTATGACCTATCAAGCTGAATGCAGCCTGCCTGTCATATATCTTGGTCTGCCAGGTGTAAAACCACCTCTCTGATTTTTGCGGTCCCAAGCACAGAGTTTACATATGCACTGCTATACTTGGCTGATGAATTGCACTTGGCTGGGAGGGTTGTAAGTTGTGCAGACCTGGGTATAAACCCCTTTTCCATGCATCGAAGACAGTGGTTCTTTATGTGGGGTCCACCAGATGTTGCTGAACTACAACTCCCAGCATCCCCAGCCACATGCTGGGAGTTGTAGTTCAGCAACATCTGGCAGACCCCACATAAGAACCACTGATCTAAGAACTTAACTGTAAGCGGTGCAAGCATCGTCAATGGAGCTGCTTATATAAAAGCATAAACTGGCTTCCTTGATGAGTGTTGCTTAGATGTTCTTCAGCATTGCTATGACGATATGAGATCATTCTTCAGCAAGCACAAGCAAGTGTTGAAACTGAGCACACATGAAATGTTTCACACAATAGGAAATATTGGGGTGGGTGGGTGGGTGTTTAAACCAAAGCAGATAAAAATGCTTGTCATAAAAAAGACTAGCATAGCCAAGTTGAAACTATTTATATTCCAATAGCTTCTGTTATCTTGTTAATTGAAAACATATCGTTCCTCTTCCCTCTCACCTAATCCCATACAATAAGAAGAGCAGTGCTTCATGTATATATTGGCCAAAATAATAAACATTGTGCATAAAAGGCTTATCATGCACAATACATATTGAGGATCTACACACGATCCATGTGTAGAGCTTAACCGGGCTCTGCGGGGAGAGTGGGCTTAGCCTGCTCTCCCCACAGACAAACAGGGAGCTCGCCCTGGGCGGCCGGATCGGCCACCCACACAATTACCACCTCCGTCATGTAGGTGGGATTGGGGACCACCCGGCCCCCGGAAGTCTCAGGATGTCCCACGTGAGTGTGTGGGGCATTCTGGGGAGACCTCCGAGGCCGGGAGGATTGTAGGAGCCTCCCAGTCAGGGGTCTCCTCATGAGTCACCACAGCACAGAGCTGCACCACAGCGATTCGCAATCGGTTAAATGGGAATAGCAGAGCGCTCGCTCTGCTAACCTCGTTTAAGGGGGGGGCAGTTAAGGAGGTTTGCTGCTGGGAGCCGCACAGCTCTCATTGCAGCACACGACTTCCGAAAATCGGGCTGGGCTCGGTTTTCGGAGGCTGCGAGAACAGATTCATTATTTTGGCCAGTGTAAACATGAAGTACTGCTCTATAAAACTAAAACAGCCTTAGTTTTCAAGGAAAAATCCAAGTTCTGGACCAATTTTAGTATTAAGGAGAAGGTCCCGAGATGGAGAAAAAGCATGGGGGTGGGTGGGTTTCAAACTATAAAATAAAAGTGGAAGACATAAAAGTTCAGGTTACTTGTGTTCAACTGTAAACTTACTCAGCCTTCCGTTCTAACATTGTAGGTACATTGGTGTTGCCACCCTTCCAAAAGCCATGAAGTGAACTTTAAACAGTCCCAGGTCCCAAAACATTTTACAGGGGTATTTTCCTGTATAATCTGCCACACGTTTCTTACACAGCTAGTTCCACTTCTGCTCCAGGCTGGTGATAACAATGCATAGGACTAAGTAATGGTGTTCCCCTCCCATTCTCTTTGGCCACAAATGTAAAGGTTATAATGCCAACTCCAATAGCAACTTCTGGGAACCAGGAGAAAGAAAAGCAACATTAATTTGTAAATTGCTATAAGTGCCCAGATAAAAAGGAAAGACAGAGAAGCATGAAAAATACCAAATAACCAGTTCAAAACCGAGTGGGTCTTAAAATGGCTCCAGGAGGCATCTTAAGGTTCTCCCAAAGTTACGAAGCCCTCAGAAGAGAGGGATATGTTAAAATAAATGAAATACAAATAAGGGGCAGCCATTTCTTTCTAAAGACATCAGTCTGGAAACTGTTGGAAAACAGAGTAGTAAGCTATGAGCCTTGTTCTGATTCAACAGGGCACTTTGGGCACTTTCTATGTTCTTAGAAACTGAACTGACATTGAAACAAGTTTCTAAACCCTACCTTTAAGGTAGTACAAGAAAAGATGGGCAGCAGGTGAAGAGACAATTTAGAGATCACTTCACATGACCATAAGTTGGGCAGGAGACAAGACCTACCCAGTTCCTGGAACTGGGTGTCATCCTGATTTGCAACCTTGTGCTAGATAAAAACAAGGTTGGAGGCGGGAAGCCTGATAGTCTGTCAAGCCCCAGCTGGGTAGGACAAGTACACCCTACCCAAAGCCATCCCCAGATTGTGAATGAGATAGGCAGAAAAAGCATCCTACCCAGCTGGGGCTGGACGGATGATCAAGCTGAGTCCCTGCTCCTGCCTTGTTTTCCTCTAACACACAGTCAAAAAACGGGAGTGTGCCAAGCTTCAGACACTGAGTAAGATTTGTCTCCTACCCAGTGTCTGCAGTCAAAGGGTTCTTTGTCCACATTTCTTGCCTTTCCACTTCTAAAGTACAAGTGATCATGCATGGGAGGGAGCCATTTTAGTTGATCTCACCTTACCCCAGAAGTGCTCTAGGCATTGCAGAAGCCCCTCAGAGGCAATTGTAAATTGCTCAGAGCATTTACAGGGGAAGATTGTGCCCCTTGCACAAGCATCCCCATTGCTCTTCAGAAGCATTTGCTGCAGGCATGCAACATTTTTCTACAGCACAGGCTTAAAGCCATACTTCTGTCACGGCTTATAGCCACACTATCCTGATAGCTGCTGAATCTTTGGTCCCATGCAGAAGCCACAGGCATGCATTACTTTTCTTTTTGTGTCCATCATAGGATGCTATTGGCCACTCCTTGTTTGCATTACTTACTTAATTCTTGCTCCCTACCTGAGAATCAGAACGCAAGCTATCGCTTCCTGTCACTTCATCAGATAATTCCAAAGCTATTTTTGTCAATTTTCTATAAATACTTAAACAAAAACCTATTTGATTAACATGATGGAGTCAGGGCGCCAAACAGTTGTAGGTAGGAAGATAGGAAGCTGCCTTATACTCAGTCAGAGAATTGGTCCATCCAGTTAAGTACTTTCTACACAGACTTGCAAGCAGGCATCTCTCTCTGCCCTAACTTGGAGATGCCAGGGAGGGAACTTGGATCATTTTCAATAATCCTGGGGCCCAGTTATATCTGGAGTTTGCCTGGGTTTTGCTGCCTGGGATAGAACAGAAGCATCAGTCCAGCGCAGTCATGTGGATCATGTGGATCATGACTTAAAGCAAATGGTTCTGATCCATTAAAGCAATTAAATAGCTGCACTTAATGGAGCAACTATACTTCATACCTTTTCTATGATCCACAGAACAATGGACCCGGAGCTATTTGTCATATGACCCTTACCATTCATTCCAGCTTAGGTGTTTAACTTCTGAAACACCACCCATTTGCCTTGTCCTGTGCAAAATTGAATGAAAACATGTCTCTTCCTGAAAGAACTACACAAACAAAGAGGAACATGGACAGAAATGGAAGTTAAGCATATACTTATAAATATAATGGTCAACATGTTGTGCAGTAAAATGTTGGCAGTGGCCTGCACCACTGCAAGTGCCTAAAAAAAGCTGTGCAAATACTTAAAACTGGCATGATTGTGCTTCTGTGATGCTACTTCCATTATTTTCTCTTTAAGTAACGTCTTGCAATCACACTAGTATTTGCACAACAGTCTTGTGCAAAAGCACTGGCAGTTTTTTCAGGCACTTGCATCAGCGCACACCCATCTTTCACTGAGCAACATGTTGGCCAGTATATTTATAAATACAGTAATATTTATAAATACAGTATGCACTGTGTGCATTTTCTGTTGGAGTTGGTTATTGTATAGTTGGTTTTGGTTTATTGTATTATATTGTAAATTGTGGTTTTTAACTCTCTTATTTTTATTGTACACCACCTTGGGTTCCAATTTTTGGAATAAAGGCAGTATATAAATCAAATTAAGGAAGAAATGTGATTATTCTGGGAGAAAAGGGATTATTAAAGCAAAAAAAATGGAAAGGAGCTGAGTAGGAAAGTGCACAAATGGGTTCATGCACTCCCGGGAGGTGGGGGGGTTACCTTTAAGGAGCAGGGAAGGTGCCCATTCCCCTCCAGTTGCTTTCCCCTCACCGGTACGGTCTCAAAAAACACTATAGTTGGGCTTCTGCATAATCCCTTGCAGGCCCAGACAGCATTCTTCCGGAAGTGGCCGGTGCGTGTGCATGACGTGCACATGCGCACCGGCTACTTCCGGTACGACGCTGACCGGGGCTACAAGGAGATACGCAGCAGCCGTGGACCAGCTGAACACCAGACCTCCGAACCGGTTCGGCGGTATGTAAAAGGGCCTCCAAACAGATTTGTGCACATTCCTAGAGCTGAGGAGGTGTTACTGATGAGTTTTGGAACAGAGTCACAAGGGTAAGGAGGACAGGGGAGAAAGGATGAAGAGGGTTGACAGAATGAGGAGTTCTAAAACGAGTAAGAGTGATAGGAGCAAATGTCTTCTGATACACATTTCCCTGTGGAATCCAGGAAATAGAAATGAGAAGCAGGATGTGGAGAGTTATGTAAAATGACTCAAGCAACAACAGCTCTTCTATCTATCTATCTATCTATCCATCCATCCATCTCTCTAGCCTAAGCAACTGAAGCAAGGCAAATAACAGCACAACACAAGCAGAGACAAAGCCCAAGTCTCACAAACAACAGTTGCAAATGTTTAACTCAATACACAGCAATCTTTATAGAAGCCCACTGACTATATAGTTGGGTTCACATACCCCACTTACACTAATGCATCTTGATAAATCTATGCAGACTTCTAACTTAATTCTACTCACAGCCATGATGTTAATTAGCCTAAGTGGAGAGTGAGAGAGAACAATATTAAAGTGGAGATGGAAACTGGGTGCTCTGGGTTGCTCTCATTGCAAGCAGGCTATTGTATGCTCTGAACTGCATAAAAGGAAAATGAAGGTGGGCTACAGAGAAATGGTCTGAGAAATTTTTAAATTGCAGAGTACATCAAATATTTATTTTAAATTAAAAATTAAATGCATGCCTACTCCGGCTAAATGAGCATTCCCTTTGCCCCTAGGAAGCTCTGGAATACATCATTTATAGTCTGTTTAATGTTTTGGGGAAAACTTAAAACCATTTTCAAAATTCCACAAAAAGAACAATAATGAGCTCAAAAATAGTAAAGCAACACAACGGCTGATAGTAGCTTAGACTACTAATGGGGTGTATGTGCTTATTTATTGACATTCTACTCTGATGAAGTCCATGTGAGACAAACATGGTTTTAAACTGAAATTCTAAACAAACAAAAAAGCATCAGATGATTACATCTGATCTTTCTTCCACATCTATCAAATAGAAAAATATTTAACACAATATTTAATGGATAGAATTTTGATAAAATATCCATCTGCTTGATCTATGAAATGTTGACTTTGCATGCCTATGTTCGAAGATGAGATTACTGTTCATTCAGTCAGCAGTCTGGCTTTACTTTCGCTAAACCAGTGTACAGAAAAACTTGTGAGAGTCTTTTCATGACATGGACAGAAGGCTTAGGATCCTGGGCCATTGCAGGCCTTGCTGCACCCCAACATTTTATCCTTTTGGAGCCCTGGCTCTGCGACAGTGTGAGGGTCATGCAGCTGAGACACACCAGCTTCTGTGGCAAGGGAAAGAAACCTCGGATCTCCAGTTGTTGCTCAACTAAAATGCCTATCATCCCCAGCCACTATTTATTGTGGCTGAGGATGATGGGAGCTGTAGTTCAGCAACAGCTGGAGAGCCAAGGTTGCCTACCCCAGTTCTATGGAGTGGGAGGGTCAGCTCCAACTCTTTTTGGCTAGCTCCAATGGAAGAAGGAAAAGTTCAAGCATTTGGTGTGAGTTACATGATGGAACAAGCTTGCTGCAGCTGAACAGATCTGCATCTGACCAGTGCCTGGACAGGAGAGAATCTAGGAGCCCCATATATGCCATTTGGGTTCCATCATGGCAAAAGTAGAAATATAAACATAACAGATAACTCTGTGTAGATGTGATCCAGGAGAGTGGTGCTTATGTGCATAGTGCTAAGAATGGGTCAGAGGTCCCGCCCAGGCACCATCACCCTGCCCCTCTGCCGGCCACTCATGGTTACTGTGCTATTTGTGTGAAGGAGGAAGCAGTGTAACCATGATAGTTGATGCTTCTGTGAGCGGCAGCCTGGATCCCCCAAGGCTGCTGCTCATGAAAGCGCCAGCCATCATGGTTACGGCACTTCTCCCTTCACACAAACAGTGCCGTAACGGTAGTGAACAGCTGGCTGGAGGGGGTGGGTGACGGCATCAGGGTGGGATTCTGACCCATTTCCAGCAATGTATCCATGAACACCACCTCTCATGGATCACATCTGGATAGGGCTAAAGTGAACATAACAATATAAATGCAAACCATTTGGGATAAGCTACAGAGGGAAGGAACAACATTTCGAGGGCTAGTTATGTGGCCGGTGATAATAGCTCCTGATCAGTGCTGAAGGAAAGCTTTTCTTTGAGAGTTTTAGACATTGGCAAAACATCTATCTATCTATCTATCTATCTATCTATCTATCTATCTATCTATCTATCTATCTATCTATCATTCTCTAAGGCATACCCGTGGCTAATCCCGTGCCTGGCAGCTCTCATGAGATTTCCTGGTAAGACAGAACAGAGCAGAGCACAGCAGGGGGAGCCTCTCTCCAAGGCAGCCTGCCGAGGAGGGAGGGAGGTGGAGGAGGAGGAGCCACTGCAAGCCAGTGGGAGAGCACAAGTCTGCTCCAACTGCCCGCCTCCTTGTGAGGAGAATGGCTGAGCAGGAGGCAGCATGGTGGGGGGGGTGTGAGAACAAACTGGCTGAAGGGATGTGGCAGGGAGAATGAACTGGCTGAAGGGATGGGGTGAGAATGAACTGGCTGAAGGGATGGAGACGAAATGAAGATGGGGCAGGGAGCCAGATCAGTTGTGGGGGGGGAGGGGGCAGAGAGAACTAGGAGCGCAGATGCTCTGCTCCGGGTCAGCTAGTAATATACTAAACTGCCATTAAGGATCTAATGGGTTGGTAGTATGTACATTCCACTTGCTGTCAAGCATCTAAGCAATTTATCACTGCCTTATGGGAAATCACAGCACACTCAATATTTAACATTCCAAATGAACATTAATCAGAAATGTACCTATTGTGTCACGCCTTGATCAATATTCTTTGGATCTAGAAAAAACCAAAGAGGAGCCAGCCCAAAAATGTAGGAGCCAGCCAAAGAACATTTGATAAAACTCAACAGTGACGGACACTGTAGAGAGCATAGAGAATAGGCTCTCTCTATCCCCTTTACAAGTAACTTACTTATAACTAAACCAAGACTGCCTGGAACAAATAAAGATTTTATTATTACATCAGTGGCGGAGAAAGGTTGGCGGTGGCCCATGTTTGGCCACCGCCATGGCCCCCTGGCCCCGCCCCCTGTATCTGACGTCAGATGCAGGGGGCAGCTAGCCAAACACTCCGCATCAGGCGTCAGATGCAGGGGCATGGTCTCCCTCCCAAACGGGGGCACGAGGCCCCGCTTGTGAGGGTGATCAGCCCGCACTGTGTTGCCTTTAAAGAAGAGACCAGGGAGAGGCCAAGAGCAGCTCTCCCTGCCTTTAAAAGGCAGGGAGAGTCACTCCGGCCACTCTGGCAATGCAGTGTGGGCGGATCTCCCTCTCAAACGGGGCCGGCAGGCCCTATTTGGGTGTGAAATAATCTCTCCCCCCATCTTATGTCACTCTGCCTGGCACTGCAAGATGCAGCCCCGGGGGCGGGGAGGGAGGGAGAGGGTTCTTTGAACCTGTTTGCCTAATGGTAGCTCCACCCCTGTATTACAAAACTCTACCTCTGAATATCCTAGCCAAGGTGCCATGTCTCCCTAGAGCTTGGGATTAGTTGAACCCTATGTTATGTGATGTAAACAGGAATATATCCTCAAAGGAAGATAAATTGAGCTATTTATGGGGAAATTTAGCAGATAACATTTGGATGCTAATTATGTATGAATCTGAATAAAAACTAAGATTTGTCAGGCTACAATGCACTGCTCTCTAGAACTGGAAAAGGTAAGATTGTGACATATAGAAATCCTTTGCACATGGCTGTTTCACTTTGTGCATGAAGGCTGTATGTGTACATGCACTTATCATGACTTCAGCCTATAGTTTTTCCTCTCTGATATGTACACAGAAAGACTCAAGTATGGATGTCCAAATCCATGTTAACAAAGCCATGGGCCTCTTGAGTCTGTTGCATCCTTTCAATAATCTCTTACAGAGATTATTCTATTCTTTTATTTCTATTAAAAGCCACATATTTGATCTGATATAATTTGATTAATACATTCATTATTCACTACCCGACTCAAGAAAGAACTGATTAGCCTGGTGATTAACTTGAATAATGCTTTCTGCTATGATTAAGTTTAATCATGATTCTGCAAGATGGCTTGCATAGTCCGTGTCATTATTAATTGTCAGGACATTTTAGAGAACTGAGCACAGGTAGGACAAGTATCAGTACTGTGCTGCACTGACAGCATTTACTCAAATGCGTTTATCACCAACACTATGGCCAATCAACTAGCTCAAGAGTGTAATGTTCTATTCAAGGCAGCATCTAATGCAAACCCACCATCATGCAGTTTTCAGCCTGTCCATGAGATACAGTACCTGCCACCCTAAGCAAATGTCATTCCATGATTAAATTCTTCAGGCACCATAAATAAAAATTCCACAGATGATTTTTCAGGCATGATTATTTTTATATTTAACGGCTGGCATCCTCACTTGCAGCATGCCTCCACACCATTTAGTGAGGGAGAGTTGTGCTGCATGTACAGGAGGTCAACAATGTTCATCAGCCCCCCTGGAAGCACTCCCTGAGATGCAAAAGTAGGTCCTTGAGAGCTGCACAACCTTCGAGACCCTACTTCTGGGATGCAGGGAGTGTTTCCAGGGGAGGGAGATCAGTGAATTACACACACACACACACACACACACACACACACACACACAGAGCGTGACTCTGCAGTACTAAAAGCTATGGAGATGCTTCGCACACAGTGCAAAGTGCTTTACACACTGCATCCTTAGTGAGGATGTACGCTAATGTCAGGAAATTGTTCTTTTTTGTACTTCTATAATTCAATTTAAAAGTTCAGATTTAAGTGAATTTTATTTATTTACAATTCCCTTTTGATTGCTTTCTTCAGGCATGCAAAAATAACTTCTTGGTCAACACAAATCCGTAGCTGAATATCAGAACGTGATGGTGTAATGGTGTATCCATAAGTGAAACCCTATTGGGAGTAAACAGCTGGGTGGGCACAATTTTGAAGAGAAAAACAGCTAACAAGGGGTAAAGGGATTAAAAATAATTTTAAATTGTTTTAATTTTGTATGTTTTTATTGTGAACATCCCAGAGACACAAGTTTGGGGCAGTATATAAATATTGTTAAAGAAATAAATAAAAAATAAATCTCTCTCACCTGCCACCTTTTCACTCAAAATTAAAGGCTTCTGAGGCTGTTTTTCAGTAAGGGGGGAAAAAGTCAAGGCTTAATTACATGCATTGATATACAATCTTTCAATTTTGAAATGTCATCAATAATTGGAGTCATCATTATCATAGTAGTCATTGTTAGGTTCTTATTGGTAAATTCATATTAAACATATGGGGGGAAAGGCCTCATTTGGCCAGAAGGAAATTAATTGATAACTTTATATAGATGTGTGTCCAAAGACATCGGTCACACTTCTGTTTGCACCAGACATATGAGCAGCAGACACTATGCACTTGTTGAGATAAGACTTCACCTCCAAGATTTTACCTGGGGATACTGAGAACAGTCCTCAGACCTATACACTGACCTCGCTACAGAGAAAAGAGAATGAATAGGGAAGATCTCTTGTCTTTTGAACAAGAGATCTCTCCCTGGCACCTCAAGATTAAAAGCAGCAGCAGCAAGCAAACCTCTGTGTTAAAACAGCTTTTACTGAATACAGAGAGAACCATTTATTGAGACAGATATATCAATCTCTCCGTGATAGTGAGATATAAATATGTAAGCGAATATTTTCATTTTAACATATTTAGTTGTTTAATAAAAATAATGAAGCTTGTGGTAACAACTACTACTATTACTGCAAATATTTATATACCGCTCTTCAACCAAAGTTTGCAAAGCGGTTTACATAGAAAAATAAACAATAAATAAATAAAACGTACAGACTAAAAGGTTTATTATGGTTACAACCTTTCATAGATAGAATCCACTTTACTGTTACCCTTACTTGACAGATATGTATATATTCTACGGAGAGATATTGTAAACAGTGGGATCAAAAGGCAGCAATGCAAGAGGGCCATGCATTCCACAGCCATCTAACGCTGATATGTTCATCTGCAGCCATAGTCTGCCAACTGAGATTAACAATTCATGCATCTGATGTAGTGGATACTGGTTGGTCTCTCGATGAAAGCGTAGGTCATAAGAACATAAGACAAGCCCTGCTGGATCAGGCCAAAGGCCCATCTAGTCCAGCATCCTGTTTCACACAGTGGCGTACCAGATACCTCTGGGATGAGAAATGGCATTCCCTCTCTCCTACTGCTACTCCCCTGCAACTGGTATTTAGAAGCATCATGCCTCTTAGGCTGGAGGTGACCTATAGCCCTCAGACTAGTAGCCATTGATAGACTTGCCCTCCATGAATTCATCTAAACCCCTCTTAAAGCCATCCAGGCTATTGGATGTCACTACATCTTGTGGCAGAGAACTCTAGAACAAAACCTACATTACACTAAATCTGTTAGCTGCTACAGTTTCTCAGTATGCTCTGTTGGTTTTCCTTCAACAGACTAATATAGCTATCCTTCTGTTGTTTCATAAGTAACTATCACCTAATTTTAAACTGCAAATAAATTAGACTGCAATCCAACTGCATTCTTAGTAGGGAATAAGCCCCATTAAACACAGAGGCGCTTCACACGATTGGTGTGAAGTGCCAGGCGGGCTTTGTGTGGGGAGATCGGGCTTTGCCCGCTCTCCCTGCATACAAGCAGTTGCTCGTTGCTGGGCGGCCAGATAGGCTGCCCAGACGAGCAGCTGCTCCAGTAGGGTGCTCTCGCACCCAGCCGCAGCTCTGTCAGGAGCTTTGGGGGTTGTGGAAGGGGAGTGCCGCCATGCGGCGCCCCGGCCCCCCAAAGCCCAGGAAGGTACCATGCGAGTACGTGGTGCCTTGCTGCTGTCCCTCCCTCCTCCCCCACCCACCCACTCCAGTGTGTCAGCCACAGCTGACACATGATCACATAAACAAGGTTAATGAAGCACTTGCTCCATTAACCTCATTTAAGGTGAGGGGTAGTTAGGCGGGCAGGCTAGCCACTAGAGAACCACTGCCCATGAGCCCAGTTGTTCTCACAATTGCTCGAAACTGGGCTAAGGGAGCCCAGCCCGGTTTTGAGCAACCGTGTGAATAGCTTCATAATAAAACTAAATTCTGAGTAACATGTACAGGATTGCACTGAAAGTAGAAGTGCTGTGTAGCCATGGAGTCTGATTAACCAGTTAAAGCTAAATGGGTATGAATCGTATCTCTAGAGTATAGGAACACTGCAACACATACACATATATAGGACAGCTAACTATCACTCAGTTGGGTATTTAAATTGTTAGGGCACTTACACATGACATAGAGGATTTAAATTCTGTAGACACTAAAGGTGGCTTGACAAGATCACCACCCAATCAGTATGCTGGGAACTTCCAGTCCCCAGCAAGTGAGTACTCCCAGAGGGTGTAACAACTGAATATACCCAAGTTCAGTTCCTGAGATTCATCCAATATTCTCTTGATATTCTCCACCCACTTGAATTCTAAAATTTAAATTGGGTGAAGAATCTTGGGAGAATGTTGGATGAATCTCGGGAATCCAGCACAGAAACCAGACTTGGGTGTATTCAGACATCACATACCCCAGGAGTGCACATTTGCTGAGGACCAGAAGTTCCCAACCTACTGACTTGGTGACAATTGTGTGAAGCCTCCCATAATCTAAGACATCCAGATGACTAAAACATTTGAAAACTTGGCATTTTTACAAGTATCCCTCAAATAAGAGACAAACTTTACTCCTTCCAGGCCATCCAGAAAGTTGATATTTACATGTGCTCCACATGTAAACCAAGTGCTAGAAGAGTCTGAAAATGGACAAACAGTCAAAATCTGGGCTGTGACATTTACCACATCACAGAGGCCAATGCTTCTGAGATGGAATGTTAAGATGTGTGAGTTCCATTGCCTCTTCACATCCTTGGTTCATGACGATTTGGGAAAGAAGGCACAGTCAATAGCAGCAAGAGCCAGTGTTCCCTCTAAGGTGTGCATACATGCCTGCACTCACAAGTTTTTTAATGTCTGCTCAGTTAATTTTAGATCCCACTCAGGTTGAATCAGGAAGGCCCCACTCTTAATGCATGTGCGTGCTTCTGGACACAAAATTCTCCCTGGTGTATCAGGTTGAGGCACTGGCCAGAGGTGCCTTTTATCAGCTTCGGCTGATATGCCAGCAGTGTCTATTTCTTGAGATAAATGACCTCAGAACAGTAGTACATCTGCTGGTCACCTCCAGACTTGACTACTGCAATGCGCTCTATGTGGGGCTGCCTTTGTACATAGTCCGGAAACTGCAGATAGTCCAGTATGCAGCAGCCAGGTTGGTCTCTGGGTCCTCCCGGAGAGACCATACTACTCCTAACTTAAAAGTTCTACACTGGCTGCCTGTAAGTTTCCGGGCAAAGTACAAGGTTCTGGTTATAACGTATAAAGCCCTAAACAGCTTGGGCCCTGGGTATTTAAGAGAATGTCTTCTTGGCTATGAACCACACCACCCATTGAGATCATCTGGAAAAGTTCATCTGCAGTTGCCACCAGCTCGTCTGGTGGCTACTCAGGAATGGGCCTTCTCCATTGCTGCCCCAAAGCTTTGGAACACACTTCCTGATGAAATAAGAGCCTCCCCATCTCTTACAGCTTTTAAAACGGCAGTCAAAACGCATTTGTTCACCCAGGCATTTAATTAGATACTGTTTTAATTGTGTTTTAATATTTTAACTTCTTAAATTTTAATTGTTGAAATGTTTTAATCTTTTATTGGTTCTTTTATTGTCTTGTAAACTGCCCAGAGAACTTGCATTTTGGGCAGTATAGAAATATGTTAAATAAATAAATAATAATAAATGTGCACACACCTTGCCTGGATACTGCCATCCAGAACAAAACTCAATCTGCACACAGATGAAAAAATTAGAGAGAACAGTGGCCAGAGCATTTATCACTGGTGTGCAGGATGCAAGCTTAATTTCCTGGTAAAAGTATATAGGATCAGTTCACACAGTGAAGGAACAAATTAATGGGAGCAGAATAGGAATTCTGAGAAATTTCATCAGCATTTAGAAAAATAGGTTGGGTGGGGTTGGACTGAGACACATGCTTAAACAGCACTATATTTTCCACTCTGGGAGTGGGGAAAGGATCAGGAGAATTTGAGACATCAACCCCTGTAGCAGCTGTGGCTATCATTTTAAAGCAGCATTTCCACATTAGCTCTGGCAGCAGCTGATCTCCAGTGACAAGGCAAAGACAGCTCTTGCTGAAACAAACAAGGACCTGCTGCTTTAAAAACAAAGCTGCAGTGGATAACAGGTTGGCATATGGCAGTAGAGAGATAAAAAATTTAAAGATGGCTTTTCTTTCTAACAGTGAATGGTAGACTTTATTTATAAAACTGTACAGCATTTCACATTTACTTCAATATTCAAAAAGGCACCTTTATTGAGCCTTTATTGTTAATGTGCAAATCATGTAATTAGTAGGACAGAAGAGACATCAACTCTTAAAATTATTTGACTGGTTGCCCTACTACAGACATCAATGTTAAGTCTGAGGTATGATAGGTTCTATGTGGTACTTTTCAAATTCCTAGCTATTCCACTCATCACAGATTACTCATTTTCATCACAGATTACTCATTACTCTCTTATTAAAAGGCAATTTGATACTCCTTTGCTGTGCTTTATCATATGATATTTTTCCATGTTGCCATGAGACTTTTGGAGGATCACTGATGTGCATTTTGATCACGTAAAGCTCAAGTCTGCAGCTTGTTCTTTTGTATTAAAAACATTCAGTTCTCATTTGTTTTATGCATATATAAATATACTCCCTTCAAGAGAATGATTTGTGTGTATTTATGTATATCAGAGCAAAACTCTGTAATATTTAGTTAAAGGAAGAGAAATTGCCCATCCATTGCTATCCTGTTGATGTGAGATATGTAGATGTAGATGCAAATTTGAATCATAGTTAGAAACCAGCCAGTACTCTTGACTATTACTGTAAAATGCAAAATATGATCAACTGCAAACTGCCAGAGTTTTATCAATATGACAATAATAATAATAATAATAATAATAATAATAATAATACTTAGCGTTTGTGTTTTTTGAAGTCCAAAGCACTTAATATTAATTACCTTCTTGTAATCTTTACAACAAAAATTTAAGTTATTAGGCCACCTGGTGAGGTCATAACAGAGACACGATTAAAACCTGGGAAGTCCTGTATTTGGAGTTCAGTTTCTTAGGTGCCATAACTCCTGAAAATATGTCCTTTAAGGTTGTGCAATCCTCAGGGACATATTTCAGAGGGAAGAGACAAAGATTGCCCCTCCCCTGGGGCTCGTAATGCACATTCACTAGACTAGTGCTTCTTTAGTTTGGATGTCAGTCAGTGCATTTTACACATAACTGACCAGTTGGAGATAATACAGCATGAACAGTTCTAACTATAAACACAATAGAGAGTCAAGTGTAATAGTGCAATAATGTAGAAATTAAATTATATTTGTTAAACTTTCTTGTTGGTGTAACTACTTTTCAGTCTTTCATGGAATTTATTTTAAAGTTTGCTAAGAAGAAAGCATTTCAAAGATCCCTTTACAATCATAGAATTGGAAGACTTTAAATATTTCACTTTCTAGACCAACCCTCTGTTCAGTGCAAGAAACTTCTACAGCATCTCTGACTGGTCATCAACCAGCCTCTGTTTTAAACCTCAAGGACAAGGCAGACTATTCACTGTCAAACAGCTCTTACAGTTAAGAAGTTCTTCTAAAAGTCTAGGTAAAATCTGCTTCCTTGTAATTTCAGCCTATTGGTTCTAATCGTTCATTCAGGAGCAACAGGGGACATAAAAACATAAGAACAGCCCTGTTGGATCAGGCAAAAGGCCCATCTAGTCCAGCATCTTGTTTCATACAGTGGCCCAAGAGATGCCACTGGAAGCCTACAGGCAGGAGTTGAGGGCATGCCCTCCCTCCTGCTGTAACTCCCCCGCAACTGGACTCCCCCGCAACTGGTATTCAGAGGCATCCTGCCTTTGAGGCTGGAGGTGGCCTATAGCCCTCCAACTAGTAGCCGATGATAGACCTCTCCTCCACGACATTATCCAAACCCCTCTTAAAGCCATCCAGGTTGTTGGCTGTCACCACATCTTGTGGCAGAGAATGCCACAAGTTGTTTATGTGTTGTATGAAAAAGTACTTCCGTTTGTTGGTCCTAGATTTCCCGGAAATCAATTTCATGGGATGACCCCTGGTTCTAATGTTATGTGAGTGGGAGAAGAATTTCTTTCTATCCACTTTCTCCACACCATGCATGATTTTATAGACCTCTATCATGTCTACCCACAGTCATTCTTTTTCTACACTGAATAGCCCCAGATGTTGTAGCCTTGCCTCATGAGAAAGGTGCTGTAGGCCCCTGATCATCTTGGTTGCCCTCTTCCAGTTCAACAATGTCCTTTTTTAGATGTGGTGACCAGAATTGTTCGCAGTACTCCAAGTGTGGCCATGCCATCATTTTGTATAAGGGCATTATAATATTAGCAGTTTTATTTTCAATACCCTTCCTAATAATCCCCTAGCATGGAATTGGCCTTTTTCACAGCTGCTGCACATTGGGTCGACACTTTCAATGAGCTGTCCACCATGACCCCAAGATCCCTCTCCTGGTCAGTCACCAACAGCTCAGATCCCATCAGCATGTACTTGAAGTTGGGTTTTTTCATCCCAATGTGCATCACTTTACACTTGCCAACACTGAACCGTATTTGCCATTTTGTCGCCTACTTACCCAGTTTGGAGAGATCCTTTTGGAGCTCCTCACAATCCGTTTGGGATTTCACTATCCAAAAGAGTTTGATATCATCTGCAAATTGGGCCACCTCGCTGCTTAGCCCTGCTTCTAGATCATTTATGAATAAATTAAAAAGCACCAGTCCCAATACAGATCCCTGGGGGACCCCAAGTCTTACTTCCCTCCATTGTGAAAACTCTCCTTTTATACCTACCCTCTGTTTCCTGTCTTTCAAACAGTTAGCAATCCACACATGTACTTGTCCCCTTATCCCATGACTGCTAAGTTTCCTCAGGTGTCTTTGATGTGGAAATTTGTCAAAAGCTTTTTAGAAGCTCTGGTATACTTTGTCAAATGGATCACCTTGATCCACAAACTTGTTGACACTCTGAAAGAACTCCAAAAGGTTTGTGAAGCAAGATTTACCTTTGCAGAAGCCATGCTGGTTCTCCCCCAGCAGGGCCTGTTCTTCTATGTGCTTTACAATTTTATCCTTGAGGATATTTTCCATCAATTTGCATGGAACGGATGTTAAGCTAATTGGCCTGTAATTTCCCGGATCGCCCCTGGATCCCTTTTTGAAAATTGGTGTTACATTGGCTACTTTCCAGTCCTCCGGTACAGAGCATGATTGCAGGGTTAAGTTATATATTTTAGCAAGGAGGTCGGCAATTCCACATCTGAGTTCTTTGAGGACTGTTGGATGGATGCCATCCAGCCCTGGGGATTTGCTAATTTTCAGTTCTTCCAGACAGTTTAGAATATCATCTTTTGTCACTTCTATCTCAGTTCTTTTGCCTCCATCCCCCCCCCCAAAACCTGGTTCAGGAACAGGTATATGCTCAGTATTCTCTGCTGTGAAGACAGATGCAAAGAACTAATTTAGCTTCTCTGCAACTTCCATATCCTCCTTAATAATCCTTTTCACTTCCTCATTGTCTAATGGCCCAACCACCTCTCTGGCAGGCTTCCTGCTTCTGATGTATTTAAAGAAGTTTTTTGTTATTCCCCCTGATGCTTTTAGCTAAATGTTCCTCAGACTCTTTTTTCACCTCCCTTATTGTCACCTTGAATTTCTTTTGCCAGAGTTTGGACAGGCCTTCCAATTTCAGAAGGAAGCCTTCTTCCCTTTTATGGCTTCTTTGACGGTACCTGTGAGCCATGTTGGCATCCTCCTGGACTTAGTGGTATCTTTCCTCGTTTTGGGTATACAGTCTAACTGGGCTTCTAGTATTGTGGTTTTGAATAAACTCCATGCATTCATGAGCGAAGTGACTCTCCTGATTTTTCCTTTCAGCTTTCTTTTCACCATACTCCTCATTTTGGAGAAGTTTCCTCTTCTGAAATTCAAAGTGTCTGGGTTAGACTTCCTTGGTGATTCTCTCCCCACATGTATGCTGAATTTGATCGTACTATGATCACTGTTCCCTAAAGGGTCAATGACACTGACATCACACACCAGGTCCTGGGTGCTACTCAGGATTAAGTCCAAGGTCGCCTTCTCTCTGGTTGGTTCCAAGACCAACTGTTCTAGTGCACAGCCATTCGACGTATCTAGAAATATGACCTCTTTGTCACTACCTGACTGTGAATTTACCCAGTTTATGTGTGGGTAATTGAAGTCACCCATTATGACTACCCTGCCTCTCCCTGACACCACCCTGATTTCCTCCTGCAACCCCCAGTCACTGTCAACGTTTTGATCCAGAGGGCGATAGCATGTCTCCATGAAATTGATTGCCAGAAGGTCTAGGACCAACAAACGGAAGTAATTTTTCACACAACGCGTGATCCACCTGTGGAACTCTCTGCCACAGGATGTGGTGACAGCCAACAACCTGGATGGCTTTAAGAGGGGTTTGGATGACTTCATGGAGCAGAGGTCTATCAATGGCTACTAGTCGGAGGGCTGTAGGCCACCTCCTGCCTCAAGGGCAGGGTGCCTCTGAGTACCAGTTGCAGGGGAGTAATGGCAGGAGAGAGGGCATGCCCTCAACTCCTGACTGTAGGCTCCCAATGGCATCTAGTGGGCCACTGTGCGAAACAGGATGCTGGACTAGATGGGCCTTGGGCCTGATCCAGCAGGGCTGTTCTTATGTTCTTATGTCTCCGGTAGCACATTTCCTTTCAGGCCTTGTATTGTCACCCACAGGGTTTCTGTAGAGGACTCCGATCTACCTAGGTTTTCTACCTTGTTAGATTCTATCCCTTCTCTAACATACAATGCTACTCCACCTCCAAGGTGCCCCACCCTGTATTTTCTATAGAGTTTATATCCAGGGATAACAGTGTCCCACTGGTTCTCACTATATCAATTTCTGTATTCACAACCAAGCACTCCCAGCTCACTCATCTTGGCTTGGAGGCTTCTGGCATTGGCATATAAGTACCTATACGCTGAATCTTTCACCTGGTGTATGCTATCTTTCTTTTGACTCTTTGACCAGCTGGTACAGCCTTCTGTCTGTTCTTTATGTGGTTCTGCTCACAGGATGGCATATGCCAAACCGGATACTGCCGAGCTCCTGTCAGCTATTCCCCAGGCATCATTTTAAAAGCTGCTCTGCAACCTTTTTGATTTTAAGCACCAGCAGTCTGGTTCCATCTTGGTTCAAGTGCAGCCTGTCCCTTTTCTACAGGTCTTACTTGCTCCATAATGTATCCCAGTGCCTCATAAATCTAAACCCCTCCTCCCAGCACCAACGTCTCATCCACACATTGAAACCCCTCAGCTCTGCCTGTCTCACTGTACCTGTGCATGGAACAGGTAGCATTTCTGAGAATGCTACCTTGGGGGTCCTCAACTTCAATACATTGCCTATCAGCCTAAATTTGGCTTCCAGGACCTCCCAACTACATTTCCCCACATCACTGGTGCCAACGTGCACCATGACAGTTGTCTCCTCTCCAGCACTGCCTAACAGTCTATCTAGACACTGTGTGATATCCCTGTGTGATGTCCGCAACCTTCGCACTAGGCAGGTAAGTCACCATGCGGTCAACACGCGGGTCACAAACCCATCTCTCTATTACTCTAATGATCAAATCACCCACTACAAGGAGGCCCCCACCCCCCAGAGGAGTATCTCCTGTGCAAGAGGATACGGGCTCATCTTCCATGGAAGGGGTCCCCTTCCATTTCCCTCTTCCTGAGACCGATGTTCTCCTTCCCCGAGACCTTCATTCTCCTTGACAGCAGAGAAAGTATCAGCCCTGGAGTGGGATGTCTACCACATCCCTGAAGGTCTCGTCCACATGCCTCTCTGTCTCTCTGAGTGGACGTCCGCTCTTTCTTTTACATGGTAGCCCTTCAAATATTTGAAGACAGCTAACATATCTCCCCTTAGTCTTCCCTTCTCCAGGAACAGCATACCAAGTTCCATCAACCACAGCTCAGAAAACTCAGTTTCCAGACCCCTCAGCATCTTTGTTGCCCTGCACTGAACCTATTCCAGTTTACCGACATCCTTTTTAAAATGCAGGGCCAAAACAGGACACATTGAGGTCATTCACACAACCACAAGGGAGTGGGCTGGGCAAGACAGGAACCAATCTGCCTTCCCCTAGACAGTCATTTGCCCATCCAGGCTCTACCACCTGTGCACCCACTCAAGCAGTGTGGCATCAAGTCCAGCAGCAATCAGGGGAAAGCAAGCTGGGGCCACCAGATATCTCACAATGCATTATGTGAGTATAGTAGTGCACTGGAGAAACACCACACTTGCCCCCAGCTCTGTTATAAAGATGGCTGCTGGCAGCATGGAGCTGCCAGCAGTGTAGGGCCCCAGATGACCAGAAAGTGAGGTAGCAGGCTCACGCTTGTCCTCTTACCTCACTTTAAACCTGGGTAGCTGATCAGGGCTACCAGGGGAGGAGCAGCAGGACTGGGAGTGATTCTGGGGCCCCAAATGTATGTTGATACTTCAGATGACCAGCCTTAGCTGGGCTAGCCTTGTCTTACCCAAGTAGGGCTGGTTGTGAGAATGGGCTCAGTGACTGACATCCTAAGGAAGAACCAGCCAGTAACAATACCTTCCAGACAAATTACACCAGACATGTATTCCGGTGGTACAGAGGGGTTCCTGGGGAAGAGGAAGTTATCAAAAAATCACCCCTTCTCTGATGCTTAACTGGTATAGTTAATTGGGAAGTGTTGTTAGACTGCTCCTCTGGCTATAGTGTTGCTTTCTTGCTTTACAACAAGTCAGTCCCCAACTTCAGCCATTTGAGGAACACATGCCAATAAAAGGAGTACCTTTGTACTCTATGGCAATGTCAGGTTTATTACTGAACTAATTACACTGCAAGGTTAATCAAAGGTCTGATTTCCCCATGCCACCAAAAAACACCCCATAAATATAGTGACAAATTGACCTGAAATGTATAAGTATTTTTACTGATTTTGACTACCGTCCTTTAATTTTTCCCTTGCATCCTAAATATTGATTTTGACTACCATCCTTTAATTCCCGCCCCACATCCAAAATATATTCTATAAATAACAGCAATCCGAAATCTACATTTCTGCATGCAGCATACAGTTCAAAGGCCTCATGAGTAAAAAAATAAATATGTCCCAAACTGCAGGCAGTCCTGATCAATAAATCAGCACAAAATGACAGTGCATACCCACCACAGTGTTCAGAACAAAACCTCACCATTATTTATATATAAAGATAAATATATTTGTATGTTGATACTTCAGGGCTAACCATAGCTCACAGCACTGACCTGCACTTAAGAACTGACAGCTAACAGTGCAGAATGCTAGCCATCTGCTCAAAGCTATCCACCTATTTACAGCTGTCAGTGCTAATCTTCTATTCACCACTAAACACATTTGCACCCCTAATTAAACACCCAGTTTAGAGGTACCATGATTCAGGCAATGAGTGAATTCCACTGCATACCTTTATACATATTACACATTAGACAGTATATCATTTCAGGTTACTGAAATGCTGAGACTGATCATCTGAAATCAACATCAGTTCCATAATGCCTGGCTATACACTGAAATAAAATTCAAAACCCACTTTTAATTGGCTCATCAATTTTTCAGGGGCAGTGGGTGCTGAATTAAGGCAGGTCCAATCGTTCCTTTATTCAGGTTTCAGGCACTGCCATTGATGCAATTTTGTTAGCATAAATGTGTTGACGAACATCATAACAAAAAGTTTGTTTGGCTTGATATGTAATTCTGGGTATATAATATATACATTGGCTGGCACAGCAATCCATGTTTTGCTTGTAATTCAAAACCTATTTTAACATTCTTCTGTATTTTGCAGGCAAATGAGATGAAATGCTTCCAAAAGCAAGAGGGATTGAGCACCACTGCCAGGATAGTCACTGGGCTATACATCTACTTAGAAGCTCACGACATCAGTCCTTTATTTGCAGGTTGAGAAACAATGACTAAACAATAATTCCCATGCTGTTATGCCTTTCAGGAACATCAACATTATTGATATAATCAGTAGCATGATTTAACTGCTGCTTCATATGAAAATCTCAATGTACTCTTGTCAAGAGTCACAACAGACGCCTTACTAATACAAATAGCATAAATTATTACTGCTAATGCTATACCACTACTCCTTTCTTCATGCTATTAAGAAAAACAGCATGAAAACAACACTGAGGCTTATGTTTATTATCCTGGAATTAAAATGAAATCTTCCACACCATGCATTGTAGTCAAGATATCCAATTACATAATTAAGGTGTTTAGAAAAATTGGTATATACCTCAGTGCACAAATGTGAAATGTGAACTTATGCGGGAATCATTCGGGTGATATAGTTGGGGGTAAAATGTCTTTATATATTAGGAGGAGGGAAAACTCTGGCACAGAGAAAACAAAGGTAAACAGGATGCTGTTGTCAGCTGGCTGAGACATAGCTCATTAATCCTGAGAGGGCTGGCTGTCAGAGTCCAGACTGCCACCGCCTGCTGTTCTGAGCGTTCTCAGGAAGCTACACACTTGCAGCAGGGAAGTGTGATTGATAGCAGTGTTGGAAGCCATAACAGACACTGAACAAAATGCTCCTAGTTTCCCACCCAATGCGATTGAGAATGTAAACCCATCCCCTAAGAGCCAAGGAGAATGTGGAACTGTTAGATGGTTGCTAACACATATAAATACGGTAATAGTACTTCTGATGGGACAATTTTTCTCCCCACCACTATGATCCTAAAATTGTTTGTTTGTTTGTTTGTTTGTTTGTTTGTTTGTTTGTTTAATCTGTACACTGCCCCAAACTTTCATCTCTGGGCAGTTAACAATAACATAAAACCAGTTAAAAACTTACACAAAACTTAAAACAATTTACAATTTAAAAGTCAAAAACAAATTAAAACCTAAAAAATTAAAAAGCTGAAAAAGCTTGGGTGAAGAGGTCGGTTTTCAAATGCTTTCTAAAAATTGTCAGAGATGGAGAGGATCGTACTTCAGTAGGGAGTGCATTCCACAGTCTTGGGCCAGCAACTGAGAAGGCCCGTCCCCATGTGACCACCAGCTGAGCTGGTGGCAACTGGAGACAGATCTCTCCAGATGACCTCAATGGGCGGTGGTGCTCATAGTAAAGACGATGTTCTCTTAAATACCCAGGGCCTAAGCCATTTAAGGCTTTATAGGTTTTAACGAGAACTTTGTATTTTGCCCGGAAACTTATTGTCAGCCAGTGTAGCTCTTTCAACACAAGAATAATGTGGTCTCTCCAAGATGACCCAGAGACCAAACTGGCCACCGCATTCTATATCAACTGGAGTTTCCGGACTACGTACAAAGGCAGCCACACATAGAGCGCAATGCAGAAGTCAAGAAGTAAATGCACTGCAGAAGTAAATGCATTGTAATCTTATAGAAAAACTGAGCCTGTCCTCTAAACTACAAAAATTACACACTGGGGTCATCTGCCCCATGGAGGGCATGGAGAGCATTCTTTTCTCTCACCAAAAAAAGTTTAAGTGCAAACATTTTCTGGAAGCATCATTCAAGCTCTCTCGTTTGGACTTGCTTTTAATGGACTGGATTAAGCAGTACTTGCTATTTTACTATTACTTTTGTAAGTGTGGTTTGAATGCTGTTCTGGTGTTATGCATCTTAAAAATTTTCTGAGCTTCTCTCAACACAGAAAAGTTTCCCTCAACACAGAAAAGAACTTTTATTTTTGTCAGTGACTTTCAGGCAAGTATAGAAACAAATTTCTTCCACAAAATTGTCCTAAACTTGCAATCCTACACAGGATGGGAGATAGTCTACCAGCAACTGTGAAGCATAGTTCCATCCTGAGTGAGATTAATGAAGTTCCCACAGCATTTGATGGACAATATTCTAATCCAATATTCTAATCCAAGTTCCTAACCAATTCTTCTGCCTAAGACCGACCCTCAGCTTCCAAATCCTCTGTCTTCCAGGGCAAATACAAGCCTGGCATCTAGATTGGGAGAAAAAGCAGCTGGCAGGAGGAAGCTGAGGGAGGAAAGTGGCTGACTAGAGGAAGCAGGTGTCCTTCTTCAAGCCAAAGCTTATCTGCTGTTAGCCATGATGCCTTCCTTGCTCCTATTTGCATAGACGAATAAGTAGCTTTGCTTTGAGGTTCAGGTAGAAAAATCTGCCCTTAGGAGAAAAGAATCTGAAGGCTTTGAAATGCTGTTGGCCATTTTGCACCATAGTGAATTATGATGGCCTCTTAGGGTCTGCTGCAGACAGGCAAAATAGGATGCTTCCAAATCCTGGCCCACCAAGATGCCGTTTTAAAAGATTACATTCAGCAATAGATAGGCTTGGTTTACAAATGCATTGGAGAGGAAAAGCAAGATGCATCTCTTAATAGTGGCCCTGCACTTAGAGAAGTTCTTTGTCTGCTATTTGAAAGAGAGCTTGTTATGATAAATGGTCCTGTTTCAAAAGCTTCAAGCAGTTAATGTGTTGCCTAATGTCCTTGAATCATCAGATCTAACTTTCCACCAAGCAATCAGGATATGCTGAGTATCAAAAGATCTGGTGAAGATTTACAGTTAATCGCAACTGGACTTGGGTTCAACTTTTATTCAGTTAAAACAATAATGTACCCCTTTGGGAAAAGCCGCTCAAGGCAGCTATTCCCACAATCACTGGAAAGCAGGCTAAGGGAGCTTAGCTCGCTTTCTAGTGGTCGTGGGAACCACCGGGCTCGGCAGCTAGCCTGCCTAAACCACCCTCCCCTTTAATGAGGTTAACAGAGCAAGTGCTCCGTTAACCTCATTTCATTGCTCGTGCGCCGCCATGACACGTGGCAACACACGAGTAGATCCCCTGCTAGGAGGCTACAAGCAGCCTCCCAGGCTTGGGGGTCTCTCCAAGATGCCCCACGCACTCACGTGGGGCATCCTGGAGCTTCCGGGAGCCACACGGCCCCTGATCCCCGCAGCCCCTGCCGGCTCTGTGACTCTGTGAGTGGGCTAAGCTCACTCTCCCCGCAGAAACCCCTTAAGCACTTCACACGTGTCGCGTGACGCACCTCTAGGTCTTTTATTCTTAATTTTTATTTTATGCCATAACTATTTATGCAAAGCTAAATTAAACAAGTTCTCTTTGTTTAGAAAATATGGAAAAACAACAACAAATCACACACTTAAAACAGGAAGCAAGAACAGTTAATGCAGGACATCAATTGCTAAAAAGTTACTAATCTCTAAGCTCAATATATATTTCTGGAACTTAAATCTCATTTATTTCAGTGGAACATTCCATATAAAAATGCATATTTCAGGGAAAGCCTTTGTTAAACCACATTAATTTGGTATTCTAAGAACACAAATTTTCTAATCTTCACTAGGTTGCAAAAGCCTAGCCATCCTATGAGAATACAGGAGAACTTCGTTACTCATAGATCGAGCATCCATAGTTTTGCATATCTGCAGTTAGGTAACTGGCACCGGACCTCATTAAATCTGCATATCTATCAATCGGGGGTGGCCAGAAAAGACATAAGGACATAAGAACAGACCTGCTGGATCCGGCCCAAGGCTCATCTAGTCCAGCATCCTGTTTCACACAGTGGGCTACCAGATGCTGCTGGAAGACTACGGGCAGGAGTTGAGGCCATGCACTCTCTCCTGCCATTACTCCCCTGCAACTGGTACTCAGAGGCATCCTGCCTTTGAGACTGGAGGTGACCAAAAGCCCACCAACTAATAGCTATTGATAGACCTCTCCTCCATGAAGTTATCCAAACCCCTCTTAAAGCCATCCAGGTTGTTGGCTGTCACCACATCTTGTGGCAGAGAATTCCACAAGTTGATATGCATTGTTTGAAAAGGTACTTCCGTTTGTTGGTCCTAAATTTCCTGGCAAACAATTTCATGGGATGACCTCTGGTTCTAGTGTTATGTGAGAGGGAGAAGAATTTCTTTCTATCTACTTTCTCCACACCATGCATAATTTTATAGACCTCTATCTTGTCTCCCCACAGTCATCTTTTTTTAAAAAACTAAATAGCCCCAGGTGTTGTAGCCTTGCCTCATAAGAAAGGTGCTCTAGGCCCCTGACCATCTTGGTTGCCCTCTTCTGCACCTTTTCCAGTTCTACGGTGTCCTTTCTTAGATGTGGTGACCAGAAATGTACACAGTACTCCAGGTGTGGCTGCAGCATAGTTTTGAATAAGGGCATTATAATATTAGCCATTTTATTTAAATCCCCTTCATAATGATCCCTAGCATTGAATTGGCCTTTTTCACAGCTGCCACACATTGCTGACATGTTCAACAAGCTGTTCACCATGACCCCAAGATCCCTCTCCTGGCCAGTCACCGACAGCTCAGATCTCATCAACGTACACTTGAAGTTGGGGTTTTTCATCCTAATGTGCATCACTTTACACCTGCCAACACTGAACCATATTTGCCATTTTGTAACTGCCCTGTAATTTCCCGGATCGCCCCTGGATCCCTTTTTGAAAATCGGTGTTACATTGGCTACTTTCCAGTCCTCCAGTACAGAGCCTGATTGCAGGCATAAGCTATATATCTGAGCAAGGAGGTTGGCAATTTCACATCTGAGTTCTTTGAGGACTCTTGGATGAATGCCATCCGGCCATGGAGATTTGCTAGTTTTCAGTTTTTCCAGACAGTTTAGAACATCATCTCTTGTCACTTCTATCTGACTCAGTTCTTTAGCATCCATCCCTGAAAAGTATGGTTCAGGAACAGGTATATGCTCAGTATCCTCTGCCGTGAGGACGGACACAAAGAACTCATTTAGCTTCTCTGCAACCTCCATATAATAATAATAATCCCTTTCACTCCCTCATTGTCTAATGGTCCAACCACCTCCCAACCACCTTTCCTGCTTCTGATGTATTTAAAGCAGTTTTTGTTATTCCCCTTGATACTTTTGGCTAAATGTTGCTCAAACTCTCTTTTTGCCTCCCTTATTGTCACCGTGCATTTCTTTTGCCAGAGTTTGTGTTCCTTTCTGTTCTCTTCATTTGGACAGGCCTTCCAGTTTTGGAAGGAAGTCTTTTTTCCTTTTATGGCTTCCTTAACATTACCTGTTAGCCATGCTGGCACCCTCCTGGACTTAGTGGTACCTTTCCTACTTTTGGGTATACAATCCAAAGGGGCTTCTAGTATTGTGGTTCTGAGTAAACTCCATGCATTCTCGAGTGAAGTGACTCTCCCATCTTGGCTTGGAGGCTTCTGGCATGACCTCCAAGGTAATTTTGGGTTGCTATTTTGGGCACCGAAGCCCTTTTGTGGCTCATTTTCAAAGAAAAACCCGCTTTAAAATAGCAATTTTCTGCCCCAATAAATGGCATGAACAGAACAGAACTTTATTACAGTCACAGACCAATATACAAGAAATACAAACAATGCATCATGTAAACAAAATTTTAAAAGAGGAGAGAAATATATAAACTACTTATGAAATGCATTGCTAAAAAATGGCATAATTGAGATGGGGGGCTTTGCTGGAATTCTGGGGACCCATGGAGCATAGTAGAGCATCTTATTTAGGCTTTTCAAAGGGGTTGGCCATTTCCATGCCCTTCGGAACCTAACCTCTGCGATCCCATTGATTTAATGCCTCGGTATTCATGGTTTTGGTATCCGCAGTACTAGCTGAGAACAGAACCCCCACGAATACCAAGGTCCTCCCGTATCTTAAGGAGGCTTTTCACACAAGCAGCCCTACCCAGGCCTGGGCAGCCCTATCTGGGTAGAGCTGCTTGCATGAAGCACCAGGATCAAGGCTCATCATGGTGCTGCCTCCCTGGGTAGCTTGGGATTTTAACCAGACTTTTCACCTGGGTAAGTTGAAAGTTTTGGGTGGTATAAAAATATGTTAAATAAAATAAAAAATAAAAGAGCGTGAGTATGCCCTTTTACCCAGGTCTAGGGTTGTGTGTATGCTTGGGCTGCACACAGCCCAAGCAGACACAGAGCCGGGCACCTAGAATGCCCAGCTTGAGGGGAAATTCCTCAGTGCACCATGCTCCCCAGGGAGATCCATGCTCCACTTAGATATTTTGGGATCGGGCTGGAGGCTGAGCTGCATTTTCCTCGTCTGGGAGGAAAGTAAGATCGATCTTGCCTCCCCCCGCCCACGCCCTTTCTGCCAAGGGCAGAATGACATCAAGATCTTTCTCCCTCATCTCACTTTTGGCTAATTCAGAAAGGGGTTGTATTGTAAGGGTGACTTCATACATTATAGGAATTGGTAGATATATCTCTATCTAGATTATCTAGACCCATTTCAAACTGGTACTCAGGCTGGCTATGAGATGGAGACTGCCTTGGTTGGCCTGATGGATGATCTCAAATGAAGGAGTATGACTGTTGTTCCTTTTGGATATCTCAGCAGCTTTAAATACTATCGACCATAGTATCCTTCTGGATGATTTGAGAGGGTTGGGAGGCACTGCTTTACAGTGGTTCCACTCCTACCTCTCAGGCAGATTCCAGATGGTGTCACTTGGAGACTTTTGTTCTTCAAAACATGAGCTGTTATATGGCATCCCCTTGGGCTCCATACTGTCTCCAGTACTTTTTGATATCTACATGAAACCTCTGGCAGAGATCATCAAGAGATTTGGTGCAGGGTATCAATATGCTGATGACACCCAAATCTATTTTTCCATGTCAGCATCATCAGGAGAATGCATAACCTCCTTAAATGCCTGTGATGGAGGCAGTGATGAGCTGGATTAGTGATAATAGACTGAGACTGAATCCAAATAAGATGGAGGTACTTCTTGTGTGGGGTCAGAACTCAGGAGACAATTTTGATATGTTGGTTCTGGATGTGGTCACACTTCCCCAGAAGGAAGAGGTACACGGTTTGGAGGTGCTTTTGGACCCAAACTTCTCCCTGGTGTCTCAGATTGAGACAGTGGCCAGATGTACTTTCTATCAGCTTTGGCTGATACTCCAACATCCATTTCTTAAGATAAATGATCTCAGAACAGTAGTACATACGCTGGTAACCTCCATATTCTATTTGGGGCTGCCTTTGTTCTTCTTCTGGAAACTGCAATTGGTACAGAATATGGCAGCCAAGTCATCTCAAAGAGACCATATTACTCCTATATTAAAAGAACAACACTGGCTACCAATAAGTTTCTGGGTAAAACACAAGATGCTGGTTATAACCTATAAAAGCCCTAAACTAGTTAGGTTCAAGGTATTTAAGGGAACATTTTCTTCACTATGATCCCCATTGCTCATTGAGAGCATCCGGAAAGGTTTGTCTTCAGTTGCCAACAGCTTGTCTGGTGGATATACAGGGACGGGCCTTCTCTATTACCGCCCCAAGACTCTAGAATGCATTCCTTGCTGAAATAAGAGCCCTCCCCATCTCTGGCAACTTTTGAAAGTCTTTAAATACACATTATTTACCCAAGGTTATTAACTAAACTTGTTATTTTAAATTGTATTAAGGTTTTATTTTGCTGGAAACCGCCAGAGAAGGAAGTTTGGGGTAGTGTACAAATATAATAAATAAATAATATATGACATATGTAACTGTGAAGTTGCCTAACACATTAAAGCCATTCTCTACTTTTATTAGCATATGTCATACAAATGTATACTCATTATTCTCATAAAGTATAAAGTGAAGTGCTGTCCACAGAATAGCTATCAAGTGAGTTCATCCATGTGAGTTCGCCATTCTCTTCCCATAAAGTGTAATTACATGATGTCAACACACGACACAATGTCATTTATTTGTTTGTTTGTTCGATTTTTAGACCGCCCTTAAAAAATAGCTCAGGGCGGTTCACAAACATCAAAGACCCTTTAAAACAATTTAAGAGCACTGGAAGGCCAGGCCGAACAGGTAGGTCTTTAGGGCTCTCCTAAATTCCAATAAAGAATTCAAATTATGGATGTCTGCAGGGAGCGCATTCCACAGTCCAGGAGCAGCTACAGAGAAGGCCCGCCTCTGGGTCACCACTAGACAAGCTGGTGGCAACTGGAGCCGGACCTCCTCAGATGATCTTAGTGTGCGGTGGGGATCAGACCGAAGAAGGCGCTCTCTAAGGTAACCTGGACCTAATTGCATCATACATCCCACCAATAATGTGAAGTCAATTAACTGAACAAAAATTATTCAACATATGCATGAGTAAATATTTATATAACATTTACTATTAACTTTATAGTGCAAACGATTAGCATACTTTTTTGGTATGGAATTAGGATTTTCTTGACAAATAAAGCAATCTTTTTTTAAACAAAATATTAGCCTTGGCAGACAACACTCTTAAGATTTCTTTGCAATGTCTGTGGAGGAGATTTATCTCCATGAGAGGAAAAATTGAACTCTTTTACCTACCCTTTTTCTTCCTCTGTTTCTCTACAGCTTATCAAGCAAACATGCAAGTTTGAATTCTATATAGTGAACAGGGCTCTTTACGTTCATCATTACCTGAAGAAAATATTTCAGGAACTCAGAAATGTCAAAAACTATCAACAGCATTCATGCCAAGGCCATAATCTGAAATACTAAAGAAACTTTCCACAATAGCTAGAGGAGCTAAAAGTGAGGTAACTCATTTTCCAAAAGAAATCAATTAGAAGAAACAAGCCTTCCCAGAAGAACTTAATGGTTTTCAGCATAAATTATTCAATACCTTCACCTTCAGAATGTGTGTAAAATACAATAATTCTGCCTTTAACACTTTGTTAGTTAATTGTGCCACAGGGTTAGTTCAGATGAGCGTTTAAATAAAACAGTTAACTCTTAATTTTTTCTTTATTGCTCAAACAGTCATAAAGGTAATTATAAAAGAAGGGCTTATTACTCTTGGTTGGTTCTGGAGTCCTGTTTACATAACAGTGAAGTAAGAGAAGAGAAACAATAGTGAAGAAACCGATGACATTCACCTTTCTTTTTTTCCATTTAGCACCCACAAGATAACTCTGATTAATGTTTAAAAATAATAATCAGTGGCTGCAGTCCAAAGAGCTCCTTGCATATGCAGAAGGCACTGGTGATTTTCATCAATTCTCCTTACACCACATATCACAGCAATCCAGGGAGTCTTAATGTCATCCAGCATTTCAGGGGCACAAAAGGCTGCTGAAATCCCAGCTGAGTGAGCAAAATTTCACTCCCAGTTCTTTGGATGCAAGGCAAAAAAAATCCAGTTTTCATTGGACACTTTACATGACCACTAGCAAGCCAGTAAGGAACATTAAAGTAAAATTGCAGGAATGGGGAGCACACATGCATAATGTCTGAACCCACCCAAAACTAGTTCCTGTGCCAGTTACTGAGGTCCTCCCAACTTTCACCCAAGATCTTCCATCCAGCTTCAATTCTTGGTGACAACTGGTGGAGGATCTTGGGCAGAAGTCAGGCGGACCTCAGTAATGTGGTGTGAGAACTGCACTTGGGTGGGTTCAGACATCACACCGTTATTGGGAATTCACTCCTCATTCCCAAAATTTTATCTGCATGTTCCTTACTTTCTGGCTTGCCAGCAGTCACTCATTGTTTATCAAGCGACTAGGCGCTTTACAAAATACTTAAAAGACTCTACCTGAAGTCTTATGTCTAAAAAAGATAAAAATCGGCTACCTACAATTTTTATATGTGTTGGAGAATACAGAACTTAACTGTCCAGGAGAAGGATATTAACAATCAAAGAAGCTAATCTTCTACCACCTAATGAAAGGACAACTTTGAATGTTACATCCCTTCCAACCATTGGATAATACTCCCAGTTTGGCTTCTATTGACTCCTCACCGAGTGCACTGCCTAAAATTAATCTTCAGCTTTGATATAAATGCTGCCAGATTTCTCTTTACTTCTGCTATCTGAAGGAACCATCTGTTCCAACTGATGCTGGAGGCAGATTCGAATAACTATTAATTTTTTTTTAAAAAGAAGGTAACAGCCTTTGGGGGTTTTTGGTCTTTTTTGTTTCAGTAGCCCTAAATTTAAACTCAAATGTGCCTTGCACCTTGTGAGGCTAATGAAAGTAAATCTGCACAAAACGTTCTGCACTCAAGGCTATTACAAACTGCAGGCTTGGGGGCTTTTCCCTAACTTTGTCTTAACAATCAGACTGAAGAAGGATTCTGGAGAACTCAAAGCTTACTCACTACTTTATATTTTAGTTGGCCCTAAAATTATTACCCTACTTTGACTTGTAGATTTGGGGTTTTTTTAAATGAACCTCATATCTACCTATAATTTTCATTAAGAATTAGTTAGATACCTACTGTAAATTGTGCTGATACTGAACATACTTATGTGTTTAGTGACATCTGTGATATATTATTTACTTAAGATTTACATCACACTTTCCCATTGTTCATTTATGAAATTCATTATCAATAGTCATTCTTGCTAATAGTCAATTGCACAGAAGTGTTAAGCAAGCAGCAGGGCCAAGGGGTAAAATTTCCATGGCAACAATAACCCAGAGTTTGGCTTTGTCTGTGCTGGGAATTAGAATTGGTTGTGGACAGATAACCTTTGAATGTCCTTGTGAATTCAGAACGTTCCATATAATGCATGATTTTAATATGAACCATAAATAATACACTGCATTAATGGAGCAACAGATCCACAAGGACAAATGTACATCTTGGAACTGTGGCAATGATGCTACATTTCCCTCATTATTATTTTAAAAAAATCAATCACTTTATCTGTATTAAATATTGCATTTTAGTTTTGCTACAAGAAATAGACCTAGAGTGTCTGATTGTATTACATGACACAATCAAGTTAACTGAGTTTGTAGGTGAATTCCACCCCAAACTGGCACCCATATTGGAATTCCTGACTGAGATGGAAGCATTTCTGAAATGTGAAATGAGACCAGAACCCTCAGCACTGTAGTGAGTTCTAGGCCAGTTCCAAAAATCACTGGAGATGTCTAGTTCAGCAATCCATGTATACCATTTATATATAAATAGCACGAATTGATGATTGGCCCATGCTGACGTATCATTTTCCCAAAGAACTGTTTTGTTACAGAGTTATTTTTCACAGAGATTCCAAAGAGATGAAGACAGCAAGTAGCAGTCTTCATGCAACCAAATATACACAAACAAAGAGTTGTACATATGATAGGTTAGATTTAGTGCTATTTGCTACTTCCATCTCTCTAACAATGATCCATAAAGAAAAGGTTCATAATTAACACTTTCTTACTTAAGCCTTGTTGGTAACAGAAACAGGATCCATCCATAGTCTATCTTTTTATGGAAAATTGTAGTGCCTAAATGTGGAGCTGGCCAATCTGTCTCATGGATTTTGACTCCAGAGGCTCTAGCAAGAACTGGTTCCTCAGAGACCACTGGGGCTACCACTGTGCATGATTCAAAGTGCACAACTTCTTCCTAGCAAGGAGGGAACCTGTCCAATGTGGGATGTAGCCAGCAAAGCAACAATAATGCTATCTAATGACCTTTATCGCATGGGAAAGCTTTCCTTCCATAATTCCTAAATTGCACTCAAATTTCCTATAGCAGTTCCAAGTGCAATCCAATCCTATATTGAAGGAGAGGACATCACATTTCCCACAAAGTATTCTGATGCTTTTGTATTCATGATGCTGAATAGGAGGTCTGTGTTCTCTAAGTGGAGCATTATGCCTCAGATGAAGCAGTGACATTTAGAATAGGAACAGAATGTGTTTTTTAATCTTTGCTTGTCTTTTTGCTCAGCTTGGGGAGGCGGCAGTCACCACAATGTTATCAACTGAAGTAAACTGTTCAAAACCCAATCGAAGTGCCAGCTCATAAAGCATCTTTCTTGAATTTTTAAAAGTCGATTAGTATAAATCACTACTGTCCTGGAAACTGTTGTCATTCCAATACTTCTGTTTCTAATCCTTCATCAATCTCATTTTAGTATGCTATAAAATATAAGCTGTTGTCGTAATTAGGACATTTCGGTGGTTTTAATGGCCCATTTGTAAATACTTCTATAGTCACTTAAACAGCAGGAAATAATTCCTACCAATGAGCCTTATAGCACACATATGCAAATGAAAAAAAAATCCTAGAATGTACTATATGTAATGATGCAGAAGTAGCTGTAAACACAGATGGCCGTGGAAGACTGAATAGGTTAAAATAATTTTAAAAAATCAGTGGTCCACATGGGCAGAACCATGTGCACATTGCCAATATACATAGTGAAGTACCAGCAGTTTTGTGCCTTTGCACAAGAGTGCAAATCAGGGTGGATTTGATTTAAATCAAACTGATTTAAATCACGATTTTTTTTATTTAAATCGGATTTTTTTTATTTTTATCCACCCTGCTAGTGATTTAAATCGTGATTTAAATCGTGATTTAAATCAGTTTGATTTAAATCAAATCCACCCTGGTGCAAATATTTCGAGTAGTGCAGCCACACTCCGTAAACACTAGTTAGATCAGTCCCATGACTGTCAGCAACATGTTTCCAATTTATTTCCACCTTTCCAAAGTCTGGGCATGATATTTGAAGTACTTTATTTTATTGTTAAAATTTTATATCGCCTTTCATTAAAACAATCTCAAGGCAGTTTACAAAACATTCAAAACAATATAAGACTACCACTCTTACTAGACTACTACCACTCTTGTGCAAAAGTGCAAGACCACCAGCACTTCACTATGGTCCCACAGCAGTGTGGGTGGATCAGCACTGCCTGTTTTATGCTGTGCAACATGTGGGCCAATTGTTGACACCCAGATGATTAAATTACTCACGACTGTTCTCACTGAAATTAGTGAGATAAGCTAGGCATGACTACAGTGCCCCATTGATTTCAATGAGGTCACTAATGAGTAACCGACTCATGAGTAACCATCTGGGTGTCAGCCAATGTGAGAAGAAGGCTTTGAAATGCAGGAAGCAGTGTTCCCTCTAACAGGGAATCCCAGATGTTGTTGACTATAACTCCCATAATCCCCAAGCAAAGGCTATTGCAGCTGGGGATGCTGGGAGTTGTAGTCAACATCTGAGAATCCCTGTTAAAGCGAACACTGGTAGGAGGTACAATATACGATCAATTCAGAGTTACGTATATCCTTAACCCACTATAACCTAAGATTCTAGATGAATGCCCGTGGGGTTCAGGTACATCCAGCTCATTCTTATACCCTATGTCTGATTACAATGGCTGTTTTGTGCTTCTGCTACTACCACTCTTACAGGTGATATGAGGTATAACCAAAACTCTGTTGTGCTGACTGTATTCTATATGCTATTATCCCTTATGATACATAAGATGCTGTTCCATTGGTCTCACCTCATCAGTTCAAATGCACAGAGCTCAGATGTAACATATGAAAAGCCCTGCTGGATCAGACCAAAGGCCCATGTCGTCCAGCATCCTGCTTCACACAGCTGCCAGCCACATACATCTGGGAAGCCCATAAGTGGAGAAATAGAGCAACCACTCCCTCCCTTGGTGTTCCTTAGCACCAGGTGTTCAGGGTCATGCCACATCTGATCCTGACAGAAGTATACAGCTATCAAGGCTAGCCACCCTATTCTCCATAAATTAATCTAATCCTTTTTTTAACCATCTAGATTGGTGGCCATCTCCACATCTGGTGGCAGTGAATTCTATAGTTTAACTACACATTGTGTAAAAAAGTATATCCCTTTGCTTGTCCTGAATCTCCTAGCATTTACTGATGTGAACTGAGTTTTAAACTGCTGCCATGCTCACAGATATGATCATCATGTTTCATAAATATGGTTTGAAGACAAGTCCCAAGGGCTATATTAAATTAAATATAACAAGACTGGATCACATTTAAACTAAAGCACCCCATGAACAGATTCTCACAACTATGGTATATGAGTTGAAGCCAACACCCGTTGATCCCCCCCACACCCCAGTAGATTTGTGTCTAATGACACAGTTCCAGCATGTGATTTTACAGGTCCTGGTTCAGTTTTCAGGACATAATGAGTCACAGTCTGGACATGTGTTTATTCACAAAAATGAGTTTAAAACATGAAAATTTACCGAAAAGGTGAATTTGTTGTTATTAAGATATGAAGAGTTCACTGACTGAATCAGAGAAATAGAAGAGAGAGGACGAAAAGACAATAAGAGACAGCCAAAGCAAAGTTATTCCCCACACATTTTCATGTGCCCTTCGGCCCCACATCACCCTTCCTTCAATGCCAAAAAAAAAAAAAAATTGGAAGGAGCACAAACCATTAAAGCCTACAGGGCAGAAATCTACATATATAGGAACATAGGAAACTGCCATATACTGAGTCAGACCATTGGTCTATCTAGCTCAGTATTGTCTTCACAGACTGGCAGCGGCTTCTCCAAGGTTGCAGGCAGGAGTCTCTCTCAGCCCTATCTTGGAGAAGCCAGGGAGGGAACTTGAAACCTTCTTCTCTTCCCAGAACAGCTTCATCCCCTGAGGGGAATATCTTGCAGTGCTCACACATCAAGTCTCCCATTCAGATGCAACCAGGGCAGACCCTGCTTAGCTATGGGCACAAGTCATGCTTGCTACCACAAGGCCAGCTCTCCTCTCCTATCAACACCTAAACCACGAACCCATAAATATCCAGCCTGGGTTTGTGCTCTCACCCTTCTCTAATATTGGCTACAGATTCCAAGTCTGTACACCATCTCCTTAATCACCCAGTTCTGTATACTGGACTCAGAACAAGGAATCACAGAATTGTATTGTTGAATCCTCTAGATAAATTCTCTGCCATCTTACACCTAAAGCATCTCATCACATGCAGACACGATGTTGCTCAGATTTGAGGGGCAAGGCCTGACTAAAAGCAATTCCCACTGTGCTGCAAATTCACTGTGTAACATCAGAAAGGGGACAGGACACTTGGTGCCAGCTGGGGACACCAAGTTTGCGTAGCAGACTGATCATGCACTGATCAGGAAATGTGGCTTCTCATGAGAAGAGACTGCAATCTCACAGAGGATAGAAAATACCCCATGGGATTACTCAGAATGCACAGGGCTATTTAGTGAAGAGGCAGAAGTGCTAACAAGAAGTACATATGCATCAATGTATGTGGAACTTAACAGGAGAGGTAGGGCAGCAATCAGGAACAATAACAAAGCAACACAGGGAAGATACAGACAGAGGGAACAGCTACTAGGAAGTGCTTGTTATTACAGCATGGAGTAGGGGCAGGAGCGAATAGGGTGGATGTTGCAGCTGACTTCTCTAATAAAAGACTTTTGTTATATATTCCTGCTTGATCCTTTAATGAGTGCAAACCCCACTTGAAACAATGGACATGCCAGAGATGATAGCCTTGGCTCCCAGGGAGAGGCAAGGCTTGTGAACCACATATCCTGTGGTTTAGAACAGACACAAATTCTCTCCCATTTACACTGATGCACTGGAGAAGCTGAGATTTGGGGCTCTGTGACTGGAAATGTGACAGGTGGCTCATAAGAAAACCAATGCACAACAAATATGCACACAATCAATATGATCACATTAAATCATAATGAGCAGAAAACAGCTGCTCCTGTAGCACCAGCAAATCAAAACTAAAATGTAACTAAAGTCAGATAAGAATAAATCACATACAGTTTTTCCAGGCCTCTCAAGAGGTAGTTAGGCAAACCACCCTTGGTGCCACTTGTGGTACCAGCACAAAAAAAGTTCACGCTGTACATTCTTGCCAGACAACAGATAAAGATGACATTGTAGCAAAGACTCTTCAGATGATCTTACAGAGGGGAGGAAATTCATTTGGGAGTAGGTGTTCTCGAAGATATTCAAGATCCAGGCCGTTTAGGGTTTTGAAGGTCCAAATCAGGCTCAGAAGTTACTTGAAAGTTGGTGAAATTTATTAAGCAATGGTAGCCAGCATGGTATAGTGGTTAGTGTAGTGTAGTGGTTAGAGTGCTGGACTAGGACTGGGGAGACCCGAGTTCAAAGCCCCATTCAGCCATGATACTTGCCGGGTGACTCTGGGCCAGTCATTTCTCTCTCAGCCTAACCTACTTCACAGTGTTGTTGTGAGGAGAAACTTAAGCATGTAGTACACCACTCTGGGCTCCTTGGAGGAAGAGCGGGATATAAGAAATGTTAATAATAATAATAATAATAATAATAATAATAATAATAATAATAATAATAACAACAACCTCAGTTAGAATTCTGGCAGCCTAATGTTTTAACATCCAAGAAGTCCAATGCAAGCCCTACATAGCCCTACATTGATGTGCAAGCTGGGAAATGACCAAAGTATATAAGATAGAAGTTATACTTTAAGAACAATGTAGACAAATAGGGCCTGATTCTGTGAAAATAGTGAGGAGCATGGAAAGGTTGAAGGAACTGGCTATATCTGGAGGACTGTCACACAGAATGTATCAAAGGTTTGTTTTCTGCTACCCCAGAGGACAAGACTAGATCTAATGGGCTTCAGTTGCAGGAGGGCAGATACTGGCTGAACAATAGGAGAACTGACTCAGGCGTCAAAAGAAGAGTTTGACAAATTACTGAGGCAGGCTTTTCTACCCTGGGTATCTTCAAGCAAAAGCTAGACAATCATCTGATTGGCATGCTGCAGCTTGGATTGCCTGCACAAGCAAGGGAATCCTGCTTAGACTAAACAGCCTATAAGCACCTCCAACTCTATGATTCCACAACACTTGCCAGATCCCTGCTATATAACATGTCTGCTCTATTCCATACAAATTAGTTGTTTGAGTATTTGCTCTATTATCTTCCCAGGTATGGAAGTCAAATATACGGGATTATCACTCTGGATTATTTTTATCCTTTCTTTAAAAAAGATCGGCATCACATTAGCCATTCTACAGCCTTCTGCGATCACACAGTTTCCCATGAATTCTTTCTTCTACACAATAAGAAGCAGTTCTGAGATAACAATCTTTAATTTCAAAGCAATTTTGCAGCCTAGGGCTGTATACTCTGCAGAATACAAACAAACAGCAAGTGGTTTGACCACTTTGCTGATCTGTTGCCTGTTGTAAATATGTTTTGAATCTATTTCCCAAAGAATGAAGCCTACAACTAGGATGTCACTTAAAATACAGATATTCAAACAAGCATGCATGGTTAAATAACTTGCTTAAGTAGGTCAGAAATGCTCCTTCTTTATAATAAAACTGTTTGGGGGCATAAAGGACTTCATCCATTGCAAAGCATTTTGGGTTAATTATATGAACAATTTCACTGAAACCTGAAATAATAATTTTTAACCCTCCATCCCTGATTTTACTAAACAAAACTCTTCTCTCATGTGCACATGGCAGATTTTATCTGCAGATATTCTTGTCTTTCATGTTAGCAATGCCCTCTGGACTGATGCAGAAACTAGAATCCACAGCTGATATAATCTGCTGTGTAAATGAGAGGCATATCTTGTAGTGTTTCGAACATAACTATTTTAGTCTGGAAAAAAATTAAAATCTATCATGGGAATAAAATTATCCTTGTGCTTATAAATATTTTAGCGTTGTGTCTATACCCAACAGGTATCACACCTAACTACATTTTTTGTTCCTTTTTTTGGTCAGCATACAAGTAACATCAAACTCTGGGCTAGGGGTGTTTTCTTTTAATGCGAATACACGTATATGCAGTCTGGCCATTCTTACAACTACATGCTTCTATCTAAAGCATGACAGCAACACAGAATTACCATTTTAACAAAAGAATGGGGAAAACTGGAAGCTCCAATGAATGAAATTGGCCTTAGGAGCCGGCACAGATCAGATATTGAGAACGATGATTCTGCATGTTTCAGAATCATTTTAACTGTTTTTTAAACAGCATTCAAAGTCCCTATAAGATACAAGTTCTTAAATGCCTACAGCTGGCACACTGTGAGCACATTGGTGAACACATTGTATGCCTATTGCATCTGAAAGACCCCATTTCATTTACAAAGCAAACTATCTACTCTGTAAGTGTAAGTGGCTCACTGGGAAGACAGATAACAAGAGACTAACATTACTGTAGCTGTAAAGAATTTAAAAATGGAAAATTTATTATGGAATTTTCAGTGCACCAGCTTGTCAAAAGAAAACCTAATAAATGTCGGGTGGTGACCAAACATTTCCTCATTGTGCCCTTTGCAAATAATCTCTTTTCACAAGCACAGATCCCCATTTCCCTATCTATAACGATTCTCTTGGAACATCCTGCTTGCTCTCTCTGCCCTGGCTAAGGGGCCATGATCCGTTTTCCTTCCAGCCAGCAGAGCAATCTCCTTATTTCTTCCTCCATCCATTGCATTGACAGATTAAAGTAGAAACTCAAAACCACTATTTGTATGACCCGTAGTACACTATGCTACCTTTGGTGCAGGAGATACTCTATTGGTAGCCTAGAGGCATGAGTTAGCAGAAAGGATGAAAGGGAGGGCAACAGCTATCTTTTTGCTTGAGTGTGAGTAGCACAGCTCCTTTAAATGTATGTGTAGCACAGCTCTCAACCTTCAGCCCCATACTGTTAGGATGTTTCCAGTTTTAATGACTTTTGCAGGTAAAGGTAAAGTGTGCTATCAAGTTGATTTTGACTCCTGGTGCCCACAGAGCCCTGTGGTTGTCTTTGGTAAAATGGTGAACAGGAAGGGTTTACCACTGCCTCCTCCCACGCAGTATGAGATGATGCCTTTCAGCATCTTCCTATATCACTGCTGCCTGATATAAGTGTCTGGGAAACATACCAGCAGGGATTCGAACCAGCAACTTTCTGCTTGTTAGTCAAGCATTTCCTTGCTGCTCCACTTAAGGTGGTGACTTTTGCAGACCGACCCCTAAAAACAGGAACAGTTATTTGCTTGAATTCTATTCATTTATTTAGATTGATAGCTTGCCTTGTCCTTCACTGCTCTTTATTATCCTTCTTCTACTCCTCTGCTCAGCAGGATACTGTCCCATTTATAAAGCGTGCATTGAGTTGAGACCAGTGGAGATGACATACAGAGACCCTCTCTCAAACTGACCCTTGGAGATGAGGCTGTCTGTTAAAGTAAATGTAGTCCAGTGAGCTAGTCAAGCGAGGAACAGCGTTAATAGCCACTGTCTGGTTTGAAGAAAGCTAGTGTTGTGGAAAAGAATATTTGAAAAAAGCTGGGTGAGGCACAATTTAAGATGGCAATTCTACTAAGAGTAAACAAAACAGATGAGAAACTGACATTTGAATTTTCGATTGATTTTAGAAGAAAACTGGCAAATTGACTAACTATTGCTTTAAGGTTGCATGCTAAAAATGGCATATAACCAAGTAAAAATGTGTGTGTTTTTAAAAAGAAAAAATATACAAAATATTCCTGGAAATGCTAATATGTAAATTCAGCCTATAACATTACTAAATTACTGAATCTTATAGTCCTTACAATAAAAAGAAAGTAGTAAATGATTCGGCAACTACTTGGTCAAAATTATTCTTCAAGAGATCCCATGTTCTGAGGCACATAAATCAATGTAAACTCTGACAGCTGCAATGAGAGCTGATGGCCTCATCAAACCAATAAATAACAGACCAACTGGAAATAGATTATTCTCATGTAAACAACTGAATTCTGGAATAATAATAATGGGATTATCCCCCACCCCCACAACACCACTTGACAACCTGTAATGATAATGAGTCTGACTCTTCTGGCACTGTGTACCTAGAGAGAAATGAAGTAATTTTCTTTTAACCACAAGTAACAAAACTAAAAAATGAATTTGGGTGGATTAATAAAACAGAGCCACTCAATTTCTTCATGTCTGCTGAATTATGCATCTCTATATATTGATTGCTAAGACTGTGATTGTAGAATGCTGTATGTGTGTTCCTGCAAACTGTGTAAGATTCCCCCCTCAACTAAAAACAAAACTATAGACATTCTTCCTAACATCTTAAAAGTAGTAGGAATTGCTTCCTATAGGAAGAATTATTTTCTGTAACACTCATGCATGCATCATTTCATCCTTCAGCTAAAGCATTCAGCTATTAAATTAATTGAACTATAGCAGCCAATAGATCTGACCCCTCAACACTGGTTGGCCATTAGATCTCACTAACTGGCCAACCAGTCAGCCCTTGGCCAAGCTCTAAGACAAGCCACAGTTGGAGGTCTGAGTCTCATGTGGGCAAACAAGAACAAAAGAATCAGGGACAGAAGATGTGGTCAAAGATGGGCTGGTGGTTAGGAGTTGGATCAGAAAACAAGGTGGGTATGGCAATGCAAGTCAAGTATGGTGAGGCAAGGAAGTCTATGTGATTGCTTGATGCAATGAATTCCTCCAATTAGGGACCCAAGCTTATGAAAGCATATCCAGTGACCTGGGGAGCCAATAGGGATGCTGCTAGCCCCCTACTAGTTGCCAAGGTCACCTGATTCCTCTTGGGCTCACTTTCTGCAGCTTCCTTTCCTGCCACTGCTGCAGGTGGGGGAGCGAGGGCACTATGGTGCAGTAAGGATCAAGTCAATCAGTCCTCTCCTCTACTGGCACATGAGGTACGGGGGTGTAGCCTGATTGCTATAAATTCTGGTTGTGTGCGCACTCTCTCTCTCTCTCTCTCTCTCACACACACACACACACTGAGGCGATTCTCACAACCAGCCGAAACAGACTTAAGGGAGCCCATCCCGGTTCCGGCTGGTCGTGTGCTGCAAAGGGAGCTGTGCGGCTCTTGGGAGCAAGCCCGCTTAAATGCATCCCCTTAAACGAGGTTAGCAGAGCACACTCTCCACTAAACCCATTTTTTAATCATGTGTCTGCTGTGGCTGCTTGCAGCCATGGCGAACACACCCGGGAAGGTGATACCCCAGGAATGCACCGTGCACTCAACCATTCAATTCAATCATTCAATCATTTTATTTACGGCCATAAGCCAAACACCGTGCACTCATGCACTGCATTACTGGGGCTCTGGGAGGCAGGGCACCACGTGGCAGCACTTCCCTCCGTCCGACCACTGGAGCTGCCAGGCGAGGTGTGGGAGGACAGCAGGAAAGCCGCCACTCATCTGCACCACTGATCCACTGCTGATCCGCCCACGCAGGGAACCCCCTCAGATTGTTTGCGTGGAAGGTAAGGTAAACCCTCCTTCCAGGGGCGTAACTATAATTAGGCAGGGGGAGGCCTTTGTCTCGGGGCCCCCTGCCTTGAGGGGGCCCCTCAGAGGCTCTCCCCCACACAGCGCCTACCTGAGATTCCTTGTGAATCACTTAAATTTTTTTTTTTCAATTTCAAAGTACGTTGTTCTCCTTGTTCCGACTGCTGTGCCGGTATTTCCTTCTTGTCTCTGTCTCCACCCTTTGCCTCGAGGGGCTGGGCTCCTCCTCCTTCCCCATCCACTGGCTGGCTGGCAGGCACCTGGTGGTGCTTCAGAAGAAAGTCACATGATCAGCTCAGATACTGCCTGGAGCACGCAGCGGCTGAGCAAGGAAGAGATCACTCCATTGCAGCCAGCCTGCCTTGACTCACAAACAAACAAACAATCTAGCTAGCTAGAAGGACTCGGAGGAGGACTCTCGGAGTTGGAGACAGAAAGACAACAACAACTTCTTAAGACATGTAGGAGGAGCATCGGCAGGAGGACTTCTCAGATTAGTTAGCGACACAGTGACGAGGGAAGGAGGAAAGGCGCACATTGGGGCTAATGCAGTTGGTTTTTACTAAGAGGAGGAAGATTGTGTTCATCTCCCTATGGCCCGCACGTCCCCCGTCTGTTCTCCGCCCACCCTGCATGGTCCCCGCTTCTTTCCTCCTGCCCGGCTGCTTCTCCCCTTCTCCCGGCCTGTTCTCCGCCCGCCCGCCTGCATGGTCCCCCACTCTCCTTCCCCCTCCCTGCCCACATGGTTCCCCGTTCTCCTTTCCCCTCCCTGGCCACCCACATGGTCCTTGCTTTCCTCCCCCGCCCGCCCGCATGGTCCCCGAGTCCTCGCTTCTTCCCGCCTGCCCGCATGGCTGCCTCTCCCCGGCCGCAGTTCCTGGCCGGGCCGGCTTTCCTCCTCCTGGCCTGTGCTTTGCCCGCCCGCCTGGTCCCCGCTTTGTGCCGCCCGCCTGTCCGCCCAGTCCCCGCTTTGTGCCGCCCGCCCGCTCCCTGCTTTGTGCCGCCCGCCCGCTCCCCACTTTGTGCCGCCTGTCCGCCTGCCCACTCCCCGCTTTGTGGTAGGCGGTAATGGCAGGTGGGGGGGGCATTTTAAAATCTTGTCTCTGGGCCCCCTCCAACCTTGTTACACCCCTGCCTCCTTCCCCGCAGTTAACCCTGCCCTGGCAGCTCTCCTCACTGATCATGAGAGCCTCACTCACTCACTCACTCACTCACTCAATAGCCCAATTCAGACTTTATGTTATATGAAGGTACGGAGTGTTTGTGTGAATGACTGTACCTGTGCTCATTTTAAAAGTGAACCTGGATACAGGCCATTCAAATGCATGGTACAGAGAGGAAGTGTATTTCTGTACCTACATTCAACATAGCATGTGAATGACTGCACCTGTGTACACTGTACCCTCACTGGACGAGTGTTGAAAATAACGTGTTAATGGGCCTAATGCCTCATTCAATCCTGGTTAAAGTCCAGAGTCCCAAATTAGAGTTCAGAATCATTCCTAACCAGGATTGACAATGTCAGGTGTAATGACTAACCAAGGAAGGGGAGCAGGAAGGGATGCACTTTTAAAAAGGCATCTCTAATTTTTTTAAAAGCTTGAATTTAGCCTCAGTCTATTGTTGGATGTCCATGGGCAATCACCTGTAAATAGTTAATCCAAATCCAGAGTTATGATTTTTTACACATGAATAGGACTTCCTGCTCCTGAGTAGTCTATTGGTTACATTGGATACCCTCTCACACACCTTTTCAGACCACAGAACCCACAATAATTTAACATTTCACTCCAGGGGAGTGCAGTGGTGACCCCCACATCCCAAGCATGGTGCCCTGTGCCACACACGACTCTCTGAGAATGTTAGCTATTAGCAAAGAAAAATGAACATTTCGAACCCCACATCGCAACATAGGAAATGACTGCCTACTGAGTCAGACTATTGGTCCATCTAGCGCAGCATTATCTACTCAGACCGGCAGTGGCTCTCCGGGACTTCAGGCAGTATTTGGATTCCTCCCACAGGGCTCATGATGATTCCCTCTCTCTGTCTCAGATTACAGGGGAGGGAATTGCTTCACTCACTGCCTCCTCCTGCTGGACTAAACTTCTCTTGGTCTGGCCTCTCACTAGAGGACCCTGACCTCACCTCAGCCCTGTGCAGTGGGCAAGTGACAGACTGGTTTTAGACCATCTTTTGTCATTTCTTCTCATGTAACCCATTATCTTGGTATCTTCATGAAGGTTCAGTAGACTGTGCAGTGCCATACATTCCATCTCTACATCTTCTTGCTCTCTCCACCTAGAACCAAGCTCCAACCCCCACCCCAACCGCCACTTCTGGGCTGTATCCCACTAGGAGAAATAGGAAAAGACCAGAGATGTGCTGTGCATGGTTGATCCACTGATGCCAGGCTTAGTGAAGCTGACATGTTGTTGTGGTTGCAGCTTTTGTGATCCTTTTGTTTTAGTGGCTAAAATCCCTGCTTCTGCAAGGTCAGATGCTTCCAAATACTTTACTTGTTCCAAACACTAGGTCTGACACTATGGGAGGGATTGGTTTCCTCTGCCCTAACTTGAGAGCACAGAACTATGCAGTGCCTCATATTGGCTTTTAAGAGACTATCATCACCCAGGGTAACAAAACTGAAGTTTCCAAAGAGAACAAGATTTCTCAACCATCCCAACGGGCTTAACATGGGCATGGGATAGAAGCCACCCCAACATAGAAAGCCCAATCATTTCTGGGGTGGTTTTTCTCTCAATTGACTTAACATGGAAATGGGACAGAACCCACCCCACCATAGCAAGTCCATTCATTTTGGGATAGTTTTCTACACTGTGTCGTATCTGCATTAATAACATGAATATCATAAATCATGAGGAGTCATGCTTGTGGGTATATTGTGTACCAGAGTGCAGGTAAGAATTCAACAACAAGAGCACAGCTGAGCGTGCAGTAATTTGTCTGTTTGTCTACCTCTACACAGCTGGGGGTGGAAAGCCACCCCAAAATCTGAATGAGGGTTAATAAAAGACAGCAAGCAAGCTAAAGGCCCACCTCTGTGAACAGAACTAGGTGTGGCAGTCCACACGGGCTACTGCAAAAAAACAAAAGGTGTCAAGTTTTCCCTCTCTCCAGTAATGATTATGCAGACGTATCCATATTGTTTTTGCATGTCTTCCTTTCGACAGTGTGGAGTTGGGGCAGGTGACCCACAGCACATGATGGCATCACAGCACAGAGGAGGTTGCATAAATATTGCAGTGTGACACAAGGATCTCCCTTTTGACAGGGAACCCATTTTGAGTATCACACCTCCTTCTTCCCTGACCTACTTGAGGAACATGTTTTGAAGTGCATACTTACCAGGCATAGTGATTCAGAAGTAGGTAACATGAAATGGATCCTATTTCTGATTATATGTTTTCAGATCAAGAGACTAGGCATCTTTACTCCTGTGTCAACAAAGATATCAACAGAGGCTTCTGCATATATAAGAACAACCTCACTTCCTTGCTCAAGATCTTCTCTGTCAAATGTATGTTAGGGACCACTGTTACAATACATTGGAAGCAATGGAATAGAAAAGTGAAAGGTTGTTTTGTCAGCCTCTTTGAATACAACTTTAGGAACATAGGAAGCTGCCATTTACTGGACCAGACCATTGGTCTATCTAGCTCAATATTGTCTAAACAGACTGGCAGCGGCTTCTCCAAGGTTGCAGGTAGGAATCTCTCTCAGCCCTAGCTTGGAGATGCCAGGGAGGGAACTTGGAACTTTCTGCTCTTCCCAGAGTGGCCCCATCCCCTGAGGGGAATATCTTATTGTGCTCACACTTCTAGTCTCCCATTCATATGCAACCAGGGCAGCCCCTGCTTAGCTAAGGGCACAGGTCATGCTTGCTACCACCAGATCAGCTCTCCTCTCCTAGACCAGCTTTAATTACTCTTCTGGGGATTCCTTTTGGTAACAAAAAAGAGGGAATATATTAGCCCTCAGGGCAAGCAGATTTTGAATTGAAGCACTGATGCTTATATTTCAGCAACTAAGCTATAAACCTAACACTGTCAGGAATTAGATTTTTAAAAGATCAAAACAGAGTTCTAAACCTACCTTGACAGTTTAGAACCATTCTTAACTCACCCAAATATTTATGTGTTCTAAATAATTAGGAACCTGCTTTCTGCACATACAGAAACTTTTACAAATATACAACTTTACGTATTATATATGGGTGGCCCTCTATACTCAGATAATTTAAGGTAAGCAGTGCTCTTATTATATATTAGCTATGAAGCCCAGTCTAAAATAAAACATTACCCAGTGTGTAGAGTTCTAAGGTAATTTTCTGGACCCGGCATGAAGCCAGACATTTTTGTAACCTTTTGTCAGTACTCTTATTTCAACTGGATTAGGTCACATCCTTACAATTATTAGAATTCAGGTGTCCTAATAGAAAGGTGCACATACATGCAACCGATGCAAGATTTTCCCCTCCTTTTTAAAGGCATCTGACAGATCTACCTTTTTAATCTCTCTTGTAGCACATATTACCATGCATCAAGATTCTAAAAATATAGTGGTTTATCTTTTGGAAAACTATGTTACAGCACTGTGTAAATGTGACAGAAGTTTACAACAGATAACTACAAAATGAATCACTACACTGCCTCTTAGAAAGCACAGCATCTTGCTCACTGAGAAATCCCTGTGGATTTTGTACTGGAAATGCTCTTGTAGTAAGGTATTAAAAAGTGATAAGGAGAATGGCAGCATGCAGCCTGATGATGTTTCCTTAGAAGACATTTTGCAAAGTCTCACCCCTTGCACCTGCATACTTCCCAAAATATTTTTAGCAGGACTGGGTTAACAGAACAGCAAATATGAAACAGGTTTCAAAATAATTGATGAAAAGGAAATTACTTCAAGTGTGAAGATGAATGTTACAATACTGCAGAACTGTTAATAACTGAACTTCCTTTTAAAAGATTGGCCATGAAGCTGGGTGTGGCTATCTATTTTACATTTCCTTCAATCTCTTTTACATTAGCACCATGATATCAGAAGGATCTGGCCATCACATGTATCTCAAAAAACAAGGAACTTTATCTTTGGTAGTTTTGAATCTTTGATTGAACTAATGTGAAAGAACTCTCAAGTCAAATAAAATATAAGCAAATCTCAATTTACAAATCCACATCAGTGCCATCCCCAATGCACTATTCTTCTTGCCAAAACAAAACAAATTGTTTTGTCTTATAGAAAGAACAAGGAAAACCTACAATGAAATTGATACTGCAGGGCATAATAAAGTCAGTACTATTTCAACAAAATAGGCAGCTGTGTGCTTTTTAAAAAAAATACTTCAGTTCATTGTCCATTTGGATTAACATTAGCATTGTCTAGCATTTAAAGACATTCCAAAAGAGAGAGGGGGGAGAGACACAGGATTTCTCAATCAACGAATTAGCTATTTATTAGCAGTGACAACAAATTTCTACTACAGCTTCACACCCCAAACACTGAGCTTCTATGCGCCATCCTGCAACTAGACCATTGCAACCTCTCTTTTTTTCCACAATACATCAAACAATATCATTAACGACAGACAACATGATGCTGTCTTTCTTAGACACAGCATGAAAATAGGTTACAGACACAAAGGTATCAATGCAAAAGGGGCTCCATTCACCTTCATTCTCAGACCACAAACCACTCCTTCTGTCTCACAGTTCCATACACATATTTTGCTGTGTCCGTTTACATTACCTTCTTAGGTCTTTTCTTTCTCTGATTACTGCCATTATATTTCTCGCCACCATCGCTCTTCTGAGCTGCTTCCTCATTCATCATTTTGAATAGTTTTCAAAGCAAAGAACGCTGCCATTAAACCCTCTCAAACATACAGACCATTAGTGAATGTGTCACTTGCAGGAGAGGAGGAGGGGTGTGTGTGCAGGGAGGGGGAGGGAAGAACCAAGGGAAGGAGACGCACAGGGAGTGCGAGCATGATGATGTTGCTATGGCAGCAGCTACCACAACTGTTTATCTGATTGCATTGTTAATTCTGATTTAACAAATGATCACAGTAGAAAAAACCTTGAGGTGAATGTCCAGAAATCCAGAACAAGATTTGAGAACAAGCCAAGTGACCTAGTTAGTGCATTTTAAACGTACGTGTGTATGTGTGTATTTGTATGGATGGATGATAAGTTCCTTCATGAAAATATGTCATGATGTTAATGAGGTCACTGTACTGTACCTACTTCTCAATCCTTCCTGCAAGGTACATTGCACAAAAGCATTTGACATAGCCTTCTCTTGATTATTGACTGGCAATAATCCTATTTCCCATAGAAAAAATGCATCTTTACTATGTATGAAGTGAAGATTTTATTATACTATAATTAGCACATAATTGGAATAATTCATTTGTTTTGATGGTCTTGCCCTTTGAAACCAGACCCTTCACAATTACAAGCTCTCTCTTTCCTTCAAGGGAAATAATTAACTATGGAATATTATTTATTATTTATTTATTAAATGTATACCCCGCCCAAACTTACGTCTCTGGGCAGCCATATTACACAATATACTTTGAGGGGATTCTCACGATCGGGCAAGAGTGGGCTAAGGGAGCCTAGCCCACTTTTGCCCAATCGCCTGCTGCCGCGGGAGCCACATGGCTCCCGGAAGCAAACCCTCCTAATTCCCTCTCCCCTTAGACAAGGTTAGCGGAGCGAGCGCTCCGCTAACCCTGTCTTTTCGATTGCGTGTTGCCGTGGCATGGCTCCATGACAACACATGGGGAGACCCCCGCCAGGAGGCTGAAACAAGACTCCCAACCCTAGAGGTATCTTCAGGATGGTCTGTGCACTCACACGGGGCATCCTGGAACTTCCGGGGGCCACACAGCCCCCGATCCCTGCAGCCCCCGCTAGCTCCGTGACGGAGCCGGCAGTGATGTGGGCAGCCAATCCGGCCACCCAGGGCTGCTTTCCTGCTCGTTTGCATGTGTAGAAAAAGAAAATACCCATCTAATTTAAATTTATTTTTTATGGGGCTTATAACCAAAATGTGATACATGTGATGTCTACAAAAAGCATCACAGAAGGAAAAAAATCTGTCCCATGATATGAAGAGTCATATCAAGGGTTGTAAGGCATCAAACAGGCAGTTCAGCAGTGTGGTACTTCAGAGGGAGAATTTTCATGTAAACACTTTGAAGGAAGTCAGAAGATCTGAAAGGTTTTTTGTGAGGCATTTGGAAAATGGCCCATATCATTAGAAGGAAAAATATTAAGTGGTGATATGAATCTGGTCATCTGATGTCACCTGACTCCACAGTCCAGGTGGTTTCTGGGCTATTGTGAGAGTGTCTCAGCTAGAAGTGCCCGCAGTTCCCTCTATGGTAAGCCTGGACTACATTTTATTTATTTAAAATATTTCAATGCCACCCAAAACATGCATCTCTGGGTGGTTTACAATTAAGATCATTTAGAATATTTAAAACCCAATATTAAAAATATTAAAACTATAAATCTAATTAAAAGTCTGGGTGAATAAATGTCTTCAGTTCCTTTTTTAAAAGTGCCTTTTTAAAAAGCCAGAGATGAGAAGGCTATTATTTCATCAGGGAGTGCATTCCAAAGTCCAGGGACAGCAACAGAGAAGGCCTGTTCCCGAGTAGCCACCAATGAGCTGGCGGCAACCGCAGATGAACCTCTCCAGGTGATCTTAACAGGCGGTGGGGCTTATGGCAAAGAAATTATATTATCCATAATTTCTAGAGTTTTGGCTTACATGATATTAGCTTCCATTTTAAAAGGGGAAAACTTTCATTTTGGGATTTGGGAAAAGGGACAGATAGGATTATGCCTATTTCTGGTCTATCACCATGACTACAGGAAACTAGCTCTTTCCCTCTCCCAATCAAGCTTAAATATCTGAAAATTCTTTAGAGGTGTCTGGTCAGACTGCTTTTCTTTCCCTAAAATTTTCAGTTGAAACACTATCACACCCCTTTGCAGACAGGCAAAAGGAGTATAGTCAGCTTCAATCCAGTTCATGCCTTGTGAAGCTATAAATAGCTTTTCAGAAGCCCTGCCTCTTGCAGTCTTACACAACAATGATTGGTCCACATCACTGGGTAGAGATTATCCTTTGCCAATCCTTCTCTGGTACAGGGCATAGCTTTGCACTTGGATCCTCTTCCTATTTCTGACTTTTATTCCTGGTGCCTGGTCTGTATGGTCAGGGATCAGGTGATATGGCTGAAGCAGATGGTCACAGTGTTTTCTCACTGCACTCTTCAGCCCAGGGAAAAGGGAGTAGTGCATCAGCAGCTGAACCATCAAAGGTGAGTGGGAGTGCTGAAATCTTCATGAATGGGGTTCACAAGACTTCCACTATTAGGCAGTCTCACAAAGAATGGAACTTTCACATAACAAGAGAACTCTCATCTGTGCCTCAAGAAATCTTTGAGGGATGTGGGACCCCCAGGATCATATTTCTATGTAGTATATAGGTGGTTGCAGAGGGAAGGAGGGGTCGACAAAAATTGCCTTCCCCCTCCATGTGCAAGTGGAAGTATTCTGCTCATACAACTTAGTTTGTATATAGCCCTGTGTTCAGATAACCCCCTTCTGAAGATAATGAGGCGAGTCTCACGATCAGTGAAACTTGCCGAGAGTGGGTTAGCGGGGAGAGCGGGCTTAGCCCACTCTCTTAGCCCAGATGATTAGGCAGGAAGCCCTGGGCAGCCGAATTGGCCGCTCACAAAACTGCCGGCTCCATCACAGAGTTTAGCCCACTTTTTGGCGATCGTGAGAATCGCCTCTATCTCTTCCTTCAGCAATGCTTTTTCCGCTGTAACAGAAGGCTTCACAAGTAGAGCAGAGCACTCCAGAAGAAGTGCCCACTCACTATGGGCCAGTGCAGATGAAGAACGGCTCCTACACATGAGGAGAACAGGGTTGTGCCAAGAGCACACCTATCATGACATCACTTAAGGACAGCCCAACATGCTGTCGGAATGTCTTTTAATTGCATGAGAGGGGTGTTCTTCCCAGTCACCGCACTACACATAATCCACAACCCTGCTGGATTGCATGTAGAGGGGTGATTCACCCCTCTCCCATGATTAAACCACATTCTGACAGTGCATTAAGACATTTTTCAGTGATGTCAGGACAGACGTGCTCTTGGCATGACCCCATCCACCTCAAGTGTAGTGGCCACGGCTCATCTGAACTGGTCCCCTGTTGTGGAACAATGCATGTGTAATGAAGGCAAATGGAGTAACAGGGCCAGTCCCACTGTGTCGCAGTATCTGGTTGCATATGCACCCATTTTGTTAGGATGTCAGCCTCTGTGTGAGAATGAAATATAACATACGAATCAGCTTTCTATTTTATACGTCATAATGCCATATGAAGTTCAAAGAGGCAAAATTTGATACAGAGAACAGAACAGTTAGGCTCTTCTAGAAGAGATATAATGGTTCCGGTCTAAAGTCCCTGCATGTTCTGCAATTGTGCAATTACTGTTTGCTGTGCTTTTTAATAGTTAATAGCATCACTACTAGAAAAAGGACTCTCATATGAGAATTACACAAAGGAATGCATGACAAACATATTTAATATGCACTGAGTAGCCCCTATAATATTAGCACATATGGAAACTTACTGAAGGGCAACATTCTCATTAACCTTAACTGCTGTCTCCAGTTTTGTCTTCAGCAACTATCCAGTTATTTATTTCTAATATCCTACAAAGCAGCAATACTGTGTAATCTTAGAAAATGCACAACCACACACACAATGGCTGTGTTACACTTATGGGTCTACAGCAATGACTAAGCATGCAGCATTATTCAATCCAGGTAATCCAAGATAAATGTGCAATATAATGAATGTCTCAATTATCTCTCCTAGCTGCCAGTCTGCCTGTGATGATTACAGTTAGCAGATGGTTTTGAGGCCCCATGTGGGGAAAATTTGGTGGTCCCAATGTATTGTTTGTTAAGGCAAAATGAATTTTAAAAGAATATTAATACAATTAACTTGCTGGTTTCAGTTTTTGAACTGCTATCTATGTCACTGAGCGCAAAGCTCTTTCTGGCAAATTGCTGTACAAGCTGTCACACTTCATGCACCAGAGGCCCTTAGAAACTACAGGGTACAGAGATCAAGCTGTTAACTTGCTAATGGCGCAATTCTCTATTCCTTTTATTCATCAGACTCCCATCATCTTCCACTAATATGTCAGTTCACAGAACAACTACAGTATGAGAGATCAATAAATTTTCATCAGGTGAAACACAGCAAAAGTTCTTGGCATACTTGTTCCTCATCATTTGATCTCTAATTTATTTAAATTTTGCCAGGCTCCTTTTTGCTGTAAATGTGAATGTTGGAAAGATTGGTCCATGGAAATCAAATAGCCGTCTGTAGCTCATCTATACCAATCCTAAAATGGTTTAAGTTTTTATTAAAATAGATGACTCTGTGTTCTTATTTAAACTTATTAAAGTCCCACCAAAGAATTGAAACAGATGTGAAAAACAGCTGCCATGACAGCATGCTGTCGGTTTGGTCAAAACAGAAACAGCAGCAAATTGCTCTACTGATTTTGCTTCAAGGACATACAAATGACACTTTTGTTCTCATCTATGCTTTTCAGACACAATCCAATACAATCTAAAGAACATTTAAGCACATTAAAAAGAACGGACATAGGCCAAAATCCATGCACAGTAACTTAGGAGTAATGTGGGACTTATTTCTGATTAAACATACATAGGTTTGAAATGCAAAACCTGCTAATTCCTACGTTGAATTATGTCCCCTATATGTGTAAAAAAAATTAAATTGGGGGAAAGCTTTAGCACAGCAATTTAAAATATAGTCAGAGGCAAAACTAGACAATACAGGTATTAGAAATAGTGGCCAACATGTTGTGCAGTCTTATGCTGGTGTTTCAAATTGGCTTGCACTGCTGCAGGTGTCTAAGGAATCACTGGCAGTCTTGGGCAAGCGCGCAAATACTTAAAATTGTGCACCAGCATTTTGGAATTCAACTTCTACTGTTTCCAATGGAAGTTGAGTTCCCAAAGTGCAGGTGAGCAACCTTAAGTATTTGTGCACTTGCACTCTTGCTGGAACTTCTTTAAATGCCCACAGCAACACAGGCTGATTAGAAATGATGCCTTAGGACTCTGCAAAATGTTAGCCAGTACAATGATTCCTATTTCCCTGTTTTCCCTCTAAAAATGAAAATACCCTTTCCTAAAGAAACTTTCCCCCCTAGTTACGCATATGATTTGTTGAAGCAAAGCAAAAGGCATTGGTTGTGATGTGTTAGACAAACGAGTTATTTATACAGAACGCCTATAAATCAGCATATGCTTCAATAATGTGAATTGTTTTTCAGCTGGCCTTCCTTGGCCTGCCTTTAGGTGAAATCCATTCCCTTAGTCATCAATACAAACTATCCACTGATTTTGGCTTTGTAATTAAATGGGCTCACTACTATATAGAAAATATTGCAGGGGTCTTTCATCTACCAACTGGGGCCCTATGCAAACCTGATTTATCATATACTGTGTTCACATTGTATTTATTTAATTTAGAAGGAAACCCCTTGCAACATCATCATCATCATATAGCACTTTAAAAAACATCAAACCAGTTTACATTACAAAATGAATGAGAGAGATGGCCAGCAACAGTTACTGGAAGGACATTTTGCTGGGATGAATAAGGAGAATTACTGTCACCCTGCTAAATATAAGAGAAACACCATTTCAAAAGTGCTTCTTTTCCACTGAAAGGCCACTGTTCCACTGAACTTAGACTACAATTTTTGTTTTAAGTTTTAAAAAAAAATCTGTAGCAGATGCCATCACAAAAAGAACAGAAAAAATTTACATTTCTCCTCCTCAACACTTACAATCTTGCCTATTTTCTTAATCTCGTTGTGCATGGTATTGCAACAAATAATCACCATATTTAACTAATTCTTCTCTAGCTAATGAATAGTCTGGAATTATAATCATTTTGGATTTCCATGACCTTCTCTTAATAAGAGGTTTCAGCTGGTTACTTTGAACCAAATCCTGAGGTTGCATCTGTCCAACAGTGATAAGAGAACAACAGTTGAATAGCGCAAATCACAAAATGTCAGAGACTTACACTTTATCAGCAAATTAATCAAATAGTCAGGGGGGGGAAGAAAGCCAGATAAGACTATTTCTGGACTTAAGGAGGGAAGCCCACATCTAAACTGTAATATAAAGGCATAGGGTCCAGGAAATCAGTATTCTACATAGTATTATGTAAGAATCCCTTAAGCAATCTTCATTCTCTCAGCAAATAAATTGACTATAGAAAGAGTCAGTAATAAAGACAGATTATTACCGATAAGTAAGCAAAAACAAGAAATAATACACAAACCACTTCAGTACTCTTCTGAAAGCTCAGCTGAGAAGCTATAAGAAAAAAAGGATTGGGAAACTATGTCACAATCTGACCTTTTTTACACCAGCTGGACTTTTTGCTCATCTTTCTGGCAAATAAATATGGAGGTTTTTCTGTTTTAAACTCCATGTTGGACAACAGGCAAATTCTTATGTTTGTGTTATTTTATGTTCATCATATTTCACATGAATTAATATGCAGAGCTCACAAATGGATGTTTTAACGACGGAATATATAAGAAAATCTATCAATTACTTCATCAAATATTCTGGATCAGCAACTAGGCTACCTATGTGGCAATTTTGAGAAACAAGTGGGGAGTTGAGTCAAAAACCCAAACTTCTCACATCCAATGCCTTGCTAGGTTAACAACTACACTAGTGATGTGCATGGACCAGTCCGGAGGCCATTCGAAAGGCCTTCGGACCGGTCTGTACATGGGGCAGTTTGACAGTTCGATGCGGGGGGGGTTCCTTTAAGGGCAGGGGGGTGTACTTACTCCTCCTGCCACTTTTCCCCTGCCGGCGTGTGTATTTTGGTAAGCATTTGGGGTGGCAGGGTACCTCCCTGCTGCACCTTCCCCCGGTCGTCAGCAAAAGGCTTCAGAAAGCCTTTTGCGTGTGTGCGCACATGTGATGTGGAGATGTGATGCGCATGCACACAAGGCTTTCTGAAGCCTTTTGCTGACGACCGGGGAAAGGGGCGGCAGGGAGGTAACCTGCCACTCCAAATGCTTACTAAAATACGCACGCCGGCGGGGGGAAAGTGGTGGGAGGGGTAAGTACACCCTCCCCCACCCTTAAAGGAACCCCCACCCCAGTGCCGGACCGCAGCTCTGCAGTCCCATGTACATCCCTAAACTATACCTTCTTTCACACCCTTTATCTCTGGATTGACAACTTTGAGGAGAGGTAACAGTCCCTAAGTTAATAAACACCAATTCCTCAATTATTCCATGACTCAATTGAGCTAAATACCAAGGTAAGGTAAAGCATGCCATCAGTCACTGTCAACTCCTGGCGACCACAGGGCCCTGTGGTTGTCTTTGGCAGAATACAGGAGGGATTTACCACTGTCATCTCCTGCACAATATGAGATGATGCCTTTCAGCATCTTCCAATATCGCTGCTGCCTGATATAGGTGTTTAGTTTGGGAAATATACCAGCAGGGATTTGAACCAGCAACCTCTGGCTTGCTAGTCAAGTCATTTCCCCACTGCGCCATTAGGTGGCTGAGCTAAATACTAGGCCTGTGCAAAATCAAATCAGTAAAACTGGAGAATTGGAATCGGAGAGGTTCGGAGAGAGTCCACACCCTAACTTGGCCTGCTGAGAGTAGATCGGACTTCTCTGATCCCTTTTGCAAAAAGAATCGGAGCTTTCCAGAGCTCCAAATGGTGGCAAGAGTTTGCTATCCCCCCCTTGTTGTTATTGCAGCTGTAGGGGGAACGTATCTTCTGCACTCTGTCTGCCCAACTGCTTGCTCCTTTTTAAAGAACTTTCTTTAAGAGTGTTTTAGCCCATTTTTCACTCACAAGCAGCTGATTTCTAGGTTTATCCTGTGATTCTCTAAAAATGACAACACTTTTCCTTAGATTCTCTGATGTCACATCACTTCCCCTTTGACTCTCTCATGTGTGGTAACTTTTCTTCTGGGTTCACAGAGAGTATCTGTGGTTACTTTAAAAATATGTTTTACATTTGCGGGCTCAGATTAGATCAGGTTGAACCTGATCCTGACTTTTATGCTCATGCACAGGCCTACTAAACCCCACATTAATTTTCAGTTGTACATGCTCATCGTTTCACTGGAAGTAAGATACAGTTCCTAATCTCAAGCTGGATCTTCCTCCCAGTGAGATGATATTTTGGGCAGGGTTTAATGTTTCATACATAGTTTAGCATGACCAGAATGTTCAGCTTATCAAATAACATTTTTATTCAGTAATGCATACTGATGACACATCTACATCCTAGATTCCAAAGCAAAACAAGCACATCACATGCATTATTTTGGCTCTTCTGAAACTAACACAAATCAAGTGCTAAGCTAGGATATGCATTTTCCCAAAACATTTCTGGACAATTTTTCATAACATTTCCCATTCAGATTTTCATTTGCATAAAATTTGCATTATTTCCCCTCAGAAATGTATACTATGCAAATTATTTTAATTGTCTGAATAGAGCATGATCTTATTTGGCATAGTATTTGACCCATATATTATTTTTAAAAATCCATCTCCCACGTTGTATCTCAAACATTTCAAATAGTCAAGTAAAGATAAAGGTAACGTGTGCCATCGAGTCGGTGTCGACTCCTGGCGGTGTTGACTCCTGGCGACCACAGAGCCCTGTGGTTGTCTAGTCAAGTAGTTGAATTAAAATATTTGATTAGGGGGGCATCACTAAAAACACTTAATGAAGTTTAAATGTTATTGTGAAGCAAATTGAAGGCTTTATGTGGAAAGATTTTTTTTTCTTTGTATATAGGTACATGTACTTTCCTCACACACCTCCTAGGGATAATCACTTTTAATTAACACTTTGCAATTGCCAAGTTTGCAAATGAATTGGCAGCCATTCATTGTTACTATTTTATGCAACAATACATTTTCAGAATTTTTTTCCCCCAAAGAAAAATAAATTATGGGGAAATGTTCACCCTCCCTTTATGTTTTCCATTTTAATACCAACTGAAAATACACAGTCCTGGGGAAATGACTCAGGGGAAAAGAAAGCTGTTTTTGTTGGTGACTGCAATTTCATTTTAAAACCATATTCATTTTAAAACAGAAAAATAATTTGCATCTTAAAAGCTTGACACAAAATGATTTTCTTTGGTATTTATCATATTTAATATTGCTGACATATTTCCACTTTCAATATAGATTATAAGATTGTAAACAATAATAAACTCCATTCTTAAAGCATCTGCATATTATTTGCTTCTGTTCAGTACAGCATGCAAGTGTACTAACATATTTCATATTTGAAGTTTTCCTGATTTACATATCAGCACCAAGCCCCTGGACAGCAACATAAAACATAACTCCTTTGCTTTTTTTCCCCTTAGACATAATAAATGCATAAGTATTGTGCAAAGTAACAGAGGAACTGATTATTTCATTTAAAAGCAGGTTGCTGGACACCACTAATAATTTATCAAGGAACACTTGCTTTATCTTCTGCAACTATTACACCCCAAAACTTTTCCAAAGTAAAAATAATTCCAAAGTTAGGGCAAATACAGACAACCAAGAGTCAGGTAGTAGTTGAATATTTTACAACCTGTAACCTTGTGGAAATACACTTTTTAAAGGCCATAGGGCATATTATTGAACATGGTGGCCAACATCCAGACTAATGCTGCACCAACATACCAATGGGGGGCATGTTTTTCATTTTTGTTTTCCCCATCCTCTCTACAGCTGTCTATGCCTTCTGAACTATGTCCCCAGGGCTCCCCAGCCCTCAAACACATAGTGTTTAGAGGCAGAGGTGTCCACAAAGGGAACTGGAAATCACCACAAAATCATGTGCGAGAAAACCAAAATCATGTGAGAGAAAATATCAGTGCAGTTAGTCTGGATGTTGGTCACTGTTGCCACTTCCTGCAGCCACGTCCAGCGTTTTCTCTTACCAATTTTATCCTTCCAAGGATCTTAGGACAGCATAATGGTGCCCCCCCCCCTTTTATCAGGATTGTAACCTGTGAGGCAGTGTAGGCTGAGGGATGCTGATTAGCTCAAAAGTCACCCTGTTTTGTGGCTGAAGGAGAAACAATACCCAGGCCTTCTTGGGCCCAGCCCAACACGCCAACCATTACATCACACTGGGTCTCACTGGAATGAATTACTGGTTAAAGTCTGCAGAATGTACTGTGGCACAAATACATATATATAATTTCTCAAGCAATACAGACAAATATTTAAAACTATATGCCCACAAACCACTTTAGCAGAGATGGGGATATATTAGCAATTATAGTCCACCTTACTCACACAGTTGGGTCATGTAATACTAAGTTGAAAGGTAATTTCTCTCAAAACATACTACATTTCTTGATATGATATGATATGATATGATAAATTTATTACTGTCTTTGACTAATACAGAAACACGAAGGAAGGAACTTAATGTCACACCCATGCAACAATATAACAGCAATATAGTTTTGCGAATATACAATGACATAGTAAATTATTCCACTATGTTAGTCATTGCTTTTCTATATTAAAACTGCTTGCCAGATGGTTCAGAATTATGAGTATTACACTGATGCAGAAAATACCACACTGCTAGCTGTCAATTAAATATGGATGGAAAGAGCAAGCATGTTGAAACTAATAAATTTGGAGAGGAAATTCCTTGCTGGGCTTGCAATGTTAAAATAACTCCATTAACTGATAGCAACACTTTCTACCATATGATATCGAAGCACTGTTTTCTCAAGAACCTAATTAGTACAGGCCTGCTCAGCTTCAGCCCTCCTGCAGCTGTTGGCCTACAACTCCCATAATAACTGGCTATTGGCCACTATGGCTGGGGATTATGGGAGTTATGGTCCAAAAACAGCAAGGGGGCCAAAGTTGAGCAGGCCTTTCTTAGTAACTGTACTTGAATATACAAGATATCACACAGCATCCCTTTTAAAAATCATGGAATTGGAAGGGGCATTGCAGGCCATCTAGTCCAACTTATAACAGGAGATGCTAGAACATCTTCAACAGATGACTGTCCAGCTTCTGCTGGGAGACTTCCAGTGACAGAGAGCCTATTTCAGCCTATTCCAGTGACGGGTGGCCCTATCCACACCCAGCACAGTACCTCCAGTGAATGTTGCTGGTGTCTATCTTATGTTTCTTTTTAGAATGTGAGACCTTTGGGGACAGGGATCCATCTTATTTATTTATTATTTCTCTTTGTAAACTGCCCTGAGCCATTTTTGGAAGGCCGGTATAGAAATTGAATTAATAATAATAATGCACTACCTTGACGTGGTTGTGGGGTTTGTGTGCTCTGATGAAGGTGAGAGCTATGCCAGAGGTCCAACCATACCGGACAGGTCTCACCAGAGGAGCCAGACAAAGAGTGCCTCTCCCATCAACAATATGGTGAGACATAACTTTAATAAATCTATACCGGATCAGTCATCGCCCGGGTCAACAAGGACCGCGCCAGGTGCTATAGTCCCTGGACATCTGGTGGCAAGTGGGCTACAGGACTCAGGATCTTCAGTTGAGCAACCAGGGCTGGAGACAGCAAAGCTACTGGAAGAAACGTCGCTTAACCGAAAAAAATATACAAAAAATGCCAACAAGGAAAATTAGAGAAGTCCTGGAAATAATAAAGCAGCAAATAACAGCAGTGTCAAAGAAGATTAGCAGATATGAAGCCAGAATTACACAACACAGGCAGAATCTCCAATTCCAGTCGAATCAGAGACGTTTCTACCAAAGTATAGAAGGAGAAACTGCAAAAAAACTAGAAACACCATATAAAGAAGAAACAGTGTAATTCTGGGGAAAATTATGGGACAATCCAATAGACTATAATAAAAAAGCAGGCTGGATGAAAGAGGTCAAAAAATGTAACCAACAAATGCAAGATCTAATAATAACACCAGAATTAATAAGTGAAAGAGCAAAGAAAATTAAAAATTGGACTGCGCCAGGCGACGATGAACTGCATGGCTTTTGGCTTAAACACCTAACAAGCCTTCATAAACAACTATCAAAACAGTTCAATCACATTATGAATGGCGGTGATGATGAACAATGGCTAACAACTGGGAAAACTCATCTCATCATGAAAGACCCAGAAAAAGGTGCAGTTCCAAGTAATTATAGACCGATAACCTGCCTGCCAACCATGTTCAAATTATTAACTGGAATAACAGCAGATGAAGTGATGCAACACTTATTAACTAACAAACAGCTTCCAGTTGAACATAAAGGAAATTGCCCGAACACCAGAGGCACAAAAGACCAGCTGCTGATTGACAAAATGATTTTAGAAAACTGCAAGCAAAGAAAAACAAATCTAAGTGTTGCATGGATTGACTACAAGAAAGCCTTCAATTCATTGCCTCACACATGGATACTAAAATGTTTAGAAACAACTGGTGTCAGCAAAAATATTCACATATTTATTAAAAAAGCAATGAGCATGTGGAGTACACAGTTAACAACCAAGAGGCACTTGGACAGGTTAGCATTAGAAGAGGCATTTTCCAAGGGGACTCACTATCCCCTCTATTGTTTGTAATCGCCATGACCCCACTTTCACAAATACTAAACAAAACAAGCCTCGGATACCAAACATCTAAAACATCCAGTAAAATCAACCACCTGCTGTACATGGATGATCTGAAGTTGTATGGAAAGTCCCAGTCAGAAATCGAATCACTGCTAAATACTGTCCATATATTCAGTAGCGATATAGCAGTGGAGTTTGGACTAGACAAGTGTGCTGCATTAATAATGAACAGAGGGAAAATAAGAAAAACAGAAGGAATAGAACTGCCCAATGGAAGCAAGATCAAGAACCTGGAAGAGAAAGAACCTTACAAATACTTGGGCATTCTCTAGGCTGATAACATCGCACACACTGAAGTTAAAAGAAAAATTGGAAGTGAATACATCAGGAGAGTCAGAAAAATCCTCAAGTCCAAACTCAATGGCGGGAACACCATACAAGCCATAAACACCTGGGCTATACCTGTTATTAGATACACTGCAGGAATAATAGACTGGACCCAGGCAGAGCTAGAGACGCTAGATCGTAAGACCAGGAAAATCATGACCATCAATCATGCTCTGCACCCCCGCAGTGATGTAGATAGGCTCTACCTCCCTCGCAGCTCAGGTGGAAAAGGAATGCTGCAAGTCCATCAAACAGTAGAGGAGGAGAAAAGAGGCCTTGAAGAATATATAAGGGACGGTGAAGAAGATGCACTTCAAATGGTCAAGAACGCGAAACTATTCAACACCAATGAAACTGAACAGGCCTACAAGAAAGAACAAGTCAAGAACCGAGCAGAAAAATGGAGAAATAAGCCCCTGCATGGTCAATATTTACACAATAAAAGTGGAAAATCAGACATCACCAAGACCTGGTAATGGCTTAAGAATGGCAACTTGAAGAAAAAAACAGAGGGTTTAATACTGGCTGCACAAGAAGAGGCACTAAGAACAAATGCAATAAGAGCAAAAGTCGAAAAATCCACAACAAACACCAAGTGCCGCCTTTGTAAAGAAGCAGATGAAACAGTGGACCACCTAATCAGCTGTTGTAAAAAGATCGCACAGACTGACTACAAACAAAGGCATGACAAGGCAGCAGGGATGATACACTGGAACATCTGCAAAAAAGACAAGCTACCTGTAGCCACACATTGGTGGGACCATAAAATTGAAAAAGTTGAAGAAAATGAAGATGTAAAAATATTATGGGACTTCCGACTACAAACAGACAAACATCTGCCACACAATACACCAGATAGAACTGTAGTCAAGAAGAAAGAAAAACAAGTCAAAATAATCGACATAGCAATACCAGGGGATAGCAGAATAGAAGAAAAAGAAATGGAAAAAATCACCAAATACAAAGATCTACAAATTGAAATTGAAAGGCTGTGGCAGAAATAGACCAAAATAATCCCAGTGTAATTGGCGCCCTGGGTGCAGTTCCAAAAGACCTTGAAGAGCACCTCAACACCATAGGGGCCACAGAAATCACCATCAGCCAATTACAAAAAGCAGCTTTACTGGGAACAGCCTATATTCTGCAACGATATCTATAACGACTGACAATAAAATTCTGGCATCCCAGGTCCTTGGGAAGGACTCGATGTCTGGATAAAACAAACCAGTCAATAACACCTGTCTGACTGTGTAAACAAGAAATAATAATATTTAGCAGCATCCCCTCCCACCCTAGCCATTGGTTCCATTCTTGAAATGCTCCTCCTTTTACGAAGTTTATCCTAACATACAACACAAATTCTTCCAAGGAAGAAAGGCGGAATATATATTTAAAAATACATACATACATCTACTTCCTGTAATTTAAGCCCAGTAGATCTAGCCCTGCTCTCTGGGACAGGAGAAAAAATGTCTTTTCCCCTTCCATGTGACAGACCTTCAGGTATTTGAAGAGTGCTATCATGTTTTCATTTCATTTATTTATTTATAAGATGTATATGCTAACATTCTTCAGAAATGAATTCATGGTGGCTTACAACAAAATTCATTTAAAAACCCTCTAAAAGAGTGGAAGTAAGGATAAGACCATTCCTCACGCTGGGGCTATTCCCACGATCGGGCAAAATCAGGCTAGAGGAGCCTAGCCTGATTTTGCCTGATTGTGGGAGCCACCGAGCTCGCAGGCGAGCCTGGTGACTCCCAGGCGGTTAACCTGCCTAAGTACCCCTCCCCTAAAACCGGGTTTGCGGAGGGAGTACTCCGCAAACCCATTTTTAAAAATTGTGATTAAAATTGCGGCACGGCTAATCACGAAGAGACCCCTGGAGGTGAGGTGAAAAGCCACCTCCCGGCTCCAGGGGTCTCACCAGCATGCCCTGCGTGCACGTGCAGAGTATGCTGGAGCTTCCGGGGGCCAATCGGCCCCCGCTCCCCGCAGCCCCTGCCAGCTCCGTCACGGAGACGATAATCATGTAGGCAGCCAATCTGGCCGCCCAGGGCTCCCGCCCTGCTCATGTGTGGGGAGAGCGGACTTAGCCCGCTCTCCCCGCTGATTCCTGAAACTGGGTCTCACTGATTGTGAGACCCGGCTCACTGTGTTCTTTTCTCTGGGCTAAATATACAACCTTTCCTCAGAGGACTTGTTTTCCATACCCTTCTTTGCTGCCTTCCTCTGAATGCATTTCAGTTCATCTCCATCCCTCTTAAACTATGGCATCCAGAGCTGGACACTAGAACTCCAAATGCAATCTGACTAGTGCAGAAGAAAGTGGATAAAGTTTACTTTGCGTGTCTTGGAAACTATGGTTCTATTATTGCACCCTAAAATTGCATTCAGTTTTTCTGTAGCTGGATCACATTGCTGACTCATGTTCAGCTTGTAATCAACTGCAATCCCAATATTCTTTTCACAAGTGATATTGCCAAACCAGATATCTTCCATCCATTTGATCTGTTTTTCCCCCTGATCTGTGCATTTGATCTTTTTTTTCCCTAAGTGCAAATGTTTCATTTGTCATTTGTCTGTTGAATTTCATTTTATGTTTCATATCTGTTTTTCATTGCATCAAGCTCATTTTGAATTTGATTCTCATCTTCTAAGACATTAACTATCTCTCTCAGTTTTGTGTCATCTGTAGATTTGATTAAGATCGCCTCCATTCCTTCACTTAAGTCATTGATTAAAAATTTGAAGAGTATTGGGTGCAGGACAGAGTTCTGAGATACCCCATTCAGTTCTCTCTCCAATTTGATAAGAAGCCATGGAAGAGCAATCCGAGTATGGGTTTTCAACTGGCTGAGAATCCATCTGACACTGACACTATATGCTCTATCTGTGCATATCATTTAGCCCACAAAATTATCATTTTGAGCAGTTTGCTAACTAAAATATCATGGGAACTTTGTCACATGCTTTGCTGAAATCAAGATTAATGACATTGACAGCAATCCCACAATCCAGTAAGGTAGAAACCTGTTCAAAAAAAGAGAACATTTGTCTGGCAGGAGTTATTCTTGGCACATTCATGCAGACTTCTACTAAGCACTGCATTGTTATCCATGCAGACTTCTACTAATAACTGCATTGTTATCAAGACAATTACAGATTAACTGCTTTATGATCTGTTCTAATGTAATGCCGAGGATCAAAAATTCCAGCATCAGTTAGAGAGGAGAGCTGGTCTTGTGGTAGCAAGCATGACTTGTCCCCTTAGCTAAGCAGGGTCTGCCCTGGTTGCATATGAATGGGACACAAGAAGTGTGAGCACTATAAGATATTCCCCTCAGGGGGTGAAGCCGCTCTGGGAAGAGCAGAAGGTTTCAAGTTCCCTCCCTGGCAGCTTCTCCAAGATAGGACAAGATTTTGGGAGGAGAGCTGGTCTTGTGGTAGCAAGCATGACTTGTCCCCATAGCTAAGCAGGGTCTGCCCTAGTTGCATCTGAATGGGAGACTTGATGTGTGAGCACTGCGAGATATTCACCTTGGGATGAAGCCGCTCTGGGAAGAGCAGAAGGTTTCAAGTTCCCTCCCTGGCATCTCCAAGATAGGGCTGAGAGAGATTCCTGCCTGCAACCTTGGAGAAGCCGCTGCCAGTCTGTGAAGACAATACTGAGCTAGACAGACCAATGGTCTGACTCAGTATATGGCAGCTTCCTATCTCCCTATGTTCCTAAGTATAGCTGATCTCCCTATTGCTTCCTCCGCCTTCTACAAGACAGAATTTGGAGATTTCGCAGAGCTTGTTTCCCAGCAGATATCAAGGTAGTTGGAAGCCCCCCATTACTATTAATTCTTCCTCCTTTGAAACATCTATAATTTGTTTCAGGAAAGCATCGTCCACATTCTGTTCTTGTGGTGGTGGTCTGTAGCAGTTTCCAACTACACTGCTTTTACTTCTCTTCCCATTCATTCTTTTTCCAGATAGTCCCCACAGGTCTACCATGTACATGCTCTTCAATTTCTGTGAAGGTGTACATCCCACTTCCTTTTTGTTGCATCTGTCCTTTTTGGAAAAGTTACACAGTCATCCCTCGCCAATCGCAGTTATCCCAAACATGGATTTGAGTATCAGTGACTGAGAAATTGTGACTGCCCTCGCCAACCAAGGCCTGAGTAGCCACGGTTTGGCAATTTATTTATTTTTTTAAATTTGAGATTTGGGAGGATTTCGGGGATCAGGGGGTCATTTCCGGGGGTCAGGGGATGGTTTCGGAGGCTTTGAAGGCAATTTGGGGGGTCATTTCTGGAGGTCAGGTCAGGGGGTTGTTTCTAGGGATAAGGGGGCAGTTTTTTGTTTTTAACGGTATTTTGCTGTATTTTTGCAAACACGATTTCCCTAACCTCCTGTTTGCCATTTATTTCAATGGCTCTTCAACTGCGAATCTGCCAACTGTGAGGGTTTCCTGGAATGGAACCCTCACAGTTGTTAGCGACAACTGTATCTTTCTATTGTTACATGCCAATCCTGGGAGACATCCCACCAAATCTCATTTAAACTTATATCTACTTTTCTGTACTATATGGCAGTAGTGGCCAGTGAGTGCCAGTTTAGGGAGGGGCAATGAGGTCAAGGCAATACAACTTTAAACAGCGTAAAATTTATCCTCCACCACCATCCACCAGAGAAGAGCTGGTCTTGTGGTAGCAAGCATAACTTGTCTCCTTAGCTAAGCAGGGTCCACGCTGGTGGCATCTGAAGGGAGATTACATGTGAGCACGGCAAGATATTCCCCTCAGGGGATGGAGCAACTCCGGGAAGATCATCTAGGTTCCAAGTTCCCTCTCTGGCATCTCCAAGATAGGGCTGAGAGAGATCCCTGCCTGCAACCTTGGAGAAGCCGCTACTAGTCTGTGTAAAACAATACTGAGCTAGATAGGCCAATGGTCTGACTTGGTCTATGGCAGCTTCCTATGTTTCCATGTTCACTAACTGGTATGCTTAATTAGGCCATACCACCTGCCCCAGCTTTCCATGGGGGCAGATTCAGCTGATTCAGTCCCACTGCTGAGTTGGCCTCTGTGCATGCATGGAGGCCAGCTGGGCAGCAGGGGCAGGACAGCCTTCCCACAGGATGCTCAGGTGGGTGGCACCACCTTGTAAAGAATACCAAGTACTGGCAGCGGATATGTTCACTGCTGTTTAAAGTTATATTCCCCTGCCCTCACCACCCCTCCCCCTGGAACAACGCTCATTGGTTGCTACCGCTAGAAATTCAAGCTCATCTTGTTTATTTCCCAAACTCCATGCATTAGTATACAGCTATTACTTTAAAAGCATCAAATTTATTCCCATATTCTCAGAAATAAAAGAGAATGGCTCTTTGGCACTGTATAATTTCCATCTCGATCAAATGCCATGGAATGACTGCCAGGGTAACTAGACACCTGGTGTGGATACTTCCTGGCTAGAAAGAATATTCCTGAAAGTGCTCTTGAGTTCCTTCTCTCACTTGCTTCTTTCTCACTTTAAGGTGAAAGGAACTATTTATCTTTTCTTGGGGTGATAAAAGATAATCAGAGGTGAAACCTTAAATAGATTATTTTGCAACAGTAACACCGAAGAAAAGAAATGTGCGCAATTAGGTCTCTAAGGTGTCATGTCTGAGGTCATCTGATTTACATAAACTATGTGAACACTGCATCTTATGGTAATAGCACATTGACAGAGCTCAACAAAATAATTAAGGATGTTCCTCTTAGGCCTGCATCTTCACCATGAATTCTAATTATGCTATAATTATAAGAGCCCCTGGTGGCGCAGTGGTAAAACTGCCGCCCTGTAACCAGAAGGTTACAAGTTCAATCCCGACCAGGGGCTCAAGGTTGACTCAGCCTTCCATCCTTCCGAGGTCGGTAAAATGAGTACCCAGAATGTTGGGGGCAATATGCTAAATCACTGTAAACCGCTTAGAGAGCTTCGGCTATAGAGCGGTATATAAATGTAAGTGCTATTGCTATTGCTATTGCTATAAGTCTGAAAGTAAATATACATACTGAAACATATGTTGACTTGAAGAGAATGCAAACAGCTATAGAAGAGGAATCAGAATTTTTTTCAAGTTGTAAAGCACTGAATCCATCCAGGCTTACTGTTTTATTAATTGGGATTTTTCTAACTGATTTGATGCTGAAGCACCAAGCATGTGCATTTCTTCATATTTTAAAAATAACTGCAGGCATTACCAGAATGTATTAGATTTTATAAATGTATAATTTATACATGTATGTGTACACACACACACACACACACACACACACACACACTTCATGTTTTATTCTTGTATCACTTCTATAGCATAAAGCACATCTAAATCCATTGAGATCTATCGGCTTATGTGCATTGAGATCTGCATAGGGTTGCAACTTTAAATGCACACAATGATTGAGAATTCTTGAATTATTTATTCCCAACATATTGTGAAATAGATCTCAATATTGTTCCCCACTGCAGAAGATGCACATGCAAATGTGCATGTTTGTGTGAGAGAGAGATACTCAGAGAAACCCAGAACAAATATTTGAATATTTCAGTTCCATGTTTAGTCATGGGACAACCCTAGAATGTTCAATACATAGATGCATTTAATAGGACTACAAATCTGTAATTGTCTGTGTTTTACCTCCAGCTGCAGAAATGTGGTTGCTTAAATTATTCAAAAGCAATTCCAGAAGGATAGCCATGCAAAAATAAACACTTAAACCGAGCTCTATCAGTGCATAGTTATGCATGACTTATTGCATTAGAACAGAGATGTGTACATCAAAAGCACATCCAATTAAAAAATAAAAGTGCATATAGATGGCATTCACAGAATCCACCTTCATTTCCTAATCCTAAAAGAAACATACAGGCAAAAGCCTGCTTCTGCATGAGGATCTCCTTACCATATTGGGGCAAAAAAGTCTTGTAGCACCTTAAATATTTAAAATGTGAGCTTTTGCAGGCAACATCATCTGTCATCAGAGAATCAGAGGTATCCTGCTATGTAAACTATGTATAAAGCCACAATAGTTATAAATTCCCTATTAATAAATTTATTAAAAGAATAATATCTCATCCCCTTATTCACAGTACTGATTTTAACATTTATTCTTCTACTGTACATGTTTTGGGCCATTCTTTGCTCTCAGTGTGCATAGTCAGCTATTCCTTCATTTCTAGTTCTATAGACAGCTATTCCTCTTCAAGACCTATTCTCTATTGCCTCTTTCAATATAGCTGAAGCACAATACAGCTAAGCACATGTCCTACTGATGTCAGTACTCTAAAGTTTAATTGCACCTACCTTTCTTTGGATCGTAAATTACTTACCATCATATTTTTGGGGACAATCCAAAGAGATTGGATTTTAGAGATTTTTAAAAAGTGTATTTGTGCTTTTGCAGCATTAATATCTAAATAACATTTTCTTATAGCTTTATGAATCCCTAAATCAGTATAATATGACTCTGTATTCTCATAATCATTTCTTTCTTTCTTTCTGATATGTTTTATCTGCAGCACAACCATTTGGCCAAGTTCTCCTCCATAAATTACTACATTTACCTTGGAAAAGCTGTTTATGTTTTTCGTATAGTAATGAACATGACATGAAATAACACTTAAATGACAAACATTGTCAATAAATGGCTGCTTAATTATAGTGGACTTTTCATTACAGGAGAAAGTTGTGAAGTGCTGAGGCCAGGAAAGCCCATTTTATATCAGACTGGTCTGTTGTAGTTTTGCTCTTCTTACCACCCAACTCTGCTTTCTTATTTCTTTCTGTTCAGTGCTAGGAATAAAATAAATAACTTCTGTTTTGTGATGTACACCTATTAGAGATGGAACTTTGATTTCATACCGTAATTTTACCAGCAAAAAAGAAAAAGGCCAAAGGATCAGTACAACATAAATAAACATCAATTGCCCAAAAATGTGCTATCAAAAAAGTAGTGAATGTAGAAGTTTGTTATTGTTTATTGTGGTTATAGTTTCTAGCCTAACCATAACAACAGCTGTTACAGCAGCCACAGCAAATACAAATTGTAAAACCTTAGTGCATTCTGAAACTCAGAGCATTGTAGTACAAGCTACTAGACATACCTATGGATTATGGGGATTGCATTTAGGTAGGAGGAAAACCTGGGTAGCTTTTCCTCCTACCTTGCTTCCACATAATAACTTCTATCCAGGTTTTCCTCCTTCCTTGCTTCCACACAACTGAAAATCGGGAACTCCCAAACTCGGGTAGAACACAGTTTTTGATTGTGTGAATGACCTAATTGAGGCTATTCTCACGACCGCAGGAAAGAAGGCTAACAGAGCCCACCCCACTTCCCTACGGTCGTGGGAGCCACCGGGAGCCACGTAGCTCCTGGCAGTTAGCCCGCTTAAGTCCCCCCCACTTAAATGAGGTTAGCGGAGCAAGCGCTCCACTAAACCCATTTGGCAATCACAAGTCGCCACAACGCGTCTCCACACCACGGTGACTCGCAAGGATACCCCCCACCAGGAGGCTAAAACAAGCCTCCTGGTCTTGGGGTTTCCCTGGGGGCCAGGCAGCCCCTGATCCCCACAGGCCCTACTGGCTCTATGACGGAGGGCTCCGCAGGTGCTCGTGTGTGGGGAGAGTGGACTTGGCCTGCTCTCCCCATCTAACCCCATCCAGTTCTCCACACTGCTCATGTGGAGAGCCTCAATGGACAAAACCCACTGACTACAGAAAACAAACTCATCTGGCAAACAAAAGCCTAATTCTGTTATTCCACTACAGCCTATGAGACTAGATGGTTCTAAAAACAACAACTGATCATGGAATGTAGACTTATTGCTCTTTATGAAAATGGAATTGCACAAAAACACTCAAGCACGGCAACTCAAATGGAAATACCACTGTATTCTGTGGGACTTACTCCGGGGAAGTATACATAGAATTGAAGCTTAAGCCAAGTCTTAGGTCATATGTACAAATTGATTACCAGGAAATCTAGGACCAACAAACAGAAGTACTTTTTCACACAACGCATAATCCACTTGTGGAATTCTCTGCCACAAGATGTGGTGACAGCCAACAACCTGGATGGCTTTAAGAGGGGTTTGGATAACTTCATGGAGGAGAGGTCTATCATCAGCTACTAGTTGGAGGGCTATAGGCCACCTCCAGCCCCAAAGGCAGGATGCCTCTGAGTACCAGTTGCAGGAGAGTCACAGCAGGAGAGAGGGCACGCCCTCAACTCCTGCCTGTGGCTTCCAGCAGCATCTGGTGGGCCACTGTGTTAAACAGGATGCTGGACTAGATGGGCATTGGGCCTGGTTCTTATGTACTCCAACACTTGAGAGAAAAGAAAATGAATGGGTTTTGAAATCACTTTGTGATTAACATGGAGGAAATTAAAATGCAGAAGTCACTGTTATCACTTTAAAGCCATATGGCTTTAAAGTACTACCTATAAATTAGCCAAATACATTTAGGGATATCTGCCAAAAATACAAATCCAGCCCAATTAAAAAGACAAGGATATTCAAGAGAGCTCACATTATCGGAAAGATCAGCTGTACAAAACTGATCCTCAACCCTAGGCATATTCTCTCTATGTATTTATATAACTGTAAGGGGGCAGTATTGATACTTAACACGTATCTGATTGCAAAAAGGATTTTATATGTTCCCCAGCCTACTATGAGCTGAGAAGTTGCTGCTTCAAACCTTGCCCCAGCTAGCAACTCAGTATGAACTCACTTCCTTGAAATATTAATGAAAAAATCTATTAACATGTAAATATAAAGCATAATGTTCAATACAAATATGAACCAAACATCACAGCACAGGTGGAAGAGGATCCCAATCATGAAATAGCTGTACACTGCACCAGCTGTGCTTTTACCCAATGGCTATTATGCCCGCAAATGGTACATGTCACAATTTCCAATATCACTGGGTTGTTTTCTCACAGCCGATGAAAACCAAAGCAGTAGAATACTTTGGTCATCCTAACTCCAGCAGGACTGACTTTGATATTCCACCAGTTTTATATAACACTACAGTTCATAGGCTTAAAGAACAGACTCCTTCCAGTTAATTTGGCATTAACTGACAGAATCAGTTTTAAAATAGTAAATAGAAGAGCATGATAAGTGTATGATCTTCCTGGTCAGGGTGAACCTCCAAAACAAAAAACAAAACAACAAAAAAACCCAACCCACACACAAACCCAAATAACTACCCTACCCATAGGTGGCATAGCCAACTGCAAGCTCCTCCAATGCACCCTCTGCACTACTGCAAGTTGCACTGTTGTATATTTGCTCATCACAACCCATCGTGGGCAAAGGGGGCATAACAAAGGAGCAGGGAGCAAGAGGATGATAACTGTACTGGATCATCAGGGTTTTTTTTAATTTTTTAAAAATAAAACCTCAAAATAGGGACAGAAAGCAAGGAGACATTCAAGAGTGTTTTTTGGGCCTGGTCAGTCTCACTGGCGATCAGCCCTGGAACTTCTTTTTGAAACCAAAACAGATTATATTTACCACTTTTGTATCCTCCTTCCTTCCAAAAAGCTCTCTGTAAGTCCTCCACAATGCCTATATGACTTGTAAGAGTCACAATACCACTAACAACAGTCTCATGGGATGGGGGTATGGCTTACACAGAATTTATAACACCACCTAAAGTTTAGCCCATTTAGCTGGGAACTTTCCCAAACATGGGGAGACAACTTCAGGGATTACAGAGCCCCCTTGATTCAAAACTAGGGGGCTCCTTACAGCAGTACCTTGTGGAATATACATAGCTCAGAAACTACCTATTTTCTTAGAGACTTTTTAAAAAAGGTTTCAGTGCTTTTGCACAGTTATCTCTGAGCTTTGAGAAATGTCCAGGATTAAAAATGGGTACTCTGAAAAAATGAAGAGCCCTTTGACAACATAGCTAAGTCTATTTGGGGGTTGATCACTCAAATCAACCCTCAAAACAAATGTAGGGTTTCTTGCAAATGTGTGGTTGCACATCTAAATCCCTCTCTTGGCCCTGATTGTGCCAAGAGAGGATCTGGAAGGGCGGATTCAATTTCCAAGCAACTCTCTTACATGACTGATGTTGGGAACCAAACCTTCCAAGTTAAAATACAATGAAACACATCAGCATGCATGCACCAATGCAGCAAGCTAGGAGAAAGCACTGGAAAAACAGATGCATTTTTTCCAAATATTCACTGACAAAGCTCTTAAAATAATGAACCAATTCCAAGTTGGAATAAGGGAAATTTCCCTATCCGTATAAAAGAGTAAAAACAGCAATCTTAAAGCAGTGCTGGCTCCAGCTTTCCAGGGCTCTCAGGCAAAAGTGATGGGTCACCATCCCAGTTCCAACCACACAGTGCCATTTAGTAGTCCACCCTCCACCACAGAGAGGGCAGCGGTGGTGAAAGAGAGCAGCAGCAGCCAGCATGTGCTCATCTTACTCCCTCACTTGGCATAAAGCAGCACAGAGGACTTCCACACGACACAACAACTAGGAAATGACTTCACTTCCTAGTAAGGCAACCTGGCAGGTGATGTGTGTGAGAATCATACAGGTGCTGCTGGCAGGTCAGATGCTTTTGACCAGCCCATGACAGAAGACAGGTGAGCAAGCTTCATAGTAGAAGTCAGGTTCCAGTTGACCATAGGCCCCAGGATGTACCTGACAATGTTGAAAGCCAACCAAGACTGCTTAAAAACAACTCCTTTCACATACTGAAATATTTAAACAGAATGCATCTCTCTCCAACAATGCCAAGTATTTGTTGACTGGGTAGGGGTCTCTTTTCTCAGAAAACATATACAAAAATGGAAAATATACCTAAAAACCGGGAAGATCCCTTGTTGTCAAAGTAACTGAGAAAAACTAAAACCCCACTGCTGGTTTAGTATAGACAATAACAGCAAAGGGAAAGAATGATATGTTCCTGGATACTGTAGGACATTCTGAATGCTCTCTTCATGAACAAAAGCTCCCTTTATTAGGAAATGGGGAAAAGGCCTTTTATTCTCCAGACTTTGATGGAATCACAGCAGGGCAAGGGCACTGAGAAAACAAGCATTTGCTACCCTGGTCAGATGGTTGTGAACTTTGAGTTCCTAGAAGTGTTTTATCTGCATTCACATATTATTAAATAGTGTTATAGAGCCTTCTAATAAAGGTTCATTTGAGAAAAACAAAGAAAAGTAAAGGTCCTTGTGTTAAAAGTGCTTTCGGATTCTTCCTGAAGCAAGTTACTACTTGGGTGGGCAAGTTATCCAGAACCAACATACATACTGGGGGGAAATATAATGAAGCAGAAGGTTTAAAGTATATTTTATTTTATTTGTGCACCAAGACATTTGCATGTGATCTGCACAAATGCATCCACATTGATCATGAGGCTAGCTCTGAAAACACAGTAATGCCCCAAACCCATTTAACTGAAGTATTGTCCTAGCTGCAGTTCGTGTCACTTAAGCTACAATTCACTCTTCAACCATCTTCAAAGATGCCTCTCATACAGAAGGGAACAGCCATCTATGCAGAAGGCCTAGGGGCAAACTCCTTCACCAAAGAGGCTGGGCTCGACCCCTCTATGGTGGTCTTTCATCTCCAGGTCAAGACCTATCTGTTCCACCAGGATTTTAAGAAACCATTGGTCCAGCTAACTTAGCTCTGCATTTTAACAGTCCTAGTATTTAAACAGTTTTCTGGTTTTGTAATGTGTTTTAATATCTGTGATAGGTATTTTATAATACATAAGGTCTGTGTGTCTTGAACAGTCAGTCACTGGCACCTTATCTTCCCTACTGTTCACACCTAGCAAGCACGGCAGATTAAATTCCACGGGGCAAAGACACTCTCTAGGCTGCAATGCTGGATGAAGAACTTTCAGCTGACCCTTAGACTGAATGTGGTTCACAGACCACACACATCAATGAGGCTCTACAAAATCTCTGCTTTTGAGACAACACTTTGGCCTAAGTGACACATTATACAGAGTAGCTATTCAGAAACTTCCTTGCCCTGCCCTGTCTCATTTAGTACCTAACCACCAATCTGGCATGAGGCTCATACCATGTCTTCTGCCTTTGTCCTCTGCTTAATGCAAAGATGTCCCACATTGTCCTAATCATGTACTGCCTTATGAAGCATCTGAGCCTTGTTGCAGGGTTGCCAGATATTATTGGACAACACCCATCATCCCCAGCCATTGCCTTCCTATATTTTACAGCAAATCTCAATGGGCCTTTTCAGACATAGTATGAAACCTCAGGTAGACGAACCTGTGGTTAATCCATGAAGCTGGGAGTTATCCTGCAGATGAATCAACTGCAGTTTTGCAACCCCTGGTTTCTGGGCAGAGGGATCCCTCCCTCTTCCTGGTCCGCTGAGGCTGCATCCCAGCAAGCTCCATACCACCCATGCTGCCAGACTACAGGAAAGGCATCAGGACATCAGTAAAGACAAACATTGGCCATGATCTTGGGGAGGGGGGTTTACCTGGTGGGTTACGAAACTTCAGCTTAGGCATTCGGAAGGCCACAAACTCAAACCTCTGCCATGTTTAACTCCAGTTTTGTCCGAAGGTGGCCATTATGTTACATTTCCAGATCCAAAATAAGAAACTTGAACTCTCACATCATTCAGCCCTAGACTGCCAAGGCAAGTCTCACTGCCAGGGGTACCATGTGACTCCCTTCATCTGCCAGAGCAGGGTCCTTCTTCTCATCTTCCTTTGGTGCTCTGTCCACCAACTGAGGATTTAAAAACATAACTGGAAGAGATCAGAGACTATAGAAGACAATAATGACTCTAGCACCTTCTAAGTTTTTAGCATTTTCTAAAAGGATATTTAGATGCCATGACGTGTCTATATCTACAAAGATTAGAATTGTTTGGACAGTGGCTTTTCCTGTGACACTCTATGGATGTTAAAGCTGGACTTTGAAGAAGCAAGATAGAAAAAGTATTGACACTTTTGAACTTTGGTACTGGAGAAGACTTTTGAGGATACCATGGACAGCCAGGAAAACAAACAAATGGATCATAGAACAAATCAATCCAGGATTTTCACTTGAAGCACAAATGACCAGGCTCAAACTATCATAATTTGGACACATTATGTGAAGACCCAGCTCCCTTGAGAAGTCCATAATGCTGAGAAAAGTTGAAGGAAAGAGAAGAAGAGGATGACCAGCAGCAAGATGGGTGGACTCGATTACAACAGCAATGAATGCACCAGCGAGAGACCTTAAAGGCCAAGCTGAAGACAGATCAACCTAGAGAGAACCCATTTATTTGGTCACTAAAAGTCGACTCCGACTTGATGGCACTTAATCAATCAATCGAAGTCTATAGTCCCCAACAGAAGAGAGGCAAGCTAGTGATAGAGGAGCAGCCTTTCTCCTTGAGCTTGGGACAATCTCCAGATGGTGCTGCCATCCAGCCTTTACTGGAGTGCATCATAAAGCCTCCTTCCTGTTGAGTCAGCATAACGATGATGAAGCATGCTAGAATAAGATCGCCTCCCAACAGCTGAATCCATCCAGCAAGCTAATGATGTAAAAAGCAAACAGTCATGCGTCAACTCACAAGAAAATTCCTCTAGCAATACACATGCTTAATAAGGCAGTACAGGACCAGGACTACATGGGGCATCTTTGCTGGTGCCAGGCATTCCATCCTCCCCATCTTGATTTGGGCAAGGACAAGTGTGGGTGTGTGCAAAATAGTTGAACTCTTGTGCAAGAGCACCCACATTTCAGCTTCATGCACAGTGTTAGTCAAGATGTAAGCCAGTGAATTTATTTATTATGTAGAGCTGAAGACATTTCCTTCCTAACAAAGATATCCCTATGCCTAATGGTCTCGCCTTAGGCTGAAGAGTGTAGGTCCTTCCTGTTCAACAGAAGGAAGAATGATTCACAACAGAAGTATAGAGGCAATACAGAACAAAGTCATCACAGTGACAATCTGTATTTCACATCAGATTTTGATGGATCATCTCAACATGTCATTCTCATCAGTGCCCCAGATGGAGTAAATGCAGACAGAGAGTCTTAAAATAAGAAGGGACGAGAGACAAGTTAGTGATTGACAAACTGGTAATGAGTAATCTTAGATAGCAATGAAGGCACAGCTAAGGTGATACTAAGGTGAGTCTGTAAAGTTTTTTTCTAAACAAGGTGAACCTTAATTAAAGTCTTTAATGGTGGGGAATGAAGTTACTTAGATTGGCTAAGGGGAGGGGGAAAGACTATTTCAGACACAGGGAAAAGAATGGAATGCAGATTCCATTTCCAGAGAAAGCCATACTTAGAGGACTCTCAAAGTATTTTTACTTGGATTGCAGTTAAACAACGCTCTTTTCTTCTTTGTCCTTATTTCTCTCTTGGGACGTCTATGATGCAGAGTTTGCTGCTCCCAGCAGACCAGTCCCAGAGAGGTATGGGAGTGGAGCATGTGTTAATAAGCACACTATCTCTATCTTACAAATACAATCAATTATAGTGGCCTATACAGTCCATATACAGGCATACGCTTCCATATCCAGTGGTTTTTTCTTGTTCAATCTGGTTATGAAATTGCATTTACTCCAGAGAAAATTATGCATATATTTAGAGCATACACACACAGAATTGCACAGATGGCATTTATTTTTCTTATGCCCTCTGGACTGTGGTCAACATATAGATGTGGCGATGACATACACTTGTTGCTATATAAATATGCATTACCATGTTTAAAAATGGGTATATAAAATATGCATTACCATGTTTGAGAAATCATATTTTTCCTCAATTGTTTTTCATATAGGTGAATAAATATGCCACACATTATTAAGCACAGTGCCCTCCCCTCCGGTGGATACACTGCAAGGCAATGCAGTCTGGTATGGTATGGAATGGAATAGTAGGCAATGAATCTGATATACAGCTCAAGTCAGGCTCAACTTGCAGGCTGTCTACCTAGCCCCGCCACACAAACACCCCTCTTGGCCATTCTGGTGCTGGTTTGCTAGAGGCATGGAAGGTAAATGGATCATAAAAGAAGATTAACAAAGCATTACATGTCTTTGTAGATTTGCATGCAGACAAGCTGGCACTTAGATATTATGCTAGTTCCCCCAATCATTAACTGCACAGGACAAGCGTCCTATCCAAGTTTGGGAACTGTGTGTACTCTCATTTTGCAATTATATGAGAGTAAAAAGCAAGGGAGGATGTGGGGGAAGTGCTTGTGTATGAGGCTCCTACTGCACAGGAGGGCTAAATAGCTGAGTAAAGCTGCTGGGTAGGACAGACTCCTCCTCCTACCCAGCATGAGCCTTACACACAATCACTTCCCCTACATCCTTCCTTGCTCCTTACTCTTCATCATCCCCTACCTCCTTCCTTGCTTTTTACGTCATCATAGGAACATAGGAAGCTGCCATATACTGAGTCAGACCATTGGTCTATCTAGCTCAGTATTGTCTTCACAGACTGGCAGTGGCTTCTCCAAGGTTGCAGGCAGGAATCTATCTCAGCCCTCTCTTTGAGAAGCCAGGGAGGGAACTTGAAACCTTCTGCTCTTCCCAGAGCGGCTTCATGCCCTGAGGGGAATATCTTGCAGTGCTCACACATCAAGTCTCCCATTCAGATGCAACCAGGGCAGACCCTGCTTAGCTATGGGGACAAGTCATGCTTGCTACCACAAGACCAGCTCTCCTCTCCACATCGTCATCATCTTAATACTCATAAATGATCAGAAAATGGCAAGCCCACACAGCTGCCAAACTTGGGTAGGATGCTTGTCCCACACAATTAATGATTGTGTGAACTAGACTATAGTGTGTATCTATAATGACATTTGGCTGAGCAACATCCTTTCTAACTGACAGATCTGCTTCAGTTTGCAGCAGCTTGATGATACAGCTGGGCAAGCTAAGGCTGACTGGGCATCAGGGAATCAGGAGGGCCTATAATTAGAAGACCAATTATGGAGTATGTACAGAAACCCCAAGGGATCACCCCTAAGGGGTTTGGGTATATATAAGCTAGTCTACCACAGGATTAGCTACCGGCTGCACACCTAGCTTTGTGGTTATAGGCAGAATGAGCACCCACACAGCTAGTGTTCTAGGTCTCTCTTCCAACCCTAGATTATCCTGCAGATCGCCTGTCATCAACAGGCAGTCAAAAAGTCCTGCCTACTATATACCAAATGTATACTAGATAACAAAACTGTGACTTTTTAATACCCTGCTCAGTGTGTTATGTCCTTTCTTCCCCTACATTCCGCCTGCCCCACCACCACTGTGGGCACAATCGGCATGCATTGTTAAATGTTGCTGACATAAATAAAGACTGTTACTAATGAATTTCAGCCAACTGCATTAAAACATTCCCGGCCTGGCAACAATGTTGCTATAGTAATAAAATCTGATCTAACACTCTTAGCAACCCAGTACAACTCTCCAACTCTTAAATTTTCACGTTCATTCAAAACAGAATAGATCTAAATTCTCATTTCCAAAATATACAAACATTTGGTTTTAAATTGGGAACACACACTGCTGTTCTTGTGGTAGCAAGCATGATGTGTCCCCTTAGTTAAGCAGGGTCTGCCCTGGTTGCATTTGAATGGGAGGCTAGAAGTGTGAGCACTGTAAGATATTCCCCTCAGGGGATGGAGCCGCTCTGGGAAAAGCAGAAGGTTTCAAGTTCCCTCCCTGGCTTCTCCAAGATAGGGCTGAGAGAGACTCCTGCCTGCAACCTTGGAGAAGCCGCTGCCAGTCTGTTTAGACAATACTTAGCTAGATAGACCAATGGTCTGACTCAGTATATGGCAGCTTCCTATATTCCTAAGTTCCCAGAGCACACACAGAACAGTTTTTGATTGTGTGAATGACCTCTATGTCTATTCCAACAGTATATTATACCAGTAACAATGATTTGAGTGTGCCACATGACTGTCCTGCAGTTTCACTCCTTTTTCCTGCAAATACATACTTGGCACTCTCCTGGACAACTACAGGTTGCTTACTTGTAACTTTAGTTCTTCTAGTGGCCACCTGTCCTTTTACATATATGGGCTATGAGCCTGCGCAGAGACCTCATCGGAACCTAACAAGCTCAATTCTCCTGCTTTGGGCGGGAACCCCACCCCCAGCCGCTATATGCAGCTGCGCCTCTTCTCATCCCCTCAGTCATGGAGTCCAGCTTCAGTAGACCCCATGGGGAGGATGGGAGGGTGTGTAAAAGGACAGATGATCACTAGAAGAACCAAAGTTACAGGTAAGCAACCTGTAGTTCTTCGACGTGTTCTCTATCTTTTACACAAATGGGCACATAACAAGCAAGCACCCAAGGAGGAGGGGAAAAACAAGAAATATGTAATCTGCCAGAAGTATTTATTTCAGAAACATGGAAATCAACCAAAAATGGACTGCAGGACACTCCTACTACAAACAGCATCATTCCGTGCCCTGGCTTCAATAGCATAATGACAGATACAAAAACGGGGCAAAGCCCAAGTAGCTGCCTGCCAGATAGCATCCAAGGGACGCACGATCAAAGGCAACAGAGGCCACCATGGACCTAACCGAGTGCACCTTAATGGTTGTAGGGAATTGCTTATGAGCCAATGGATACCAAAGTTCAATTGTGGAGATCATCTAGACACGGATTGGGCAGAAACTTGGAAATCTTTATTTGGCCCATCATAGAGAACAAACAGGAAAGGAGTTTTTCTCCACTCAGCAGATCTCTGGATGTAGAAGGATAATGCCCTCCTAACGTCCAAACGATGTAACCTGTGCTCCGCATCCAAGGATGGGTTTTGGAAAAACACCACGTGCCACGCACCAGTGCCAAAGGTCCAGCGACAGGAACAGGAGGCTCCTAGAAGACATGCCACCTTGTCAAATGATGTAGGCTTTCGCTGTCGTATTGTCCATTTGGATCATCACCGAGCAGCCCACAATCATGGGCAAGAAACCTTTGAGGACACTGAATATGGCCAACAACTCCAAATAGTTGATATGCCAGGTCCTCTCCCTGGGGGACCAATGTCCTCTCAGGTGAAATCCACCAAAGTGTGCACCCCAACAAAGCTCCGACGTGTCGGTCATAATCACCCAACGCAACCAGGGAGCCTGGAAACGGGCGCTGACGTCCAGATGGTGAATCTCGGCCCACCATGGTGAATCTCGCCCACACCATGGTGAATCTCGCCCACACCCACCGAGGTGGTGTGCGCTCCAAACGGGCTGGATCCCAAAGGGGATGTCAGCAATCTGGCCACCTGGTAGGGAAGTCTAGGATGATAGTTCACCAAAAGACCAAACTGAGTTGCAGGAGCGAAACACGGCTCGGAAATATTTCTCTCTCTCTGGCTCAGGCTGAAAGCTGTCGACACTAGGGATGACATATGTTGCCTTCCAGCGGCTAACTGCAAGCTGTAGACATGCTTTATAGTCCAAGCTGATAACTCTCAGCTGACAGGGATTCAAGGCTTATCAGCCCTCTGCAAGAGGCGCTTACTTCTCCTGATGGTTTCCAGCTGTGCCTGCTGTCTTGTGACACGCCTCTGCTGTAGAGTCAGTGGGGGTTGCCTGCACAGCTCATCCTCCGGTTCATCCATCGCTGTCTCTGCTGCCTCAGACTGCTGTGTCTGCTCTGAAACATCAGGTGGGCCTGCCTCAGCTGTCTCTTGGGAACCGACAGCCAGGCTCTGCCCCTCAGGCACCCCTGCATCGGCAGAAAGGCTGTCAGCTTCCCCTTCCTCCTCGCTATCTGAGAGCGAGGGCATGACAGGATCAAATATGTCCAAGAACCACCCTTGAATGATACACATTCAAAGGCGTGCTTGAGGAAGCATGTAAATGGTGGCCGCCATATGCCCCAACAGGCACTGCACCAAGTGTATAGTCTGTGAGCCTCCCGCCAGAAAAACAGTGGCCAGCCTCCTGAGAGTACGTATGCGGGCGTCAGGGAGGAAGACCTTCACCATATCTAAGATCAGCCCTATAAACTGTATCCTGTGGGTCAGTTCCAGCTGAGATTTCTCGAAATTGATCTGGGAACCAAGGATCTGCAGGGTATCCACGACCATCTCAAGGGCGCCTAGGACTGCTCATCTGGTGCTCACCAGGATAAGCCAATCATTCAAATATGGCAGGACCTGCAACCCTTGTTCCTGCCTGTAGGAAAGACACCAATGGGACCAGGCATTTTGTAAAAACCCTCGCCGCCGCCGTGAGACCAAATAGCAAGGCTTTTAATTGATAGGGGATCCCCCCTATCTGGAAGCGCAGGAAGCGTCGATGCTGAGGGTGTATCGAGACATGATAATATGTGTCTTTCAAGTCTAGGGAGACCATCCACGTGTCCTTTTCTAGAATGGCTAGTGTGGTTGGTACTGACAGCATCCGAAAACACCTGTACACCAGGTGCATGTTCAGGGCCCTGAGATCCAGTATAGGATGCCGACCTCTGTCTGATTTCGGCACAATAAAGTACCAGGAATAGAAACCAGGGCTTTCCAGATTGGCGACTCATTCTATTGCATCTTTCGTCAGGACAGTGGAGACCTCCTGGTCCAATTCTGGAGTGTACAGAGTAGTCACAACTCCAGAAACGGGTGGCGTCCCACTGAACTCGAGGGCGTAGTCCAAACATGTGACTGTGAGGACCCACTGGTCTATAGTCACCTTGTCCCAGCTTGCCGAAATCGGGCCAAGTGATTTTCCAAAAGCTCCTTGAGTCATTGTTTCTTTAGAAAAGCATGCAGGCGCTGTTTTTGAAAGGCCAGCTTGCTAGGCTGGACGCCTGACTTGTATCTGGACTGGTACTTGTTGCCACGAAAGGAACATTTGGACGAGGATTACTGCTGAGAAAGGGTCTTTTACTGTTGATAAGGACACCACTTGGAAGGCTTCTGCGGCTTGGGGTTCGAAGAAGGATAAGACATGGACCTTGCCATGCTCTTCAGCTTCTGGACTTTTTGAAGCGTGTCACCCGTCTGTTCCACAAAGAGACTAGAACCTTCAAAGGGAAGGTCCTCAACTCTAGCGTGGGCCTCGTAGGTCAGTCCAGAGGAACGCAGCCAGGCATGCAGTCTGAGAGCCACAGACGTGGTCATCACTTTGGCCACGCACTCCACCAAGTGTCTGGCCGAGTAAAGTTCTTGTTTTGCCACTTGTATTGCTTCCTGGAGGAATGCCTTAGCCAGATCATGCTTGTCCTGTGGCAGTAGATCCAAAAAGGGGGCCACCTTCTCCCACAGAAAGTGGTTATAACGGGCATTGTAGGACTGATAGTTGGCCACCCGCAAGTGGAGAGCTGAAGCCGGGTAAAGCCTCCTCCCAAAGGAGTCCAACTTCCTGCCCTCCTTATCACCCAGCGCTGACCGGCTGTGACCCCTGGCCTTTTGCAGAGACATCTCAATGACAATAGAATTAGGGGTGGGATGATTCTTTAAGAAAGCTGTATCATCCTGCGGTTGAACTCTATAGAAGTTCTCTAGGCACCTACTGGGTTGTGAAAGGGTTGCAGGCTTTTTCCAAAACCCCGTATGACCCCCCAAAAGCCGAGTTAAGGTGCAAAGTGGCTGGTACCTTTGCCTCCACATTGATAAGGCTGAATCCTCAGCTGCAATGGCTTTTGCTTGGGAATTATGGGAGTTGTAGTCCAAAAACATGTGGGGGCCCAAGGTTAAGAAACCCTGGTGTAGACAATACTGAGCTAGGTGGATCAATGGTCTGAATAAAGCAGCTTCCTGTGTGCCTATGAAAGCCCCAATACAATTATTTACCCCAGGTCCTGTTTGAAGAATGTCAACTGATCAGTTGGGTGATTCATGCAGATCCTCCTTATTTTCTCTACACAGATATGTCAGTTGATAGACAATTGCCTGGAGAAAAGCTAACATAAATCACTTCAGTGAATGCTGAAACATTCTTACAACCAATGTGATTACAATTTCTGTAACATCAGGTTGAAATTATTTTTTCTGAACTGGCCAAGTAACATGTGCACTGTGGCAAAAGGGAAAAGGCAAGTCTCTGAATCCCACCTCCCACCCCACAAAAGCAAAGAGAGAGAGAGAGACTTAAAACAAGGAATTCTAGTGCTTCCGGTTAGTTAGGGTTCATTTATCATACATACCCTTGAACTGTTCTCCAGCATGAATAATAATTATGTCATTTCTATTACATTTATTTAAGAGACTGAACTCCTACATTATATTGTGCAGGCTAGTGCCCATGAAGCTCTTCACCGAGTTTTAAAACTACAGAAACCACAGCAGGGGCATAGCGAGCTGGCTGGACAAAGTGCAGGCAGGGGGCCTCCATTTGTACATACCCCATTGCCCCAAGCCACGCCCCCTGCATATGATGTCAGATGCAAGCAACGCACCCTTCATCTACGCAGCATGCATTCATCTCCGGTCTGCTGCCCCAAGCCCGTCTCAGTGGCCCTCTCTCTCTGCTTTCTTCTCGCGGTGGCAATGACAACCCCCTGGCACGCCTGTTAGCTGGCCAGCCTGCAACAAGCAGCCACCTGCCTTTTCTCCCTGCAAGCACAGAGTAGCATAAGCCGCACCACACCTTCCAGCTTCATGCATGGACCATGCATGTCTCCCCCTCCCCCTCCTCTGGGGAGAGACGCAAATCCCTGAGAAGCCCAGAGCAGTAATAATGATATCCCTTCCCTCAGGGAGATGGAAGCAGGCGAGGAGGGAGGGACGCGAGTGGGGCACACAGGCATGCACCAGCAGACACGGCTGGGCCAGGGCCGCCGCAACCATTAAAGCAAACTACCAGCGCCACCGCTAGGTGGGTGCTCTTTCCCCTCGCTCCTTCACCGGAAGAGCTTCCCAGCTAGGCGCACGCTCTGCCTGCTGCCTCGCCTCTCCTCTCCTGCACCCTGCCCGTCACTCTCCACTCTGACTGCTGCTGGCTACTCCTCACCCGCCCTGTCTTGGTTGTCCCTGCCACTTTTGAGTGGGATGTGGGCAGCAGCAGCAGCAAGTGGCAATGAGAGCAAGTGAGGGGGCTGCTCCTGCAGGCAGACAAGCACGCACCTGAGCTTTGTGGGACCCCTGACACTCCAGGCCTGGGGACGTTTGTCCCCCTTTGTCTAATGGACACTACACCCGTGAACAACATCCTGGAGAACTGTCAAAAGCTATTCTGGTTCTCCAGCAGTGCCAGATGCAATATCTTGCCAGATTGCATATAGTTTATTCAGCTCTTATTTTCCTCTGGGCATATAAAATAAAGTGAAAATCAAAACTCTTTCATATTTGTGACTGAATGTGATTTGTCTGAATGGGTATGATTTTCCTCCATGAGTAAACTACACTACTAAATAGGTTTTAATACTTCATGCTGCCTTCCAAAAGGAAGTGGCATGTCAAGAATATGCTTATAGAAGCATAAACACCACCATTTTTAAAATGCTGAAAGATGAAGCAGATTACTGACTATACTTGTAGCCATTAAAATGTGCTCTAATACAACTTGGCAAATTTTAGAGGAATGCATTATAGATATCATAACCTATTACCATCATGCTGTAATGTTGACAACTGTAGCCAACTTCAGGCTCCATGCATTCTTGTAGGCCAATAATGCCAATTATATTTTTTTCTTATGCATAGAAAAATTATTACCCTAAAAAATTCATTTTAATATCTTTTTTAAAATAACTGTTATTTTGCACAAGTTACAAAAAATGAAAATCAAACAGATGGCCAAATACCGAAAATAAAGCTGCACACAAACAGATTAATAGACATAACTTCCAAATGGCTAGACATTACTCATACAACAAATAGTAACAGGACAAAAATGCAGTGACATGGGACTGTTAGCTCCCCTGCTAACTGGGCAAAGAGGCACCTTTTTAGCATGGTGATTCTCTTTAGCAGGGGGAGAGTAACTGGCCCTATCCACCCCCAGTGACTGTTGCTGGTTTCTGTCTTACGTTTCTTTTTAGACTGTGAGCCCTTTGGGGGCAGGGAGCCATCTTATTTCTTTATTATTTCTCTACGTAAATCGCTTGGAAACTTTGGTTGACGAGCTGAAACTTTGGTTGAAAAGCTGTATATAAATATTTGTTGTTGTTCTGCTAACTAAGCAAAGAGGCATATTTCAACGTGATGGTTCTCTTATATTTAGCAGGGGGAGAGCAACTGACCTTATGCAACCCCAGCACAGCATACCTCCAGTGGTTGTTGCTGGTATCTGTCTTTATGTTTCTTTTTAGATTGTGAGCCCTTTGGAGACAGGGGACCATTTTCTTTATGTATTTGTTTTTCTATGTAAACTGCTTTGAGAACTTTGGTTGACAAGCAGTAGTAGTAATAGTGTAGTAGAAGAAAACCAAAAAGCAACAATTGAAATGTGCATAATGAAAGAAGCTATCTTCACCAAGCTTCTTTAGGTAACTAAATAACACCAGTGACACTCTCCTCTATTTCAACAAGTAATGCTATAAACAATGACATACCTGCCAACACGTCCCTATTTCCCATTCAAGTGAATGGGAAACAGGAACATGTTTGCAGGTATGCAGTGAAGGATGATGATGATGAATAAGGTGGAAGCAGACTCATTTAAAAAAAGAGAGCCGCTAGTGGAATTTACCACAGCAAAGATTATTTGAGACTAAATAAACAGTTGTCTTCATTGTGAAATTAATCATTTTACCTTAATATTGTATTGGGTCTTGTATTCAAAAAGGTACATAAAAACTTGTACAAAGCAATATTACAAGATTTTAACAAACAGAATCAAAGGGAGTCAGAAAATTCACCAAAAAAGACATGGACGGGCATAATATGCAGAGCTACAACAGAAGTAGCCTTGTGGTGCTGCAAAAAGGCTGGAGCTTTACAGCACTCCAACCTTCTTCTACATCCCAGAATATGTGTATATCATCTTTATCCTTCCTATAAAGTTTCAAACCAAACATTTTAAGCACCTGAAACAGATATTATCACTCCATGCAGTTGAATGCTTTTTCAGGATCTGTAAAGGAAATTGTTGCTTTGTGTTTTACTCACAGTTTACATAATAGATTATTGTCATAATTTCCCTCATGTGTACCATCTTTTTATCTAGAATAAAATATACTGGTCATCCAGTATATTTGAGCAGCCATCCAGTGCTACACTGCAGTTGCACCCCTTCACAGTGAGATTACTCTGAGCTCAACTAGAGACTCACCAAGCAACAGAGCAACACAGGGGGGTGGGGGGGAGAAAACAATTGTTGCTGAATCCCCCTGCTTCCATTAGTGCTTTTGCCTTCCAGAAATATGTCCCTGAGGGCTGCAAAAAATAATCCCCCTCCACGTGCACTCTGCTGCTTGGCAAGGTTCTGGCTGACCTCAGAGTAGAATCACTACGCAAGGACTTATCTCCACTATGGCACAGATTCAACATGTCACCCACTGAATCTCAATATGCTTCCATTTTTCCTACATGTGGCTTCTCTCGCATGCGTACACATGCTGAAATAATTCCATGTGCACTAATCACACTTGATGCTGCCCATGTTTTAATCTCAGTGGAAATGGTGTTAATACAGGAAAATCGTTATGAGTAAAGCAGCAGCCCACAATTTTTTTAGTTGTAAACCTCCCAAAGACATGAGTTTGGGTGGTATAGAAACTTGAGTTTGGGACGGTATAAAAATTTGTTAAATGAATAAATTAATTAATTAAGTAGTGCAGTTACTATATAATTAATTAAATAGTACAAAACTGAACCTAGAACGGTGCATCAGATCAAACTTGAGAAAATTATTTCAAACTCACATTTCCCTTTCAATATTTGCAGATGTATTAGGTAGTTTTAAACCATAACTCTAAGAATGTCTTATTACTTGTAGTGTACCAATTAAGAAAGACTGTTAGTGTGAGCCAGGAAGTATAAGTGTGTGAGACAGAAAGTAGAAGAGAAAGTAATCTCTTAAACAGATTACATAGTCGCCAGTATAAAGGTATATATCTGAATTATGTACATTGAAAATGCCAACATTAGGGTGTAATTTAGAAGCCTCAAGGTTTTGATACTTAAAAAGTGAAAACAAGGATTTGAACCTATCAGAGCGAGAGTAAAAAATATATTCATAAAGTGAACTTATTTAAACTATTTTGACATTTTTGGTATACTGGTATTGATATGGAATGCTTTATATTTTATTTATATACCACTGCCAAGGAAAATAAAATATGGACTTGTGTTTCTTGTGTAGTAGCTCCCTATGCCTTGAGCTTTTGAAACTGTGAGGGGTTTCCAAAGGATATTATATGGTCTACTGTCCAAAAGAATTAAGGCAAGAATTCAATTGTGAATGCCAAATCTTAGGAACATAGGCAAGTGCCATATACTGAGTCAGACCATTGGTCCATCTAGCTCAGTATTGTCTACACCAGGGGTTCTCAACGTTGGGTCCCCAGATGTTATTGAACTTCAACTCCCATCATCCTCAACCAAAGGCCACTGGGGCTGGGGATTATGGGAGTTGAAATCCAATAACACCTGGGGACCCAATGTTGAGGATCCCTGGTCTGCACAGACTGGAAGCGGCTTCTTCAAGGTTGCAGGCAGAAGTCTCTCTCAGCCCTATCTTGGAGAAGCCAGGGAGGGAACTTGGAACCTGATGCTCTTCCCAGAGCGGCCCCATCCCCTAAGGAGAATATCTTACAGTGCTCACATGTAGTTTCCCATTCAAATGCAACCAGAGTGGACCCTGCTTAGCAAAGGGGACAATTAATGCTTGCTACCACAAGACCACTCTCCTCCTGATGTAGCTCTTCAGATGCTGACCATGGTGTTACTTGGAAATTGACAAATATCTATTTGGTCAGAAACTTGGAAATACTACTACTAGCCACACACAAGTTTAAATGAATTTTTTGTCCTTGTAATAGAAGATCACTACAAACATTAATGTTAAGACAGTACTTTAACAAACTTTAGTAAACATACACACACACACTTACACTTCTGTTCCCACTAGAATTATTGTTAGTCTTTTTACTTCCCCAACAAATGCTTTATTAATATTCTGCATTCAGAATATTAATATGTTGGACAAAAGCAACAAATAAGGAGTGACAAGGCACAATAAAAGTAGTTGTACTTTTATTGTGCTTTTTAAAAATTGTCTATCATTATGAGTCAAGCTCTTAATTTATTTCTTTCTTTCTTCACACTGCATTGAGATATTTTTATAGAAATCTATTGGGATATGTCCTACATTGTGACTAAAAGCACAGTAAGATAAATTTAGTTTGCTGGTTTATGCAGCAATGCCATAATTATGGGAAAACTTGAATTAAATATTTACTATTCTAAATAAAAGTTCCCCAAATGCAAGAAGGCCACGCATGTGGTCGCATGGGCAGGGGGGAGACTGCATAGAACTCACCTTCCCCCCAGATAATCCTCCCACATGTGTCTCAGCCTTCAGATATCTCACAATGTACTGCATGACAAGTGTAGTGCATTGTGGGAATCCCCCCAAAGTTGGGCACTCTAGGCACCCAAGTCTCAACCACGTGACCTGAGTGCCAGTGTTAAGGGCACGCTCATGCCCTTAACCACAGCTAAAGGCTTGGGTATAATGTAGGGTTAGGCGGGCGGGCAGATCCTGGCACTACACACAAGCAGCCCTAGCCTGGGCTTGGTTGCTTGTGTGAATAGCTTTAAGGTGTACATTATTTCTTCTGCTCCCAATACTTGAGATGGTAAGGCTGTGTACATGAGCAGCCTAACCCAGTTTGGGTTAGGCTGCTCATATGCACCAGTGCTTGTACACTGATAAACTGAAACCTGGTGGTAATGGTAAAGAGGTACTTAAATAAATTTTGAGATACATTGGCCTCTAAAGGGTAATACTGTCTAACTTGTTCCTTTCCCCTCCCCTCTCCTTGTTAGTGCTGAGCTCGGGAAAGTGTTCTTCTCTCTTCTCTCCCCCCACTCCCTATGCTTTTCATCAGCTTCAGGGGATTGGTTGGGAAAGTTTTAGTTTTGCTATATAGGGATGCCAGTTCCAACATCAAGCATTGAAAAGGACACCTTTATGTCAAAACGTTTGCTTTTAACAGAACCCTGTTGGATTAACTTTTTATACGCAATAAAGAAGGTCGATAAAGGAGAACTGAGTTTATTTTCTTTTTAAAATGTATTGGAGCACCTATTCCAAACAAGTTTAGTTGATAGCTCCGAAACTATGAGTCATCTCTGCCTTTCTTTGTGTACTCAACCTGCTGTTCAGTGGAGCTGTAAATACAATAAGAATAAAAGTTGTCATAAAGGCCATGAATCTTGAGTTTATTTCATTATTGGAGCTTCATTTGTTCTGATGCCCTAAAGGCATATCCTGCTGAGCCATCCCGCCTACATTCAAAACCAAAAGTAATTCATAATGATAGGACTGGGAGATTGACTGCTAGGTCAAATTCATTCTTTCTTCTATCATGACCCTAGTACCTCCTTCACAAACTCTAATAATCTCATCTTTGAAAAAAATAGTTGTTTGAAAATAAATACTTGCTACTATTGTGCATAACAAATAACATAACACATAAGCAATGGGGAGGGATAATCTTTTCTGGCCTATCTTTCCCCCTGCAGGACTCTGTGCATCCCAAAAAAGTGCCCTTGAGAGTTACAGGATCCTCAGGGGCATATGTCTGAGGGGCACAGAGGACTGCAGAAGGAAGGGAAGATCTATAAAAATCACCTGCTCTCCTGTTGTGCAAGCAAAACATCATTGAGTACACACAACATTAGTCTGGATGTCAGCCAGTTCATTTATACAACTCTTCAAAAAGCAGGTGAAATGGTTATATTAAAAAGTGATGTACAATCATTATGTTAAAAATTTTCTACTAAGAGGTATGATTCATAGGAACATAGGAAACTCCAATATACTGAGTCAGACCATTGGTCTATCTAGCTCAGTATTGTCTTCACAGACTTGCAGCAGCCTCTCCAAAGCTGTAAGCAGGAATCTCTCTCAGCCCTATCTTGGAGATGCCAGGGAGGGAACTTGAAACCTTCTGCTCTTCTCAGAACAGCTCCATCCCCTAAAGGGAATATCTTGCAGTGCTCACACTTCTAGTCTCCCATTCATATGCAAGCAGGGAGGACCTGCTTAGCTAAGGGGACAAGTCATGCTTGCTACACAAGACCAGCTCTCCACCCACTTCATCATGGCAGGCGGCATGTTCGACACACATACAGAGAAGAGAAGACACCTGCAGAGAAGACATGAAATGTGAAAGGGAGACTCATGTACTGATAGACACATTTGTTTAGGATTTTTTAAAAGCTGGGGAAAGTGAGCAACAAGTTCATGTAAAAGTGCCAGTAACCACAGTTTTTACCATGAGTTATTAGTACTGTAGTATATTTTCTGTTGTAACATGAAACAGTGCAACTCTCCTAAATGGAGCATATACAGCTCTGTTCAAAAACTTTTCAGTGTTCTAGTTACATATCTAAAAGGAGCTATTTTCGCTCTGTATTTAACCCTGTCCCAAAGGTGCAGCGGGGAATTAACTTGCCTAGGGAGCAAGAGGTTGCCGGTTCAAATCCCCGCTGGTCTGTTTTCCCAGGCTATATCAAGCAGCAGCGATATAGGAAGATGCTGGAAGGCACCATATCGCACTGCATGGGAGAAGGCAGTGGTAAACCCCTCCTGTCTTCTACCAAAGAAAACCACATGGCTCTGTGTTGGCCAGGAGTCGACACCAACTCAACGGCACAACTTTAAAGGTGATAAAAGAAAGTGGATAAATAGTCAAACAGCTTCAGTGTCTTGTTATAATTTGGAACTGTTACAGTTTAGTCAATGAGGATCACATTTAAAATTGACAGTAAGGAGGGGGGAAAACAATTAATAGGTGATATGTGGACAGACTAAACAACCAATTTCCAGTACAGGGTATGCTACAGAATAAGAAGCAAGCAAGTCACTAAGCACTGAAGTACTAAGTACCGTAGGCATTCTTGTAAACAGCTATTACAAGCCTCTTGCAATTTTCGCCAGAATTTGCAACTGACATATAAACTAGCAATTGCAGTGTTTATCTCCTACACAAAAAGACACCTTGACAAATAATATATCAAATAATAAGGCATGCTGTGAGAAAGTGTGAATCACAAAAGTTCAACAATTACAGCAGTCTATGACTACAGCAGGGAGAAGAGATTATTTCCCTTTCCTTCCTCTCAACCAACAAATAATATATACTTTCTATGCAATAAGAATTTGCAGTTCACAAATATATGTAACACATATTTCTAGCTGTGAATTTTTCATCTATTTTATGACAAAAATTAATAAAGTATAGTTCTGTGAGTGGGAGCCATGTCTAGATATTGGGCTTTTGTATTACACATCTGAGCCCTACAATTATATTCGCTTGAACAATTTGTACTGGTAGTTAGGAGAGCGAGCTACTCACAAAGCTTTTCTAAGTTAATATATGCAGCCTGATGTCCCCAGAGAGTCTATCAGGGCACAAAGGACAGACCTGAAGTGTTACTGGGAGGTCATTAAGACTGATGGATACTGTAGATGCCGGACAGTAAAGAGGCAATCAGCAAGGACATTGCTTATTGTTCTGATCTACTGGGGCCTAGGAGGAAAGACCCCAGCTGATCCAAATTAGTTTTGTGAATGCAGCAAAAATTTGCAGTTCCTGATTTCAAATACAAAAGAAAGTATTTTCCTCTGGATAACAAAGGAAAATGTTTTCCAATAAAAGAACACTGCATCCTGCAGAACGCACTGGGTGCGGTGGTGTTTTGGGATACAAGCACCTGCTTCCCAAACAACCAAGCCATAGACTGAGACATGGAGTTGCCTCTTATCAAGCCTGTATATACAGTTCATTTACCACCTCGCCATTTATTTTTTTTAATTATGGAACTGCACAATTTCAGGCCCAAACAAAATGTGATTGCTTAATCTTTCTCTCTGTGTTCATTGATCTCCATCCAGAGCAGCATACAGGGAAAGGCTTTGGGCATACTAGAATTTTGCAGATTTGGCTTATAATATTTTATATATTATAGCCCTGTCATGTATACACATAGACTTGTGCAGGTAGAAGGTGGGAAAAGTGTGTGTGTGGGGGGGGCTTATGCATGCAAAAATGTATGTGCAAGCATGACAGCAAGCTAGAATATATAAATTATTTTTTTACAGTGCTGTTGTACTAGTTATCTAGATTGTGCATGTGTGCACTTGGCTATGTCAAAGGCCTGCAGTTCAGGAAAATCGACTTCATTCTCTCTACAGAACTGTATCAAAGAGGAAAATGAAGTTGGTCTGGTATAGTATTTGAGCCTATCAGTTCCATGTTGCTTTCCTTATCGCTCAATATTACTCTTCAGGGGCTTCCAAATTAATCTGCAGTAGTATGTTCAAAGACAGATGTAGCAATGCCTACTTAGTGCTTCAGTGCTTAGTGACTTGCTTGCTTCTTGTTCTTTAGCATACACTGTACTTGGTTGTTTAGTCTGTCCACATATCACCTCTTAATTGTTTTTTCCCCCTCTTTACTGTCAATTTTAAATGTGATCCTCATTGACTGAACTGTAACAGTTCCAAATTATAACAAGACACTGAAGCTATTTGACTATTTATCTGCTTTCTTTTATCACCTTTAAAGTTGTGCCGTTGAGTTGGTGTCGACTCCTGGCAAACACAGAGCCATGTGGTTTTCTTTGGTAGAAGACAGGAGGGGTTTACCACTGCCTTCTCCCAAGCAGTAGGAGATGATGCCTTTCAGCATCTTCCTGTATCACTGCTGCCTGATATAGGTGTTTCCCATAGCCTGGGAAACAGACCAGCGGGGATTTGAACCGGCAACCTCTTGCTCCCTAGGCAAGTTAATTCCCCGCTGCACCTTTGGGACAGGGTTAAATACAGAGAGGAAATAGCTCCTTTTAGATATGTAACTAGAACACTGAAAGGTTTTTGAACAGAGCTGTATATGCTCCATTTAGGAGAGTTGCACTGTTTCATGTTACAACAGAAAATATACTACTAATAACTCATGGGGAAAAACTGTGGTTACTGGCACTTTTACATGAACTTGTTGCTCATTTCTCCCCAAGCTTTTTAAAAATCCTAAACAAATATGTGGGGCATGGACAAAACCCCTTTTGAAAAGTCTGCTCTATTCTCTTACTAGCACAGTTCAATTCAAGTCATAGGTGGTTAGAAATACTCTGTACACGTGCAACATATTTTCTTCCAAATTGCAAAAGAGGTTTTTGTTTTAATCAGTCTCATTACTGCATCTCAAAGTCTGCCTGTGGGAATGTCTGTCTGATTTCTTAAGAAATCCACTAGACAGTGGAAGTCCTCTAAGAAAAAACCCAGACAAGTTTGCTGTATTTGTGGCATTAACACATGAAGCCTTGACATTAATTTCCATTTACATGATTAGAGCTGAAATGGTACCATTCTTAATACCATGCTGCTTTTGCATTCTCTTCCAACCTTGAATTAATAAAACTGTCATCAGAGTATTGTCCCTGGGTAGCTGTGGTTGGGAACTCAAGCTTAGCCATCTCCTAAATGCTGTGTTTGCAAAACAAAAGAGAATCTCATTAAAATGTTCTCCAGTTATTGACACATTCTCATTTACACCCAAGAATTGTTCTCTCAACCCAACTCAGCAGCAAGCAAAGTGATAGAATACACATAATATTACAACTACAATTTAGATTTCACACAATATACTTTACTTTACCACCAAAGTACTATGCTGCATTATAAATACTGTACTTGTAAACCACCATGAGATGCTTGTTTTTGGTGGTATATAAATGTGCTAAATAAATAATATTTTTTTTCTTTTATCAATTAATATTAGCCATTTTTTAAAATAGAAGGCTTACTATTTTAAAAGTTTGTTGATTTACCAATCTGCAATATCACCTATCTTAGAAGGAGTCTCCTGAATTAGCAGTTCCACTATCAAAAGTGTATTCTTGTTATATGGTCATTCTCTTATTTTTTCTTTACATGGAAAACACTGAGGCTATTCTCCTGAGCAGCCTAACCCAGGCTAGGGCAGCCCAGCCTAGGTTAGGCTACTTGTGTGGAGCGCTGGGATCAAGGCTGATCCCGGCTTTGCTACCCCACCTAACCCAACTTTTTACCCCAGCCTTTAGCAAGGGCACCCTCAACCCTGTCGCAGGGGTCATGTATATGCTCAGGCTGCAAGAGGCCCAAGCATACACAGAATTGATCACCTAGAGCACCCAACTCTCAGGGGAATTGCCCAATGCATCACACTCATCACACAGTGCATTGTGGGATTCCTGGAGGCAGGAAAATGAGTCCTGACCTCCAGAGACCCATGCTGCACCGAGCACCACTGGGGCCGTGCTGCCCCTGGAAGCTCCAGTATGGCCTGAGCGAGCGCGCAGGGCATACTAGAGAGATCCCCAGAGCCGGGAGGCGGCTTTTTGCCTCCCCTCTAGGGGTCTACTCATGAGTAGCTGCAGCGCGGAACCGCACCATGGCTACTCACGATCGGGAAGCCCGGGTTTGCAGAGTGCTCGCTCTGCAAACCTGGGCTTTGGGGAGGGCTACAAAAGCGAGCTAATAGCTTGTAAGCCACCAGGCTCACCTGCAAGCCCACTGGTTTACATGATCAGCAAAAATCGGGCTAGGCTCTCCTAGCTGACCTGATTTTTGCTGATCGTGAGAACAGTCCCTTAGTTTGCTTTGTAACTGGATAGAGAATGAATTAATAAATGTGTGTTTGTTTGGGGTATTGGACAATGTTGGGAGTAGCCCAAAGCACTGTGGAGCCTGAGACGAGGAGTCAAGCACTGCCTTTTCCTTGTGGGGTTCAGTCCCCTTTCATAAGCAACTCTTGCAAGCTCTGAAAGTCACATGGAGGGCAGGAGGGAGAGAAGGTTGCCAGCAGTCCCCTCTTCAGTCCTCATCTTGTATCTTGCAATCTTTGCTACGAGAGTGGGGAGAGGCATTTCTTGCTAGGCTTGCAAGGGTCAGATAGATCCAAGCAGCTGCTCTGATAGTGACAAGGGGGCATCTTGCCATCTGGCTAGTACCCCAGTAATCTGCCACCTGAGGCAACCACCTCATCTCGCCTCATGAAAGGGCTTCCTCTGGCTGGTGTACTGTGTCCTAGCTGAAGCTTCAGTCAATCTAGACATTCAGGAAAACTGTGTGTTTGTAAAACACATACAGTAGTTGCCTCTTTCATTGGAAGAGTCGAAGCAGAGGCAAGGGAGTTCATGGGGAGATAGAAGCAAAATCTGTCCCTTTCCCTCACCATATCCCATGACATTTCACTGCTTTTAAGCGGTTTCTCCCCAGACCAATTCCAATACTAGAAGTGAATTGGGCAGGCAGAAAACAGCTACAACTATAATTTCAATTTCATATCTCGCTCCCACATGCTTATTTGTTATGAAAATAACTGTGCCTTCACCCTTGCTTTAAGCTGATGGGGAAGGTACCTGCTTAAACTCATAGTTGGCCTGAATGTCTAATTGACCCATGGACAGATGTGCTCTTACCCCTGGACTTCGGGGCTGAAGTCCAGGGCCTCCACAGCTCCTGGGTGCCCCCAAATCCTCTTTAGTCTGTCCCAGGTGGTGCGGTCACCTGGCAGAGCATGATGATGCTTAATGGGGGGGGGGCTCCAAAGGCCTTTAGGTCCAGGCTCCAAAATTACCTAGGTGCACCCCTGCTCATAGATAAGAATAAAATGTCCACAACTCTTAGAGTAATGCATCTTAGAGTAAACAGACATCAATACAGAATGTTATCTAAAGAGTAAAATACTAATAAAATGCTGTTTAACCCTCATCTCGAGTCATGGGGTTTTTTACTCATGAGTAGGACTTACTGCTCCCAAGTAGTCCATCGGATGCCCCCAAATCTTCCAGACTACAAAACCTACAATAATTCAATTTTTCACTTCAGGGAAACGCAGTGATAACCCCAACACCACAAACATGGTGCCCTGTGTGAGTGCACAACTCACTGAGAGTGAGAGTAGCTAGCTAATAAAAATGAACATTTCAAATCCTACACTAATGACAATTCATGCTTCAACATCTAGTTCTCAGGATTTCAACTGAAAGGATACAGTGAGACTCTACACATGATCCGTGTGTAGAGCCTGCAGGGCTTCTGCGGTGAGAGCGGGCTTGACCATCAAGGAGCCGGTAGGAGTGGTGGCGATTGGGGGCCATCCGGCCCCCAGAAGTCCCAGCATACCCTGTGCCGGGAGGCTTGTTGTAGCCTCCCAGTCAGGGGTCTACTCATAAGTCGCCACAGCACAGAGCCATGCCATGGTGACTCACGATCATGTAAATGGGGTTAGCGGAGCACTCGCTCCGCTAACCTCATTTAAGGGTGGGGGTACTTTCTGAGGTTTGCTGCCAGGAGCCACGCAGCCCCCATTGCAGCACACAACAGCAAGAGAGTGGGCTAGGCTCCCTTAGCCCACCTTCCTGTGGTTGTGAGAATAGCCTCAGTAGGACTAACCTGAAGGCAATCATCACAGATCTGGTAGCTGGTCTGTAGCATTCTACAGGCCAGTCTCCCACAACCATCACATCTTGTTTGGTTTCCTCTCAGCTATCCTTGGACACACACTTCTTGTATACATACAAAACATACATCTTCTGTCCATCCAAGCCAAAAATAGATGACAATGGTTCCCTCTGTAAATGTGGTTGTGGGGTATGCCTGGCTTGTTGCCTCCTTGCTCAGGGGAGCCTATGCTAGCTGCACACTGTACCACTGGGAGAACAGGGAAAAGACCAGAGATGGCCTGTAGATACTTAATCCACTGTTGCCAGACTTACTGAAGCTGACATATTGTGCTTGCTGCTGTTGTGATCCTTATGGCTTTGTTCCAGTGGCTAAAATCCCTGCTTCTAGAAGCTCAGGTGCTTCTGAATGATTTATAGGCAAACCTTGTTATACACGGGTATCAAATAGAAACCCGACCTCCTTATCCATGGATATGGAAGGGTTAAACTAACATATCCGTGGCTCCTAGAAGGCCAGAAATGACCATGGAGATAATTTCTGGACACCATTTTGTCCGTGCAAGCCATTTTTTGGCCCTTTATTTATGTAACATATTTATATATCACCCAAAACACAAGTCATTTGAGCCACATACACACAAAATTGGGGGAAATCTGTAACTTTTGGGGACCAGTTGGGACTTTTGGGAGGCACTGCTGGATGCCAGGAGACTCGCGGAGCATGGTAGGGCACTTTATTTGGCCCATGTTCACAACTTGGGGTGGTTGGTTTTTAGTCTGGGAACTTAACCCCCACATTCCCATAGACTCAATGACTCATTATCCGCGGTTTCATTACCCACAGGAACAGAATCCCCATGGATAATGAGGTTCACAGGTAATCCACAGGAATGGAACCCCCATGGATAATGAGGTCCATCAGTACTTGTTCCAGACACTACATCTGACATTGTAGGAGGGGCTGATTTTATCTGACCTAACTCAGGAGCACAGAACTATGCAGTGCCTCAGACTATTTTCATACATTTTCATCTATCATGGTCAGTTGAGCTTACAAGGGGAAACAAAACTGCAATTTCCAAAGAGAAACAGTGTTAAGCCAAATGGCTTATTGAGAGAATGAGATAGAAACTACCCCACTGTAGAAAGTCCATGCATTTCTAGGGTGGTTTTGTTCCCAATTGACTTAACATGGGAATGAGATAGAAACCACCTCACCATAAAGAGTCAATTTTTTACCCTGTGTAATATCTATCTTCTATCGATATAATTCTCTAAAACGTACCCATGGTTAATCCCATGTGTGGCAGCTCTCGCAAGAGTTTGCAAGGAGAGCACTTGATTGGGCAGTGGGGGCTCCATATGACACTGTGGTGATTGGGCAGTGGGGATTTCATATGCAAATAGGGAGGAGGAGCCTGTGATGGTTAAGGTCAGTTGGAATGCAACTGTTATTGGTCAGAAGATGTTCTTGATTGAAGAGGAGAGGGATCTATCTATATATAAAAGGATAGTAGGCAGAGGTCTGCAAAGCAAGGAGTCATGAGGGAGGAGAGCCTATTCAGAAGAAGGAGACTGCCATTGTGTGAATTTAATGAGGAAACAAGATGAACAAGATCTATTAACTCAGGAAGGGGGGGCGGAGGGGAAGAAAGAAAGAGGGGAAGAGCGAGTGGAGGAGAGAGAAAGAGAGAAAAAGAAGGGAGGGGGAGAGATAAAGAAGTCAAGGGCAAAGGATGGGCCTCAGCCTGTCAGTGGCCTGAAGGGAATGGTGGTACCTATTGGCTGCAAGGAAGGGCCCAATCAACTACTGCTGCTGTTTAGGGCTACCAAGGCCATTGGCGGAGGGAGGCAGGGAAGGGATGGGCCTGGTCCTGTCAGAGGCCTGAGGGGAATTGAACAGCCATGGTGATGGCAACAAGGAAAGGCCCAGTCAAAAACTGCTGCTGCTGCTCCTTTGAGGAGGAGGAGAAGGAGGAGCGGGACTTGGGTGAGGAGGTCTCTGGGGATAGGGGGCTGCAGCTTGGCCAATAGGCACCAGCAACGCTGCAGCCGTGGCCAAGAGGGGTGAAGGGGATAGAAGCAACCGGATGGAGAAGGAAGAGAAGGATTGCAGCTCAGGTGAGGGTGAAGAGATCTCTGAGGTGAGGGCGGCTGTGGCAGGGGGTGAGGGGAGCAATCAAGTACTAGTGCGCAGATACTCTGCATAGGTTAAGCTAGTTTTTATTAATAATGTAAAAATGATAACTAGTGAGAAGCCATACTTGTGGATATATTGTGTACCAAAGTGCAGGTAAGACTATGACAATAAGAGCACAGGAGTGAGGTGGTTTGCTTGCTTATGCACATTTACGCAGCTGGGGGTAGAAATCTACCCCAAAATTCAGATTAGGGTTTATTCCACAAAACATTTTTGCAAAAATATGGTGCAAAATATGGCTATGGAAAAATACCCTTCAAATGCTGGATCATAGTTTGCAGCTCTCTGCAGCTCTCAATACTGAATATTTTTGCTGTGATTCAGGTGGTCTGTGAAGTAAAGTGGAAGGTAAAGTGGTTACCATGGTGAATGAATACTTCTGTAATTATTCAGCAATTGTGTGTCAACACTTTCCTACTCCCACCCAAAAGATAGAATGAGACTACCTTCATTCTCAGTGTTCTCATAGATCAGAGTCAATTAGAGAAGCAATCTGACTCACATTAAAAACATTGTCAAGGAGCATTCAAATCTGCCAAAATGGCAGCATTCTTAATGAACACCAAATACAAATAAAATAAGAAACTTTCTATGGCCCAGAAAGCCTGCAAAAATATTTACTGGCTGTCTTTAAGCAGCCTTCTGCTTTAAGGCAGCATGGTTGTAACTTTTGAAGGCTGCACATCTGGATGGGAAAACCAAGGGCTTCCATGCAGCCTCCCCCCATAATATAAAATGGCATATACAGGTGAAACTCGGAAAATTAGAATATCGTGCAAAAGTCCATTAATTTCAGTAATGCAAATTAAAAGGTGAAACTGATATATGAGACAGACGCATTACATGCAAAGCGAGATAAGTCAAGCCTTAATTTGTTATCATTGTGATGATCATGACGTACAGCTCATGAAAACCCCAAATCCACAATCTCAGAAAATTAGAATATTACATGGAACCAAGAAGACAAGGATTGTAGAATAGAACAATATCGGACCTCTGAAAAGTATAAGCATGCATATGTATTCAGTACTTGGTTTGGGCCCCTTTTGCAGCAATTACTGCCTCAATGCGGCGTGGCATGGATACTATCAGCCTGTGGCACTGATGAGGTATTATGGAAGACCAGGATGCTTCATTAGCGGCCTTCAGCAATTCTGCATTGTTTGGTCTCATGTCTCTCATCCTTCTCTTGGCAATGCCCCATAGATTCTCTATGGGGTCAGGTCAGGCGAGTTTGCTGGCCAATGAAGCACAGTACACTGTATACTTTTCAGAGGTCCGATATTGTTCTATTCTTCAATCCTTGTCTTCTTGGTTCCATGTAATATTCTAATTTTCTGAGATTGTGGATTTGGCGTTTTCATGAGCTGTACGCCATGATCATCACAATTATAACAAATTAAGGCTTGACTTATCTCGCTTTGCATGTAATGCGTGTGTCTCATATACCAGTTTCACCTTTTAATTTGCATTACTGAAATTAATGGACTTTTGCACGATATTCTAATTTTCCGAGTTTCACCTGTATATAGTTATCAAGGCAACCAATGACATCATTGACTAGTTCCATATATGTACACAGGGATGGAAAAATACTTAAAAGTAAGACTGTGGTACCAGGGACAAAGAAGCTTTTTAGAGTTGCCACATTCATGGGGAGAAAGGGAAAGGGCTGGAAGAATGAAGGGAAGAACCTACACAATGGAAAGCTGAGGCAGGGGTTTCGAGAAGGAAGGAAAGAGTAGCAGTCCTTCAAGCGTAAAGGGGCCTGTTTGGGGGTGGGGGCACAGATGTTGATTAGGAAAGGCTTTTGTTCCTTTCAGACACTACCCCAAAATATGTCTTGACTGTACTTGAACTCAGTATTGGCCAACAGGGTACAATGGAGCAAGCATCTTGTCCCCCAGAATGTTTGACTTGGGCACTGTAAAGTATGTTGTGAATTACTATATTCCAGTTGCCTCAATTTCTTTTTATATGCTTCCAGTCAAGCCAAGATTGACTGTTACCAGCCAAACTTTCCTGTCTTAAATTTAGGGATGCAGACAGTATGATTCTATCCAAGCTTACTTAAAAGTATGGGATACTGCAAGGTTTCCCAAATTGGGGTTTGGGACCCACACGAGGGAGCTGTAAGGAGGGCAGGAGCTTTACCCAACAAATCCAAGGTGTGGAGACAGGGATGATGGGAGACAGATGGAGGCAAAAGGATATCCTGAGGGGCATATTTTCCCTAATTTTTCATCTTGAGACATGGTGCTGGAGATTCGACTTATAAGCACCACCCTTTGGAACTCATCTGTTTACCCAGCGGATACAAACCAAATTCATAGTACAGTGTCCTAGGATATCCTGATGGAGGTTTTCTCATTACAATCCCCCACCTTGAAAACAAATTGCAGTCACAAGCAATTTTGCTTTAAATTATATTTTTAAAAATTATGGTGCAGATCCAACATCAGCAATTAAATACTATTGAATGGAATTTATTCTAAACCCTTAATGTGACTTGGATGTACCTAGAATCACTTATCTATGCACAGTGTTTTTAATATTTAAACTAATTTGTCTTGCCTTTATTCATCCTCACTACCAACCTGGGAGGTCCATTTTTCAGATGGACTTTCCCCAGGGCTCAGCTTGGACCACAATGACTCTTAACAACAACTTTTGATGTTCTGTCTGATGAGAAGAAAGTCTTTTCGGTTGCATATCTCTTGAGAAAACTATTGTCTAAGAGTCAGCAACTGAATGAAAATGTATTGATAAATAAGTTGCTGTACTTCAAGTGCAGGAACAAGAACTAACACAGGAAAAGCCAACAGCACAATCTGCGATAGAGCTAAGCTATATGTCCATTTGATCTAACAATTGCATCCATTAACAAAGGAAGACTGCTATACTACAGCTGTGGCTCTCTTTGAAATTAAAACAAAATCAGCTAAAATCATTTGTGGACTGGTCAGATGAAGGACAACTGCACTACAGGGAGGAAATATGATGCTTCATTTTGAATGCTCATTCTAGCTTTTAACCCAGTAAACTGTATTTTGTTCTAATGAACCTTCTTTGTTTCCCCTCAAAATCAGTACTCTGGCCACAACTGTATTTTTCATTTTATGTTTTGTAGAAGTATTTGTGCAAAATGATTAAGACATAAGCTTTGTGCAAGATGCTGGGGTTGGGGGGGTGTCTGCTACTACTTCTCAACTACAATATTTATGAGTGCTGGGAATTAGGGAGGTGGCAATTATTCCAAATGTAAAGGTCACCAAGAGTAAAGCTGATCCAATTTCTTCATTTATGTTGCTTAGAAGAGAGTATTTGGGTTATGTCAAAGACATAAAAAACATCCTACAATGTAAGATGTTTGGGACAGAAATTTCTAATTACATGCTAAACTTTTATTTAAAAAGATTATTTTTATCATACCAAAATTGACCAGTAATCCAATTTATAGAAGATTTAAATGACTCAAATACAAGTGAATTGCAATACTGAACTTACATTTGGCTCAACGCTAATTGAAATAGCACAAGGTTGAAGCTGAATTAGAAAAGAGAAGATAAACAAAAATATATGATATTACTGTTAACTTTGTGGGGAGGAGAGGGAAATATTATGAGATTTTAAAATCCTTTTGAAACTACTGTGCCTACTAAATGAGCTACAGTAAGATGTTTTTCAGCAAATGTTTATTATCAGAATGAATTTGCTCAAATGTTCCAATAAAATGTAAACATATTAAAAACTGAATACAAAAGGTCTTTTGCTACAGACACCCCACCCCCCACTAAACAACAATGGATTAGAATATTTAAAAGGTAAAACTGAATGACACACACAGCCCATCTTTTGTCCTTTTCTCTGAATTACACATGAATGACCCAATTTAACAGAGAAGTAGTGGAGTCTCTTGAGACTATCCAAGAGCCAAGGAAATATTCGGAGGAGGAAAGGTGTGTCATTACCCCCAGGCTGTGCTCACTAGACTGTAATTAGACAGACAATTCTCTCTTTTTGCAGATGGGGCTCCTGGAATCTTTCCAATCTATAGATTTTATTCTCCAGCATGCTGGCTCAAAATGGTAATCTATCAGGATTTCAAAAACACAAGTAGACACTTGCCCTCTTAGGGAATTAAGCATGGTCTTTGAATAATGAGGGGCAGGGGGGCATGGTATTTTGGAAATGCATTTGGGCATTTTCAGTAAACACTGTGTTGCACTATTTGGAGTTTTCACTCATCTTTCCTGCACGTGTTCTACTTGTGCTACCATTTTACACAGGTGTATGAAGGAAGAACTGAACACCTAAGTACATTGTACTGATCATCATTAACACAGAACTGTGATTCACTTTTGCAGTTCTGGTTTTACTGGCACAATTATTTCATCAAAATCACTAAGTAGCAAATAAAGAAGCTCTTATTAATCTTTTTAAGAGTTCAGTTATACATATTTTTTCTTAAAGTTTGCAGTGGCAAAACTTAGAATAAAATGGTGAGAGCCTCAAATCTTCTTGATTATTTATTTATTTATTTGAGTTCTATACCGCCCTTCCAAAAGTGGCTCAGGGTGGTTTACATTAAAATAAAAAGAACTAAAATCAATTAAAAGTTAAAAGTTAAAATTTAAAACTGTAAAAACAACATAAAATTAACAATTAACAATATTTATTCCTCTAAGATGTACCCATGGCTAATCCCATGTGTGGCAGCTCTCACGAGAGTTCACAAACAGCTGCCCGGATAGCAAGAGGGGCGAGGGAGAAAACAGCAATGGCGACTGGCGATGGGTCAGAGGAGGAAGCAGAAGGAAGCAGTGGCTGGCCGGCAGGACAGAGCGGCGGGGTGGGGGGGAGAGAAGAGCAGGACGGAGCAGGGTGGCTGCCTCATTAAATGCAGCCCCACAAAAAGGGACACACTCTGCTCCCTCCTCAAGGTAAGGCTGCTCCCAACGGCGGCTGCAGCAGCTCCCTTTGTTCAGGGGAGGCTCCCAGAGAAACCCCCTCCCCATGTACCCCAAGTAGCCACTTGCCTCTTGCTGCTGAGTTCCGGAGGCAACGTGGCCTCGCCAAAGGGCACCTCGACAGCAGCTCACTGGCTGGCACCAGCGGGGAAGTGCAGCTGAAGAGGACTGGCAGGGGTTGGAGATGGAGGACTCCCACTTCCAGCCCCCTTCAGAGGTAGCAGAAGGACCAGGACCCAGTTGGAGAAGGCCATGCATGCTGCAGCTGTTCTCTAGGTGCTGAAGTGGGCTCCCCATTCCCACAGTTGGGGGTTCAGTGGAAAGGCATGGGGGTGGCTGAAGGTGGGGGGGGAAGAAGTGTGTGCTGGGGGATATGGGGAGAAGAGACTCCAGGAGAGAGGAGGGGGAGAGAGGGGGAGAAGAGAGAGGAAAGGAGAGAGAGAGAGAAAGGGAGAGAGGAAGAAAGAGGGGAAGAGAAAGAAAAAGAAAAGAGAGGGGAAGAGAGAAAGAAAGAAGGAAGAGAAAGGAAGAGGGAGGGAGAGAGAAACAAGGAAGGGGAGGAAAGAGAAAGGAGTGGAAAGGGAGAGGGAGAGAGGAAGGGGGAGAGGGAGAGAGATAGAGAGATAGAAAGAAAGCCTTCAGACTGTGTGAAAATGTGAGGACAGGGAGCAATGTTTGGTCACGTCAGGTGTTAAGTGAAAGTACAGGCTTCATCGCCCCACCAGTTGTATGAGGACATCTCCTTCCTCCATTTTTTAGTGATGGTCAACTTAGTAAGATCATTTGACTCACTAACTATTGTATCAGGCAATCAAGAGATCGAAAACTGAGTGTATAAAGAAATTTATGACACTGAGCAATACAGCAGGGACTGTGGTGTGGGCAAGGAGACCAATAAAGTACTAGCGCGCAGATGCTCTGCGCAGGTAAAGCTAGTTAACAATTAAAACATTTTAAACAGTTTTTAAAAACCCTGGAAAACCAGGCCAAACATTTACAGTTTAAAAACCCTGGAAGGCCAGGCCAAACAGATAGTTTTTAAGGGCTCTCCTGAGGGCCAATAATTTATTTATTTAAAATACTTTTATACTACCCCAAACCTATGTCTCTGGGCAGTTTACAACAGAACAAAATAAATGACAACAAGAAATTAAAAATATTAACTAACACAATAAGTGACAGCAGAAGATTAAAACATTAGAACAATTTAAAATTCAGATCACGGATTTCTGCGGGGAGTGCATTCCACAGCCCAGGAGTGGCTATAGAGAAGGCCTGCCTCTGAGATGTGCTGGTGGTAACTGAAGACGGACCTCCTCAGATGACCTTAACACGCGGTGGGGATAGTGCATAAGGCAGCACTCTTTAAGGTAACCCAGACCTAAGTACAGTTATAGTTCTTAATGGTATAGAGATAATGTTTATAACTATAGACTCATACAGGACTGTGCAATTTTGGCCTTCTGGCTGTTGTTGAACTACAACTGCCATCATCCCCAGTCACAGTGGGCAATAGTCCGGGATGATGGGAATTATAGTCCAACAACGGCTAGAGGTTTGACGTTGTGCAGCTTTGGACTAATGCAATCAGAGCTTAGAAATAAAAAGACACAGAAATAAGAGAAATTTTTGTCTAATAATCACAGATTTGTACATCATCATTTGAGTTTTAGGTATTGGGATATGTCCCCTTCTGATTCCAGTAAATCAGAATTTGTTCACCCAGGCTTTTAATTAGATATTGTTTTAATAGTTTTAACTTTTTAAGTTTTAATTGTTGAAATATGTTAATCTTTTTATTGGTTATTTTTATTGTCTTGTCAACTGCTATGCTAAATAAATAAAATAAAATAAAATAAAGTTACTATTAAGGGTGCAAGGCCACTTTTTCTAGTCATTTGTCAAACCCAGTGGATAAATATTTGCTGAATGCTATCCAAGGCTCAAGAGAGCATCATTATGATCCTGCAGAACCAATACAAAGGCATAATCAGATGCAAGCAGATCAGTCCAGTCTGAGGACCCATCACTCCTGATTTTATGGAGCACTTATCCAGTTCCATCTGCATCCCATTATAAAAGGGGCACAGTTTTTATCAAGGGTGAAATGTTTTCATGCGTCATTAGTCTGTTCTGAGATGGGATTGGTTTTGTGACATATGAAGGGACTTCATGCTTGAACATGGATAGAGTGAGATACTTGAAGGAGTGAATTGAAATTCAAATATATATACACATTTCCACAAATATCTTATCTTGGTGATTAACACTTGTTCCCTGACTGCCCACAGGTTCACTTTGTTTGCATAGTGCAAATCAAAAGAGAAGATAGTGCACTGTTAAATTTAGCAGCAGAATATATGTGCTGTTGCCCCTTCCTTTTCCCACCTCCTACAGAAAAACGTTTGCAGCAAAGCTGCCTAAATGAAACTGGAAAGAAAAATATAGCTCCTGAAAAATAATGATAGCCTCCTAGAGAACGATAAAATGTGTACATACTACATAATAAATGGAGATGAACTGACCTAAATTACAGGCATGTTGTAGGGCTTACTGAAATAAGGCATGTCAAGTCCTTTACACATTACAAGTATTACAAAAAGGCATATATGTTATTACCATCACCACCACCATCACCATCACCACCACTACCGGCTTAGAAATCTGTTCTGCAACAACTTGCAGAGTGGTAGCCATATTAGGCTGTCACAGCAAACACAGAAAAGAGTTGTGGCATCTTAAAAACAGATGTATTTGTGGACTAGAGCCTTTGTGGACTAGAGCTCAGCTCACTTCCTCAGATGCATAAAGTATTGTCCTCAGTTGGTCGGCATATATACATGGGTAAAGAGAAAAAAGTGTAAATGGCATGAAATGCAAGTGTAGCCTGCCTGTGACAAGTCTATGTACAGCTTAAATACAGTATACACAAAATAACATCGTGCGTATCCAGGAATTTTAAGACCAACAAAAGGAAACACTTTTTTACACAGCACTTAAACAACCAATGGAATTCTCTGCCATGGGATGTGGCGAAGACCACCAGCTTCACTGGCTTTAAAAGGGGCTTAGACAAATTCACAGAGGACAGGTCTATCAATGGCTACTAGTCTGGTGGCTATAGGCCATTGCCAGCCTCAGAGGCAAGATGCTTCTAAATACCAGTTGCACAGGAGCAACAGCAAGAGAGCGGGCATGCCCTCACCTCTTGCCTGTGGGCTTCTCAGCAGCATCTGGGGGGCCACTGTGTGAAACAGGATGCTGGGCCTTGGGTCTGATCCAGCAGGAGTGTTCTTATGTTATCACTGTGATGCAACAGTCACTTCAGATGAAATTTTCACCAAAACAATTGGCACTGGAGTACAGTCAGCCCTCGCCAACCACTAGGGTTCTGTTCTGGCAAAACCTCGCAGTTGGCGAGGCATTAAAGGTCGTACTGGTTTTTAAAGCACAAAACCACACAAAACAGAATCCAGACTTGTTCTAGTAGGAGTTCTGAAATCTATTTATAGGAATACAATACTCCATGTTATTTGAAAAGATTTTTCCACTGCTGACTGAAAGCCACAATTTCATTGGATTCCCTGAGACAGTCTGACTGTTGGCAGCAATAGAGAGCTAATATAATATAAAGTCAATACCCTTCCTAGAAAAGAATGTCCTTGGCTTATGGAGCCCAAGTTGTCATGGAAGAAACAATTTAAGGATTGTTAAAATTAAAGCCTGTGGAATGATGAATTCTCCAATACACTTGAAGCTATAAGAAAACTTCTTGGCTTTGAAGGAGGAAAAACTAATCTCAGAAGACTTTTGTTAGTTGTACAGTCAGGGACATAAGTGGCAGCTAAAGAAAGTATTTGTGCCAACACTGAAAAGCAGTAGTGTTGTTCTGTAAAGGTAAAGCTTGCCCTCAAATTGGTGTTGACTCCTGGCGACCATAGAACCATGTGGTTTTCTTTGGTAAAATACAGGAGGGGTTTACTTACCACTGCCATCTCCCACACAGTAAGAGATGATGCCTTTCAGCATCTTCCTATATTACTGCTGCATATTCTGGGAAACACACCAACAGGGATTCATACCAGTTTCCAACTAATGCAAACAAAGCCTTTTATTGCACATTTTGCTGGGAAGAAACACAGAGTCCAACTCAAAGGCCACACATCCATCCATCCATCCATCCATCCAGCTATCATATCATATATATAATTCTCTAAGGCATACCTGTGGATAATCCCGTGGGTGGCAACTCTTGCAAGAATTTGCGAGCAGAAGCACCTGATTTGGCAGTGGGGATTCCATATGCAGATAGGGAGGAGGAGCCTGTGATGGTTAAGGTCAGTTGGAATGCAACTGTTACTAGTAGGAAGCTGTTCTTGATTGTAGAGGAGAAACGTGTGTGTGTGTGTGTGTGTGTGTGTGTGTGTGTGTGTGTGTGTGTGTGTATAGGAGAGGAGAGAGGTATGTGTATATAGGAGAGGAGAGCTGGTCTTGTGGTAGCAAGCATGACTTGTCCCCACAGCTAAGCAGGGTCTGCCCTGGTTGCATATGAATGGGAGACTTGGTTTCAAGTTCCCTCCCTGGCTTCTCCAAGATAGGGCTGAGAGAGATTCCTGCCTGCAACCATGTTCATTCATATATATATATATGCAGGCAGGGGTCTGCAAAGTGAGGGGCAGCTGCCATTGTGTGAATTAGATGAGGAAACAAGGTAAATAAGATCTGTTAACTCAGGAAGGCAGAGAGAGAAGGGTGGGGAAGAAAGGGAAAGAGCGAGTGAAGAAGAGAGAAAAAGAAGGGAGGGGAAGAAAGAAAGAAGGAAGGGCGAGGGACAGGCCCAAGTCTGTCAGCGGCCTGAGTGGAACGAGCGGTCATGGCGGTGTCAGTAGCAAGGAAGGACCCGGTCAACCACTGCTGCTGCTCCTGTGGGAAGGAGCAGGAGCGGGGCTTGGGTAAGGGTGGGGAGGTCACTGGGGACAGGGGGCTGCAGCTTGGCCAATAGGTGCCAGCTACACTGCAGCCACAACCAGAAGGGATGAGGGGGATGGAAGCAACCGGTTGGAGGAGGAGGAGCAGCAGGAGTGCAGCTCAGGTGAGGGTGGAGAGATATCTGATGTGAGGGGGGCTTTGGCAAGAGATGAGGAGAGCAATCAAGTACTAGCGCGCAGATGCTCTATGCAAGTTAAGCTGGTAGTGTAAAGTGCTACCTAAAGTCATCGTAATGAGCACTCATAAATCAGTATTTTTTTAAAAAAACTCTGTGATAGTTCATAGACTACTCGCAGGGTTTCTTAACCTTGGGCCCCCAGATGTTGTGGGACTACAACTCCCAGAATCCCCAGACATGGCCTTTGTGACTGGGGATTCTGGGAGCTGTAGTCCAACAACATCTGGGGACCCAAGGTTAAGAAACCCTGGGCTACTGGTATAATTAAAGTTCACTGAATGTGCATTGGTTGCCATTAGTAAAACATAAAGCCATCTATCCCAGTAGTGCCACAAGTCAAATCTAGAATATGAACTATTATAGAGATATGAAGAGCTGGTCTTGTGATAGCAAGCATGACTTGTCCCCTTAGCTAAGCAGGGTCTGCCCTGGTTGCATATGAAAGGGAGACTAGAAGTGTGAGCACTGTAAGATATTCCCCTCAGGAGATGGAGCAGCTCTGGGAAGAGCATCTAGCTTCCAAGTTCCCTCCCTGGCTTCTCCAAGATAGGGCTGAGAGAGATTCCTGCCTGCAGCCTTGAAGAAGCCGCAAGCAGTCTGTAAAGAAAATACTGAGCTAGATGGACCAATGGTCTGACTTAGTACATGGCAGCTCCTATGTGCCTATGAGATACTATGACATAGGACACACTGGCCAACATTCACACTAAAAAAGCTCTGGTGCTGCTAACCCTAAAGACCTTCTACTAGAAGAGCTGTGATGCCAACCGGAGCATTTTCAGAGGGGACTGATATACAGAATGGGTCTCTGCCACTGCACAGCTTCTTGAAGTGTTTCTTATATTTATTTTTTCCTTCCCCACTGCAGGAACACGCAGACCTTTTAAAGGGGGTTAAAAGGACTTCACACTTTTTAATCCCTTAATAGATAGAAGGGAAAGTGAAATCTTTTTGACCACAAAAACATAAACATTTAAAGTATCTTCACTTTTACTAACTGTGTGCTTCTGCAATGAGGAAGACAAAAACGAATATAAAATCAAAAGAATGTCCTTTTTCCTCCATGTGCGAGTGGAATGATGGTCCTGGGAGGGCTTCAGATCCAGAATGTTTTGTAAAGTTCTGACTTGAAACAAGTCAGTTTTAGCCCTTTTTTCTATTTTTCGTACCCCCTGCAAATCAGAGAGATTACCCATAGCCTTGATAAACAACACAGGGTCCTGCCAATGTGGACTTCATGTGTGCCAGATTTCATAACTGTATGCCCATCCATTCAAGAGATATTAAGCGGGGGGCGGGGGAGAGGGGAGGTTATGCTGTTACCTGTTTTCATGAAGGCAAAGGGCATTTTCCTCCGCATACCAGTGGAATGATGGTCCAAGGGGGATCTTCCATTTCAGTTGTAAAGTTCTGGCTTGAAACAAGCAGCAGAAAATATGGCCCTGTTTCACCTTTGTTGCAGTCACTGCATTGGTTGCCAGTTCGCTTCTGGGTCCAATTCAAAGTGCTGGTTATCACCTATAAAACCCTTCTGAGTTTGGCGCCTGTGTGCCTTCAGGACCACCTCTCCCGTCCAACTTCGTCCCACCCTGTGAGGTCATCTCAGGTGGGCCTTCTCAGAGTTCCAGACCCAGGGGAGGTATGTGGGGCCCAGGCTCATGGGAGGGCCTTCTCTGTTGTAGCCCCCTCCTTATGGAACACCCTGTCTTCTAATGCCACCTCCCTTCTGTCCTTTAAGAAGCTTTTGAAAACTTATTTATTTTGCCAGACTTTTAGTTGTGTGTGCATGTGCCTGTTTTCCGCCTTTTCTCTTCTTTTTTGTGGTTGTTTTAATTTATGTAAACCACCTCAAGTCTATGGAAGTCAGGCAGTCAATACATTCACTAAATAAATAAATAAATATTACAATTTTAAACAGAAATCTCAAAAATTCACCACAAATCAAGGGATTCACCAATTCTCCTCAAATTCACTACAGTGGGCCCTGAACCCCCTTGCCACATATGTGGCAAGTTATAAGGCTCTAGGACCAGCCACTGTTTTTTGGTGTATCCCCCCGATTTCTCCATTCACCTCTATTGGGGGGGGGAATCCTATTCTGTTTTGTGAATTCCAAAATTCCAAAGTAATTAATTTTGATATTTAAGAATTAATTCTGATGTTACTGATCCAATTAAAAAAACAGGTGATTTTACCAATTTGGGGCAATTTTGGATAAAACCCAAATTTTCTAATCCGAATTTGCATAGGCCTATTGTTTATAGTGGCTGGCAGCAGCTCTCCAAGTTTTCAGGGAGGAGACTCTCCCAGCCCTACTTGAAGATGCCAGGAAGTGAAACTGAGACCTTCTGCATGCAATGCAGATGCTCTACTACTGAGCAATTCAGTGTTCAATTAATGCTCTATTGAACTGGTGTTCAATTAGCGCTTTAAATAACTGTAGATCATTTATAGAACCAGACGGGTGGGAAGAAAGAAGAAAACCAGTAGTTTTCATTGTTACACACAATACTTGATGTTTGTACAGTATGCGGTTCCATGCACACCTCTACCAGCAAGCTGGGAAGACATGGAACTTAATCAGTGGATTAATGTTCATATAATCATACAACTTACACAGCTATGTAAAAAATACAACACTGAACCAGAAGCATGCACAACTAGCTCCGCCAGCATGGTATAGTGGTTAGAGTGCTGGACTAGAACCGGGGAGACCCGAGTTCAAATCCCCATTCAGCCATGAGACTTGCTGGGTGACTCTGGGCCAGTCACTTCTCTCTCAGCCTAACCTACTTCACAGGGTTTTTGTGAAAGAGAAACTTAAGTATGTAGTACACTCCTTGGAGGAAGAGTGGGATATAAATGAATAATAATAATAATAATAATAAACGTATTAGTCATTCCAGACTTAAGTCCAACGTTCCCTTTAATAGGGATTCCTATTAAATTCCCTATTGGCTGGGAATTGTGGGAGTTCCCTGTTACACAGAACACAAATTAGGTGCAATCTAAACTCAAGAACATAAAAAGAGGATCAGACCAAGGGTCTATCTAGACCAGCATGGTTTTCATGGATTCCAGTGGTTTTCAGACAGGTGAGTCTGGAGAGCCCACAAACAGGTCACGTAGGTAACAGTGTCACCCATCTTCTTTTTTAATTTTTTAAAATTGTTTTAGTAAAATTAAGATATAAATGGCAAGCTAAAAGGAAGAAACATTTGAAAAACATATACATAGAAGACATACAAAGATCATAGTGGATTGCCAAAATAAGTAAGTAAAATTATTTTAAATACCCCCCCACACACACACACACACACGCCGTCTTTTGGTTATAAGATTGGGAGTGAAACTATATAGAGTAAACTGTTGAGCTTTACAGCGCTGAGTACCAGTTGTAGGGGAGTAACAGCACGAGAGAGGGCATGCCCTCAATTCTGCCTGTAGGCTTCCAGCGTCATCTGGTGGGCCACTGTGAGAAACAGGATGCGGGACTAGATGGGCCTTAGGCCTGATCCAGCAGGGCTGTTCTTATGTAAGCTATATAATTTGGAAACAGGTTACAAAAGTTCTTAATACCATTTATAGACGTGCCAAGCACAGACACAATTCAATGATGAAAAGTCATGTACCGGGTCATTTCCAGCTTCTACATATAGCCAATAATTGTTCCATCTACAGGTAAGCCATTTAGTGTGATGGTGCAAGGTGTCTGGTTTCAATATCAAAGAAATCCATCAACATGACAGGCCAAAAAATATGCCCCTTTGTTTTCCAGTTTATTCCTATTATGAATTTGTCTGATATTGATGGTTAAAAATATTTTTTTTTCTGTGAAGAGGAAAGTTGAGTTCATGGAGGTAAATCTAGATAGAAGGTAATACAAGGGGTTTAGGTCAAAGTGAGCATCTATTTTTTCTTAAAGGTGATTAGGTACACCCTGATGCAGAATTTGAATACCAATTGGCAAGCCCACTACTGGTTATAGAAAGAGCCTTTTCTATTGCATTTTTCCAGCATTTTGAGTTGGATGCTGCTAGCATATTTGGGGCTAGATGCCCCAAATATGAGTACTTTATATGCCCCTTCTTTAATGTCCAGAGAGTGGGATCTTAAGGAATAAGAGCTCCACATTAGAAGCCAGTCCTCATCCCCAGTTTGTGAACCAAGGTTCTTGTTCCTTCTATCTCTATAGGAGGGCTTAGAAGATCTTTAGAAATCTAATAAAATAGAGTATAGTTGCACAGGAAGACCCCTCTAAAATGTTGTTTTATACATAATTAATTTTTTTAAAGGTTTTAGCCGTATGAGATTTTTAAAACATGTCTTAAATTAGGTATGTAATTTGAACTAGTTCTAACCAGGGAAGGTGAGGGTCATTGGTTTTGTTTATTATTTCTTGAGAAGAACGAATTTTATTTTCGTTCAGGAACATAATTTTTTTTGTGTTAGACCTACTTTTTTCCAGTGTAAGAAGGAATTAACCTCTTTCCCTGGAGGGAAGAAATCTTGCCTGAGAAATAAGGTTATAGGGGAAGGTAAAAGGACTAGTATACTCTCCTCCCCCCCCCCCCCGAGTCCCATACTTTAAGAAGGCTAAAGAGAAAAGAGTTATGAGTAATTGCTATAGGTCTGTTGCTAGGTTTATGCCACAGAACTTCATCGATGTCATATGGATAACAGAAGAAATTTTCAATATGTGCCCATGGCACGTGGTTAAAGAGAAAGCTATAATTTTGGAAGAAAGGGAAGGGAAGTTGCTTCATAATATATTTTCAGATTTGGGTACTTCAAACCTCCTTGGTTCATCTCTTTTTGTAGAACAAATCTTTGGATTCTGAGTTTCATGTCTCAATATGAGGTTTGTTGCATATCTGGATCTGAACCAAGGTTTGTTGCCATGTCTGGATCTGGGTGTAAAGTATAGAGATTGGGATAGTTTGAAATAGAATTCTAGGAAGAAGAATCATTTTTACTAAGTGAATTACTTATATCCAAGAGAGATTTAAGAAATTCCAGCTACTGAGGTCCATTTTGATTCTTTGGAGTAGAGGTTTGTAGTTTATATCAAGGAGCGAGTCTCCACTGCATGGAATCCAGACACCCAGGGACTTCCATTTTTTAGGGACATGTTTGAATTGGGTAAGACTCAGTATGTGGTCCTCTTCATCTTGTGGGATGTTGTAAATTGCAAATGTAGATTTGTTAATGTTAGTAATGAAGCCCAAGGGTAGTTTGTATTGGTCCAGAATGCTAAGAAGGGCTGGAAATGATTTAAGTGACTTGGAAAGGTAAAGGGTAACATCATGAGCATATAGGCTAATGTTATGCTTCATACTGTTTATAGACAGACCAGGGATATGAGGAGACGATCTAATAGCATGTGCTAAAGGTTCGATGGAGAGTTCAAATAGCAACTCTTTGGATGTTTATCACTTCTGATTGTAGGCCATTGAGTAGCAGTTTCACCATGGAAGAGTCATAAAGTAATTTGATAATTCTTTGGAAGTTAGGGCCAAATCCAAGAAGTTCCAGTAGGCAGTGCAGAAGTTTTGTTTCCAATCTAACGCTTTCTCGGCATCCAGATTCAGAGTTACCAAAGATATTTTATGGATACTAGCCCAATTTATGACATTTATGGAACTTCAAGTGTTGTCTGATAGGTGTACATGAGGCATAAAGCCTGTATGATCGGGGTGTATGTATTCTCCAATAAAAGTATTGAGTCTCTTGGCCAAGATTGAGGTAAGTAGTTTAACATCTTGGTTGAGCAGCAAGTGGGGTCTGTAGGAGCTTGGGTTCATATGGTCTTTATCTGATTTAGGAAGGACTATAAAAAAGCCTCTTTCCAATGCCCCCCCATTCTTTGCCCCTAACAACTGGTGTTGCATCTGAACATGAAGGTTCAGATTTAGCAATCATGCTTAATAGGCATTGATAGACAGAAGCTCATTACTATAACTTGATTTTAAGATCACCCAGGCAAGTGGTGATCACCATGTCTTCTGGCAGCTAATCCCACAAGTTAATAAACCATTGTGTGAAGTAGTACTTAGCCCAAAATAAATTAGTGTTTCATCACAGAGAATGTGCTCCAACCCCATGAATATTTAGATCGCTCTTTTCTGTACCTGTCTCAGTTCTAAGATCTCTTTAGAGTTGGATGGACCAAAACTATTCCCAGTATTGTGAATATACCTGAACCTCAGATTTCTATAAAAGAATGTTATGTACAAATAGTACACAACCAAGTAGTACAGAATAGTACTTCTTTTTAAAATCAAAATAGTACTTAAATACCAAGAATCTGCTCTCAAATAGTACTTAACACCAAGAATCTGCTCTCAAAACTTTGTGGCAGCTCCAAAGCAAATTCTGATGATTTGCTGTTAGAAAAAATAAAGAAGTATCTATGGCAATCGAGACGGTGTATTGTAACCTATAAACAGGAATTTTAAGACCAGTGGCAGCCCATTGGCATTCTAAGCCTGCTCCCATGTATGGTACTTGATACTGCTAGTATCAAGCACTATAGCATCCAGCAAGATGTGAAATGTAATAAATAAATAATAAATCAATGTCACAAGACAATGCCAACACTTCCAAATTATTGATATTGTCTTGGGTTCTAATTTAAAAACTCTAATAAATATTCTAAACCTAAATGCCACTAATGAGGGTTTCCAACTAAAATTAAATAAGGCATTCTGATAACATGGCTTGGGAAATTGAGTCTTAGACTGAAATCCACATACCTGTGAAATGAAAAGCAAAATTAGTCGTCATGGAAGATAGCAAGTTACATTGAAAAAGAAGCTAGAATTAATTTCCATTAGCAACTATTAACCAGAAGAAAAATCAGAGTATTTAATCAGATGGCTTAACTGTTCAACAAAAGGAAACTTCCAGTCGCCGATTTTAATCCCAGGTCTGTTGTATATACCGCTGTACATCGTACCAGCATTTGCTGTGGTAGATACCGTAAAGCTGGGGTAGTCAACCTTTGGCACTCCAGCTGTTGTTGAACCACAACTCCTATCTTCCCCAGCCATAATAAAAAACTGTGGCTGGGCATTATGTAGTTCAACAACAGCTGGAGTGCCAAAAGTTGCCTACTCCTGCCATAAAGTGTGAAAGGGTGATGCATGTCTGTAAATACAGAGCAAGCAAGAAGACATTAGGACCTTAGAGAGGTCTGAGAGAGTTTGGAAAAATGTCTCCCATTCACACTTTACAGTGTTCACTACAGCAGCCCCTGCTGTCCATGCAGAAGATATACCTGCTTGATAACTTACCTAACTAGCGTGGAACATGCATAACAAGCCTACTTCCAATATAAACGTGGTGCAGATAGTAACTACATCATAGATATATACAGAAATGTAATGTGAAAAGACTTCAGCTTTGATTTTGTAACTTTACATTAGATTTTTTAAAATGAAAAATTGCATATTTCTATTTCAGAATTCAGTTTAAACTTCTAATCTTCCTTTTATAGCCACTCTTTTTTGCAGGAGGCAGGGGAGAAGCTATACAGGGACATCGAGTGAAAGGCATTGGTGTACTGAAAATGAACAAACTGAAACATTAAATTTGCATAAGAATTGCAGTTTGTCTTGAGAATTCTCAGTTGCAGAGGGGAAATTTCAATATGTGAGAGAACCACAGCATGACTTCAACATCAAAAGCCAGAAAAGGGAGGTTGAGTATGACCCCAGATGCCTATTTATATAAGAAAACACATATTCCTCTTTTTATCTTAATAAGGGTAGAAAACTGTCTCTATACATTAGTGGGGAAATCAGTTCAGTTCTAGTATGGAAGATCCACTCTATTTTTGGCTCTGCTCTTGTGGCAACAAATGCAGTATTATCCAAATCAGCTCCCTCAAATTTTCCAAATTTACTATAAACACACCCTTGTGGTGTATTTTCTTGTTTGTAATCCCTGTAGCTTGACTGCAGAAATCTTGTAGAAACATGGTCTGAGTGTTTCCATTTAACCCCACATAACTGCAGCTAAAATCATATAATTTGCCTCTGAGCTATTAAGAAAGTTGAGGTTTTAATGTACTGCTGAGTATTAGGACAGTTTTAAAGAGCACAGGCCCCAATTCAGCTGAGGTTCATCATGACTATATTCCACTGAAACTGATGGGACTAAAGTAAATTTTAACTAACAATGCATTGGTTTCAATGGGACAGGAATGCCTACATTTAGAGCCATTATGCTTTTTTTTTAGGTTCTCATGAAAAACTATAAAAAGTGATAGTGGTCCAATTGATCCCTTAGTATACCATTCAGATGGGTCATGGTGTATTGGTGACCAATAGGTCATGATTTTAATATTAAGTAATGCAAAGGGAAATCTTGGTAACAGGTCTAGATTGAGCAGGTTTTCCTGGAATGTTCAAGGGCTTTGTTGAATGGCCTTATTTATAGAACAGCAATCCAATTATTTATTTATTGATGAAAGTGCCTCAGCCATGTGTCTTCACTGAAAGATTGGTATGGGTCTCAGATTTCCCAATTGTTAATGCAGAAAACCTTTGTTAATTTATTGGTGGCGCAATGGTGGCGCAGTGGTAAAACTGCCGCCCTGTAACCAGAAAGTTACAAGTTCGATCCTGACCAGGGGCTCAAGGTTGACTCAACCTTCCATCCTTCCGAGGTCGGTAAAATGAGTACCCAGAATGTTGGGGGCAATATGCTAAATCATTGTAAATCGCTTAGAGAGCTTCGGCTATAAAGCGGTATATAAATGTAAGTGCTATTGCTATTGCTATTATTACAAACTCAGAGGCACTTAACATCTGTGTGACAAATCACAAGTATTTTATGTGGCTCTGTTCTTATTTGGAATGTCTTTAGGCAGCTGGAAAACACACACAAAAAGAGCATCAGGCTATTTTAAAGTGACTTCTGATTGAACCATGATTCTAAATGAATTCTGCACATCTCACATCATCTGATATAAATATTTAAACTAGTTTATGTCTACAACCAATGAAACTGCAGTTGGACACTTTTCATAGAAATATGTTTCTCAATGCTGTTGCAAATTCTATATCATGGACGGGCTACGTACAATAATTTGCATGGCAGGGCTGATATTTACATGACACAGAGATGACACAGAGTAGCCTGGAGGAAACGACTGCAGCGGCTATCCTGGTCACAGGATAGCATTGTAGTGCAGAGGAATTTGCAACTAATGTCATCAGTAGAAGAGGCAAATGCCCCATTACAGAGAAAATTGCACTGACTACACTGTGACACTAGCAATTCTTATGACCATAAGAGAAGGAAGCATCCTGCTTGAAAGATAGCTAACAGGTGCAAACAGAGCATCTATTAGGAAGTCTTCCCAACACCCTTCACATGACCAAAGAGTGCCCTGTTGGCAGGGACAAAACTGGCAAAAGGAGACTGAAGGGTTGTTCACATGATCAAAAACAGTTTGGGGAGCTGTGAATGCTCCTGTCACAGCCTGGTCTGCACCAGCCCTGTGAGCTTAAGCTTCACTGCTGTCACCAAGTAGACTTTTATATTTCCTCTGGATGTGTGTAGTGAAACAGCCTTCCAAACCTCAATTTCATTCAAAGCTAGGTAGTGTGGAAAGGCTTCTAAGCATGGGGTAGGGAAAACAGACAGAGGCTACACATTAAAAAAAAAAGCAATTTTACTTTCAAACATTTCAATTCAAAACAGTAGTTCTTTTGGAAAATTTAGTACAAAGAAACAGCAGCCACAAGGAACAAATAAAATATGAGAAAAATGCAACCAGTCTAACCTGCACCTAATACTGTGCCTTAACGTAAAGTCCTTAACAGGAGTTTTCTTATAAGCACCTCCAATCAGCTTCTGCAACAAGCCTGGCTTTTCCTTCCCCTTTCTCAGCTTCAGGTCTTGATCTTCCTTTCCAGAACTGGAGATTCAATTCCAGACTGGTCCTTCATCTACTTTGAGTTCAGTTCTCAGGAGAGTTTTCTGCCCAACTCTCCCATTGATTTCCCGGCTCTAATTTCAGCAGCTCCTCTCAGCTCTTCTTCCCTTGCTCTCCCAGATTCCAACCAACTTGAACTGACTTCAATTCTTCAGCTGTCCCACTTTTCAACTAACCCTCTGCTACAGGCAAGCCTCCTTTTATTCTCCTTTCCCCCTCCAAATTTCTCTAAACCAACCAATCAGGGCAACTCAAGTTCCCTCCACTATTTTAAAATATACCCAATCAAATCAAACCATCTCTTCCCTCCAAAGGTTAAGTAAAAACCTTTTCCCTCCAACCCAAATTGCAGAACAGGAGCTGTGAGCTTTTGACCCCTGCACAGCCTTTTAACACTGAACATAGGGAGTAAGCAAATACATATGCAGTATAGAAATCTGAAACAAAAAGAGGAAGTTTAGGCCTCATTCCTTCATAGTTCTCTATTTTCAGTCATGTGTGAGCGAAACATGAGGTAGGAGGTAGGGAACTTGATTGTCTGCTAAGCCCCAATTGGTTAGGACAGTTTTTCCTCCTACTTCTTTCACAAGCTGGGGAAAGAATCTGGGTAGGGCATGCTCATAGTACCCTGTTGGGGCTTAGCAGATGATCCAGCTCCCCACTTCCTACCTGATTTTTCACTCAGGAATGGTCGAAAATCGGGAGCCCGCACAGCTTCCAAAACTGGGTAGGACACTATTCACTATTGAGCACATGAATAGCCCTTGAGATTCTCAAAATGATACTACCCTCAAAGCAATCCCATCAACAAACGTCATTAACTTTTCCATTTCAATGGAAAAGCAGCTAATAAATGTAACAAACAACCTGTACATGGTCTTCTCACCTGTAAGTGTGAAAAGCAAGCAAAGCCATGAGCACAATACCAAGGAATAGGAACTACTGTATAAATATTCTGGAACTTACTTAGTGTCCTTACAGGGCCCAGAAAACAACCACTTTCAGCAGAATGGCACTTGACCAACCAAACTAAAGATGCGAAAAGGTTGAAATCTTAACTAACTTAAATTCAAGACTCCAACTCTCAGAACACATAATGCAAACACATAAGCTATAAGATATGTTTATGCTAGAAAACATCAAAAATATGAAGCAAATTAGACACAATCACTCATTCCATCGTGTGATATTCAGGTTCAAGATGAGTCATTAAAAAATTGATTGCTTAATGATAACTTCAAAACTCAGTGTATTACTTGCCATTGAACCTGTTGCAGTTCACAACTAAACATGAACTCCACAAATCCATAGAGAACTGAAGCTTTTCAGATATTTAACGTTAGCATCAGAGATTCAAAAAATCAGCGGAACTATCTCTTTGGAAGGCCAGTTCATTAACACCTATTTTGAAAAGCTTTTTATTTATGTAAATATCACAATTGCTGTAGAGCAGTGTAAAGATACCTAAACAACACAAATCAAACTATTGCAGCCTCTGGGGCAACAACTAGATCTTTTAAAGTACCCTTTAAAGCTTTTGTTCTCATCATGCTTACTATGGATCTTGTATGCAAGAAGTTCTTTATTCTTCAGTGCATATCGTTGGCTGTGTTTGATCTCCAGGGAACTGACATGACCTGTGGCCTGCTATTCAGGCAGTTGGCTAGAAACTTGACACGCTTGCTGATGAATCCAGAGCAAACAGATCCTGTCATTTGAAGATGTGAATCTCCCGGGATGATTCATTACAACAAATGCTTCAAGAAGTGCATGAGGGCATTATTTTCTTTTTAAATGACAAATCCCAAAGGTTTTACTTCAGGCATAGTATTGGAGTGCAAGTGCATGGGCATCCTTTATTCTTAAATGCTTAAATTAGCCCCCAAATGTTCATGAAAGCAGTGGCCCCCTAGTAACTTCATATAAGAAAGCAATATTAGGGGTTTTTTTTAACAGTAGGTATATAGCTCCTACTATTTATTTCTGACATGAATATGCTCTGAATTGGATTGAAGGTTGACAAAAGATTAAAAGCTGATAGGTCTGAGAGTGGAGCTCTTCAATTACTCACAGAAGAAATCAACAAAAATGGTGGCTTATCATTTCTTCCATAGCTTCTCAGCTTCTCAGAGTTACAATACTTTTTGGTTTGTAGAGCAATACTCTTCGGCTGCAATTCTATGCACAATTAGCTAAGAATAAGCTCTATTAAGCAGTATGGAACTTACAAGTGCACATCCACAGAACTGCTCTGTTAGGCTGTAATCCTATATACATTTACTATAGTGCAATGCCTGATTAGCTCAATGGGATTTACTTCTATGTATATAGGCACAGAACAGGGCAGTTAGTATGTACTTGGCTTTTCTGAGGAGGCAATTGGACAGTTGACTACTATTAAGCAACAAAGTGTGCAATCCTAAAGACATTTGGAAACAATGAGAGTAACATGGTGCCTGCATGCTGTTTTAAGGAAATCTGCAACAGCCCACCTCCACAACAATCTTTTACATGCACAGCAACCCCCACAAGTTCCTAAAGACAAGGTTAGACTGTGCAGAATTCAGGCCACTGAATTTGGAGGGACTTTATCGTACATATTCACAGAATTGAACTGAAAGTTTTGCAATGATGGCCTGGTTCAGACAATCCAACACACTGTGGTTTTTTTGGACTGCAAACTAGCTGGGTGCCCACATGATTCCCTTCCCTTTCCCACCTCCCCTTACACATCTAGCTGAATTCAAAGCTTCTTGGTTCCACAGTTAATAATGACTAAACCAGGAAACTGTGATATATGCAAACCATATAAATCATGATCGCAAACCAGGATCAAACTTTGTTTGCAATCCTGGCTTGTAGGAATTGCCTAAACCACAGTTTACCAATTCCAACATCACAGGAAACTATGGTTTAACAATCCAGGAAATTTTGAATTCAGCTAGACATGTAAGTAGAGGAGGAAAGGGAAGCATTCTAGGAAGGGAGAGTGCTTATGAATATAGCTCATTCATGACCCAACAAAGTATGGTTTGTTTGTATTGTCTGAAACAGGCCACAATATTCTGCAAAGTCATCAGTCTCAAGCTACTATATAAATACTGTGTGACTTCATAGATAAAAAATGTGCAGGTAATAGGTGTTCATATTTGAGATGCTTCACTGACTATTTCTCAGGGACTATTTATTACATTTATATCCCACCATTCCTCACAAGGAGCTCACCTTATATCTGCACAACAATCCTGTGAGGTAGGTTAGCTGAGAGAGAGTGACTGACTCAAGGTCACCTAGTGGACTTAATTGCTGAGCTGCAATTTAAACCCAGGTCTCCCCAGTTTTAGTCTAATCAGCTAACCACCACACCATACTGGCCAGTATTCATTTGATTGTATTACAAAACAGCTTTTTAAAATCCAGTGTGGATATGGCACTTAGTCCTCATTCTGAGGACATATGGTCCTCAGAAATCCAAAAATAATGACCAACAAAAAATTATGTACAATCAGTTTGTCTCTACAATTCTCATACCATATTGCTTGCACCTTAAAAGCCACAACATCAGCAAATGTGTGTGAAGAAAACTGGCCACAGCTACTGATAAACTGATGTAATATCACATCCTGATCCAATAAAATATATCATTGTAACTTGTATGGGGTTCATATCCCACTCCGCCATGGTCTCATTAAAACAGGTTCCTTTCTACATTCCATAGAAATGAATGTATTGCATTTCTATGAATGTATTCATAGGACAGCATACACTTCATACATGGTTCTACCATTCTAGGTACAGTATATGCTGTGAGATCATATAGCAGAGATTACTCTGTGATCTATCACCATTTCAGTTACAATAACTGGTGATATTTAACAGACAAATACTGTTAAATACAGCATAAAAATTACCAGTACGTACTCAGTGGCAAACAGATTAACACAGTATTGCCTAGTAAGCTGAAGCAACAAACAAAATCAATTAAGTTCATCTCTGGAGAACCCAAAAGTACAATTTCATAAACAGAATATGAATATAATCCAAAAGAGAATTCCATGATGGAAGGACTAATGTCATAGCTTCATAATTAATAAAAATGAAACATCTACAATCTGTTCTCACTCAGCAAATAACTCAGTGAAAGCATATACAGTGAGCAATGGAATATAATCACAGAACATTCTGAGGGTTTAAGTACTCTTTGTATGATACTAAATACTTTACCAGCTTCTAAACCCATAAAAGAATTATTTGTTGTGGGGTAGGGCGGGGCGGGGGGGGTGTTGGTAAGTTACATTTGCAGACTGAAAAGGTGTCAACATTGTTGATACCATGCATTAGGATGCTTAATAGCCTACAGGAAATGTATATTATTGCTTCTGTTGTTCCTACATTCCAGTCAATATCTGAATAGCACAGAAGCTGAAAATCCCTAAAAGACAAGATTTTGTACGGTGCTGATTTTCTTTCTAGAGCTCCACACGTTGCCATTGCTCAGTAACAGGGATGCCACCTTGTCCTATCCCAAGCTTCTAAGCCCGTCAAAGGGAGAAGTCACATTGGGGGATGCCTGCTTTCCACTGTCTCTCTTGTTCCCCCCTCTGGCAATCAGGAGAGAAAGGGGACATCAAAATGGCAAGATGGTCACTACGGCTTTGGTCTCCAAAAATGAAATCGACAAAGAAGTATATTCACAAGCAGATACAGTCCCTAAACTGGGCAACCCCACTAGATTGCTGCAAAGATAACATACGGCAGGGCAGCAATACCCAGGGTTGGATTTAAAAGGCAGCACCACCAAGAATCCTCGAATGGCTCTGCTCCATTTTTTGTACAATAAAGTTGGGGAAGGGGGACCCAGCCCCTTCCCTAGAAGAACTGTCCAGCAGGAGCAGTGTTGCCTCCAGTGACAGGAGAGATTCCTCCTGTGTAGTGATGACGGATGCTGCTCTGGAGTGGATCACTCTCTCATGAGAGTGAAAGGCCATGGAGACACGCATGGAGGTTGAATGGCGGCTGCCGCCCAGCCTGGTTATTCGACACAAGCAAGCCATGGAGACAGGGAACCCAGCAACACCTTTCCCTATCATGGTGACTGCTGTGAAGAAGCAGTCCAAGCACTCCCTCTACCAGTCTGGTTGTCCACTGGCATGTATACCACGTTTGTTTCCCCCCGGTATGGCCACCCTACTTTCCTGGAATCACCTCACCCACAATTTCCTGCAGTGGACGATCTGCATACACTGCAGTACCAGTACCAGTTATATTGTTTACCAGAGAAACTAGGGGTCTCACACAAGCAGGGAGGCCTTGATTTGGATGGCCTATCTCATGAAAGTGCAGTCCGATGGAGGCCCAAAGCTCAATGAGCCTCTGGTCCTCCCCAGTGGGCAGGCTATCTCCTGAGGGGACTAATCCTCAGGTGGCAATCCGACACGGTGGCACGAGTGTGCTTGGGTATTCCTGAGCTGCTTTCCTGTGTCTTCCATCACACGAGCATCTTTTATCACAGCGGACCAAACCCCAGGATCCTTTGTCTGCCGCCATATATATTCCCTCCTAGGAAGTCATCATGATCCCTCCCAGGAATAACAAGAAAATAGTACCCCTCTCCATTCCCCCCACCATTGCCAGTAATTGTGCTTGTGTGGGACTGTTTTGCTGCAGGGCGCTTATGAGGGCAGTGTTGGAATTGCTGTCAGGAGAAAGGCTTTAAATGAAATTTAAAGAGATTTAAATGCCCTTTCCCCAGCAAGGTTGGGTGGCCCATCCTGAAACGGCACAATCGCGCTCAGCACACCCCCTTGAAGATTGTGTCCAATGGCTGCTGCCCTGCAGATGTTCTGATGCCTTGACCACAGTCTGGCGATGCGAGCACTACAGACCTTGCTGGGATGCAGCCTTGGTGGACCAGGAAGAGAGAGTGGCACCCCTGCCCTGACACTGGAGACTGTTGGGCTACGGTTGCACAAATATCTGTGATGTGATTCACGGTTACAAAAATTAACCTCAGGTTCATCTACCTGTGGTTTGCAGTTACGTTTGAATGCAACCACTAACTAAGCTGAGAATCCCGGTTAGCATTAACCATGGCTGAACCATGGTGGGCGGGGGGGGGGGGGAGAGAAATTCACAGCAAAGAGGGAATAGGTTTAGGAGGCAAGCCTATAATCCCATTATATACTCCTAATCTCTTAGCCATTTCTAAGAGACTGGGAGTGTTATATCTGCACCAGTCCTTTGGTCTATGGCCCCTTCTGTGAGGACTAAGTTAGCCAAATGTGCTTGCTTCCAATTCCATTAAAAACACTTTCATGAGTTCTTCTCTTCCAATTAGAGCAAGGCCTCTAGACAAACCTAATACTCCCATCAAACAAGTCCATTTTTTCAGATCTTGATTGTACAATCAAAGATAACATAGATACTCAAACAGATTCTCATTCTTTTTAATGGGTCGAAGTTCACGTGTATTTATTTTGATCTGATCAGCTGAGATGTAACTATTTGTTTGGAAGACACATAAGAACAAGGAGGGTTGCTATATAGCCCACTTAGCTGGCTTGACCAGATTGTAAATTTGCCACTCAATGGCCATATAAGGTATTAGCTGGCCCAAGCACTTTGTTTTTATTTTAAAAAATAAGTATCTCACCCTTATAATTCCAGAGCTTTTACAGAAAATGTGCAGGCAGTGTTCTGCCCAAGTAACCCTGCCTTCCATTATTCCAGCCAAAGATGGAAAATTAGCACTATGATTGATACAAAATTGGCCAATAAAAAAACAGAAATATTTGGTCCGAATCTGGGATTGGAAATCAATGTAGCGAAGAATAATATTCCTCTAGACTGGAAGCATTTTCTCATAATCAAAAATAACCTCTCAAAATTATTATAAAATGATTTCTGGAGTATTTTGAGATCATCTTCTCTGTAAGCATCATGCTCTGGTGCATTTTACTCTTATGTTTGTGGCACATTGCAGTTTGAATTGAATTTTTGTCTGTGGGCGGGGGGGCGGGTGACTTGCCTTGCTGTGAGGAACAAAGAGATTGGATTTGTAAACCAATTTAAATTAATATTGACTCTAAAGTACAAGATTGATTTCTCTGACATGATGGTTATGAAATTCGACTTTAGTGTCAAATTCTGCAAATGATAGTATGAAGATGAATGATAACAATCTGCAGGTAGTCACAAAACTATTTTACTGTTTGCAGACCAAAAATTTCAAATTATGTAAAGAACTTTCTGAAACTGTACTATAGATTGTACCTTTTATCACTTGCTACATTTCCACAATTCAGGCAGCTGTTAAAGGCAAGGGAGCCTTGCCAAAAAGACAGGTGACAACCTTCTCAGTTCTGGAGAGTGGACATAGGCAGGTCATTCCATCAGGCAGTCATCAAAGAACAATGCTCTAAAAATACAGACTCTAGTCAGGAAATGAGATGAGGCAATTCAACAGATTTGGTGAACTTGGACAAACGGATATGCATTATTATTTCCTGCAAGGAATCAGTCTAGTGCAGGGTTGGCAAACTTGGAATAGAAAAAAGGAGGGAATGACTCCGTCCCAAAGGTGCTGATAAATTACAATAGGTTTATTCAATATGTCTTGTTACTAATACATTTCAGTAGGTTCATTCAGTATTGCCATATGCATTTTGAGCCAAAAATGCTCAGAGGCAATTCTTACGTAAATAAAGTTCTTCACAATGACTTGTTTATTTCTCAGATTTGGTGAACTTGGACAAACTGATATGGGTTGTCATTTCCTACAAAGACTCAGTCTAGTGCAGGGTTGGGCAAACTTGGCCAAGATCAGAAGTGGGATGTGAGGCTGGGATGTGAGGCTCAGCCTCTGAGGGTTGGGGGTGGCCCGGGTTCTTTGAACCAGTCCACTCAATCGTGGCTCCACCCCTGGCGAGGGGCCACCGCCAGTGGGCTGGACAGGGGCTGTTGGCGTTCTTCCTACACCACCGCATATACAGATCCTTTAAATAGGAGTCTAGACAGAACATTTTGGCTAAACTGATAGGATTAAGTTTCATTATTTTCTTCTCAATACAAAGTGCATTTCTCTGGAAATTGCTGGCAGGGTGCTGCTTGTGAAATGCATGGTATGTAGTACCAACGATAGAATTACTGGGGTGTGGCTTAAAAGTGGATCTTCTCTGTATGTTTTTACTGCAGCACTTACTGTCTTTAGGATAGTCACCTGGGATGTAGGCAACTAAGGCAATGGAGATCCTAGAGAGCCTGATTACTTTTAACTCAGTCTGGAAATGCATCATCCTTAGCGCTGATACAGAAGGAGGGACATGGCTCATTTAAAAATCTAAAGCAACACCATATGACTAGCTTGCAATTATGATGAAACCCAACTGAAATCAATGTGATTTACTCTCAAATAAGTGTGCATAAGTTTGCAGCCTGCTGATTATGAAGTCATTCTATTCTTTCAAACAAAATGAAATTTTTCAAGCTGAAGGAGAGGCTTTGGTTTTAGTGTACAATTGTCAAGGATACAACATATGAGATGTCTGCCATGTTGAATTGGTTTTGGTGACATTGTTACAATCTACGCTGTTGAGGTGTCCCTATGTCCCTATACAGCTGTAGCAAATTTGGTTCACATCAGTTAAGGGATTCACAAGTTAGCTCACTTGTGCCTCAAAAGTTTATGGTTCTGCCATCAGGGTGGATGACATCATCACAAACTACACTACTGAGGTGTCCCTGTGTGTCACTCACTACAACTGTACCTAATTTGGTTCAAATCAGTTAGACAGTCCACAAGTTAGCCCACTTGTGCCTCAAATGTTCACGTGTCCACCATCTTGGATTGGGGTGGATGACATCATCACAAACTACGTCATTGAGGTAACCCTATGTGTCCCTACAACTGTACCACATTTGGCTGAAATCAGTTAAGCAGTTTACAAGTAAGCTCACTTGTGCCTCAAAAGTTTAATGTGTGTGCCATCTTGAATTGGGGTGGGTGACATCATCACAGACAACACCATCGAGGTGTCCCTGTGTGTCACTCACTGCAACTGTATCTGAATTGGTTCAAACTGGTCAGACAGTCCACAAAGTATCCCGCCTGCACCTCAGATGTTCATGCAGCCGTCATCTTGAATTAGAGTAGATGACATCATCACACACCATGCCATTAGGGCACCCCTATGTGTCCCTACAGTTGTAGCAAATTTGGTTCACATCGTTTAGGCGGTTCACAAGTTAACCCACTTGTGCCTCAAAAGTTTACACGTCCGCTATCTTGGATTGGGGTGGATGACATCATTGTAAACTATGCCGTTAAGGTGTCCCTATGTGTCCCTACAATTCTACCCGATTTGATTCATATTGGTCTAGGCGTTGCGAAGTTGATAGGGTTCACACGGACAGACACACAAACAGAATGTCGGGTGATCTCATAAGCCTACTGGAAAGTAGGCTAAAAATGCTAACAATTGGAAACAAATGCAGTAAATAGGTTGTTTCCAAATAAACGGGATACAATCAACAGCTGACATGATGTGTAGTGTTATGGAACCATTCTAGGCTGTTCTACTGTCACCTCAATCAAGCTAATGCGGATGTCTCCTAAATCTTATATAGAGGCTATTCACACGAGCACACAAAGCAGGGCTAGAGAAGCCCAACCAAGTTTTGCAAGCCCGTGTGAACCACTGGTTAAGCCTGATCCCAGTGGCTACACGGCGGCAAACCTGCCAAAGTAGCCTCCTGCTAAAATGAGGTTAAGGGAGTGAGCACTCCACCTTCCCCCCAGACGAACACAAATATGCTGCTGGGAGTGTGCTCCCTGACAATCCAGAGGCCGGGACAACGCAACCTGGCCTCCGGATATCCCACAATGTGCCACACCACAAGCGTGTTGCATTGGCAGGATCCCTGACAGACAGGCACTCTAGGCGCCCATCTCTGTGACTCCTCAAGCTGTATGCAGCTAAATCCCAGCAGCCGATCTAAAGGAGAGCTTGCTCCCTTTGCTTCAGCTAAGCACTGGGCTTGGGAGCAGGGTTAAAGTCCTCTGTCAGGGCTGATGAAATCTGCCCCCGCCAATGGGCAAAGAAAAATGTCTTGAAAATAAAGGGCAACTATTACACTTAAACAGTTTAACAATGTTCTTCATTGTAAGACCTGAGGCCAGTGGCAGCCCTCATCAACCCTAAGCACAGCTCCGTGGGTGAAGCTTCAGCCGAAGCTTCATACTCTGCACATTCATTTTGAAACCATGCAGAGGTGACCATTCCCACCATGTAGTGCCGTGCTTTGCCCAGCCTCAGGGGAGCAGCTGTTCGGCGGGGGGGGGGCTTTTTAAGGAAAATGGAGCTGCAACATCTTGGAAGGAGTGCATAGAATGCTGGCAAGTGTAGTGCTTCCCAGAGATTTCCCCACAGAGCTCTTAAGAGAGGGATCCGTTTCTCTGAAAGGGCCCTCCCAGCCGAGAGAAGGGCTCAGTTGTGCAGATCAGCATAGTGGGAACTGGCTCACCCATTGAAGTGTATGGGTTTTTATTATTTGTTGTTGTTTGTTGTTTTTGTTTTTTGGGCCAAAGTGGCCCCTGCTTGAAAAATAGTAAAGATCACTGGCCTGTTCCTTTATATGACATAGGCCTCGATTCCTTTGCTGTGACTGCTTCTATCTGATAGTGGCAGCCAAGTTAAGTGCTAAAACTAATAAAAGTTCACCAGTCTAAATCTAAGTGTACTAAGTTTTAAGTTCACCAGTCCTTTCAATTTCATTTTGGATCACCTGCACAGACATTATGATACTCAATTTTGTGAACTGTTAAAGGGAAGTTTTCTCTCTTTTAGTACCATCTCTTTCAGCACCTCTTATTTTCTAATAAGTGAAATTACAGAGAACATTTATAAATTCTCACTCACCTTCCTATAAATAATTTTGCATCTGCTTTCTCCATAATCTTGTCTCTTGTCAAATTTAAAGCTTTTATTCTGTCTTGTTCTTCACATCTTCTCTGTCTTTCTTAATACTCTCAATGGTTCTCATTATCAGGGATTAATAAAAACAAATTCTTCAATTGCCAATAGCTGGCTATTTATGTGCCTACATATGAATATACGTTTATGTCTTTTCCTGGATGAAGCTTAAAATATTCACGTCTCAATACTAATAAATTAGCTAGAAAACTAATATAACAATTGATAAATACTGGTGTTACATAATGACTGGGTTTTTTGGCACCAGTTATACTAATGAGATTGGTATAACAATGATGTTACAAACTTCTGTCAGGAATGGGAATCATGCATAATAAACAGTCATGCATATGAAATATGCATACATATACAAATATTTAAATATAATAAACATATTTAAATTTTTATATTATATTTAAGCATAATAAATATTTAAATATAATAAATATGCATAAGTATGCAAATAACAAATCCTTCAGGCTTCTTGCGAGGATAAACTTAACCATATATACCACTCTGGACTCCTTGAAAGAAGTGTAGGATATATAAATAAAAATAAAATTAAAAAATAGTAAAAGTTAAGTATTTGCTAAATCAGAACTACTACCTCCAGGAATTTCTCAGTTATACTATGCAAGTGGCAAAACAATCACAATATAAAATCCAGGGAAATATTAATTGTACTATTCACACATTGTAATTGCTACACTGAAAATACACAGAAAGGAGAAATGGGGTTGTGTCCCTGGTAGGGATGTGTAAGCTCCAGCATTCAGCCGTTGGGGGTGGAGCGTTTACCTTTATGGAGCAGGGAGGATGTTCTTAAACCACCACCCCTGCTGCATTTCCTCTGTTGGAAATTCTCTGTGGTGAGAGAATCCCTTTCTCATTATAGCAGAGTGCACAGAGGCACAACACAGCGGTAGTTTAGTTAGGCATGCGTGTATACTGAGAGTAAAGTAACTTGGAGCCAATTCATAGTTTCAAATCAATATAAAAGGCATTTATTAAGGAACTCCATTCTAGATAGGAAAGTGAGGAGTTAGGATCTCTAATCTATCTATCTAGCTGGATGCAGATGGATTCTGCATCCTCTCTGCACATATGGTGCAGGGAGAGAGGCTTGCCATGTTGCAAGGTAGAAAGGCAGGTAGGAAAGGAGAGAGAGAGGAAGGAAGTTGAATCCCTAAGAGTAGTAATCTACATTTCAAAGGGATAGCATCAGAGCAGTGGAGAAGGGATGACCAATGTCTTGACTCTCTAGCCCTCTGACTTACTAGTCTGTCCTCCACTGTCTGAGACAAAGAGACAGCGCAAAGTCCTTTAACTCCCAACATCCTCCACTGGCGCTCTCGCCAAAATTGCTGGTGCAGGGCGGCAGCATACCTCCTTGCCACCCCACTCAGTGTCAAACCAGAAGTGCCCAATGCATGTGTGTGTGTGCACGCACACATGTCAGGCACTTCCAGTTTGATGCCGACCTGGGCGGCAAGGAGGTACGCTGCTGCCCTGCACCAGAGATTTTGAGAGCACTGGCAGGGGAAATGCGGCAGGAGGGGGGTAAGGACACCCTCCCTGCTCCTTAAGGGTAACCCCCACAACTGAACTGGCCGAATGCCAGACTGCCGGACTGGTTTGGAGGTCTGGAAAAGGACCTTCGTCACGGGCTTGCGATGATCAATCTCAACTGCACAGGAATGCTGGAGCACTTCATAGTTATTGAGAGCCGTTGGGCCAGATGGACAGGACCAGCCGGTCGCTCCGTTCACCCCAGCCACCATGCACATGGTGGCTGAAATTATGGGGGGGTGGAGGTTTGGCATAGCGGGTATGGAGTGGCTGGAGGCCCTCCAGATAGGGTTTTGGAGGCCTTTGGGGGGGGAGCCTCATGGCAGGGGGGTCTCATGGCGGGGTAGTCCAGGTGACCCAATTACCTAGGTGCACCCCTGCACAGGTGTTTCCCTTTCAAAGAAGAACTGCTCTATGCCTCAGAACAAAGCACTATATGGCAAAAGTAAAGTTAAATCCAAAGACTGTCGTCCACTTGTGCAAGTTCTTGTGCAAATTGAAGCTTAAGGGCAGTTGCAGAACACAACTGTTATAGCACTGCACAAACTCCTAAGATAGTGCTTGTGCAATCTTTTGCAGAACAGAGCTTGTGCTATTTTCTATCTACTTGAATCCAACACTATGTTGAAACTAGTTGCATACATTCTGCTCTACCTCTGATGGGTATAAAGTTTCTACTAGAACTGCAAGCATAAGTAATCAACCCTGATATGCTGAACATTTGCTGGCAAGATTTCACAGTTGAGGTTTTTTTTTTTTATTTATTCGATTCAAATCAATATGTTTTAAGTAGTCAAAACAGACAGTGTTTCTGTTCCCATTAAAATGTAGGCAGAATAATCACATAAGGCCTACCTCTCTTGTGGCAATTACATTAATACTAAGGATTTCTGATTTTAGATCTTAATTATTTGAAATCAAACTCTTGATACGTGGCAGATGCATCTGACTTTACACAGTAAAATGTTACACCCAACTTCTCATCATGATTTAGGGTGCAAATCGTGTACCCTTCACGTAATGATTTAGGGTACAACACTCCACAGTGGACTGGTTCTCATGATGCCCGCTAAGGCGGAGGGAAGGAAATTGAGAGACTCTAACTTGTGAATACTGCTTACAAGCTCCCCTGCTTTTCATATGGGGAATATATTGCTGAATAGTGCTATCAGAAAACTGCAGAATAATGCTTCCTATTTCAAAATTTTATTTTTTAATTGCCATGATGGCATAAATTTACTAAAACTTTAGGTAATTATGTTACTTAATGGGGAGGTCTTGATAGATATATACTTTCTCCCATTAATATTTGCATATAAGAACTCAAATACTTGTCCACAAACCAGCAGTTGGTTCAATGTATGCAGGCATTTCCTCGTGCAGTCACAGTGCTCAGTCTTTTATAGCCCTGTGTGGGATGGAGCTTTGGATAGTGGCCACTGATTGCTCACAACAGCATGCACATTAGTCTTGATTCATTAAGAAACTGTAGAAATCACTGAAGAAATATAGTATTAAACAGTTTCAAGAATAGCTGCTAAATCTATAAAACTCTCTCTCTCTCTCAGAACACAGAATGCAAAGGTGGCGCAGGGGATTACTCTGTTGAAGCCAGTACCAAGAACAATGCAAATTCTTTATCCTTCCACAAGGTGGTACTCTTGCTTTTTAATATACAGAAAACAGCTTATAAACTTGGAAACTGTCTCTTATTTATGCTCATAACTACAAAACCTTGCTGAAATAATTTTTTAAGGGAATAATACAGGAAAACAAAAACATGCTGCTCACTAAGGCAGTTATTTAAAATCTTTATGCATGTGGTTTTACAGCATCTTTTTTGTGTTGATGCTTCTAGAAAGACTACTCTTTTCCCCGCTTTTTTTCTTTTTTACACACCAGTCAACCAAGACAATTGCATTTTCCTATGTAGGTGTGACTCCATCAAAAACAACAGGGAGGCATACCTGCCTCAGAGAAACACAGTGGGTAAGATTCGGCCAAGTCTGTCTCTGAGACTTGGGGAGTGGGGAGAAATATAGCCAGAATGTAACATTGTAATGACACCAAAGAGAAACAAACCAGGAAGTTGGTGCTTATCATCATGGAACAACATAACTGCTAAACGTATGCATGCCTTTTCAACTTTAGAGAGGCCTTCGGCACTGGTTAAACTGTGAATATTGATCAAGGTTCAGTCTTCAAAATAAAATGCAGCAAAGGTTTTTTTTCACCAAAACGAAAGCTTTTGTTTCCACTTTGTTGGTATGATATTCTGTGGATGCATCATCATCTCTAAGAATATGCTGGTTTCCTTATGTTCCAGAAATTAATTGATGGAGATGAAAAATTAGAGCATAATACTCTACTGAATTTTTAAAATAATTCAATACTCTAATTATTTAATTTCTTTATTTAATTGCTTTGGTTAAATTAGAGGAATAGGTTACAGAATTCTCATCTGGTGCACCTGCATGTATTTTTCCTGATCAAGAAATGACTCATTTATTTATTCCAAATAGAACTGGAACTCATTTCAAGACCACTCCCAGTGAATCAGTCTATTCTTAAAGTATCTTATTTTCTGACAGAGACAGATTTTGTTCTTTGTGCCTTCATAGGATTAAAACAATATCTCAAGAAAAGGTTAGCAAAGGCAAAACAAAGCCAGCATATAGGCTAATAGGAAAACCAATTAGCAAATCCTTTTATGAAAAACATCATCTGATTCATGTCCACTGCCAGTAATCTCCTATTGCTATTTGGCAAAAGGACAACAATCATGACAAGATTTAATAACATGGACAGACTGCCCACAATAGAATGTATATTTTAATATTACAGCTGAAGGTCAGCACAACATAGTTTGGGGAGATGTTCTTTCATCCGTCACCACCTGCCAACCTCTTAATTACGTTTTTAAATAACTTTTGCTCATGATCACCAACAGGCTTATAGAGGAGGAGCTATTCCCTACTTTAGTTGTGTCCTGGTTTAATGACCAAATGCCAGTGACCTTCTTTACACAGCACATCAGCTGGAAAGGGAGACATTAGTTCTGTTCAATCAATGCCACTGGACCAGGCAGAAAGTATTTTGCTTGCGCCCTACATATCTTTCTGGACCCTTGTGGCAGAACTTTAGGAAACAAAGGTTAAAGTCCACATGCACTGTTTAAGACATTCAGTATTGATAGTCACATGTAAAGGATCCTGTCTAGGCAAGAATCAAGTACCAATGACCCTGCTCAGATAACTGCAGATCTTTAATCATCATAGAAGTGTCATGGGAAATCAGTTCTCATACTGCTGCTATAATGTGTAAAGACCTGCATGTGCCTTGTAGCAAGATAATCCTACTGCAATATGCAACATGGGCTTTGTTTCTGAAAGAGTAGATATATATCTTTTAATGCAGCCAGTGAAATTTCACATCCAGCAAAATTTCGACTTTGTGCCATGCTAACACAAATTGCCTATGACAGCTTACGACACAATCAGACTAGGATGTATGGCATAGCATCCAAAGTTGTCCTTATACTGAAGCAGGCATTTCTGCCCCAAAGCAAGTGGTCTTATTCGAGAGCAAACATAATCCTATTTCAGATTAAGGACAACTATGGATGCTATCCATGGAATCTTCCCTACACAGGGAAAAACACTTTCTGACAGATTGAGCAAAGTAACTCTTACCTGATGATTTCATCTAACTGGGAACACAGAATGAAAATGTGCACGCACTTGTTTATCCAAAAGCTAATTATGATTGTTGCAGAAAAATCTTTTGCAATAAGCACAATTTTCATATACAGCTATTCCTTATATGATACTGCTAATATTAAAAGTCTATCTTTTAATATCTATCTAGTTTATGCATATACATATCTATATATGTGGTTGCCAAGATTCGCTAAGAGTTGATACTGACTTGACGGCATTAATCAATCAATCAATCAATATTAACAGTGCTTGGTATTTCAGAGATGAACATACTTTCTTTGCAACATAATGCCCTTTCCAAACCAATATTTTTCTTCCCTTGTGCTTGTTCATTGGTTTTTCATATGAATCATAAATCAGAATATGAAGGAGATTCTCAACAGAAAACAGAAGCACTTCCTAAACATTTTAAGATAATTGGGATTAAAAGAATCCAAAAGCAAAACTGTTTGTTTTCACATGGGTAAGATGTAAATTCTCCTTCAGATTTTGATTTCACCATGGCAGCACCTATGCTACCTGCCCTGACTCTTCTCTTTGATGAATGACATGGGGTAGCTAATAAGTGCTTCCCTCTCCTTCTGTCTGCTTCACCAGCTTCACTAATTAGTTCGCTAATCACAGCAAATCCACATGCTCAATTCCACTGCTGTCTGACTTGCTAGTTCCTTCTTCTTCTGAACCTAAAAAAAAGTGTTTGGAAGGGAGACCACGCCCCCGCATCTGACATCGGACTTGAGGGTGTGGCTAGCCAGGCCCCACATCTGACGTCAGACCAGCCTCGCTGATATGTAATTATATACCACATGTATAAAGCAAATACCATAGCCCGCTTGTGGGTTTCAGCTCTGAAGGGCAATTAATAGATTACCTTTTAAGAACAGAAACATCTATTATGTTGTAGGTATGTTGAGATGTCTGTACGTGTGTGTGTGTGTGTGTGTATGTGTGTGTGTGTGTGTGTGTGTGTGTGTGTGTGTGTGTGTGTGTTCATTTTAAAAGTGAACCTGGGTACAAGTCCCTTGAAATTCAAGATACAGATAGGAAGCGTAGTGCTGTATGTGCATTCAACATAACATGTGAATAACTGTGTGTGTGTACAGATGCGTACACTGTATACAAATTGTACATGTGCTGAACATAGCATGTGAACAGAATTAAGATGAGAGACAGTGCCCTTTCCGAGCAGTTATTACAAGCAGTAGCAGCCACTGGAGAGTGCTTACACACACACACACACACACACACACACACACACACACACGTACGTGCACACAGGCACATGCACACACAGCCCCCAGAGAAAGCTTTCCAGCTGCTTCTAGTCATTTACCTAGTTCTGCTTCTGTTTCCTTTTCACTTACTGTGAAAATCTTTTCCCCTGGGCAGATCCCGCCCCCCCCCATGACTTGGAAGAAGCTGTCAGTGGGGAGGGGTGGTGTAAAGGTGGGAGAAGAATCTACCCATTTGAAATACTTCATTATGTTTTCCATGAATAAGTAGGTCAGGAAAACCTCAGACCATGACAAATCAGTCACTTCTCTGATCATGTGCCCTGAAAAACAAAAGTCTCTAATGCTCAACTTTCATTTTAATTGAAAGGATGTTACTAATCTTTGGGATAATAGACAAAAATGCCCAGGAAAAAACAAAAGATGAATACAGTAAAAAGATCTCAAAATTATTATTTAATCTCAAGGTTATGTAAAGTCTGGTTTATGTGAAACATTTTCAGAATTTAATATGCTTGAATACTGAAGAGGCAATATTTTTAAGCAATAAGGAAGACTGAGATGCCAATGTACATAGGAAGCTGCCTGCCTATTGGTCCATCTAGCTCCGTATTGTCTACACTGACCAGCAGCAACTCTCCGAGGTTAGACAGGAGTCTTTCCCAGCCCTACCTAGAGATGTGAGGGACTGAAACTGAGACCTTCTGCATGCAAAGCAGATGCTCTATCACTGAGCTATGGTCCAATTCCCACATACAACAGAACACAATAAAGAACCTATCCACCTCTTGGTTGCTGCACATATGGGGATTGTGCAGCATTGTAATGCATCTGATCCATGTCAGCCACAAAACTGGTACACTGGCTCTCCTACAGAAATTGACCAATCAGCCTTTATTATCCAGAAGCAAGGCCAAACATGATATGTTCTATGCTATTTCATATCCCTTTATAGAGTATATTAACCATGACCCTCATCTTCCCAATTTGTGCTGAGCCTGTCTTTTTGTAGACACACATCTGGCAAAATGAATGTCCATGTGCTTATACCCTAAGGCTTAATTTACCTAGTAAACTTCATTGCCTATGGTTGTGCTATATATTTCTATCTCAGAACAAGATATAATCACTTTTTAATTTATATACTAATCTCACATTTGTATCTTATTGAAAATGTCAGTGTAAAAATAATTCAGCCTAATTCAGCAGACGTTTGTCAGCACAACATATATCTACCATTTATTCATAAATATTATATTCTTCAGGCCCAACTTCTACCTCACAGAGAGAAAAATCCCCTTGAGCTTCCTTTCTAGAGCCTTTATATATCGTATTATTCTGAGCATACACGTTAGAGCTAGGTGAGTCAAAGGTCAAGGAACTCACACTTTTGTGAAGCTCCTCAACATGCAAAGAAACTGCAGAAAGATTGTTTACGCCACCAGCCTCTTCTACTCCTTTGAGCTCCTCCATCACTAGTGCTTCTGTCTACATAGCGATCTATAGGTCCACCTTACTATCAGACCTTCATCTACTTCCAATAAGGAGAACACACTGCATACCAGACATTGATTCACACCAGGTAACAAAGTCAGCAGTGCCCCTTTGTCTATGCTAACATCATTTTGCTCTTCTGGGTTCATTAAAATTAAGTCATTCCCCATATTAATCTACATAAGATACTCTTAAGTGTTTATCTTTCTATCAAAAGGTGGAAGTGTTCTCCAAGAATGGGACAGTTTTTCTACGAGAGTCATATATATATGTGCAATCTTTGCAGCTCACATAAATCAAATACATTTCCTTTCATTCATATCTCTCTCTCTCTCTCTCTCTCTCTCACACACACACACACACACACACACACACACACACACACACACCAGTATTATGAGCAATAATAATCACACCACTTAAGGTAGTTTCATGGCAAAGTACCACTGCAGGTAGTAGGCACTAATAAGCTGTGGTGTATTTTAATGAATGTCTTCAATGTTAATTCAGAAGGTGATGACTGGACCTCCTAAAATTATTATTTTTTAAGCAAATAATTTTGAAGCTATTTTTCAAATGTATGTACTTTTTTTTTTTTTGGTAGAAAATGGTCAGGGTAATTCTGTCACTGGAGTCTTTTTAACTTTTTGCCATGTGTGTGTTTCCTGACCTATAGATCTACCTCTGCTATTGAGTTAAGAACTTTGGAGCACAATTTTTGTGGCCATAGTTTAGGAACACAGGAAGCTGCCATATACCAAGTCAGACCATTGGTCTATCTAGCTCAGTATTGTCTACACAGACTGGCAGTGGCTTCTCCAAGGTTGCAGGCAGGAATCTCTTTCAGCCCTATCTTGGAGATGCCAGAGAGGGAACCTGGAACCTTCTGCTCTTCCCAGAGCAGCTCCATCGCCTAAGGGGAATATCTTACAGTGCTCACACATCAAGTCTCCCATTCATATGCAACCAGGGTGGACCCTGCTTAGCTAAGGGGACAAGTCATGCTTGCTACCACAAGACCAGCTCTCCTCTTTCTATGGCTCCCTATTTCCTCTCTATGGCTAATAGCAACTTTGGGGGGGGGCAATCTGGATTCTAGTCACAATGCAAGGGAGTTGGGACTCCCCCTCCTCAGCACTCTATTCCATTGTCCTAGTCCAAATCAAACTCTCCATGGCTGCTTTTGGAAAAAACAAAATAATATCAGGAGTTCCCATCACATAACTCTTATGTCATATTCAGTTCTCAGCAACCAGAAATTTTAAAATACTTTAACAGTGCAATAACAAAAAACTCTTGCAACTCCATCATGCTTCCTCCTGATAATGGATTTCCTGGGAAAGCATGCAATTTGGCCATTACTGCCAGTGCTACTATTGGGGAGAAGCATTGGAGTATAGGGCCTAGAGACAAGATTTTAAAATGCCCGACCCCCTCACTGAAGTTCAGCTCATGAAGTAAAGAAATCTTAAATGAGGTTGAATAGTGGTAACAAAAAGAATAATTATATATCGTTTATATCGTTTAGATAGATAGATAGATAGATAGATAGATAGATAGATAGATAGATAGATAGATACACACACACACCTATGTGCCACAACAGAACATCATCCTAAATTATTTTTTTAAAGGTTTTGTAAATTGTGGACGCTGCAAGTCATTTAATGGTACTAGAGAAAGACATGCTGTTCTGGTAGCTCCAGCTCTTAACACTCACATCAGTTTTGGAGGATGAATGCAACTGAAGGAAGCCCGGGCGGGTGCGCAGCTGGGGGAGTCAGTCATGTGACTTGCCTTTGCCCCCCCCCCACAAGGCAGTGGGCCTCCAGACAACTGTCTCCCCTTGCCCTATTATAGTTATGCCACTGGCTACTATCATCCACTTTGTCACTTTTGGTGAATTTGGTCACCCAACAGCTCAGTTTCTGTAATGTAATAATTTATTCATCAGTTCACTTGTGTTTTTCCCCAGTTTGTCTCAGGTTGTAATACTGGGCATACTTACTTGAGATAAGTGGCACAGCGGGAAAATGCTTGACTAACAAGCAGAAGGTTGCTGGTTCAAATCCCCACTATATTGGGCAGCAGCAGTATAGGAAGATGCTGAAGGGCATCATCTCATATTACACGGGAGGAGGTAATGGAAACCCCTCCTGTATTCTACCAAAAGAAAACCACAGGGCTCTGTGGGTGCCAGGAGTCGAAATCAACTTGACGGAACACTTTACCTTTAAGTGTGCACAGTGGGGCTTATCTCTGAGAAAACATGTATAATCTCCTTGGGAATGCCGTAGACTAAGCTTTATTTACTGCTGTGGAGATTCACAAATTCATGAGTTAGTTGCAGAATAACCAGTTGCAGAATAACCAGCTATAGAATAAAATGCTTACTCCAATAAGTAGTCAGTCAATGTAGCAAGAAGCAGGATTGCCCAGACTCAATAAACCTCCTTGACAATCTTACTGTATTTGGGGGCTAAAATGAATTAGAGTATTTGGAGAGTTCCATATATTTCTAAGACAAAGCTTATACTTCTGTCATGTGAGATCATTGTAACCTTCTAATATCCTCTAAGCTTTGTGCCAAATATGCACTGGATTTTATAAATACTGTATATAAGCAGCAGAAATTAACATCCTGAATAGCACTGAAAACATATTCAGCCTGATATAAATTATGAATATGGTCATTACTTTAAGAGCTTTATATTTTATTATAATATAAAGAGAGGAGAGCTGGTCTGGAGAGGAGAGCTGGTCTTGTGGTAGCAAGCATGACTTGTCCCCTTAGCTAAGCAGGGTCCATCCTGGTTGTATTTGAATAGGAGACCACATGTGAGCACTGTAAGATATTCCCCTCAGGGATAGAGCCGCTCTGGGTAGAGCAGGTTTCAAATTCCCTCCCTGACTTCCCTATCCTGAAGATAGGGCCGAGAGAGATTCCTGCCTGCAACCTTGGAGAAGGTGCTGCCAGTCTGTGTAGACAATACTGAGCTAGATAGACCAATGGTTTGACTCGGTATATGGCAGTGTCCTATGTTCCTATGTTCCTATTAGAGACAGTGCACATCAATGAGATAATAGAGCACTTTTGTACACCGCACCAAACTTTCATCTCTGGGCGGTTAACAACACAAAACAAGTTAAAACATACACAAAAATCTTTAAACAATTCAGGCAATCTAAAACTTAAGCACAGATTAAAACTTTAAAATGTAAAAAGCTGAAAAAGCTTGGGTGAAGAGGTGGGTTTTCAAGTGCTATTTAAAAATTGTCAGAGATGGGGAAGATCGTATTTCAGTAGGGAGCACATTCCACAATCTTGGGGCAGCAATCGAGAAGGTCCATCCCCGTGTGGCTACCAGCCAAGCTGGCGGCAACTGGAGAATGACCTCTCCAGAAGACCTCAATGGGCGGTGGGGCTCAAGACATTCTCTTAAATACCCAAAGCCTAAGTTGTTTAGGGCTTTATGGATTATAACCAGCTCTTTGTATTTTGCCTGGAAACCTACTGGTAGCCAGTGTAGTTCAATCAACAAAGGAGTGATTTGGTTTCTCTGAGATGACCCAGAGACCAACCTGGCTGCTGCATTCTATACCAACTGCAGTTTCCTGACTACGTACAAAGGCACAGAGCACATTGCAGAAGTCAGCTCTGGAGGTTACCAGCATATGTACCACTGTTTTGAGGTCATTCATCTCAAGAAACAGGTGCAGCTGGTGTATCAGCTGAAGCTGATATAAAACCCCTCTGGTCACTGTCTCAGCCTGAGATACCAGGAAGAGGTATGGATCCAGAAGCACTCCTAGACTGTGTACATGTTCCTTTGGGGGAAGTGTGACCCCATCAAGAACAGGTAGATCAAAATCGTCTCTGGAGTTCTGACCCCACACAATAAGTACCTCCGTCTTATCTGGATTCAGTCTCAGTTTATTCTCCCTCATCCAGTCCATTACTGCTTCCAGGCAAGCATTTGGGGAGATTGTGCCATCTCCTGATAATGTTGACATGGAGAAGATCTGGGTGTCATCAGCATACTGATAACAGCCCGCACCAAATCCCCTGATGATCTCTCCCAGCAGTTTCATGTAGATGTTAAAGAGCATTGAAGACAGTATGGAGCCCTGAGGGACACCACACATAAACTCAGATTTCAAAGAGCAACAGTCTCTAATCGACACCATCTGGAATCTGTCCAAGAGGTAAGAGCGGAATCACTGTAAGACAGTGCTTCCCACTCCCAGCTCTCTTAGACGATCCAGAAGGATACTATGGTCAATAGTATCGAAAGCTGTCAAGAGATCCAAAAGGACCAACAGAGTCACACTTCCTCTGTCAATTCCCAATTGGAGATAATCCATCAGGCCGACCAAGGCAGTCTCCACCCCATAGCCCGCCTGAAAGCCAGTGTGAAATGGATCTAGATAATCAGTTTCCTCCAAGACCTTCTAAACCTGAGAGGCCACCACCCTCATATGTTAATTTTCTAATATATGAAAATTAGCCCTTAGAAACTCAAGCTTAGTGAAAATGAGAGTTGAAATGAAACTGAAAGTTTATATAAACACCGGGTCTTATTAACAGAGGAGAACAAAAAGGCCATTCCCCCACAGGCAGCTTTCTAGATGGTATTCTAACTAGCCTGGCATACTGTTTTAGATATGCTGGTCCCAGAAACATGAAATATGTCAGATGATATATTTTACCAACAACCTCCTTTGTTGATAAAATATTATGTAATGGAAGATTTGCAATATAGTAACTCGCAAGTTTACATATTCCATGCCAATAGAAATTAGTCCAGTATTACCTAAAATATTTTGGTAACACTCCAAATTCTCCTTTTCTTCTTTGCAGCCAAGAAAAGACTTGAAAAGTCTGCAGTACCCAACATGCACTTTGGATAATATCAGAACTTTAAAAGTACCTTTGTGAAAACTGCCAGCATCAGTCAAATCTATGGAGCTGAATATAAATAAACTCTCATTTCCCTGAAGCACAATGCACCATCTCCATCACCACACCACAATGCACCATCACCATCTTGAGGCCCAAATACAAATATTTATTTGAATTTATTCCAAGCCAGTATTTGAAATGCAGTTGTTCTAACTAACCCCAACACTTTAGTGATGGGAGACAGTGAAAAAGTTGGTAGAATATATGATGCTCATGGCTAAGGACAGGAGTACTTAAATACCAGGAGTACTTAAATACCAGGACTGCTGCCTCTTGTGCTATCACATGGCATGCATGATTCATTGGGAATAATGCACACTGTGTAGTCAAGTAAGCAACCCCAGTCCTTCCAACTTGAGCAGCAGCATCACTACACAAGACCCCACAGCACAACGAAGGTGCCAGAGCCCCACTGAACAAGAGCCCCACACTGCAGCTGTGTGGTCAGGTCTGGCACCCTCTGCATTATGCTGTGGGACATGTAAGCCACTCAGATATATATGTTTATTTCACTAGAGTTAACTTCAAGATTTTATTGGAGTGTTATATTCATTCTCACTAAAGAGAAAGGAAGTATTTTTAGTAGCGCTATACTCCTCACATAGGATTCTGTCTCCCAATTCTTATTATGTTTACATCTGGTGGTGTTGTTGGGTTTTTGGGGGGTTTTTTTTGGGGGGGGTTAAATGATCCGGGGGGAAACTATTCAAATATGTTATTTCAGGCAGCATTCAATACATTGAGGATGCGTGCCTGAAGCACCAGCCTCATTTAATAAAATGGAACGCTTTTCTCCCTATTTTTATCAAGCATCTTATTAGATAGATAGATAGCTAGATAGATAGATAGAACACAGAATGTTGAAGGCACTGTGCAGAAACAAACCAAACAAATACACCAAGCAGAAGGCTCCTTTAGACAGTATTTGTGCCTGTTCAGACAATACCAAAAAATTATATAAGATGACCAATATTATGAGAGATGGTCAAAATTAAAGAATGAAATTGGATACGGATCTATTGTGACACCCTCTGACTTCTTAGAAGAGGATGGGAAAGTGATATCAGATAGATAGATAGATAGATAGATAGATAGATAGATAATTAAGAATTATATTATTATTCACATTTTATGTCCCACTCTTCCTCCAAGGAGCCCAGAGTGGTGTACTACATACTTAAATTTCTCCCAACAACCCAGTGAAGTAGGTTAGGCTGAGAAAGAAGTGACTGGCCCAGAGTCACCCAGCAAGTATTATGGCTGAATGGGGATTTGAATTCGGGTCTCCCCGGCCCTAGAGAGAGCAAGATCCACCTAAAGCAAGAGCCACAAGAAGGTAGGTGACTGCCTCTCACAGAGAAAAACCCAGCTGCTATAAGAAAGACAGTTTATGTGCTGTCTTTTAATCCTATGATAAAGCAGCTGTTGGCTTAACTAGCCAAATCCTTAGATCCTTAACAGATGGGGAAAATTACAAATCATTTACAATATACTGATGTTTACAGTCAATCCTTCATTCTTTTCACCATTTATATCACCACTCCATACTTTTCAGAATCAAGTAAAGAAAACATACATAATTTTTATGTATAAGATGTGGCTGCTAAGCATCAATGGCAATATCCCATGCTATTCTGAAACCTCACGGGGAAGGAGGATTGTGTGAAAATACTCTGACCAGGTCCACACATGCAGCAGAATAAGGCAATGGAATGGACTGCACCATTTTGGACCACAGGTGATGGGTACTCTCCATTTTGCTGTACTACCTTTTTGGCTTTGGACCACCTTTTTGGTCCAGGGAAATGTTTCTTGCTGTGAACTTGAGAAGTCCTGTGTTCAATTCCCAGACTAGCCATGCATCTGAGAAAAAGAGAAGCTACACTTTGGGGAGGGGCCATAACTCAATGGACCACAGAAAACGTGCTTTGTATACAAGTCCTAGTTCAATCTCTGGCATTTCCTGGTGGGCTACAGCTGCTCCCTGTAGTAGGAATGTGTCCGAACCGGCTCGGAGGCCATGCTGGAGGCCTCCGAACCGGTCCGGATCTGAGCCGGTCTGGCGGCTCGGCACGGAGGGGGGTTGTAGCTTTAAGGGCAGGGGGGTAGTACTCCCCCCCCCCCCCCGCTGCTCTTCCCCCTCCAGCGCTGTGGTTTTTTGTAAAGTTTCTGGGGTGGCAGCGTTCCCCGCTGCTGCCCCTGCCCCCGTCGTTAGCCTGCCATTGCCGAAGTACGTAACACGCATGCGCCCGCTCCGGCGCGCGCGCGCACCTGTCGCCGCCGCGCGCGCGCTCCACATATGTCACACGTCGACGTCGATGGTTCTTTTAATGCAATCTTGTATGTCCTATGTGGATCTACATTTCTATATTACAGCAATTATGCCTCTCACACATCCAGAATCATCGCACCCCACTCATTGTAAGAATCATCTAAAAAATGCTCACATTTGGTTTGCTCACAGTTATACCTTTGATGATGTAACAAACAATTGACTTCTCTGGTACTGCTGACCTCCCTACTAGTGGTATTCTACCGTTCCAGATTTCCATTTCTTCCTGAATTTGTCAGGTTTGTTTCCAAAAGGCAGTTTGACATTTAACATAATAATACAAATTACAATAGGCTAAAGGTAAATATACTGCTGAATATATATAGCTTTGGAGATATAGCCCTCTGATTCCTTATTCATTCATTCATTCCCATTTGTAAAGAAAGGCATAGTCATTCTTTAAGAAACAAACATAGTTTTTAATTTGATTAGTGTTGGAATTTTATCTGCTCTACCGATTCATTGTTTTGTATAGCTGTTTGGTTTTATTGTACAATTGTGATTTTAATTTGTTATGAAAGCTCCTGTTGGAGCCATGTTGTCTGAAGAGTGGGATAACAAGTATTGTTAAGTATTGCTATAATAATAAAATAAAATAACCATTCAAAAGTGGCTTTCTGTGCTGAACTAGCGGTCCAGTCCTCCTATTAGTGCAAACATCATGGCTGATATAAAATGAATGACACTATAAGCCTACCTTTTAAATTTCTATAGTTCTAAACATCAGAACTTACTCTATAATCCTTTTTTAGCTTGTTTCATCAATATTAAAGTAACTTTCCAGCAGGGAGTATGGGCAGGCTTTTGAAACTAACTCACACAGCTGCAGCCAGGCAGTGAAAATGGACTTGAAATTATTATAGCAAAGCAATGAGGAGGGATAGGTCACAAAAGATGCATTTCCAACAGGAAGCTTTTTAGATTTCAGGAGAGTAACAGTATGTCAGATGCAATAAACTGAATAGCCAAGAACAGATTGCTATAACTGAATCTTTCTATCATTAGAGCAATTCTCTGCAGCCCTTCCAAATGAGCCACAAATTTTAATTCAGGATAAATTGTACACACAAACAAATCACAGAAAATATTTCTCATGAAGACTGTGCCAGTTTGAATAAATGTAATATCCTTGAAAGCTTCACATTCCCAAGTTTTTAGTTAGGAAAGATACAGAAATCAAAAGATTCCCCCCACCCCCCTTAGTATTTGTATTTAGAATTTCAAGCAGAACTCTAAACCAACCTTATAAGAAATTTCAAAGCTTAGAAAGATCTACAACACACTTGTATATACACTGGTCATATTGCAAGCTCTGCATAGAATCCCTGCTTAGCATAACTTTTCTTTTTTTAAAAAAAAATCAATGTCTGCAGTATTTTTCAAATCATTATAAATTTAAATTTAATTAAAGTGCAATTTTATATTTAAATGCTCTAAAGCATCCTGGCTATCATTCTGTGATACCATATAAAATACGAATTTTAAGCTAATTTTAACTAAAAAGGCTCTAACATTGTTCCAAGAGGATGAGGGTGTGCCCCTACAATGCCTGTGTGCATTAGAACAAAGCCTGGGCATCTCCATAGCCAGGAATAAGGGTTTTTTTGTGCATAAGTCTCTGAGATCAGGGGTTGCTGAGCATAGCAAGAACATGGACCCTGAAGACATACCTGTTTACCCAGGCCTTCAACTGAAATGGAATTTTTAAATTTTAATGTGTTTTTATCTATTATTTTTATCTTTTTAAGAATTGTAATGTTTTATATTATATATTTTTTAAATTCTGTACACCGCCTTGAGATTTTTATGCTAGGTGGTATATAAATTCAATCAGTAAGTAAGTAAGCTAATTTATGCCCATCTGGAGACCAAGGCCTACAAAGGTAGGTTAGCAGATACAATAAATCTGTTTGTTTTCTTCTATATGTGTTTTGGTCTTCTGTTACATATCATTAACACAACTTACTATGATTCACTGGTATGCCTTAGGTGAGAATCAAAAACCAAATGGTATGGCTGATGTTTACTACCACCAAACTACTCCACGAGCCACTAGTAAAATGGAGTGACTCACAGAAGCAGATCTGTGTCTTTAAAATATGAGGAGAAAGACACTCATTCTCATAGACACCAGGCACCACAGATCACTGGGTAGCCAATTCCCTGGTACCATCACTTGCTTTACAATGTATATCATGTATGCTAATAAGACAGCCTGTGCTGTTATGAAAAGGTAATACTGTGGAGAAAATCCTGAGCAGCAGCTCAAAATCATACTGTTCTTTGGTTTTGTAAAGACGGCACAGTATGAACTTGGTTTTAATGACTCTGAAACTGATTAAAAAGAAGAGTGGTAAGTGACACCAATGTATACATTAGGTCACCAATGTTATTTTCCAATAACAGATCACATTGGCTCAGAGATATAGGCCCTGTTCACACATCATAGCAACTTCCAGGTAACCGGCTCAAGAGTTTGCAGAGGAATACACACATTAAGACCACAATCTCATGAAGCCATCATATGTATGGATCTGCTCATTCTAGACTTCTCTGTAATGGCAATGATTATAAAGAGGGCTTCTATGACTGCAGAAAGTACAGTAACTCTATGAGATGCCCTATGAAAGTAGGGCAACTCTCTATCACTGTAGAGAAGCTAGTTCAAACAAACAGCACCTGTATGGCCCTGACTGCAGCCCTATATGCCACTATCAAGACCATTCCTAACAGTAATCTGATGGGAAGGCCATCATGGTGTGAACCAGCTCTTGAATTTGTTTAATAGTTCATTGCTGTTGATCTACAAAGTCTAGTGGGAGGAAGGATGGAGAGAAAGAAGGAGAATTGCCACTGAATGAACCTGCAACATACAAACATGGCTCAAATGCAATACAACACCACAGAGCTCAGAGTCCACTCAAACATCGCTTCCCCCTGAACTTCTCATGTGCTGCAACTTGGGTGGCTGTAAAGGGGAGAGCCTGGAAACCAGGGGGAGCTCCACTGATGGAGTAGTGGTTTCCATCCAGCTGTTTCTCCTTCAGCCACCCACACCATAGTCCACAGTGTTGCTCAGTCCATCAACCGTCAGCAAGGGCTTTTCAGGAAGCTTAGAAGACTGCCCTGGGAATAGGTGGTTTTGTTGACTCTGCATGCCACAGAGGGTCGCTCTGTACATGAGCCAGTGTTTTTGCTTAATATATCTAGCACAATAGCATTGCACAGGTGGAGCTATAAGCCAATCTACCTTTTGCTCCCTCTTCTGAAGAGCTAAACATTCATTTCTACAACAACCATTATAAGTAAAACTCTTGTTGTATACATGTTATTCCAAAACATGAACCACATAAAACAACAGCAGATATTTATTTATTTTTGAGCTGCAGGCACAAATCTCATTATATCATATTATATTAACAGCTTGTTTTCAATTGCATCCTACCTTCCGACAGCAAGCACTTACGCACTTAAGTAATCATCTAGCTGGCACAGGGTGATTTATCTAGGGAGCAGCCAATCAGCTACTCGGTTCTTCCAAGGTTATTCAGTGATGTAATCTCTTAATGAATCAGACATGATGGTAAATCTTCTGATTTTATTATCAGGACTTAAGAGATATTGCCATGCAAGTAACAGCAAAGCAGCAATATACCACAGAACAATATACAACTGCAGGGGTGAAGCCACCATTGGGCGACTGGGTTCAAAGAACCCGGGCCGCAGCCCCGACACACACCCCTGTGTCCGACGTCATACGGGGGGGGGCTGGTTTAGCTCCCGAGCGGGGCCACAAGGCCCCGTTCAGGAGTTAAATGGCCAACGCTGTGTTCACAGCGCCGCCAGGAGAGGCTCTCCCTGCCTTAAGACAGGGGAGAGTCGCCCCTGGCAGTGCTGCAAACGCAGTGCTGGCCTGAATCTAACTCCTGAATGGGGCCGTACAGCCCCATTCGGGAGCCAGACCATGCCCCCGTGTCCAATGTCAGATGCAGCGGCGTGGCTAACACTGCGTCTGACATCAGACATAGGGGGCGGGGCGAGCGGGGCCACTGCCGTGGCTGGACATGGGCCGCCTCTGGTCTGGCTCTGCTACTGTACCACTGTCAAAGAAATGGAAGATTCTAGAAGCAGATTAAAACCATACTCTCCACCATGGTCAAAAGAACATTCTTTCTGGAGCCTTGGACTACCGGCTAGTCTTTCCTAATCATTTCATTCCCTTCATTTCCATTTAGAAATCTGTCATTCCAAGACAAGGTTTGCTTTCAAAAGCAGTTCTGAATTCTGTTTGTACAGACTGCCCGCATTTTCCTGAATTTCCTAAGACATTAATCAGGGCTAATAGAGGGCACCAAAGGACAGGATCTGGTGATTATTTGACATTTAAACTAGAAAATCACATCAGTGACTTTTTAATGTTATATTTCTTTGCTCAGTCCATGGAAAAAAATTAAGCTATTGTTAACATTTTCAGCCATATATGTGTCTGTCAAGACTCCTTGACACGTCTTTGTTGCAGCCCAATAAAACACTAGAGTACCTTTTGCAACATGGTGGTCATATGATATATCAATTCTTCATATCCTCATTCAGGTACTTACCTAAAACAGAAAAAGAAAAAAAAACACATTAGACTTTTATGACAGTCTTAAATATGTCTTGTGTTTATGCTTCATGATGACATACAACAAATGTTTTATTGAACTATGATAAATGAATTATTTTCCCTACCAGAAAGTGCTGCTGCTTTGTTCTTTGCTATGACCCTGTGTTTGCGGACTGGCTTGCTTTATTGCTCTTCGAATGTCACTAGGAAATGATGACAGACAATCTAACAAAGCATCAGTACAATGGGAGAAACAGCTGTGCTTCTGAAAAGTTCAACTAACAGCTCCACTGCTGGCTCAGTGGCAGGAGCAAATTTTGACCCCCTCCCCTTCCCCAGGAAGTGCATTGTACCACTGAAAATATGTCCTTGGGGATTGTGCAGACCTCAGAGATATAGTTCTGGGTGACACAAAGGACTTCTGGGAGAAGGGGAGATCGCTGAAATCACTCTCTCTCTCTCTCTCTCTCTCTCTCTCACACACACACACACACACACACACACAAGCACCGGTGCAGCAACAGTATGGAATTCTTCAGAAGCAATGGTGCTACACCAGTGCTACACCAGTGCTTCTCTCATTCCACCAGTGCTTTATTAGTCAGGGTATCAGCCAATGTTTGAATTAGTACCTAAGCTGCAGGTGATGACAATGATGATGAGCACAAATATGAATATACCACTTTTTTTTAATCAAAAGTCCGAGTGGCCAAAAGCGGTTTACACAGAAAGAGAAATAAGATGGTTCCATGCCTCTGAAGGGCTCACAATCTAAAAACTGCTTGCATAGAGCAGCAGCAGGCTATAATCAAACAAATTTGTGCAAGGATCTTCACACATTCACCTGCAAACAGATGATTTGGTGCTAAGATGGGGGAGAGCAAAAGGTAGTTTAGAACGGAAGGCTGCATTCCAAATATTCAAGAATATTTATTTCTCTAGTAAGATCAGTCATACCCAATATTAGTCAACTGCAAAAAAAAATTTTTTTCCAATGTAAGTCATCTTTTGTTTTTGGTACATAAGCTGAGAAATGTCACAACGGTGAATTCTAATATCTCCCATAATGCAAAATAAAAGGAAGTGTGAAATGCTCTCTTTGAAGGCCAGGTTCAAATCTGTGCCAACATTTCACAGCTACAGCACAAAAGCAGGTACTTCTGTCCCCCAAAAGCCATTCCTATTCCGCCTTTGAACGAGCTAAATTCACATTAGCCTGCTGGATACTCTGTATTGGATTACACGTTTCCAAACTATCAGTGGCTGCCAAACTACAGTTCACAAACATTCCTAATGCCTAGGTCCACTTTAAACTTGATAAACACTCTTCATGCATTAGCTATGCAATGCACTTAGCAGGAATTAAAATGTAATGTTTTGTGCTTCCTCTTCAAACTAGCCACACAATGTTCTCTTGGCATTTGGCTTATGCTAAACATCCAAGCCTTTTGTGGGGGGGGGGGGAGGAGGACACTCACACTGGTTCTCACACATGGAAGGGGCCACATCAGCATTGACAAGCAGTAAAATCCAACTGAGAAGAGACAGGAGGAGTTATTAAAGGTATTAAAGGTAACACAGTTAGCATTTCTCTGTTTATTGTTTGCAGTTATAGCAGTTGGCCAGAAAAAGCAGCTTTGCAACATTGGTGGGTTTCCCTTGACTGTGCAGGGCTAAGAGGCAGACAGCAAGCATTTCTTAGCAAAGGCAAATTTATGCCCTTGTTAAGAAATGACTTTATGAAATTAAAAAAGGTAAACTGCTACACAAGTGGAATTCTTGAGTTCATGGACAGTTTTATAATATTTAATCACAGTTATATAATATGTGGTCAATTTACAACATCAGACTAATCAACTGACCGGCATGCCAACCCTAATGGGGAGGAGAATCATTATACTTAATTCTCTTAGCCAGCCACCAACTATGCGTAGGGATGTGGCAAGACTATGCGTGCCGCCGAGGGAGGCACCCGATTGGCTGGATGCCCGTTGACTGAAAACTAATGGCAGCAAGGAGAGGCAGGCGAGGCGGCAGCGGGCCCGGCCACGTTGGGGAGGGGGAGGGCCCGGTCATGTTGGGGAGGCAGAGGCGGCAGGCCTGGCCACAGCGGAGAGGCAGCGGAAGCTGGCAATGCCTGCTGTGAGGAGGCAGCGGCAGTGGCGGGCCCAGGCGAGGCGGTGGCTGGCAGCCGCAGTGAGGAGGTGGGCATCAGGAGATGGCAGCAGAAACCGTGGGCAGAGAGTGGGGGGGGAGCAGCCTGGGGGAATGGGGGAGGAGAAGCAGGTGGGCAGGCATTGGGACCAGAGACTGGGGCAGAAGCAGGTGGGCTTGGGGGGAAGGGAGTGGGGCTGAATGTGTGGCGCCCATTGGAGGCTGTGGTGGAAGGGAAGTGGGCGGCAGGGCGCTTTCTGGCCGCCCGCTCGGAGATTATCTGTGCAGGTGGTGGTGGGGAGGGAGAAGAGGAATGGAAGCAGGGGAGGGCAAGAGAGACCGGGGCAGGAGGGCGGGTGAGGGGGGAAAGAAAGAGCCCCAAAAGAGCGCACAGATGTTCTGTGCGGGGTTGGCTAGTAAAAGAAAATTATCTGTGAGCATTTAATTATCTGTGAGCATTTATGAGTGTCCACTGGTTTGTAAAAGTAAAATTGTGCTGTCGAGTCAGTGTCGACTCCTGGCGACCACAGTGCCATGTGGTTTTCTTTGGCAGAATACAGGAGGGGTTTACCATTGCCATCTCCCACACAGTGTGAGATGATGCCTTTCAGCATCTTCCTATATCGCTGCTGCCCGATATAGGTGTTTCCAGCAGGGATTCGAACCAGCAACCTCTTGCTCCCTAGGCAAGTTACTTCCCTGCTGCACCATTAGGTGGTTTGTGGAACTACTATATTTCTATCCATGCTGGTCTATCACTTGTGAAAACAAGGAACAGTGCTCAGGGCCAATTAAATAGCTGCGGGATGTTTTTAAATATTTTATGGGGTACATTACAACAGCACTTATCATTGCCAGATGTTCTGTATTCTACGGGATATCCCTCATTTCCATAGCTCACAGTCTATCATAACCATGTTATCCCTCATTCTTTATTATTTTATTCTTAAGATTCTAGTTGTATTCAACTTATTAAGGGAAAAACAGGAGGAGGCATATGAACTTTGTTTTTTCTAGAGTTGTAGCAATGTTGTTTCTCCCTGGGAACTCAAGTCAAGAGTTCACAGCAAAGTTAAAAGCTTATTTTCCCATGTTAATATTCTGGAAGAAATAATCATAGACGCAGCTTGCCAGTTCTGAATTTTGGTCAATATAAATTTTCAAGCATATCATTTCTGATCTTCCTCTATCCACAAGGGAATGGATTGGCAAGAATGGCCATACAGATGGTTACAAGAATTCTACAACAAAAGAACCAATTTTTAATTTGCTGAACTACACAGGAGTTGTATGCTATCTGTTACCAGGGTAAACAGGCCAGCTTCTTAGAGGCCAGCATATACTATTTATATTCAAAAGTGCACTTCAAAAATCTATAAGTGTTAAATTAAGGAGGTCTTTGTCATCCTTGTAACTTAACTATTTGGATCCACTAGCTTCCGGGACAGACCATTTTAACTAGCCCTTTATCTCTGCAGAAGTCCCTGTAAGCCCAAACCCTTACATTCTCTCTTTCTGTTCAGTATTTTTATCCCACCTTTCTAGAAAACAATATATTCAGATATACAAAGGTAACCAATGTAGTAACAGTAACCAATGAAGCTTCTGCAGGGCGTGACACTTGTGAAGCGACTTGCACCCACAAGCATCCTTGCAGCAGCATTCTGAACCAGCTGAATCTTCCAAACCATCTTCAAGGGCAGCCCTACGTAGAAGTCATTGCAGTAGTCCAATCTGGATGTTACCAAAGCATGAGTGACTGAGGTCAGGTCCAACTTACTTCAGCACACTGCCACCACCTGTGCCTCCAAGGACAGCGTAGTGTGCAGAAACACCCCCAAGCTGCAGACTTGTCTTTCAGAGGGAGTGTGACTCCATCCAAGACCAGATTTACCTCACTACTCAGATGATCAGTTTTTACCGACCCAGAGCACTTCCGTCTTATCTGGATTAGGTTTCAGCGTGTTTCCCCCCACCATCCAGTCCATAACAGCCTCCAAGCCCCAGTTCAGAGCATCCACTGCCTCTCTAGTGTCTGTGATTTAAAAGATAGGTAGAGCTTGGTGTCATCAGCATACTGACGGCACCTCAGCCCACACCCAGACTGTCCAGCCAGGTCTGCATTATACATACCAGGTTGCCATGCTCAACCAGTACCATTTTTCGACCTGGAATTAAGCAGCAGCAACTTCATATACAGGGTACTATCACTACTGCTTTCAGGATGCCATAGGGTAAGAAAAGAAAAAAACAGAAAGAAGAACAGTTTGCAACTGACTTATGCCCTTTCCACTGTAATGACTGGAACCTCTCCCACCACATTTCCCCCTGCCCAGAATACAGCTAATAAATGTATAGTGCCCAAACCTCCCCACATATGATTACTCAAATACATAGGTAACAATTCCCCACCGCTGACTATAAGAGAGTAGGAGCTGAAAAGAAAAATCAACCCTGCAGAATTTTTTAGAAAGCTAACAAAGTAGCGGATAAAACAATGGGAAAGGGCTTAGCTCATTAATAATACATCACCAAGGGAGTAAGAATGATCTCACCAAAAGTCATCCCAAGAGTAGCTTCTTAGATTCTGAAGGAAACCATATAGGGCACTCTCAGAATACAGGTGAATCAGAGTAGTGGATACTCTCACCCATCCACCCTAAATCTCCTGCTCCTAACCACTAAGAGACAAATTCCGTCACAAAGCCTGTTTAAATGGCTCGACACCTGACTCTCAGAAGTTCCCAAAGAGTAAATAATCCCTTTGGCTTTGCCCTCTTTGGATAGACTTAAGAAAACACCTAAGACACCCATAGGTGGCTGATTTAGGCAGCAAGATGTCAACATCCAACCAGGGATGGATCTTCTTCACCAAGACTGGCTAATAACAGCCAAGATTGGCTAAACACAAGGTGCTGGTCATAACCTATAAAGCCCTAAACAACTTGGGCCCTGGGTATTTAAGAGAACATCTTCTTCGTCATGAACCCCACCGCCCATTGAGATCATCAGGAGAGGTCCGTCTGCATTTGCCACCGGCTTGTCTAGCGGCAACTCAGGGAAGGGCCTTCTCCGTTGCTGCCCCGAGGCTTTGGAATGCGCTCCCTAGTGAAATAAGAACCTCCCCATCTCTGACAACTTTTTAAAAGTCTTAAAAGACACATCTGTTCACCCAGGCTGTTAACTGATATTGTTTTGATTGTTTTAATGTTGTTTTTAGAATATTTTTTTAAAAAATAAATTTTTGTGTTTTAAATTTCTTGTTTTTGTTTTTAACTACTGTTTTACCTTTGTTTTTATCTTCTTGTAAACCGCCCAGAGACATAAGTTTTGGGTGGTATAAAAATTTGTTAAATAAATAAATAAATAATCCCCATGGCTTCCTCACTCCCTCTGTCCAGTAGTCAGCACACTAAAGGAAGCAGATGACCAAAAACCTCCTTAGGCAGATGACTTCTTTGCTGCCACTGCAGAGAGGTCATCTGCAACAGTCCTTTTATCTCTAACTACAAGATAAATGTTACAGTAGGAGATGTTAAAATCATATGTTAGCTGTGTCTACCATGTGGATAAATAATAAGTAGCTCAGAAAATGGAAGATGGTTGAAGTTGCTCTTTTGCTTGTTTTATATGTGCATCAGGTTCACCCCAGCACAAAGAAGCTGCCATCATTATTTCTCTGTTGTCTTAAAGCTGCCTTTAGCTGGTTCAAGCTTTTCCAATTCCAGTCTAATTTTCTAGCAGACCAGAAACAATCTTAAAACTACAGCAATATGTGCAAAATTTTAAACACTGTTCATGAAGAAACGCAAAGTAGATATGATAACTTTGTTTATGCTTCATTGGCCCACTTCCTAATCTGTTGACAAAATGATGGGCTTTTACAAGTTTGCAGTACTCTTTTGTATTCACAACCGAAGGTTCAAAAGTTGCATGCTGTCCTCATAAAGGGAATTTCCTAACGTGTCTGTCATGGTCAAGAAACTATCCTCACTTTTCTTTTTGTAAGCTGCATTTGAAACTACTGTATTTACCTGAATCCAAGGCTAGTTTTTTTCCAAGTTTTTTAATATTCGAAATCAGGAGGTCATCTTAAATTGATTCTGAGTCCTGTTCATTTTGAGTAAATGCAGGTATAACCTGTATTTAACCTCTGCTTTTTAAGGGAGTCAAATTTGGTTTAGAGCAAAATTCTCCCAAGTGCGTATCTGTGATTTCAAGCACAGATACACACATGGGTAGTGTACACATGTGGGAGCTATTGTGGTAACACTACATAAAATGTCTGTGTTGTACTTTTTGCCTCTTTGGCTCAAGTAGTGTATGTCTAAAGAACTAGGTTGTCAAAACAGTCATTTCTTCGGTAGAAGATTATCAATAATATTTTTTTAAGATCACAAAGATTCAGATCCCATGATGCTTTTGTTCTGTTACAGCAAGTTTTAATGTGCATGTGGAGGGTGGGAACAAAAGGTAAGATGCAGGCTAAGATGCAGCCAGCACTTGTACACCTGCTTCATTTCACTGAAGATTTTTCCACATCTAAAGGTTAGTAGGGGACCAGAGCTCTCATTTGCTAGCTACTGTTGCTCATCATAGTGACTTGTGGAAGCACTCTGGAGGGAGTTAAACACAGCCCATCCTCCATGGCATCCTTGACACAGAAAAAGCCCTTAATTTCAGCAGGATTGCTAAGATCTAGGAACAATATCAATGCATTGAGCTACCCAAGATCTATTGTGGGAATGTGGTTTATTAAGTATAGGAAATACAAGTACTGAACAAACGCACAATGTCACCAACACTTCACTTTAGATATAGTATGGCTTCTTGAATAAAAAGAAAAGGTGATCATCTAAAAGCCAAAACAGCTGCAAAAAAGGACTCTCAAGTATAAATATATGTTAACGGCTCCCCTGCACTGCATAAGTGAGGTTCAAAAATAAAACATGTCACATTTTATCTGTATGCGTTTCTTGTGGATTTTTAAAAAGTTTACTTCTACTACAAATATTTATATACCACTTTTCAACAAAAGTTCCCAAAGCGAAAGAAAGAAAGAAAGAAAGAAAGAAAGAAAGAAAGAAAGAAAGAAAGAAAGAAAGAAAGAAAGAAAGATCCCTTTCCCCAAAGGGCTCACAATCTAAAAAGAAACACAAGATAGACATCAGCAACAGCCACTGGAGGGATGTTGCGCTAGGGTTGGATAGGGCCAGTTGTTCTCCCCCTGCACAATAAAGAAAACCACCACTTTAAAAAGCTGCCTCTTTGCTCAGTTAGCAAATTTAAAAGAAATAGCCTGAATTTGTTAATGAGAAATCCTTCTTTTATATATATGTTTTACTAAAGATTTTGCAAATCAGCTGATATGGCTATTCCCCATTAAAAATCTGTTCTAAAACTAGTTCCCTTTTCTGTCTCAAATTGTTTCAGTGAACTTGCCTGGAACTGAGTCAGTGGAGTCACATAAAAAGAACAAATACAGCCTTTGTGCAATTTTCCTGGGACATAGCGAAAGTTTGACTCACAATCACAATACCGTTCTAGACAGTGTAAATTTCACAATCTGTCCAGTATTAAAACACTTGACAGATTGCATGCTTTTAAGCTGACAAATGCTTTCAAAAATCTGAAAGCTTTTTAAAATGACCTTTGTCTACAAATACAACACTGCAAAACAAAAAAAAGTTTTATTTTACTCTGAATTTAGAGCAGTATTCAGAAGCTAGACATGCCAAAAAGCCACATAGACCCAGAGCACTTGCAATGCACAATTTCCTAACCATGGTTAGACAATATGGAATGAGCTATGTGCTCCTCCTGCACTTCTTCTGCCTGAATTTATCCTTCCCTTACATGGTTTGCTTTAATCTTACTGTAGCAATATGTCTGAATCAACACTAACCATGCTTAGTGGTGCAACTTGCATACAGAAGGTCCCAGGTTCACCCCCTGGCATCTCCAGGGAGGGCTGGAAGACACTCCTGCCTGAAACCTTGGAAAGCCGCTGCCAGTCATTGTAGATTATACTGACTAGGGATGTGCACGAATATCTTCGGCACCGGCGGGGGTAGTACTTTAAGGACGGGGGAGGATGTACTCACCCCTCCCACAGCATTTTCCCCGCCGGCGCTATGTTATCTTTAAGCCCCTCGGGGCGACCACGTTCCTCCCTGCCTCCCCGTTTCCACCGTCGGCCAGAAGTGGCCGGAAGTAGCAAGCGTGCGTGCACCCATTGTGCACGCGCACGGCAGACAGGTGCACAAATGCAACGGGCGCACACGCGCTCGCTACTTCCGGCCACTTCCGGCAACAGGGGAAACGGGACAGAAGGGTCCGCCCCGAGGGGCTTAAAGATAACAGAGTGCCGGCGGGGGGAATGCGGCGGGAGGGGTGAGTACACCCTCTCCCACCCTTAAAGTACTACCCCTGCCAGCACCAAAACACCAAAAAAAACAAAAAACCCAGCACCAAAACGTTTCGGAGGCCTTTATAATGGCCTCCGAAACGTTGCGGGCACATGCCTAATACTGACCCAAAGGTCTGAAACAACTTGAGGCAGCTTCCTGTGTTCTTAATGTCCAGTTACATCAGGTTTATCCTTGCCAATACAAATGCCGCTGATAACTTTGACACTGACAAAAGAAATAATAGCAGTGATAGAAAATGAAGCATATGTTTATGATCAGAAATGCTTGCCACCAGTATGACAAATCATCATTCTGAAGGGTCTGGCTCTTCACCCTGCCAATTAAACCTACCTAGCTGTCATATTAGCTGCTAGGATGCCACACAGCAGTGAGCCACAATCCCTTAAGTATATGCACCCATGAAGGGAACCTTTAGTGTGTTGCTACTATAGCACCAGTCACAGCACAATATTGCAAGAAGCTACAGCAACTCAACTCGCAAATTCGGAAACCTACTACCTAATTCTAGGCACCACTTAGCTAGAACAGCAACGCATATGATCAGACTTTGGGGGCTGCAATCCCAATTAACTTGGGGGGGGGCAGCTACACTAGCAGATTCAATGGGCCTTACTCGTTTAACACAATGTCCTAGAATTTGACTCCAACCTGTTTATGGAACCGTTTACACCTTTGTTCATGTGAAAAGATGTTTCCATTAATACAGAGCAAAGGACTTTTTCAGAAACTTCCTCGTTGCCATGAAGAACATGGCATCCCCTTCTCTGTCACGGTGAACATGACACCCCTGAACTCTTCAGCTGCATAAAGAGGGCAGTAGGCTACATTTTGAACATCTGGTCTTTATGTTGACAATTTAAGCCCCAAGTGGTTTACTTGTTTTTTTCCTTATAGGGGCCGATTTGTATTTTTCTCCATTTTATTTTTAAAATATTTTAAACTAAATAATGAGGCTGTGCCTATGATCATTACTGGGGCGGGGTTGGGGGGCAGGATTGAACATACCTTCTCCCCAGACACAATCAGTTGCTCACTCTTCAGCCCATTGGTGCACGCCCACATGATCCATGCTGCTCCTGGCAGTGCAGAGCAGATCACTGGAGATCGGAAAACAAGTCCCAGCCTCCCACAATACACCATGTATCCCACAATGCACCATGTGATGAGCACAGTGCTTTGGGAGATTCCCCAGGAGTTGGGCGCTGTTAGGTGCCCAACTCTGTGTATGGTTGGGCTGTGTGTCCTGGCACCAGGGTTAAGGGCGCATTCACACCCTTAACCCTGGCTTAAGGCTTGGGTAAAAATCAGATTAGGTGGGGCAGCAATGCCAGGATTGGCCTCGATCCTGGCACTCCACATGAGCATCCTAACCCAGGCTGGGCTGCCCTAACCTAAGTTAGGCGTCCTGTGAGAATAGCCTCAAAGTCTCCTATTTCCTGAATATTTATGACCACTAAATATTCCCTGCCAAAGAACAAAACATTTCCAAAATCTTTGTAATTGCAGCAATGTCAACCTGACTGAACTAATGTTAATAAAATTACTTCTGGTTTAAAGAACAATTATGAAACTTGCTGTTTTATTTTGTTATGAGTTTTCCCTCTTTTGATTTCCATTGATGATTTTGCCTGAAAGTTTGGTTGCAGCCCAGAATATGAAAAAAGAATGTTAATGTTCCCTTAATGACTGCAGGTGGTGCCCTGAATGTGCAACTCACCCACAAGATGGGGATCTGACAGCACACTGGATGCAACACAATCAGTTTGGCAATTCTGAATCTGGACTCAGAAAGTGGGACAAAGGTAGCTGTGAGTTGGCTGGAGGTAAAGCACCTTGGGGTATAGGGTCTTTTTCAGGGGTGCTTATCCACCCTTTTGCAAGAATGCTTGTTGCCACCATTTGTACTCTATTTGTATTTTATTAATAAAGCAAATTTTAAAGCTAAATGTCAACAGTGTCCTCTATAATCTGAAGGAAATCTAAACCTGGTAACCCTGTTCTAGGAGTCCTAGAACAACTCACCATGTGGGAAAGTGGGGAGTGTGCATCAATATCAATAACTTAGCAATCCAGTGCTTTCATCTCCTAGACTCACTGACATTTTATCCTTTCATTGATTAGTCAAGTAGAACATCACAGCTCTTAAAGCATTCTGAAAAGCAATTATAAAAAGAAAATTCAATTGCAAGTTTTGGGTGACCTGTGATACAGGGTTTCTTTCCCTCCTGTATACTTCCTTGTTATAAGTGATAACATTATAAAAGCAGACCTAGGCTAGAGAACAATAATTTTTCACATTTTCTTTAAATGGTTTTCATTATGCATATAAATAGGGATGAGAGAGCTCTGTTTTTCACATATTCCCTTTCATTTGGAATAAATTTCTATAGCTTTTATCTCAAGTAGCCAACTCTAGATAAAAGAGGGATCACGTGTCTTTAGAATAATAATCCTGACCATTCAATGAGCATTAGGTGTTTAATTTAAATAATTTCCTCCAAAAAGGAATAATGGTAGGTTTGTCCAGCACCCAGTCTTGAAGCATGCTCCTGCGCCTTTTAACAGCTGTATAATGGGAAGGGAATGTTTTAAATGTTCCTGTTACCCTTGTATCTTTTAGACATTATAGCAGCAGCTGTGGGAGCCTTCTGCAGGTTAATCCCACAGCACCGTTGTGTGACATTTCAAAGGCCAATACCAAGTGAGTGGGAACATTCACTTGAGTCCTTACCACCCACTTTTCACCTGACCACAGTCAAAGGCAATGATTGAGTGGTAAGGACTTGCATGGCTGGCCCTGGCCATATGGAGATGGGTCTTTAAATATACATCAACACGATGAGATGAACCAATAAAAAAGTGGTTTCTACACAGCTCTACATGTAGAGGCTATCTGCAGCACTGCAGTTAAAAGAAGTCATATCTGTTGTGCGTTTATCAATTACTAACAGCTATCAAAGAGATAAGGCACTCCTCAAGGTTGACACACTGGCAAACATGCCTTGTTTATCCTAAATAATTTATTACAATACTCTAGATTGTCAGGGCAAATAAGGCATCCTCTAGTTTTAACCCATACTCATGGAAGCGCTAATGGTGAACGTGTGCTGGCTAATTATTAAAGGTGAAAGAGTTTCCTTGAAATAGTCTTCCAATGGCGGTGGGGGCGGGTGGGAAGAGCCATATCTTTAAAAGGTGCTGGATGTGTGCACTCAAATAGCCGACAGATACTGTTGGATGTGTGCATTCAAGTGTACATCAGAAGAAAAGAGAAAGAAAAAAACTCAAAATGACATAAGACAGGCAAAGAGACTTGTTGATGTCACAGTTACTATTCAGTAGGTGCCTGTGTCACCAGTTACATAGGAACATAGGAAGCTGCCATATACTGAGTCAGACCATTGGTCTATCTAGATGAGTATTATCTTCACAGACTGGCAACAGCTTCTCCAAGGCTGCAGGCAGGAATCTCTCTCAGCCCTATCTTGGAGAAGCCAGGGAGGGAATTTTAAACCTTCTGCTCTTCCCAGAGCGGCACCATCCCCTAAGGGGAATATCTTGCAGTGCTCACACTTCTAGTCTCCCATTTATCCCACACCAAAACGCTTACAGATATTAGGTCTATGACTGGTGTCAGACAGTTATTCCCTCACAATGGGAACACTTGCTCAAGCAAAATCATTTGGCTGCTAGAGTAACCACTATATAGTCTTCACAATATAATTGTCCCACTGTCCCAATAGAATTCATGCTTAATGAAACGAATGACAGCCAACAACTGTTTTTCTTGTTCTAAAAGCTTTATCACTCCGGGCACATTATGGTTTAGTGAAGTGGGTTGACTTTTATAATGTGTATCATAATTGTTCAGTGTGTCAGCTTAGTAATGTGACTCGTTTTCATCAAATTATGCACCCTTCTCTTCAAAGTATGCATCCTTCACATCAGTTTATTTGATATATGCTAAAGGATAGTTGGAATGTCCCACACCATCCAAGAATACATGTTATTGGAGCTGCCATATGACAATATTGACAGAATGAATAGTAAGGTATATAACCTATGCTCTCCAAGATCAATGACCAGGCTGACAGTTTAATTTGTGTCTGTGTATCATTATCATGATGCAGCATTTTCATAGAACTTATGTTGTGTTGTTCTGGTGCTACATATCTCCTACAATTCTCCTGGGTGTGCTTTGGAATGTGCGTCCCAGAGCCCAGCTGATTGGCTGAGCAGCGGATGCACCTGATTGGCTGAGGTGCAACCAGGAGGATTGGTTGCCACAGCGGCAGACCAGCTGTGGAGGTCAGAGGTGATGGACTCTGGTGCTCAGATGTGGCCGGCTGTGGAGCCAAGGCCCAGGAGGGGGGAAAGAAAGGGGGGGCAGAATTGGCAGTGGGGAGGAGAGGTGGCTGGGCCCGGAAGTAGTGGTGCGCATGGTTCGGTTCGGGGGTCCATTGCGAAAGCCGCCGGACCGGTCCGGAATTCCAGCGGTCCAGAAGGGTGGGGGTGTGTCTCTTTAAGGGGGGGTGGTAGTACTTACCCTCCCCACCACTACCCAGAAGCAGAGACTGGGGCAGAACTGGAGAGGGGGGGAGGTAACCGCCAGCCCCAAATTTCTGCTAAGTGGGCAAAGAGGCACCTTTTTAACTTGGTGATTCTCTTGATTTAGAATCAATATGATAATCATATTAACATCTGAATTAGTGTTAAGATATGGCATGTGCACTCTGGAATGCTCTCCCATGGCTATTCACTCCTCGGTCTCCATCACAATTTTTAGAAAGCGTGTTAAATTTTGGCTTTTTACCCAGGCTTTTATATGATTGTCTCTACTGATGCTTCTTTGTATTTTGCACAGTTCTTATGCTTGCATTTTAAATCTTTTTAGTCAGATTTGTTTTTATATTTTAGCTTAATATTTTAATTGTGTCATTTCTATAGTCTTGTTTTTAATTTTTATGTGAACTGCTTTCGGATAGTTTTAATGAAAGTTGATATACAATTTTAACATAAATAAAAATAAAAATAAATAAAATGTAAGCAGATATTTGGCTTCATTCTATAGCAATGTGCTTTTTAATTTTTTTTCCTCATTTCACTACTTTCTATGCTGCTGCTAACATCCAAAATATAAGTTCTGCAATAAACTTTTCAATAATAGTATTGAAATTTTAATAACATTTAAGTATACTTTAAAAGTATGAATAATCTTTAATATACATTAGCCCCATTCACACAACCCACAATAAGAGGATAGAAGGCAGTAAACCCAGCTATTACTGCTCATGAGAACCCATGGGATTTTCCAAGGGTTCACTCAAATGTGGGTAGCCCAAGACTTTTGTACCTTGTTCTTTACTAAGCTCACTCAAATGTGGGTAGCCAAACTTAGGATATCTTGCTCTTTACCAAACTAGGATGGAAAGAAGAGCCATGCTACCTCGGAGTTTGATCGTGCATCAGCATTTCACTCAAGCAGCAGCTCCCAGCTGCTGCCTGCCATGTTTGTAAGAAAGCGCTGTGGTTAGTGGGGCTTGCTCTCTGTGAATGTGCCGCTTTGCAAAACATACTCTATGGTCCTTCCCTAGCAATGGCGTCAATGGCCAGAGGATGGCTGATGCTATAATAGGGATCTCCAGTCTCCAGCCAGCAAAATGCATTCTGATAGCTCTTCAGATCCTCAGATGGCCCAGCTCTTGCATTCTAAAATGGAGATCGCAGCTGTGTTACTCATATGAGCGCTGGGCTCCAAGAGCCAAAAGGTGGCTCTACTTGTCTGTCAAGACCAGAGTAGGAGCTCTTCACTCCCCGCCCCGCCCAACCCCGCCAGATGCTTGTGTGAAAAGGCCTTAGTGTAGGCCTACTCAACTTCAGCCCTCTTGCAGATGTTGGCCTACAACTCCCATAATCCCTGATTATTGGCCACTATGGCTGGAGATTATTGGAGTTGTAGTCCAAAAACAGCTGGGGGGGCGGGGCAAAGTTGAGCAGACCTGCCTTAGTGTATCATGGAAAACAGCTTTATTGACATATCTGTTTTATTATCCATAACTCAAATGTATGCTGGTGCCCTGAACATTCCTCTAATGTTGGGCAACTAAGAGGTGCTAAAAACATTCACAGCCTCACAAAAGATTGCTGTGTGTATAGATACTTAGCATTCTGAATATTAAGCTTTACAGTATCAAACTGTTCACCTAACTCAATTTGGAAACTAAATTAATATATCACTTCAGAAGTTCAGCAAATGTACTTCACATTGCATTAAAATAACAACCATACTGATCTGCATAGATAATTTAAATGTGCAAGTTTGGCTTTAAGGACTTCTTCTGTTTTCAGTGGGAACAAGGAAAGGAGCATAGATTGTGCCAACCAGTGAATGTGCTAGTATGACAGGCTATTTGGCACATATTAGCAGACTTCTTGCTGTGCTGTATTAAGCTTTTCCAACAGTATGTTAATGAATTAAAAGTTCAGCACTGCGTGAAATGTCCCAACCCCACTCCTACTGTGGTCAAGGAATTTCTAACTAATTTTAATTAGGGGGTCCATTAGAGTTTTTGAAAGTTGGTTCCTTTACAGTTAATTGAAGCAAGATAAATTCAAGGCACTTATCTCATACATAAATTCCCTCTATAGTGATATTTTATCAGTACTGTAATAAAACAATATAGATACATAGAGTTACTGCAAAGTTTCTATCCTTTCTGACAAAATCAAGCAGAATATCTTAATATATCTGCTAGGCTGAATATTAAGACAACTTATATATGTCACATATAGTTCTCAATGTCATATTTTAAATGAAAGAAATTTAATATAGTCTTCTGCTCATCCGTATCTGAATGGGTACATCCATAGCCTGCCTTCAGATCTAATGGGCAACATTAGATCTACCGCTGTGATGAGGCCAGGTCAGTTTTGGAACTGCGCTGCTGCCATGTGGGTGGGCTGTTGGGGGTGGGGGGACGTCAGACCAGTAAGCACCTCACCTCTGCTTTTAAAGGTGCCCTTTTGCGTGTGTGTCCCCGTCCCCAGTTGCCCTGTAGAAGCTTTCTAAAGCCAAATTCTCCTTTACAAGTCATAGGAACATAGGAAGCTGCCATATAGTGGGTCAGGCCATCTAGCTTGGTACTGTCTTCAGACGCAGTGGCTTCTCCAAGGCTGCAGGCAGGAGTCTCTTTCAGCCCTATCTTGGAGAAGCCAGGGAGGGAACTTGGAATCTTCTGCTCTTCCCAGAGCGGCTCCATCCCCTGAGGGGAATATCTTACAGTGCTCACACTTCTAGTCTAGTCTCCCATTCATATGCAACCAGGGCAGACCCTGCTTAGCTAAGGAGACAAGTCATGCTTGCTGCCACAAGACCAGCTCTCCTCTCATAGGCCCCAGCTCTCCTCTCTTGCCCCTCAAACTTCCAAACTGGTTCAAACCAGTCCACCACGGATCAGGCTCAGTTCGGTTTGATTACGGACTGGCCCACCCTCCTAGAGGCCGGTCCGATCAGCAACTGAACCATCAAACCAGCCCGGATTGAACAGTTCGTTCATACCCCTATTAAGAGCCAGCCATCCTGATCTCTCAGGATCACTCAATCTCTAAGCAAACAAAATGGCCATCTCTCAATCTACATGATTGTTCCAGCAGGAAAAGCTTATCACCTGTCTGCCACTAAGGATGGCCAATTTACATATTTCCTGCCTTCAGCCCTCACCTTTTGTCTTGCCATCAGGTGAGCAAGAATTCCCTGGAATTTTCCAGGTACATGGTTTTTGCCTTATAAAAGGGGGCTTCACTTGCCCCTCACGCTCTTGATTTCTCGACCTGTTTTTGGCCTTGTGATTCCACGCCATTTCGTCCTTTGGACAGGTATGCCCCTTCCTCCCCAGGTATCTGGGAGTTTTCTATTTTTCTTTCCCAAGACACCCTTCTCACCCTGAGTATGAGTAGGGATGTGCATGAACTGGTTTGGAGATCCTTTTCTGGACCTCTGAACCAGTCCGGCCAATTCAGTGACAGGGAGGTTTATCTATAACGAGCAGGAAGGGTGCTCCCCCCGCACCCATGTTTCCCCCACCAGCACTGTGCCCAAAATTGTTGGCGCAGGGTGGCAGCTTACTCTCTTGCCGCCCCAGTCAGCATCAGACTGGAAGTGGCCGGTCTGACACTGACCGGGGCAGCAAGAGGGTACATTGACGGCCTATGCCAGCTATTTTGGGCACAGTGCAGGTGGGGGAACTTGGGGGGGGGTAAGAGAACCCTCCCTGTTCCTTAAAGGTAACAACCCCCACTGCCGAACTGTCCGTCTGCCAGTTCATACACATCCCTAGGTATGAGAGAGAAAGAAGGGGTGTTTTAAAGGTACAAGTAGACATTTCCTCAAGTAGGCAAATTTGTTATTTGGCGGCTAACAAATAAAGTTTGTTTGCTTGTTTATTACTACTATTATTGTTAAACTAGTATTTTTAAGCCCGTTATGATAACGGGCGCTAGCTTTCTATCCCGTCTTTTCTGTCCCTCTCTCTCTCTTTCTGTCTCTTCCCCCCCCCCTTGTCCCCTCTCTCTTTTTGTTTTTTGTTTTGTTGTTGTTCTCTGTTTTTGTTCTTCCTTATTTTGCTTTTACTTTTTTTTGGGGGGGGTGGATGAATAACGGCCAAAATGGCCCATGAGAAGGTGGCCGCCCCCGCCTATCGCCCTCCCGCGCACCCAGCTGACGGAGCCCACCTTACCCGCTCCAGCCCGAAGGAGAAGAGAGGAACTCGGAAACAGAGCTATTCTCTGTGTTAAGCTGCTGCCCATACTGTCGCAATGGACGCAATAGGCGTCCTTTGCGTCCATAGCGGCAGTTTGAGCAGTGACTTAGCACAGAGAGGAGCTCTGCTCGTGAGCTCGTCTCTTTTCCCTCGGGCTGGAGCGGGTAAGGTGGTCTTCAACAGCTGGGAGGGCGATAGGCGGGGGCGGCGACCTTCTCATGGGCCATTTTGGCCCTTAATCTTTTTTGGGGGGGAGCGGGGAAGGTGATTTTGGGCAGCTGGGAGGGCGGGTGAGCAGGCGGCGGCTGTGAGCGGGCGGGAGCCTCGTTGGCGGCTTCGCCGCCACCTCGCCCAGCTTCATTTTGGGCAGCTGGGAGGGCGGGTGAGCAGGCGGCGGCGACGGCTGTGAGCGGGCGGGGGCCTCGTTGGCGGCTTCGCCGCCACCTCGCCCAGCTTCCCTGTCCCCCGTCTCGGTCTTCCCCCGCCGCCATTGCCCTCGCCTTTTTCAGGGCGGCCGCTTCTGGTTGCCTCGGCCTCCTCTCGCCGTGCCGCAGCTCATGGCTGAGGCGGCGGCTCTGCCGCCGCCTCGGCCACTTTCCCCCGCCGCCACACACCGGCTAATGGCCGCCCGTGGCTGTGGGACACTGGTGTCTGAGGTCCTGTGTCCCTTGGGCTCTTCTGGGCCTGCGCTTCGCGCAGGCCCAGAACAGCCCAGGGAGGCAGGGACGCAGATCCCCAACATTCCAAAGCCACGGCCACTCACTTAGCCTTTTATTATATAGGATTTGATTGTTAAATTTCCCCATCAGAAGCATCTAAGCAATATTCCTTTAAATCTCAGTGGACCCCAGTTTTTCTGCCAAGCACCTTCCCTGAATGTTAAACTCCCTTTAAACTGAAAAGGGTTCTCTCTTCCACTCCTGGAACTCACCTGGCAAATCAAGGAGCTCCTCTTTCTGGCCCCCTGCCCAGAAACCAATGCTTCCACTCCATTTACAAGCCCCCAAAGCTAAACCAAAGCCAGAAAGCAAGCCACGTCCCAGCCACAGAAGCCGGGAGCATTTCCACCCCATTTTCTTGTTTAGCTTCCCCACCCCCCACCCCCGCCAAGTCTGTTTGGGCTTGTCTCTCCTGGGGGACCTGAGCTCCCATATTTATTATTTATCATATTTATATACTGCCTGATATGTGTATTTCTAGGTGGTGTACACAATTTAAAACACAACAAATATAGAACAGAGTAAAAACAATTGTAACAATTTCACAGAATAAAAAAGTTAAAACAATTTCATGGGATAAAACCAATTAAACAGTTTAAAATTAATATTAGATAAAAGTCTGTGAAAACAGGTATGTCTGGGGTCTTCCTAAAAGCAATCAGAGATGGAGATGCTCTTATCTGAACAGGGAGCATGTTCCAAAGCCCCAGGGCAGTCACAGAAAAGTCCCAGTCCCAGTCCCAGTAGCAACCTTAACTGGACCTCCCCAGATGATCTTAATAGGTGGCAGGGTTCATGACAAATGAAATAAGCCAGCCCAACTTGGCTTATTTCATCTGGTAATCATATTAACAGAGAGGGTCTGGTAAATATTATAAATGCTCCTCTGAGGGAGGCAGGATGCTTCCTTGCCTTAAGGAGCCTATTATTAGAACTTATTTGAAAAAACCTGCATTAGATCCCACAGAGTTAGCTAATTACAGGCCCATTTCCAATCTTCCATGGATGGGCAAGGTGACTGAGCGGGCAGTGGCCTCTCTGCTCCAGGCAGTTTTCAATGATGCAGATTATCTAGACCAGGCCTGCTCAATTTTTTTTAAATTTTTTTTACATTTTATATCCCGCTCTTCCTCCAAGGAGCCCAGAGCGGTGTACTACATACTTAAGTTCCTCCTCACAACAACCCTTTGAAGTAGGTTAGGCTGAGAGAAAAGTGACTGGCCCAGAGTCATCCAGCTAGTATCATGGCTGAATGGGGATTTGAACTCTGGTCTCCCCGATCCTAGTCCAGCACTCAAACCCCTACACTACACTGGCTCTCACTAGTATAATTTATAATAATAGTATCATAATTTAGCCCCCCCCCAGCTCTTTTTGAACTACAACTCCCAAAATCCCCAACCACAGTGGTCAATAGCCAGGGATTATGGGGATTGTAGGCCAACAAATAAATAGACACATTTATTCATCCAGGCTTTCTATTAGATTTGTGGTTTCAAATTTTTAAGGTTGTTTTTAAATGATTTTAATGTTTATGATTTTAATGTTTAAATGATTTTAACTGTTAATTGAGTTTGTTTATATTTTGATGTAAACCGCCCTGAGCCATTTTTGGAAGGGCGGGGTGTGTGTGTGTGTGTGTGTGTGTGTGTGTGTGTGTGTGTGTATACACACACAATTCCTATACTGCCCTTCCAAAAAAGGCTCAGGGTGGTTTACACAAAGAAATCTAATAATTAATAAATAAGATGGATCCCTGTCCCCAAAGGGCTCACAATCTAAAAAGAAACAAGATAGACACCAGCAACAGTCACTGCAGGTACTGTGCTGTGGGTGGATAGGGCTAGTTACTCTCCCCCTGCTAAATAAAGAGAATCACCATGTTAAAAGCTGCTTCTTTGCCAAGTTAGCAGGGGTATATAAATCAAATAAATAAATAAACAAACAAAATAACATCTGCAAGAGGGCCAAAATTGAACAGCCCTGATCAGGAGCGTAACAAGGCTGGAGTGGGCCCAGAGACAAAATTTTTAAATGGGCCCCTCGCTGATACGCACACACACACTTCACAATATATAGTCATGTGACTTGCCTCTGGGGGGGGGCGAGGTGGGGGGGGGCCAGGCAGCCACCTCCCCTTGCCTAATAGTAGTTACACCCCTGGCCCTGATCTTGACCCATTCCAAACTGGCTTTCAAATGGGCTATAGGGTTGAGACTGCCAGGACTTCCAGGTCCCTTCCCTGGAAGTCCAGCAGGACCAACCTGGGTTTTGTGCCTGTGTCTTTTCGGGTATCTTAGTAGCTGACTCTCTGCTTCTTTTTCCTCCTCCCAACTTCCTCTCAGGAGTTGGGGTGCTGTGTCTCCCCAGTGTTTGTTGATTTGCTCTGTCTATGTCTTTCACTGTTTCCCTTGACCCTTTGTTGTTTCTGATCTCATGCTGTCAGTCCCTCACCCTGCTTTTCCCCTCCACCTCTGCTCTACTGGCCCTCTGGAAGTCCAGATGGACTCAGCCTGTCCTATCTCCCTGTCTCTGTTCAGGGTAACTCTGTCTCCTGGTCTGACACCCATGTGGTCCTCTAGTCTGACCCACACTGCCTGGTCTCCCGACTGTTGACTCCATATTTGTCCTACTCCCTCCCTTCGGTCACTGGACTGACCCCAACTCCCTCTCTGTACCTTAACCTGTTCAGGTTCCAAGTCTGCCACTCTCCGCTTCCCTTATGTTGTTTGCCTTGCCTTTCCCTTTTGCCTCGTTCTCCTCCCCCGAAACCTTCCTGGACCAGGGTCCTGAAGACAGTTGGATCTCCTCCTTAAGTATACCCCACTGGCCCCCCTGGAAGTCCAGATGGGCTCAGCTTGCTCTTGCTCCCCAGACTCTAAACATGCTTTGTTTTTCTCTCTGGTCCTCTAGCCAACCCCAATCCGCCCTGGGCATTTCAGGAGCCAGGCTGCAGGCAGTGTCAGGAAGCAAGAGTGGAAGGAGTAAGGTCTCTGCTACTGGCTGCTAGGGATGTGCATGGAACCAGGCACGAGTGGCTTACTGGCGAGGGGTGTCTCACTTTAAGGGTGGGGGAGGGTGCACTTACCCCACCCTCCGCTTTCCCCCCACCAGCACCCGGTATTTTACAGGTCCTATGGGGCGGCAGCGTACTTCCCTGCCACCCCGTTTGCTCTTCGGCCAGAAGTAGCTGGTGTGCGAGTGCAAGCGTGGCGGGTGGACATGTGCCAGCTACTTCCAGCCACTTCTGGCCAAAGAGCAAACGGGCTGGCAGGGAAGTACACTGCCACCCCATGGGACCTGTAAAATACCGGGTGCCAGTGAGGGAAAAGCGGAGGGAGGGGTAAGTGCACCATCCCCCACTCTTAAAGTGAGACACTCCCCTCACCTTCAAACTTTAAAACCACCACCACCCCCAGTGTTCAAACTTGTTCAGAAGCCCATAAAAGGGCCTCCGAACAGTGCACATCCCTACTGTCTGGGTCCAGAAGAAAGGGAGACTCTGAGACATGGTCAGTAAGAACCTGTTGCAGAGCAGAGGCTAACATGTCACAGCTGGGGCTGCCTGCCTACTGGCTTCCAAAACGACCCTTGACCAGAGGTTTTTTCTGGCAGCTATGCATGCACTCTCCCCGCGTTCTTAAAGAGCTTCACAGGCCTTCCTCTGGAGCCATTCAGGCTGATGAGAGGGCTCCTCCTGATCTGAGTCCTTTGGGGGTTTTGATGTGCACAATGGCTGGGTATGGAAGTCTCTCTCTTGTAGGGCTCAGGGATGCTCTCTACGGCGGCATCCCCTGGTTTCAAGGCCTTTGGAAAGACTTCGGAAGGGCCCCCACTCCCTCCTTCAGTGGTCTCCGCACTAACTGGGGATTCAGTGGGTATATCAGGTACCCCTGGTTTGTCAGTCCCAGCAAGAGCCAGTTCCATGCTGTGTCCTGATTGTACTCTTCTGCATCTGCCTCCAGTGGTCCAGGGCAATCCCTGACACTTGAGTCCTTCTCCAACTAGGCTCTGGGCTCAGCCTCTCTCCGGGAGGACCTGAGCTTCCCCAAGCTACACCTCGACCTCATCAGTGGCCCACAACTCTCTTAAATGTGTCTGTGCACCTCCAGCAATCTTTCAGCCCCTGCCCGTCACTTCCCCTTCTGGGCCTGGAGGCAAATCCCTGGTGGCCTTTGGCTCCCTCTTCTGCCCATTACCAATTTGGCCTCCCAAGTGGCCTGTGGAGCCCTTCTGTCTCCACTGCTGCCTCCAACTTGTTAGGAGGTTGCTCAGTGGTGTGCACTGCTTGTACTTGCTGAGATGGGCATGTCCTTCTGCCACTCCAAGCTGCCAGAAGGGTTTTATGCTCATCCCTGCATCACAGGTTGAGCTGTGGCCACTGGCAGATTTCCATTCTTCTCCTCCCTCAGAACTCGCAAGGGCTGGTAAGCCAGGTCCCAACACCAACATCTGCAGGAAGGCCACAGTTTAAGACCTCTGATGTAGGCAATTGTGCATACATGTATGTTTGACAGGGAAATTGTAGTGATCAGACTCTCCTCTCCGTAAAGAGTTAACCGGAAGTGAACCCTGTCTTGACTGACAGGTTAGTGAACTCCAAGGGTCAACCAATCAGCACACCAGGTGGGTGGAACCTAGAGAGCTGTTGAGAGGAAGAAGGAAGTTTCTTTGTTAGAGAAGGGCATACAGCCATAGAGACTGACTGCAAGAGAATGACTCTGCAGATCCTTGAAAAATAGGAGGGCAGGAAGCTTGAATTCACATCTGGAGTTTGATGAGTTCAAGGAAAAGGAAGCCTGGGCTTTGGCTTTGGGAAGATTAATTTAGCGGAAAGTTTGTTTAGTCAGACTTTGCATTAGAACTGTATATTTCTTTGGTGTGTGTGTGTATTTTGCATATTCCCAATACTGTATTATTATAATTTACATGCAGCGTAATTGAAATAAGAAACACTAGCCTACGCCTATCCTACCTAGGGCATTGCAAAAACTCTATAAACATTTAAATGTGCCCAAGAAAATCTATTTTTGTAATCTACTAAGTATTCTTATCAGTATCTAAGAAAGCTAGAAAGCCTCAGAAGGAAGCAGTCTGCAGTAATTGGAAAAAAACTGTGGTTTTTTAAAGTCTTTTCTTTTTTACAAGCCTCTCTGAGTTAGCAGGGGGCAAGGGGGATTTTCTGTGGTGCAAACACATCCTCAGATGACCAGCAGCTATCAGTGTTCTCATCCCATGTAAGCTTTCATGTGGAAGGTTTTTGTACTTATCCAATAGAAAAATAAAGAAGGTTTTCCCTGGGATACCACCTCTAGCCCAGGAAGGTTCAAGCTCTGTCGATAAAAGGGGTGGCAGCGGCAACATTTTGAACCTACTGATAATACAGGATAGTTTTAGGAGAAGCCTAGCCAAGCAGCTCGGCAGGGATGATTCAGCATTTATTTCCCTCTTGTGAGATTACTCTGATACAAAGGCTTTAATCTTCTACAGAAATGTAGTCACTTTGCGGCTGAAATACTGTCCATCTGCCTGACGTATAGTAATCCAGGCCTGCACAACATAAGGTTGGGGGGCAAGATCCAGCCTGTGGGGACTTTTCTACTGGCCTGCAGGAAGGAATATCCTGTAGCAACAGCAGGAGCCATGACGAGCTTCTGACCTGTTCTGCTGATGAGCAGCAGTGGAACATAGGAAGCTGCCTTCTACTGGGTCAGACCACTGGTCTATCTAGCTCAATATTGTCTACAAAGACTGGCATAGGCTTCTCCGAGGTTGCAGGCAGGAGACTCTGTCCTGCAGTTGACTGCTTGAGACCATATGTTCCCCGCCCCTGGGCCAGAGCTGACTGACACCATTTCTCTTTCCCCTTGCCTTTCCCTTTGACTCCTACGTTCTGTCCCCTCACTTTCATAAATATTTTTAATAATTAATTTTAATTTAATAATTAATGTGCTTAAAATTGACTTCAGCCCCTGCACATCAAGTCATGGTTAGTTTCGGCCCACTGGGACATTTGAGTTGTGTGCCCCTATACTGAGCTATCTAAAAGCTAACTCATGCAATCTTAGAAGCTTGAAGAATGGAAATGTAGAATTCAGATGCATTCTTTGCTATATGCATTCCATTCAAATATAGAAGCTTTTAAAAACAAAAACTTAAAATTTGCAATGAGGGAGCACAGACCTGCTGTGCTTTCAAATGTAGTATGGCATGTGGTTCTTTAATCTAACTTGTACAATGTCAGCACAACTGGAAATTCAAAGGAATGAGTTAGGGAGCTTGATCTCATATTTTCACTGAAGCCAACAGGATGCTTTTCTATTTATAGTAACCTTATGGTAAGCTCTTAACCTTTCACCATCATTCCAACCTTTACCAACCTACTGCTTATCATAAAATATGTCAATCAGCCTCCATGCCATATGGGCCTTTTAAGAAAATAACTAAAGGCAGATATGAAGTTCTATTGAGCTATCTGCAAGTAGACAATGGCACTTCATTTTAGAAGCTTTTAAAATTATGTTGATTTTTATTTCTGTCGTTGTTTGGTTAGGATATTGGAGACAAAAATTGTTTGTTCACTACTGAGCCCTTAGAGAAAATAGTGCTTTGCACCGTGACAAAAGGAACAGTGAACACTTGAGGCAGGCTAATTCTTGTTTGGTATGCAGGGGACTGTGATAGAGATATGTAATCAGATGTAAGAGGCTTAAAAATCTATTGCTACTGTGATGCATGGGCTTATTATTTTATTTCAGAAATACTTTTTAAAAAGCAGATACTGTGATAATCAGTCCACTGCATCAGTACAATCTATATTTGCTTCAGGAGATGCTTATACTGGTAACATTTGAGAAGCAGACCACATGAGCTAAAATAACATGTTTAGACACTTTGTTCAGATATTGGTTTTGATCTCAGTCTAACATGATTTGTTGGAACAAGAGCATTGGATCTGCATTCAACCAGCATATTACCATTATTCAAAATGCAACTTAAAGTTGTTAAAATAAACCCTCTAGATTGGTCTCTTGCATATACATTTGATGAAAACTGAAAATTATCATCTGATTGCATGAGGTTAAGTGACACATTTTTCCCCTAAACAATATTTGCAGCACGTAGTAGAATGTTGCTTTAATTTTTGAAATTAAGTCAAATTCTAGTTTAAATTTAAAAGCTTTGGAAGAATATGCCATTTTGAGAGTAAGGTTGCTTTTAAGATGATCTATCCCACTACCATTTTGAAAATCTGATTGACCACATACAAGGTTGCTCTTTTTTCATCACCTTCATCAAAGCTGCAATAATTTTTATTTTGTCTCCAAGGTTTCCTAAGAGTCATTTAGTACAATTCCTGTGTAAATGGTGATGAGCCAGTTCTGAATGTATGGCAAGTTTCTAACACATAGTCAATCAGTCACCTCATGGCTTCACTAAGGATCCAGTATCTCAGGAAGCAATTTTTAATAGACAGTGGATATAAAGGATATAGGGATCCACATCCTAAAACATTCACGAAAACCATGTACTGAAAAGCACACTCTGCCCTAAAGTCAACAATTCAGTGCAGCTGTCCTAAACAAACTCATTGTCAGTTAAGATGAGAGAAGCTCTGCAAGAACTGAAGTTACTAGATCAGAGTCAGAAGGGCTGTCCTCATGACTGGAACTAGTGTAGTTCCTGGTGCCAATCATGAACTAAACTAAAATCCCACATGCTGTAGCCTGGCCTCATAAGGAATGTACTCCAGGGCCCTGATCATCTTGGTTGCCCTCTTCTGCACCTTTTCCATTTCTACAGTGTCAAGATATGGTGACCAGAATTGTATGCAGTACTCCAAATGTGGCCACACCATTGATTTGTATAAGGGCATTACAATATTAGCAGCTTTATTTTCAATCTCATTCCTAATGATCCCTAGCATGGAATTGGCCTTTCTCACAGCTGCCGCACACTGAGTCAACACTATCAATGAGCTGTCCACCACAACCCCAAGATCCCTCGCCTGGTCAGTCACTGACAGCTCAGACCCCATCAGCATATAAATGCAGTTGGGTTTTTTTGCCCCAATATGCATCACTTTACACTTGCTAACACTGAACTGCATTTGTCATTTTGTTGCCCACTCCCCCAGTTTGGAGAGATCTTTTTGGAGTTCCTCGCAATCTCTTTTGGATTTAATTACCCTGAATAGTTTAGTGTCATCTGCAAATTTGGCCACCTTGCTGCTTACCCAAACTTCTATATCATTTATGAACAAGTTAAAGAGCATTGGTCCCAGTACAGATCATTGGGGGACCCCACTTCTTCCCTCCATTGTGAAAACTGTCCATTTATTCCTAGCCTCTGTTTCCTGTCCTTCAACCAATTATCAATCCACACATGAACTTATCCCCTTATCCCATGACTGCTAAATTTTATCAAGGGCCTTTGATGAAAAAAGTCCATGTATTTTTGAAAGTCCATGGATACTATGTCAACTGGATCACCTTCATCCACACACCTCTTTGACACTCTCAAAGAACTCCAAATGTTGGTGAGGTAAGATTTACCTTTGCAGAAGCCATGCTGGTTCTCCTTCAGCAGGGCCTATTCTGCTATATGCTTAACAATTCTATCCTTGAGAATGCTTTCCATCAATTTGCCTGGAACAGACATTAAGTTAACTGGCCTGTAGTTTCCCAGATCCCCGCTGGATCCCTTTTTGAAAATCGATGTTACATTGGCTACTTTCCAGTCCTGGGAAGTAGAGAGCCTAAAAGTAGTACAGAGCCTGATTGTAGGGATAAGTTATATATTTTTGCAAGGAGGTTGGCAATTTCACATTTGAGTTCTTCAAGGAACTCAATTTGTGGGTCTCCATAGAGTGTTTCCACTCCATTGTATGTTTCCATTTGTGTGTCTTCTTGAACGATTGAGTATTTATTGGACAGGTTATTCCAGACTTTGTGATGCCAGTTTCCGCCCCCACCCCCCACTCCAAGTTTGCTTATGTGCTTTGATTGAGATTTAGTTCTGCATTCATTTTAAAATAACTGGAGCAAGTAGCAGAAAGACACTGCTACTTCTCCAGGATCCCCCACCCTCCACACTGTAAGACACAATGCAGTCTGAGCCTTCCATGCAAACTCAATTTAGCTTTGGGCATCCCTGCCTCCATTTTTCTGTTTTGTCTTGGAGTATGAGGGAAATCCATCAGGTCAGTATCAACAGAAATGTGTAAATGAATAGTCTGAAAAGAGATATGGATTATTAGCACCATACTCTGTGTAGGAAGAGATGGAGTATTTGCATTTTCTTCACTAGAAGAGATTAGACCTTTAATTTCTAAACTACTAAAAACAAATGTGCTCCAAAGTCCCAGTTGTTTTTAAGATTGTTTAAAAATGTATGAGATATAGTTGCAGATGCTTTTTAAAGGCAATTTGAGGAAAGAAACACCTTCAAATATATATAAGAAATCTTGCTTTAAAGCAACACAGTGGCTAATGCAGTTCAATGTTAGCAACTGTAAAGTGATGCATATTGGTGCAAAAAACCCCAACTTCACATATACGCTGATGGGATCTGAACTATCAGTGATAGTGCAGAAGAGGGCAACCAAGATGATCAGGAGCCTAGAGCACTTTCCTTACAAGTAAGGCTACAATACCTGGGGCTTTTTACTTTAGAAAAAAGACAACTGAAGGGAGACATGATAGAAGTCTTTAAAATCATGCATGGCGCAGAGGAAGTTGATAGGAAAAAAACTGTCACCCTCTCGCATAACACTAAAACCAGCGGTCATCCCATGAAACTGCCAGACAAGACATTTAGGACTGACAAAAGGAAGTACTTTTTCACACAACACATCATCAACCCATGTAATTCTCTGCCATGAGATGTGGTGACAGCCAAAAGCCTGGGCAGCTTTAAGAGGGGTTTAAATAAATTTGTGGAGGACAGGCCTATCAATGGCTACTTGTCTGAGGGCTATAGGCCACCTTCAGCCTCAGAGGCAAGATGCCTCTGAATACCAGTTGCAGGGGAGTAACAGCAGGAAAGAGGGCATGCCCTCAGCTCTTGCCTTTGGATTTCCCAGAGGCATCTGGTGGGTAACCGTGTGAAACAGGATTTTGGACTAGATGGGCCTTGGGCCTGATCAAGCAGGGCTGTTCTTTTGTTCTTATGAATCTAAGCTAGGTACACATGCCAATTCACACTGGACAAAAGTCTCTTTGTAGACAGAATGCAATAGTCTCTCTAAACAAATAGTCCTGTTGACGTCTGGTGGGAAAAGAGAGCTGAAGAATACCAAACCAACATTTCAGCCTACTTTCCTTAAGGAAAGTAAGCTAATGAGAGTGAGTGAGAGTGAGAGTGAGAGTTTGTTTCCATCCCTATCAACTTGGCAAAGCCTGTACCAACCAAACTGAGCACAGTTGAAGGGACCCATAGGGACACTTCAATGGCACAATTTGTGATGTCACCCACTCAAGTTCAACATGGCAGATACGTGAATATTTGAGGTGCAAGTGGGCTAACTTGTGAACCACCTAATCGATTTGAACCAAATTTGCTACAGCTGTAGGGACACCTCAATGGCATAGTTTCTAATAATGTCAGCTACCTGATTCAAGATGGTGGAAGCATGAATGTTTGAGGCAGAAGCTGGTAATTATCAATTAAGTTTATAGTGAAAGGAAAGTAGGCCGATTAGTTCTTTCCAGTAGGGATTTGCTACAAGTGTTCTGGCAGCTCTGTTTCAGGGCACCAAAATGCTTTGAGCTGCCCCAGCTATTTCAGCGAGGGCAAGTTGGTCACTTTAACTGGAAGAAGGCAGGTCTTACCTGCCCTTTCGTTGCTACTCCATCGCCCCCGCCAGCTGTGCAACTCTCAGGGACATATTTTTGAAAACAAAAAAAGAGGAAGGGGAGAGAAATGAAAATCACTTTCCTCCTACCTCCACACACATTCAGCTGTGGAAGAAGGCTTCTCTGCAGCTACTCCACAGCCTTCTTGCAAGGGCGCAGCTCTTCTCCCACCCTCCTAAACCTGTGGAATATGTGGGCCAACATCTTTATTGTAAACTTCCAATGGGTTATCATATTAGTCTGTTCTGGCAGCAAAAACAATAAAGAGCTCTGTGACACCTTCAAGACTAACAAACCTATTGAAGCATATGCATTCACAACAGAATATCTGATAAAGTGGACTCTAATCCACAAGAGTGTATGCTATGAAACATTTCTTAGTCTTTAAGGAACCATAAGACTAACGTTTAATGGAGAATATGGTAGCTAATAATTACACACCGAAGCATTAGATTTCCAAATCTAACAAATAATCAGATTCAAGTACAATGGAGGCCTATTTCAGTTTTTAAAACTCACGCTTCATATTTCAAATAGTCTTCAATTCCAGATCAGAAAGTTAAACACAGAACACTGAGCCCTAGCAAACTAACAAAGCACAGTGTAATGTGAAAAACCAGAGCTGGTACTTAAAATAATACTGTTTCATGCTTTACCTTCTCATTAGAATTCATCTTAGGTCTGAAAAATGGGGACCATGTCTCTTGAGCACTTTTCCCTCCTCTTGATTACTTTTTCAGCCATTTATCATCCTTAAATCCCTAAACCAGAGGGATTCACTATGTGTCACATCAGTTTCATTTACTTATTCCATGAACTGTATGATGTATACAATGGGCCTAAAGTAGTTATGGCACAAGAAGCAGGAATAGGAGTGTTAAACAAGAAAGGGCTATTCATTCTACACCAGACATTGCACACACTCAAAATTCTAAGTTACCCATCATCCTAGACAAGGAAAAACATCCTTAGAATTCATACAAATGAAGGACTCTATTATTCTTTGGACTGAACGATTTTATAAGTAAAGCCTTGTGCATTCCAAAAATCTATAGCTCTGCACTATTAAGGGGAACTTGAAAGAGCAGAAATATTAACCTTTTAAGTGCTTGACTGGCAGTACCTGAATTAAAATAAAACCCAAATGACGGATAATGATTTATTCCTTTATTGGAAATCACTGGCTCTATTTTAAAGGCAAATGCCATTACAATGTTCTATAATGCAGTTCGTTAATGTGTACATTACAGTGCTTGTGCATCAACTTCTGTAACTTCATTTTAAGGAAAAATCAGTTGGAGAAAATCTTTACCATGAGTTATGTCAAAGGAAAGAAAATGTAATTGGGAAGATGTACCATAATAGAAAGGGGGGGGAAGAAAAATTTCAGGTCAGGTGCTTCTTGCAACTACATTTCCAAGGAAAAGTGAAAAGACAGTGAAAAAGTCAAGTTGTGCTGATCTGCCTTTTTTATAATAATAATCTTAAAAGTCAGATTAAATTTCTGTTGTGTGTGATCATAATCAAATGTAACACGGAGTATCCAAAAGTGCCAAAGGAATATTCTAAAGCAATCTGAATGTTATACATTTGGATACCCAATCCAATGCATTTTTTCTTAACTCATAGTCCTACAATAGACTCCAAGAGGAGAGCTGGTCTTGTGGTAGCAAGCATGAATTGTTCCCTTTGCTAAGCAGGGTCCACCCTGGTTTGCATTAGAATGTGAGATATTTCTTAGGGATGGGGCCATTCTGGGAAGAGTACCTGCATGCTTGCATGCAGAAGGCCCCAAATTCCTTCCCTGGCATCTCCAAGATAGGGCTGAGAGAGACTCCTGCCTGCAACTTTGGAAAAGCCACTGCCCATCTGTGTAGACAATACTGAACTAGATGGACCAATTGTCTGACTTGGTATATGGCAGCTTCCTATGTTCCTAATGGGGCTTACTTCCAAAATGTATGTGCACAATATTATAGCATTAGTCTCTGTTTACAAAATTTTATTATTTATTTATTTAATACATTTCTATACTCCCCAAACACAAGTTCTCTGTGTCCACAAGTCCCTGCTTACAAGACAGAGTTGTACGCACATTATTATAGTCTTAGCACCTATTTACAAGACAGCTAGTTGTTTTATACCACATCAGCCGGTAGATACATATTGAGGCTGTTCTCACGAGCAGCCAAGAGTGGGCTAAGGCAGCCAAGCTCACTCTTGGCTGCTCATGAGAAGCAGCAGGAGGCTGCGGTACCTCTCTATGGTACCGCACGATGCTGACCATGCAAATGGCCATCGCACATGTGCAGAGGCCAGGTGAGTGCAATAGACGGGGCAGGTGCCACATGGGATGCCGGGCAGGGTGCCACCACACCCGGCGACATCCAGGTGCTGCTGGTATCAATGGCAATGTCTTTTAAAGAGCCCCTGGTGGCACAGTGGTAAAACTGCCGCCCTGTAACCAGAAGGTTACAAGTTTGATCCTGACCAGGGGCTCAAGGTTGACTCAGCCTTCCATCCTTCCGAGGTCGGTAAAATGAGTACCCAGAATGTTGGGGGCAATATGCTAAATCATTGTAAACCGCTTAGAGAGCTTTGGCTATAGAGCGGTATATAAATGTAAGTGCTATTGCTATTAAAGGTACCTCTCACCGCCGCTCCCAGCACTGCCCTCACAGTGCTGCAACCTTTGTCTTTTAAATTTCATATATGTAGAAGTGGCTTCAGTCTGGTGTTGCACTGGTGCAAGAGGTGGCATGCTTCCTGCCATGAAACCTCTTCCTCAGTCCAAATATATTGCAGTGTATGATGCAAAGCTATCCACTATCCTTGTAGCACAAACACAACACACACACACACACACGTCACGAACACCACACAAGACTGAACAACTCTAAGTATCTGTTCAGCTACATGACCTTCTAGTGTGGGTGGATCTTTGTTCTTTGCACTAGTGCAGTGTCAGACTGGATGTCTGCCACTGTTTCTAGCAGCTGAAGCTCCATTTTCCAAACCTGTTACTGGAAACTGATTTTTATCTAAATTATTTGTCTAGTAGTCCCATGTCTAGTAGTCCTGGGACACCATAAACCTGTGTAAATGGCACTCCTGCTTATCCAAATGTCTGATTATTCAAATATTTTGGATGTTTTCCATATGTTCCAAAGAGATGAGATAGTGCCAGATTGATAGTACTGCTCAAGAGGAAGGATACTGCTCACTATCACTCTGGGTTAGCACCAAAGCTGGTTTCAGCATTTATTTGAAAACCATTACCTAATTCAATATTTGAAATATGGGTTCTGACATAGCAAGAAACCATCATGCAGCATCCCAAAGTTAGATCACATATTGGATATATTCTGGCACTAAGAGAGAAAACAGTAGCATCAGGCCTTCACATCTGTTGATGAGTACAAAGGGGCAATCCATAACTTTCGTGTCCCTGTCTCAGACATTTAGATAGATGGGCTGCATGCCCAGTGTGGTGTAATAACCCTGAAAAGCTTTTGGCTCAAATTGTGGATACATTAGCATTAACTTAAGCCTGCAGCTTTGTTTGTACTACGTGAGATAACTGCTTGTGCTTCTGCCTACCCCAAGACTTAATGTTATCAAAATGAGACTCAAATATCAGACACAAACAATTTTTAAAAAGAAAATATGAGTAATATACTGCCACTGATGCTCTTTTGTACACACCATGAGGGCTTATTAAAATGTTAGATGGTCTAGCTTTCTTTATTTTTAATAATAAAGCATAAATATAGCTTCAAACCCTTGTTAAAACATATCTGAAAATGTGGGGAGAATTGAATCACTTGAAACAAGGTATAATTTTGGGCTTTCAAAAAGTCCATGGTCAACAGCAAAGGACCAAAAAGGCAAAAGACCAAAAATACTACTTGTGCATTTCCACATGAACAGTATGTGCACAATTACCTGAGTGAAACTAGTCTCCATATGCAAAAGAAATGTAGCTCCTTGCACAAGGAAAACAGCTCTTGTATATGTAGACCTGTGCAAATAACATGAATATGTGTAAATTTATAATTATGTATTTATATGGATTGCAATTTGCAAATTTGTGAGCTCAACCCCACAGCCTGTAAGTTCCAAGACCTAAGGAATTTTGGAGGCACAAGACAAGAAAATGTTCATATCCTTTTATATTATTTTTAATCTGAAAAGTAACAAGCTGTTGCCACTTGATCACAGCTATGCTAAAATCCTCGATTATTCCACTGTTATCTACAGGAGGTTCTACCCCAGCACAGAAATAGCAAGGTATGAAGGAATCAAAAGGTGAACAAGCTCTGTGAGTTTATCAATTAAGTCTATGACTAAGAGCATTGGGACTGAATGTTGAAATTGAAAAAGGGCGGGGGATGGTAGAAGGGAGGGTACTGGCCTACTCAAGACCCTATCAGTTTACAGTAAACTTCATAAGTAGGAGAGGGAAGGTTGGAAGGATGTGTGCAGTCAAGTTAAAAAAAATCCTCCCCACTGTATTATGCAGGAGGAAGAAAAGGGGAAAGAGCACCCTTTCCTTTTCCCACTCTTCAGACCTCCTCCGCACACAGCAATACAATGCTCAACTTCAGAGCTTGCTGGCAACTATCTCCAGGTTTGGCCTCTAGATTTATATAACACAGAAAACCACATGGGAGCCAGAAAGAAATAAGTGTCCGTCCGTCCCTTCTCCCCTCCAACTGCCCCCCACCAAAACAAATCCTGAACAGCACATTATCTGGAATATTTGCATTCCCACTTGTAATAATCTAATCTATATATTTAATTCTCTTGTGGCCGACTGAGTAGGGAACTGCATGGGGATGTGGAAATGTGTCTGGATGCCTGCTGGAACTCGACAAGTTCCAACCATTGCCTTGGGAGGCAAGGAGGGAGAGGAGGAAGAAGCAGAACTGAAGGGGAATCAGCAGAGTCAGGGGAAAGGAAGAAACCAGACCCATTGCCTCGGGAGGGAACAGCATCAAAGGCAGCGAGACACCAGGCATCCACCCTCAAGCTGCCCGACGGGAAGTACGGCTGCTTTGAGAGCAGCGCAGGTGGGAGATAAATAATGACGACATTGGCAAGAAAGGAGAGGAGACTGGGGCAGAGGGGCGGGGGTAGTGAAGACTGGAGCAGAAGGGGGCAGGTAGGAGAGGAGTGGGCGGGCAAGAAATAATGGTGGCCGAGCGAGCGGGTGGGAGATAAATAATGGCGGCGGCGAGAAAGCAAAGGAGACTGGGGCAGAAGGGGGTGGGGGAGAGAGGAGACTGGGGCAGAAGACGGAGGGAGTGTACTGCCTTATAGATGCTCTGTGCGGGTTCAGCTAGTTCTAAAATAATACTTGCATTTTGTCCTGATGTAAGAGAAAGCTGGGGGGGGGGTGTTAAAGAGGTTCCAGTGGATCCAATCTCAATATGCCTGTTTACTCGTCTTAATTAGCTATTCTGAAACCAGAACCAAGCAACAGTTACCAGTGAGAGAATCATCAGAAGCATGCAACATTCTTTTCTGCAGTTTTCAGTATTGCAGATAAGAGATAGGCCTAGAATAGCTCTGTAATTATACCATACTTCACAAACTCAAGTATTGTCTACAAGTAGTAATTTATTGTACTATATCAGTGTCACTTGATGCAGACATATAAAAGATGGGTCTGGAGTTGCATTGTAGTCATTTAGAATTGCTCATAACTCTTAGGGGGCAGACTGCTTGTAGTTGACAGCGAAATAATTAAGCAATACCCTAACAACAAAATAATAATAATAATAATAAAAACCCATCCCTTGAATTATTTTACCTATCAACAAATTGGATAAAAATGACAGTAGCTCCACACTACAGAAAGTCCATAGCCCTGTTAAGAAGCTCTGTAAAAACAAATAAAATGGATACAATCCAGGCAAAATTGAGCACTTTGACATTCTGGTGGCTGAACCCAACAAATGCGTTCCATGAGATACACCGTTGCTGCAGATGGGATTGACTAACTCATCTCTAGCACACAGGGCAAGGAGGCATGGTTTTTTTTACTATCTCCCTTCCCCAGAAGCCCTCGGGTCACCTGAAATTATAGCCCTGAGTGTTGTGTGGCCACAAAGTGACACAGAAGACTTCCAAAGCAAGGGAAGGTTGTCGAAATTCACCACCCATCCCCCACAAGCGCTGGTGTTTGAGTTAGTCAGAAACTCACCTGCGTCACCAGGCACATCTCACAAAGCACCAACACTTAGTGAGTTAGAAAGTTGGCCACTGATTTCAGTGGAAGAGTTGGGCATGCCAACCAGTGGGGTTTATCACCTTTGGCCTAAAACTTTAAACTTTGGTTAAAATGTAAAACATTTTGCATGATAGGGGTTGGCAGAGATTAATCATATGTGTAACTTGTCCAGCAGGCTTTTGTGGTGAAAAATCAAAGAACATTGTCTGATTGTTGACTTTTGGATTCAGACACCACAGGTGTTGGTAATCTATCAGGTTTTTATGCAGCATGGTTTATACCTTCCTCTGTCTAGACTAAGGGAAGGAAGAGAAGTGGGAGCCTGGAGGCTGGCCCATATTTAAGGAAACAGGGCCGTTAATTCACAATCTCCAAAATAAGCACATGGACTATTTTTAAATTAATAAACAAACAAACAATACATTAAATACCCACCCAGCCTAGTACTTCCTGTTGACCCTGTGTCAATGTAATATTCCCATGAGATTTTGTTGTAGCTCCCGTTGGTTGGTGGGTGTTATTGGACTTTGGGAACCAGAATGGGTGCTAATGCTAAGAGTCAGCAGGTTGCACTTTGATAAGCTGCCCGCAGTGCTGGCTCAAGAAGGAGCGGGGAGGAGGATGTCATTTGGGACCAAGCACCAGCCTTCCAAACAAGTCTTAAAACTGCAAGGAGTTGAGACATATAATGCCTCCTGGATCCCATCAAGCACAAGGAATGGGATGAACTGTTTTCACAGCCGGAAGTGATGCTGCCAGTTGTGCCCATCTACTGTAGTACAAGTTGTATTCAGGGAGTCCCAGCACATATTTAGTGTTGCTACTAGGATGACATCTTGCCTACACACAGGCTTGAAAGTGAGATTAGTGTCACATAGTGCCTCTGTGCCCTATGCCAAGGCATCCAAACAGCAGAGTCTCATTCCCACCACCAGCTGGTCAGCCCCTGACCAAACCATTAAAAATGAAAGAATATTTAGCAGCTTTTTTATTGATTAATTCAGTTATTACTTATATCAGTGAATTATAAGACATTTAAAATGTGTTCAGAGGAAGGAAGTAAATTTAAAATCCTGATATGTTACCAGTAGTAGCAACTTATAACAGAGCAGACACTTCTATTGAGTAAAATACTGTTTGTCTTCAAACTTGCTCAAGCCATTGAACATTCCAAAGTAAGCCTCTTGCAGAGAGCCAGTTCCCTGGTGAAAAGGGAGTACCAGAGACATATGTTGCCTTTTGTAATAAACTGTTCATTTTACATATAGGTCGAGCAGGGGGAGAAACAGGCAACATGTAGACACTGCTCGTTCCTAAAACAGCGCAAGTCTCTAAAAGCAACACTTGTCCCCCCCCCCGCCCACACACACACCACAAGCACACACACACACACACACCCCGGACTACTTCTTACCAGCCAGCTGAAAATTTTCAAATGTTGTTCTCTAGCCCAATTTAGATTACTTTCCCCTCCCTTTCTTAGGGAGGGAGAACACAGCCTCTTTCCCAGGCGGAACACTTGCCTCAGTTCTGGCAAATGGGTGTGACCTCCATGCCTCGCTGACCTTGAGTGCCCGTTAATCAGCATGCATTCTCCATGGCCAAACCACAAAGTAATACAATACTGGCAACATTGTTTCTTACATCTCAAAGGGGGGGGGGGTTCATGGGATTTTTAAATCTCAGGTTAATACTGTTATCGTCTATTTAGAAACGTTATAGCATGACACTCCTAAAACTAGGACAGCGTGCTACACTTTCCTCCATGAAAAATTATTGCACATTTCAACAAATACTGGCACTGCCCTCAGGAAGACAACCTTAACCACTTAATACAGCTTTTTTCTCCTTTGCAACCCTTCATAAACACTGCCTGACTGATGCTTTTTTCAGTTATTCTCATCTGCCCCAATATCCCCCACAGTCATGCTTGTTTTGTAGCATAAACTGAAAAGAAAAATACAAGGTGCAGATTTCCTAAAAGGGAGGGAAGTCCCCTGCAGGCAATTTTAAAATCAAAACAAAAGCAGAATCAGATCGGTTATATTCAGCATCAAGAAGCAAGTCATGAAGGATCTGTGGTATATCAGTTAGAAGTGAATCTCCTGAAGACTGCAAATGCACAAAGAAAACAGACAAGAAAGACTTGAGACACATCTAATGAGTCTCTGAACCACAAAGTCCCATAAGATAAAATACAGCCACTCACTGCCAGCCCCAGCTGCTCTCCCTCCGCTGACACCTCCTGGCAGAGGAAAGCCTCCGGGCTTTCTTGCAAACTGATGTCAGAGATAGCAGATTTTTCTATTACAGCTCTTTTACTGTAATCCATGTGCTTGCTTCTGGCTAGTCCCTGCTGGCCACATAGTACTGCATGAGGCCACTTGGAAGAAACAGTGACTCTAGAACACACCAGCGTCTTGGTGGCTATGCCTCTGATCAACTGAATCAACACTTGGCAGCTGGGAGGCAGCAGCCTTTCTAAGTGAGAAAGCAAGTAGGCTCTGCCTCTTCTCTCCAGTGACTCTATTTTTGGGGAGGGCGAAGTAGAAATCATCTTGACAGCACACTTTACCTTTAAAGTATATGGCAGACAGTAATCCTGAATACACACACACACACACACACACATATACATATACATACATACACACACACACACAAACGTATATATACACACACATACACACGCTAGAATCCTGGGGATACAGCCATTTAAACATTTCAGTGCAAATAATACTTATTCATTCTTGTTTAACTTATCCTAACAATTCTCTATGCCAGCACAAATAGTGACAGGCTCAAGATCAGCTAAGGGAGCTTCATGGCTGGGCTAAGATTTGGAACTTAAGTCTTTCCCAAACCAATTTAATAAAATCTTTATTTGCTCCAAGCAGCGCTGTTTCTATTTTAATTATGTTACTTGTAAAGAGAAGCCCATTTACCCCCCACACACACAAAATGTCCATCACTAAGTCCAGTAATTTTGTCAAGTGTCAATTTTCTACATCAATTTCTCAGATTTGGGGGCTGCCTCCTATATCCAAAGAAAATTTGTCAAATAATGGGCTTACTCTTATGTAACAACATTTGTGCATTTTTTGCATTTGTGCAATTTGCATCACTTGAGCAATCGGCGTGCTTGCAACACTACTGGGTTGACGTAGCACTGCGCGATATGTCAACCACCGCCTGCAAATCTGTACCCCTGACTTACCATGCAACAATATTCAAGTATATCTTTATTTTTCCCAGAAACAGCAGAACTGGAGGATTTTGTGAAAAACACATCACATAGCCAAGTGTCCTAGAGGACATCCAAAATATTTGTATAATTAAAAATCTTTGAGCAAACAAGAGTGCTGTTTATGTAGGGCTGCAATGAACTGGGGCTAACCTTTGCATGCTTTATCTAGAGTCAGATAAGCAGAGCTTTCAGTCCAGATTTCTAAATCACATGCCAGAGAACTATGGGATCCCTCAGAAATGTATTAGAAGTTTTCTTAATGAGTATATCAGTGATGGTGGAAAAGGTTCCTTAAAAGACACTTGCCCCATGACCAATCTTTCTTGCACAATGTTAACTATGGAGGATGTTGGGATTCATTGTAAGTGCACGGAAGGGTCATCAGGCCTGGCCAGTGCCCTCTGTGAACTGGTATTGGACTCTAGAAGTTGTTATAGAATCCTCTGCAATGCACATGTGTTCCAGACATGCAGGGGTTTTTCAGCAAATGAGGTGAAAAGCCATGAGCTGAAGGTGGGACGTTTGGAAACCACTATTCTATGTTGTGTCACTGAAATGATATTATGCCATTGAAAATGTGGCAGCCTGTAATCAGGCTCAATGATGTCAGCATGTTATTTTATCTATCTCTCTCTCTCTCTCTCTCTCTCTCTCTCTCTCTCTCTTTCTGTAAACCGCTTTGGAAACTTTTGTTGAAAAGCATTATATAAATGTTGTTGTTGTGCCCCCTAAGTACAGCTAAGCCTCCAGCCTACCCTTCCTTCCTATCCCTTAGAAGAAACCTTGTTGCAGACCAGTGTTAGGAATCCTACTAGGGAACTGTAAATGACCTTGTAAATAAACCAGTGTTAACACCAGTGTAGAGCCTGAATCCCACAGTCAAGATTCAGTAGACCACAGATGATGACTGACTATAATATACTAGCAAAAGAAGAGCAGTTCAGATGCAAGTATGAATATACAGAAGCGCTTAACAATGCTTACACTCTGTTCAGTATTTAATGAGCACTGAAACTCTTAGGCCGCTATTCTGTGCATCATCCACTGCTAAAATCCCACAGAAGTCAATGGAATGTAATCATTCTGTAGGCAAAATTACAACTTCAGTCAGTTGTCCAGGAACGTATGGGTGTGGCTCTTGCATGTACTTTTTTAAAAGTATCATAAAATAACAGAAAAAATCATGGGCTGACAACCTCACTAAGTGTGTGGTCACATAGGAGGAAGCAGTGCCCCTGCTGTGGAGAGCTTCCTGATCTTCAAAGCAGTTACAGTGAAAAGTAGGGGGCAATTTATGCCCATTTCTCCTTTCCCAGAAGTCCTCTGCGCCACACAAACACATGTCCAGGGGCATTCCCAGATGGGGCTTTTAGCTTGCTTCTTCACTGGAATGGAGAGTGTGTAGTCGCACATCGGCCAGATTTGCACCAAAGTCCATGTAAGATATTGGGGAGCACTTCGCACACGATTCAGGTTTTTCATTGAGTGTTAGAGCCTAGTCGGATTTATGTCTGAGGTTAAAAAATAAAAATAAAAACTCCACTCTTTGCATCTATTTTGGGGGCAAATTCGAACTCGCAGCAAAGCCTCACAGTAAACCCATGGTAAACCCTGCTGTCTGGGAAAGCTCCATAAGGGTTGTGGTGCAGAGCTTAGGAAACTCCTTGCATGGTCACACAAAGGAGAGGAGAGCTGGTCTTGTGGTAGCAAGCATGACTTGTCCCCATACCTAAGCAGGGTCTGCCCTGGTTGCATATGAATGGGAGACTAGAAGTGTGAGCACTGCAAGATATTCCCCTCAGGGGATGAAGCCGCTCTGGGAAGAGTAGAAGGTTTCAAGTTCCCTCCCTGGCTTCTCCAAGATAGGGCTGAGAGAGATTCCTGCCTGCAACCTTGGAGAAGCTACTGTCAGTCTGTGAAGACAATACTGAGCTAGATAGACCAATGGTCTGACTCAGTATATGGCAGTTTCCTATGTTCCTAATTAGCAAGGATGTTGGCCATTGAAAGTTATTGGAGTTTACACATAAGTTCATTATTTTTGTTAATCAGGCCTGCTGAATGAAATCAATAGTCCAAGATGGTCACAAATCATATCTGGAGTGCAAACCATACCCTGCTCCATATAGCTTTCATTGGAAACATTTGATCTGTGAGCACACAAGGCATAGTGTAATGCAGATTACTGCTGCTCCTTGCCTAAACAGGGGCAGTGGACCTACTTTGATGGTCCGCCCCGGGTGCCTTATGGATCCTGATGGTTTTCAGAGGGCTTTGGGGGATATTCCCAGCAATCTGGTGAGCACCACTCCAACACATGTCGTTGAGGCCTGGAACATCGAGGCCATGAGAGCTCTGGATGAGATTGTCCCTAAGCGGCCTCTCAAAATTCATGGATCCCGACCTCCTTGGTTTAATCAGGAGCTTAGTGAGATGAAGCGCCTTAAAAGACACCTAGAGCAGCGCAGGAGGAAAACTAATGCCGAAGTCAACCGAGCATGGTTACTCTCTTATCTTCAGCAGTATTCCGTGGCAATAAGGGATGCGAAGTCTGCTCACTTCTCTGCTCTTATTGCATCACATCCAGCAGCCTTATTCCAGATTACCCATTCCCTGCTTGAGGATGTGGATCCAATGGAAGTTCCATCCCGCTGCTGTGACATGTTTGCTAGATTCTTTGCTGATAAATTCGCTCACCTTCGGCAGGAATTGGACTCCAATTGCACAGGATCTGATGAGATGACGGAGAAGTCATCTTGTGATGTCATCTAGGATACATTTGAGCCTGCTGAGGCCGAGGATGTGGACAGGATTCTCTCTGGTATGGATGCTGCAACCTGTAGCCTGGACCCTTGCCCCTCCCGGCTTATTAGAGTAGCCAGCGGGAATGTAAGATCCTGGCTTCAGGAGTTGGTGAATTCTTCTCTTCCTGAGGGGTCTGTGCCAGCAGCCTAAAAAGAGGCTGTAGTGCACCTCTTTTGAAGAAGGCGTCTCTCGATCCTGAAGTCTGGACCAATTATAGACCAATCTCCAACCTTCCTTTCCTTGCGAAGGTTTTTGAAGAAGGCTGTACGTGCCCAGCATGAGAGTGTTCTGTATGAAGCTGATTTTCTAGATCCTTGTCAGTCGGGTTTCAGGCCATGGCATAGCATGGAAACGGCATTGGTCACTCTAGTTGATTACTTGTATCGTGACCTTGATGAGGGTAGTACCTCTCTCTTGGTCCTTTTCGATCTCTCAGCTGCTTTCGATACCAATGACCATGGTATCCTTCTGGAGCACCGGCATGGGTTAGGTACTGGGGGCACTGTTTTGCCGTGGTTCTGTTCCTTCCTTAGTGGGCACTTTCAGTCGGTGTGCATTGGTGGCAAGTGCTCTGCCCTGTGGCCACTCCTTTGTGGGGTGCCTCAGGGCTTGGTTCTCACACTCACTCTTTTTAACATCAACAAGAAACTGCTGGGGCAGGTTTGGGGTGAGATTCCATCAATATGCCAATGATACTCAGTTGTATATTGCCACCTCAGGCCATTCCAGAGATGCTGTGTCTGTGCTTGCCCGGTGTCTGGAAGCTGTCAGGGTCTGGATGGGCCAAAACAGGCTCAGACTTAATCCCTCCAAGACTGAGTTGCTTTTGCTTACTGCTCGATCTGGCCAATTGCCAAGTCTGAGTCTCTCCCTGGACGGGGTTGCGCTGCCCCTGAAGGAGGTGGTCCACAACTTGGGGGTCCTCTTGGACTCGCAGCTCCTGCTCGAGCAGCAGGTGGAGGCCATGGCCAGAGGTGCCTTTGCCCAGCTTCGGCTGGTCTGCCAGTTATGGACCTATCTCGACCGGCAGGCCCTGGCAACGGTAACTCATGCCCTCATCATTATTACTGGATTACTGTAACGCGCTCTACCTGGGGCTGCCTTTGAAAATGACCTGGAAGTGTCTGTTGGTCCAGAATGCGGTGGCCCGCCTGCTTATGGGTGCTAGGAGATAAGATAGTATGACAGCTCTCTTGCGGTCGCTGCACTGGTTATCTATTTGCTTCCAGGTCCAATTCAAAGTGCTGGTTCTCACCTTTAAAACCCTTCAGGGCTTAGCACCTGCTTACCTTCAGGACCGCCTCTCCTTGCCAGTTCTGTCCTGTTCTGTGAGATCTTTTCAGGTTGCCCTTCTTTCGGACCCTGGTCTCAGAGAGGTCCGTAGTACTAGGGCCCATGGAAAGGCTTTCTCTGTTGCCACCCCTTCACTATGGAATTCTTCCCCCACCCACCCCCAGATTCGGTCTGTCTCCTCCCTTTCAGTCTTTAAGATCTTATTGAAGACATTTCTTTTCCACCAGGCATTTCCCCTTTGAATCCCTCTCTCTTATATCTCAGATGCTGTTCTTGCTTTGTACACCACGCTGAGTCTGTGGATTGGGCAGTATATTAAATCTTTTAATAAAATAAATAAATAAATAAATGTTTTCATTGGTGGCACCTGTACTATGGAACAGCCTCTCAATGCTTGATAGAATTTCACTGAAAGCAAATAGGGGTGGGTACAGACCGGTCTGGAGACCATTGTAAAGGCCTCCGGACCGTCCGGACCAGTTCGGACCTGGCCGGTCCGGTCCGGGTGGAGGGGGTCCCTTTAAGGGCGGGGAGGGTTTACTTACCCCTCCTGCCGCTTTGCCCCCTCCAGCGCCCGTATTTTCTGTAGAAATTGGGGTGGCATGATACCTCCCCGCTGCCCCTTCTGCCTCCTCATTGCAACAAGCCTTCTGCGCACGCGGCAGCTTCACGTTTACCCGACGCTACGGGTAGACCGGGCCTCCGGCGGTCGGAGACCCGTTCTACCCGTCGCGTTGGGTAAACGTGAAGCTGCCGCGTGCGCAGAAGGCTTGTTGCAATGAGGAGGCAGAAGGGGCAGCGGGGAGGTATCATGCCACCCCAATTTCTACAGAAAATACGGGCGCTGGAGGGGGCAAAGCGGCAGGAGGGGTAAGTAAACCCTCCCCGCCCTTAAAGGGACCCCCTCCACAGTGCCGGACCGCAACTGTGCGGTTCCGTGCACACCCCTAAAAGCAAAGTGTTGTTTTTTTTAAAAAATCACTGGTTTACATCCTCACAAACTGTGTGGCTGCACAGGAGACATGTGTGTTGTGCCTAGTGTGGCGATTCAAAATGCTATTTGGATCCCAGCTTTTAAACTGATTTTATTCCACTTGTAATGAAAACTGAATTATTTTAATTGATAATTTTGTAACAGTTTTATTTGTGTATTTTTACTGTTTTATGTGACAACTCTGCATGTCTCAATGAACTTTTCAAGGAAAGGTATTTATTGTAAATATAGCAAATATCTATATATTTTATAAATATAAAAATATAAACTACACTGCACTGATTTTTCTAAGGCACCACTCAGATTTAAAAAATGTAATGTGCTCTAACACACCATTAATAGCTAATCTTTAGAAAACACAGTTATATATGGACTAACATCAATTAAATCTACAGTCGCTTTGTTTCACTGCACCAACCAAATGTTCAAGAACATACTTACAATGATAACAGCTATTACTACAAAAATGTTCCAGTTCCCTCAGAAGTGGGACTTTGGCTGGCTCTTACAATGCTCTGTAAACTGAGACAGCAACAAGAGACAGGAATATAATCTTATGCCAAGTCACTTATGCCAGGATTCCCACTATTCCAAGTTTGATTAGCATCTCCTGGGATTACAGAGGCTGAATTGTCACACCTACACAGAGATTTAAGTGGAGTGAAGTTTCTACTCTTCTTTATTCTACATGTTCCCAGGGTTCACATATAATCACACCATTAAGGTCTTAAATAAAATCTCCATGGAGATTTTCTTTGCAGAGCCTTTTTTAGAGAGTAGAACAGTAAGACTTTGAAGTAAATATTTGAGCATTTGCCACTTGTGTTCATTTTCCATACTTACAACATACTTTCAACTGTGTCTTGTAATACGAGCTTTTTATTCATATACCAACATAAAAGCATAACAACAACAACAAAATCCAACATCTTGCAAGTCCTGGAGCCTTTAATGGGATTGTCCTTGATGAGAGATATGAAGGCAAATCCATTTCCTGTTAGCTAATGGACTCTGAAAGTACAGCCTTTCCACTGGCTCTTAATGACTTGTTGCAATGGAGATGGGGGATCAGCACACAGCAATGCCATCTTCTGGCAGAGATCCGGTGAGAAAGGGAGTTTGCTGAATGCAGCTCAAAGAAAGCTCCTTTTCTTTGGAAACAGAAACTCAAGCAGCCGCTCAATAAATCTTGGGAGTTGTTTTTTCCACCACACATAAAGTTGGATTGTAATTGTTCAAAGAACTGAAATAAAACAGGCAAAGAGAACACGGAGTACTGGACTGGAAGAGCAAACTCACTTGAGTGGATGGATTCACCCCCAATGGGTCCACAAGTGTGTAGGACGCTGCCAATTTATATAAAATGCTCACAGAATTAAGCATGAGGCATAAAATCTTGCAAGTGTAACCCTCTTTACCAGTCCATGCCATGGAGGTACAGACAGAGCACCTGTAGAGCAACCGTAGTCTACCTCCATGCATACAAAGCAGTCTCTGTGACAATAATCCTACAAATAGTTTAGCACAGCAAAATTCAATTTGAGCTTCATGTTGTCAACCATAAAAAATGCAAAAAAACAAGCAAAGACACAAAACATAATCAGAAATACTGTGAGACATAAAAGAATACAGAGAACCACAGAACCTATTATTAAAGCAGGTGCATAATGCACAACTATCATAGCTAGTATAATTTCTGACATGCATTACATTATTACTAGAAGCACAATTAATGGATTTCATAATTATAGCCACACACATTTACTTCATGTATGACATGTATACATAGCAGTGTTTAGGATGCGATGACTAAGCTAAAGGCGGCCCTATAGTAACTGATGTCAAGGCTATTTTATAAATGTTATAAGTACTATACATCATCATTTGAGAATAACCTATATTACAGAGATGAACAAATGCCTACAGCAGAAATGGTCAACTGTTAGCCAATGGGTCACATCAGCCCACACTGCAATTTTGTCTGGTCTCCTCCTGTCTCCCTGTATCATGTTATCAGGCATAGTCTAACGGTACATGATGTAGCAGCTTTGCTGAAACTAAGCAGGTCTGGGTTGGTCAGTGGGAGATGACCAGATGGGAGACTGTGGGAACCCACGAATGCCACTTTGAATTATGTGATGGGGGAAAAGATATCAATTCAATAAAATAAACTGGATGTGCAAGATGTCCCTCCGATGTGTCTTACTATAGCCCTGTTCACACGGTGGGGGGAGGACACTGTAATCATGTACAATATCCCAGAGCATACCGGGAAATCTAGCCCATGGCACTGACACACCAGAAAGCCTTGACTTTGCCTGCGCACATTTATGGCATTTCACTGAAGAGTCAAACCCTGTAAGTGTGATTATGGCCGTTTCCTTGACTGGGAAGCTGGGGCACCCCAACCTGCCAATCACGGAAGCAACTGTGAGAATGCTTATGGCCTTTGCCTCTTCAGACAAACACCATGCCTGTGAACAGCATGGCGAGGACAAGCCTTCCCAGCATGTCAGCGCCAGGAGTAGCACTTTCGGGCACACTTCCTATCTGGAAAGGGAAAATGTTTAGAAGAGTTAGATGTTCCATTATTAGAAGTTTCATTTTATTAGAGAAAATTTAGGAGTTTATATAAATAATTAAATGGTTGTTTCCCAGGTTTGTAATGACCTCTGCCCTGAGCAGCACAAAGGATACCTTTTCCCTTTCCCTTTCTCCAGACCCCTTCTTCGAGCTATATAGTAATAAGGTGTTCAGACATGGGGCTGGAAACCAAGGAGGTTTCCACTTCAAAGGAGTCCAAAAGAAAAGGTTTGATATCTCTCCCCTTCTGAAACTCCCCTTCCTCTGTGAGGCCTCAACATAACTACAGTCATCCCTTGCCAACTGCAGTTTTAAGAATCCAAATATGGGAAATTGTGACCAGTCTTGCCACCCGCAACCCAAGGATTTGTGGTTGGTGAGGCATTTTAGTTATTTGGGGGGGGGGGTTTCAGAGGTTCAATCTGTTCATCCCTCTTGGTGACCCTTGCCAACTCCTGGAACTTTTACACACATGGCTTTTAGTTCACATCTCCTCCAGAATGGAGGGTGCAAGTCTACATATCACCAGGATTTACCCCAAAGTCCCTGCGGGCTATCAGGGACCAGTTCAGACACGACTCTGTTTCCCCCTGAACTATGGCTGCGCATTCTAGCTTAGCCCAAATTCTGTCCGGGTTAAAAAAAATCTTCTAATTGTGGTGTCTTCGGGCTGGAGGGAACCTGATGTTTCTGGTATGCCCCGATGCTTCTTTGTGATGTGTGGAGGGGCCATTGCTGATAATTTGGCTTCTTTTTTCTTTTCTTTTCAAAATTCACACTTTCGTGATTTTTAAAAAATGTTTGCTGGGTGGATTTCTGGAATGTCAAATGCCAGCAGAGGGCGCTGCTTGGTAATTTTTTAAAAATTAACATTTTATATCGCGGTGTACTACATACTTAAGTTTCTCCTCACAACAACAACCCTGTGAATTAGGTTAGGCTAAGAGAGAAGTGACCGGCCCACAGTTACCCAGCAAGTATCAATTTGTCTCGCCGAACTTCCACAACAGGAGTTTGATGGAATCTTTGCCCCCACGAGCTGCCTGCTCTTTGCACGGCTCTGTCTCTGAAGCTGGCTGGGGCAACCAGCAGGAAGTGGAGACCAATCTCCTCACAGGGAAAGCGGTAGGAAAAGGGTTAGCCAAAGCTTGATTTTGGAGGTCTGGCAAGTGTGACAACGCTGAGATGAATCATTTTAGCCAATGAATGATGTCCCGGATTGCATGGAAGGAAGTCAGGCTGAAAAGCATTTAAACAGGGATCAGGACAGTTTGGGCAAATTCACAATTTACAAGTGCTTGTTCCTCTCTCGCTGCTCAAGGTGTTTCAGAAAAAGCAGCACGCCCACTGCGAACAGCCTCTCATTTCTCTAAAGGGCACAGCAACAGCCAAAAACACAAAAAGAGGGATGGGATATGCCCACATCCCACAAAACAAAAATCTTCCTCATTCCAGGGCTTGTGGCAGAGGGAGCAGGAGTTTGTTCGACTGTTATCAAATTCTTAATAGATTTAAATAGGACATGTTTCGACAGAGACCTGGGCTTTTCTGAGGCTGGGTCCCAGCTACAGCTCCTTCATGAAATGAGCCCCCCTCCCTCCCTTTAAGAACATAAGAACAGCCCTGCAGGATCAGGCCCAAGACCAATCTAGTCCAGCATCCTATTTCACATGGTGGCCCACCAGATTACTTCTGGGAAGCCCACAGGCAGGAGTTGAGGGCATACTCCTAATCTCAGGTCCTCCTACACTCAGATCTCTCTCTCCCCTGTCCTCAGTTCTTGTTTATACTGTGCAGAAGGTAATAATCAAGTTCTATCTCTCTTGTTGTATCAGCTTCTCGGGGATGAGAAAGATCAGTTAACTGAGAATTATGCAACCTGATAAACATAAGAACAGCCCTGCTGGATCAGGCCCAAGGCCCATCTAGTCCAGCATCCTGTTTCACACAGTGGGCCACCAGATGCCGCTGGAAGCCTACAAGCAGTAGTTGAGGGCATGCCCTCTCTCCTGCCATTACTCCTCTGCAACTGGTTCTCAGAGGCGTCCTGCCTTTGAGGCTAGAGGTAGCCTATAGCCCTCCGACTAGTAGCCAATGATAGACCTCTTCTCCATGAAATTATCCAAACCCCTCTTAAAAGCATCCAGTTTATTGGCTGTCACCACATCTTGTGGCAGATAATTCCACAAATTGATTATGCATTGTATGAAATAGTACTTCCATTTGTTGGTCCTAGCTTTCCTGGCAATCAGTTTCATGGGATGACCCCTGGTTCTAGTGTTATGTGAGAGGGAGAAGAATTTCTCTCTACACACTATCTCCACACCATGCATGATTTTATAGACCTCTATCATGTCTCCCCGCAGTCATCCTTTTCTAAACTAAAAAGCCCCAGGTGTTGTAGTCTTGCCTCATAAGAAAGGTGTTCTAGGCCCCTGATCATCTTGGTTGCCCTCTTCTGTACCTTCTCCAGTTCAACAATGTCCTATTTAAGATGTGGTGACCAGAATTGTACATAGTACTCCAGGTGTGGCTGCACCATAGTTTTGTATAAGGGCATTATAATATTAGCAGTTTTATTTTCAGTCCCCTTCCTAAGGATCCATAGCATGGAATTGGCCTTTTTCACAGCTGCCGCACATTGATTGAGTTGACACTTTCAACGAGCTGTCTACCACGACCCCAAGATCCCTCTCCTGGTCAGTCACCGACAGCTCAGATCCCATCAGCGTATACTTGAAGTCAAGGGTTTTTGTCCCAATGTGCATCACTTTACACTTGCCAACACTGAACCACATTTGCCATTTTGTTGCCCACTCACCCAGTTTGGAGAGATCCTTTTGGAGCTCCACACAATCCATTTGGGATTTCACCACCCAAAAGAGTTTGGTATCATCTGCAGGTTTGGCCACCTCGCTGCTTACTCCTACTTCTAGATCATTTATGAATAAATTAAAAAGTCCCAGTCCCAGTACAGATCCCTGGGGGACCCCACTTCTTACTTCCCTCCATTGTGAAAACTCTCTATTTATACCTACCCTCTGTTTCTTGTCTTTCAACCAGTTAGCAATCCACACATATACTTGTCTCCTTATCCCATGACTGTTAAGTTTCCTCATTAGTCTTTGATGAGGAATTTCGTCGAAAGCTTTTTGGAAGTCCATGTATACTATGTCAACTGGATCACCTTCATCCACACACTTGCCGACACTCTCAAAGAACTCCAAAAGGTTTGTGAGGCAAGATTTACCATTGCAGAAGCCATGCTGGTTCTCTCCCAGCAGGGCCTGTTCTTCTATGTGCTTTACAGTTTTATCCTTGAGTATGCTTTCCATCCATTTGCCTGGAATGGACGTTAAGCTATCCGGCCTGTAATTTCCCAGATTTCTCCTAGATGCCTTTTTGAAAATCAGTGTTACATTGGCTACTTTCCAGTCCTCCAGTACAGAGCCTGATTGCAGGGATAAGTTATATATTTTAGCAAGGAGGTAGGCAATTTCACATTTGAGGACTCTTGGATGGATGCCATGCGGCTCTGGCGATTTGCTAGTTTTCAGTTTTTCCAGACAGTTTAGAACATCATCTCTTGTCACTTCTCTCTGACTCAGTTCATTAGGCTCCATCCCCGAAAAGCCTGGTTCAAGAACAGGTATATGCTGAGTATCCTCTGCCATGAAGACGGACACAAAGCATTTAGCTTCCCTGCAACCTCCATATTCTCCTTAATAATCCCTTTCACTCTCTCATTGTCAAAGGGTCCAACTGCCTCCCTGGCAGGTTTCCTGCTTCTGATGTATTTAAAGAAGTTTTTGTTATTCACCTTGATGCTTTTTTTTTTTTTTTTTTACATTTTATATCCCACTCATCCACCAAGGAGCCCAGAGCGGTGTACTACATACTTAGGTTTCTCCTCACAACAACCCTGTGAAGTAGGTTAGGCTGAGAGAGAAGTGACTGGCCCAGAGTCACCCAGCAAGTATCATGGCTGAATGGGGATTTGAACTCTGGTCTCCTCGGTCCTCAAACTCTCTTTTCGCCTTCCTTATTGTCACCTTGCATTTCTTTTGCCAGAGTTTGTGTTCATCTCTGTTCTCTTCATTTGGGCAGGCCTTCCAATTTCAGAAGGAAGTCTTCTTCCCTTTCATGGCTTCCTTGACGGTACCTGTTAGCCATGCTGGCATCCTCCTGGACTTAGGGGTATCTTTCCTCCTTTTGGGTATACAATCTAACTAGGCCTTTCTCTCTCACCTGCCTCCCCACACCCTTTGGTGATTGCAAAATGTGGGCTTCTTCTGCTTTCCACCCTTCTGATTAAGTGGGGGGGGACATGATTAAGTGGGGGGGGACATCAGTTGTGTTGACTAGTTAATCCTGTGGTATGCTGACTGTCAAACTAACAAAAGAAGAAGATCTTGCGCCTCCTCCTCTGGGATGTGATTAGTTGGAGGGGGAAAATGGAGCAAGCTGTGGGAACACACACAGGAGGGAATGCGGAGAGGAGCCGACCCTATGTGAATGGTCCATTAAATCCCCTGAATTAAACAGCTGCGAATCTGCTTCACAGCAGATTCTCTCTTAGAATACCCCACAGCAGGAAGCCATTTCTGAATAACGTCCTGGTGATTTAAAATGAATTTCAGTGATTTCAGGTGGTTCAGACATTTTCCAGAGGTTCAATCAACTCTTTCCTCTTGGTGACTCTCGGTAATATTAAAAGGTAATATTAATATTAAGGGGTTAAAGGGATTAAGGGATTTCTGGTGATTTTTACCAATTATTAAAGCATTTTTTCCTATGTCTTACCAACCACGAATCTACGGAGTTAGGCTGGAACATCACCCTCATGGTTAGTAAGGGATGACTGTACAAGGCTTCTATTTCAGGCCAACTGGAACCTTGAACAAGATCACTTTTCTTAGGCACTGCAATATTTTGCTGCAGGTCACACTTGTTTAGTACTAAACTGAAAGTGAGGGAGAAGTTCACACTCCCCCAAAAGAGAATTATCATGTAGCACAAAAGAAGCACATACCAGCATCACAGCTGCAGTGAAAAAAGGCAGCAATTGGCCAGTAAAAGATTTAGTATGCTCTGACTAAAAACAGCCCTGTGCAAATACTCCTTTAGTCACCTGTTGCACATGCCCGCACACAATGGTTCACAATTTGCACAGTGAAATGCAGGCAGTTCAGCACCACCTGCACAGCTGTGTGTGTCAAAACACCACCCCTGCTGCTGAAGAACAGGTCAGGGCTGTTCCACTGTGACTTAAAATTGCACAACTACAGTTGCACGGTTCTACTTCCATTGGAAATAATGGAAGGTAGCATCGTGCAACTGTAATTGCACACAGTTTTTAAGTTGCAGAGCCTTGTTCCACAGCAGCACAGATCAGCATTTTAGACACACGCACCAGCATGGGTGGTGCTGAACCACCTGCTTTTTGTTGTGCAGAATGCAAACCACTGTCAACAAGCATGAGGATTGTTATCCAATTCAAACCAGCAAAACATCTTCGTCAGTTAATGTCTCCAGTTGCTTTCAATTTGAGCCAACCAAGAATCTGAGGTGGGGAAAATCTGGTGTAATAAAGCTCTGTTCACATGTTTTGTTCAATGTATGTGTAATCTGTGTACAATGTATGCACATGCAGATCGGAATGCACATAGTTATTCACACACAGTGTTCAGCTTACATACAGCTGTATATTTCCCATCTGTTTCCTGCATTTGAGGGGGCCTGTACCCAGGTTCACTTTTAAAATGAGCACATGTACAGTCATTCACACAAAAACATGTACATATGTACAGACATCTGAATGCACGTACAACATAATGTCTTAATGGAGCTTAATAGTGTACCAGAACTACCTTAGATGTCACCTGACAAAAATATATTTTACATAAGTATACGCCTAGGCGTTATCCAAAAACACCCAATGTACAAACTCTGTCCTTATGTTCAAAAACACAAATGTTTTATGAAGAATATTTTGGAACTGCCTTTTAACTAACAGAATTGGCAGCTTTTAAAATATGACTAAGTATTTTGTTTGTCTTCTGTACTTCCTATTGCTTCCTGCTCCTTCTCATTTCTGGCCTTCTGTCTCCATGATTATTTTTGTTCTAGAAGCATTTATTTCTTCATGAAATTAAATTAAAGGTTTTCTTGTGCTCTGCTAATGAACCTGAATAATGTCTCAGATATGTAGAACTAGACGCCCTCTGGTGGCTCCTATGGGAAATAGAAATCATAGCTATGCTGCTACATGGTTAACTCCTGGAAGACCATGCAGTAACCAGAGTTACATTTCCACAGTTTCAGAGTCCATGTTTTCTAGTGGTTTGAATTCAAAACCAACTGTGGCTCACATATGCAAAGTTTAAAAAAAACCAAAAACCCCAACATTCTGCCCAGTTCTTCGCAAACAAAATTGCACTAGTGAAAGATGATTAGGTAGCTTCTCTAAATCATGGGGATTTTCAGAACTGCACTCTTCTTACCCCATTGCACAAAAGCTTAATATAAAGCATACGAAGTGTGCTACCGGTTGCACACCTTGTTAACCAAATGCAACACTAATCTGGGACACAAGCTTCAGACTTGGAGAGATGTCCTTGCATAAGCACAGTGTTAGGATGTCAGCCAAACCTTTTGGACAAGCCATTAGAAGAAATTCTATAGAAGTGTTAATTAAGGGTTCTATCATCCCAATTTACATCAGTAATTTCATAGTTAGGAGGAATACCTTTTGTCCAATTATAAGCACTGGAAGAAGCCAGACTACATTACTCGTGACTAAGTACCACTGAAATCAATGAGACGTAAGTATGGATGTAAAAGAATCAGGATCCACTCGCTGACTGGAAGCTCAGCCCAGGCACCTTTAAAAGTGAGGAGATCAGGTCTATACCTGCTCCTCCACCACTTGCTTACGCTTCCTCCAGCAATGGCACACACCCACACATCCGCAGCACCAGTGCGGCGCCGGCACACACAAGGCCTCCGTGCATAGTTTTATGTCTGAGTGGAGACTTGAATACAGGCTTTCTCAGCTCAAGGCTCTGTTGATTACAACACACTGGCTGACATCCAGAGCAATGGAGTATTTGCAAAATGAGAACATTTGTGCTCGTGCAAGAAATTAGCTCAGCTGTGCTACGTATTTGTGCATGTGCACTAATGCACTATAGCTCTATAGAACTCTTGCACAAATGTTTCCATTAAAACAAATAAGGCATGAACACAGTTGTGCAACTGTTGCAGAAACACAAGTGTGCTTTCAGTCATGTAACACTAGTCTGGAGCACAAGTTCAGATTCAGGGCATCTTGCTAGCACAACGGTTTTGTGCTATTGCATCATCCTCCAACAAGTGCTGCCTTGCTCTGGATGTCAGACACTGGGGCCATTCACATGACCTACCAGGCAGGCAGAAGGCTTCACTAACCTTGCCTCCCCACCCCCCAATCATCTTCTGCTTGGTGGGAGCACAAAGCACATGCCCACATGATCCACGCTGCTCCATGCAAGATGGGAACATAGGAAGCTGCCTCATACCAAGTCAGACCATTGGTCCATCTAGCTCAGTGTTGGTCCTATCCAACCCCAGTACAGCATCCCTCCAGTGGCTGTTGCCAGTGTCTATCTTGAGTTTATTTTTAGATTGTTAGCCCTTTGGGGACAGGCAGCCATCTTATTCATGTATTTATTTTTCTATGTAAACTACTTTAAGAATTTTGGTTGAAGAGAAGTATATACATATTCAGAGTAGTAGTCGTGGTCGTTGTTGTTGTCATCAGACCTGTAGCCAGGAGGTAACATTCCCCCCACCCCACCCCCCCAAAAATTCCCCATCTGGAGTCTGCCCCAAGGTGTCTCTCTGTGACTCCCCGTCTCTCTCTTTTTTCAGTCACCAGAACAGCGGCTGCAGAGAAAGAAAAGGGTTAAAAACCAGCCTTGTCTTCTCCCAGTAGCAGCAGCCACCTCTGATTGATCCTCCTCATCTTTTGATTCTCCCCCACTCAGCAACTGAATGCAACTGCTGAACGAAGGAGCTGGAAGTTAGCTGTCTGTTGGGCTCAAGTAAAAAGGAGAGACAAACAACCCTTATTTCGTGTGTGTGTGTGTGTGTGTGATTTCTTCCCCTTGGAAGCCAATGAGCCGGGTGTCACGATCAGTGAGACCCGGTTGAGAAGGGTGCGCTAAGCCCGCTCTCCCCGCACACGAGCAGGGAGGAAGCCCTGGGCAGCCGGATCGGCCACCCACACGATTGCCAGCTCCATGACAGAGCTGGCAGGAGCTGGGGGGAGTGGGGGCCAATCGGCCCCTGGAAGCTCCAGCATGCCCTGCATGAGAGCGCAGAGCAAGCTGGTGAGACCCCCAGAGCCGGGAGGCAGCTTTTTGCCTCCCCTCTGGGGGTCTCCTCATGAGTAGCTGCGGCGCGGAGCCGCACCACAGCTACTCACAATTTTTAAAAACTGGGTTTGCGGAGCGCTTGCTCCGCAAACCCGGTTTTAGGGGAGGAGTACTCGAGCGGGTTACCCACTCTAGAACCACCGGGCTTGAAGCCGAGCCCGGTGGTTCTCACAATTGCAGAAAATCGGGCTAGCAGAGGCTAGACTGATTTTCTGCAATCGTGAGAATAGCCTCAATGTGTTTTTCCACACTGCTTTCCACATTTATGGACCGTGTGTGTGAGTCTTTGTGTGTATATGTGTGTGAGAGAGAGAGAGAGATTGCGGGGGGTGTTATTGGTTGGTTGGTGGTGGTGATTGAAAATATATTCAATTGTTTTTCAATGAAACAAGTTCTCAGAATGGTAGATCTAGCAAAGCATTCTAGAATATGTTCCTTGCTCCCAGAATGGCTCACAATACTTGAAGGTTGGAGAAGAGTAGAGCTAGCATCCTGGACTGCTTGCTAATTTTAAACCAATTTGACTGGATATCCCCTCACCTCTGCCTTTCCTTTCTTTAGGAACACACACAGCACTTCTAAACAAAAAAGTCCCCAAAGAAGTAAGCCCTCCACCAAAGATATGAAAAATGGTTATCTGCTCCCATATGGTTTTCCTCAAAAGAACTAGTAGCTTAAAATTTTTTGCTCAGTGCTTATAATAGCTCATGAATAAATCATTGATAGAGGGGAGTAGCTGTGATTACAATTAACTTCTAGATGTTTTAATATGCTTTAATTAAGCCTTAAGTGCTACTGTGCTGAAGTTAACACTGCAATAAGGTATTAAGAAAAAAGTCATTTGCCAAAGTTCTTTTTTTATATCTATTTATTAAAGGCAAAAATGTGCTTTTGGACTCTTGAGAGACAGAGGGGGGAGTGAAATTTTATTGTGAAATGTGAAATTTTATTGCATTTATTAGACATTGATTCAGAAAATTACAATTTCTGTTGACGTTTGCAACCAGGGTCCGCCCTGGTTGCATTTGAATAGGAGACCACATGTGAGCACTGTAAGATATTTCCCTCAGGGGGTGGAAGAGCAGAAGGTTTCAAATTCCCTCTCTGGCAAGGCTGAGAGAGATTCCTGCCTGTAACCTTGGAGAAGCTGCTGCCAGTCTGTGAAGACAATACTGAGCTAGGGCTGACTCAGTGAACGGTAGCTTCCTATGTTCCTATTTATTACACTGGGCTAGGAGACTATTTAGTAAATAGTAAATATAAATAGTACTATTTACTACACTGGGCTGCTTCCAGAGCAGCAGGAACAACACAGATTCTTATCAAATGCAAAATTACCACTGGACAGCCACCTTAGTAAAATAATAAGAGAATAGGAGCATAAGTTATTCTGGTAGAGTCAAATATATAAGAGTTTATGAAACCTGGACCACACATCATTTGCCTCCCTGCAGAGCATGCACTTTAGCAAATGCCAGGTAAATGAAGTTTTTTAAAAAACAAAACACTTAGGAGCAGATGCAATGGTTCCACAGAATGATGCCGAGTGTATTCCCCCCCACCCACCGCCTGACTCATCTCTTTAGAGATGTGTAAACAATGAGATAACCTTCATAGACCAATAGATCTAATACTGAACATATGTCTAAAGGTTTCCTTACGAGATAGATTTCTTAGCTAACAGACCTGTATGACTTCACTCAAAAGATCTGGGAAAGCACGAGGTATAAAACATTATCTATTCATACATACTGATGCTGCACATATGGAGAAATACTTCAAACACTTCCAAAACATGTACAGAATTAGCAAGTGAGAACTATCTGAATTATTTCTCCTCTGAGGAAAACTTCAAAGCCATCTATTCTTGCATGCACTGTTCATGAGGCAACCAGTAAATCAAGTGAAACATGTCATTTTGGCCTACCAGTCCAAAAATTATCTCCCCACCCCACCCCCGCCAGTACTGAAAATTATCAGCACATCATTTAGTAATACATTTTAACTAAATAGCAATATACATAAAGTGATTATTTTCTTATCAGTATGATCATTGTATTTTAAAAGCAATGATTTTAATTGCTCAGGACTCTATTCTAAACATTAAGGAAGAATTATGTTAGTGTGTTCTTTACTAGCAATGTGCAAAACAAGCTCATGCATATACATTTATGAGCTGACTATATTGTGAGCCGAGTATATAACTATATTCACTTCCTCTCTTGTGGTGAAGATCATATAGAGTTGAGCTCCTCAGAGGAAGAGCGGGATATAAATGTAAGTAAGTAAGTAAGTAAGTAAATAAATAAATAAATAAAATGAATAATTTATCCCAAATCTTTCAAACACAGTAGTTTGAAAGTGGTATGTGTGTACACCTTTGATTTAAGATCAAAGCTAAGGTGCTTACAATTGTAATTCATGCTGCACAACAGTGTTCTTCATTGTAACGCCTCCTGGTTTCTCCCATCAACCCTAAGTGTAGCCTTCTGACTAATTGTTTATTGGGCCTGTGCAAAGCCTGGGCCAAAGCTGAATACCCTGCACAGTCCCCCCTGACACCATGCAAAGACTACCAGCCTCACCATGCAGTTCTGCACTTTGCCCAGCACTGCTGGTGGACTCTTCTTTAAGTGAAACTGAGCCCTCCTGAGTCTCTGCATCATCTTGGAAGGTGAGCACAGAATGCTGCGCAGGGTAGCCCTTTCCAGCACTTTCTTCATCGAGTTCTTAAGAGGGCTCCCTCTCTCTTATAGGTCCCTCCCAAGACACTGAAGATTTTTTGCCAAAGTAGCTCCAGCTTGAAAAATAGTGAATATCTCTGCTCTACAAAGTGTGGGAAATGTAAGTTAAGGCATTCACATTAACTTCCATACCATGTAAGCAGTAAAGGCTTTGTACAGTCTTCTATTTAATGTTGGATTTTAAAATTAGGCTCCATTCAGCCACACTTTGTCTTTGTGTTTCGGCTCCACATTCACCTGGGAATTGATGGATTCAGGAACACCCAACAGATGCAGATTCCCCAATAATTTAATATTGATGTCCCTGATGGAATTGTGCCTGACAGATTCATACATGCATAACACATATGCCTGTACATCAGGCAGAAGTTCAACAAAGGTTTTTGCCAAAGGGGCAGAGAAGGGTGGTAATATTGCAACACTGTAAAGGAAGAAGAGCCATGATTTGGTGACAGACAGACTCAAAAGGGCGGGGGGGGGGAGATAAAGTTAAGGCTTCATGCCTATGCAAACAGGAATTTGATGAGGTGACCCAGGGATAGATATTGCATGTTTAAATGATGACCAGTGTGGCACCAGGAAAATATCCCTTGGAAGAGAATCCCAGAAACATGATGCCACCACAGAAAAGGCCTTCTTCGCTGTTACTTACCACAGAAGGCAGGGACATCCAAAAAAGGGTCTCTGAAGAAGACCTAAATAAACTGTCATGATGATATAAGAAGTCCTTCTGGTATCCTGGTCCTAAGCCATTTAGAGATGTACAGGTCACCAAAACCAGCACTTTGAACTGCATCTGGGAACCAATGCAGACCTTTAGCAGAGGGGTAATATGCTTATTTTGGTGGGGCCAGTTAACAGTCTCACCACTGTACTCTGAACCAAATGGTTCAGTCCAATCTAGATATCATCAGATCATGGAAAACTGCGATAATATATATTTCCAATAAGGAGCACAGATGGCACAGCAGGTAAAGCTGATTAAATATGTTTTGCTTTACATAAGAAGCCACTTGAGTTTTCATTTGCAAGGATGTATCTAAGAGTATCCATGGTGCTTCAAGTACAACCCCATCCCAAATAGGTTGAATATCTATTTGGGATGGGATGACCTGGCCATCAACCCATCACACAAATAGCACCTCGGTCTTGTCTGGATTGACCCCCACTATCTTAGGCCTCATACAACCCATTACCAACTCCAAGCATCTAAGTATCCAACACCATCTCTGGATCCAATGAAATGGAGCTAAGTGTCATCAGCATGCTAGATACCAGAAAATGTGACCCCAACCTAACCAGGAAGTCAAGAAAAATACTATATATACAGGGTTTGACCAATCCCAGGGAACCATGGCTCCTAGAAAATTCACTGTGGCAACCAGACTAGAATATTCAGAGCTAGAGTTAAAGGTGGACCTCATTATCCACTGGGGTTTCATTATCCACTACAACCACGGATAATGAGGCATTAAGGCAATGAGAACTGAGGGGGCTAGGTTCCTGTGGGCTGGAGAAAAGGACAAAAATGGTGGGGGAAAGCAAAATAAAGTGCCCTACCATGCTCTGTGGGACTCCTGCTGTCATCCAAGTGCGCCATTTTTTCATGAAAAAATCATGAAGCAGATTTATTTTTTTTAAATGAGCCACAAAATCCTCCTCATCTCTTGACAATTTTTTAAAAAGATTAAAAAAACCATCTTTTTACTCAGGCTTTTTCAGCTTCTTAATAATATATAGGTTTTTAATTCTCTGATTGGATTTTTTAATTGTTAGTTTTTAATTGCTTTTATGTGTTTTTATATGTGTTTTTAACTGTTTTATCATTGTGAACCGCCCAGAGACACGAGTGTGGGGCGGTATAAAAGTTAAATAAATAAATAAATAAATAAATAAATAAATAAGGCTCCTTTTCTCAAAATGATGGCCGAAAATGACCTCAGAGGTCATTTTCGGACACCTAGTAGCAGATATGTGGTTTTAACCCTTTTGTATCTGCAGATATTGAGGTCGGGTGCCTATTATCCAACCATGGATATGCTGATCTGTGAACAGCAGTACTGCAAATAGTGGTACTGCAATTAATGAGGTCCACCTGTATTTAATAAAATCTTTGTTTGTCCCAGGCCACCCTGTGTTTCTTATAAAGGGGATAAAGAGAAGCCCATTTACCCTGCTCCTCCACAATGTCCGTCATTAAATCCAGCAGTTTTGTCAACTGCCCATTTCTGGCTCCTGCATCCTAAGAAAATCTGTCAAGGCCTGCATAACAGATAGTATCAAAAGCCAAGTTATTAGTTGCAAACTACCCAAGGCTATTAATTTAGACTGGGTCGTATCAAAATGTAACAAATAAATAAGAAATCCGGAAGAAGCAGCAGTGCCATGCTCTCCTTGTTGTTTCCCAGCTTATATCATCAATCAGAGTTACCAAGGCAGTTTCAGCCCCCAAACATGCAGGCAACAAGCTTCACAGAGCTTTATCACAGAGCTACCATCAACACATTTCCTTTTGATAGTGTGTGTTTGTGTACATACAGTTCCCTCTGAGTTTATCAGCATAGGCACCAGCTGTTTGAGCCGAAAAAGAGTGGTTTTCCTGTAAAGACCATGTTTCTATTCCCCCCCACCTCCACTGTGTTCTCTCTCAAGCCATATGAGCATGTAAAACTGGATGCCTATTCACTGGATGCCTCACACTGGAACGAAGCAGGAATTTCTGAGCAAGGCGGCATGCAGGGGTCAGTCAAACGCTACCAAGTCTTCCTTTGCATAGCCGTGGGGGCGGGGTGGGGTGGGGGGGAATCTACAAGTTAAAAGGTAAGGAGAAGGAAGCCAGCAATAAAATCTTGCCTTCTAGAGGATCTGTTGTGGCTTCAGGTCTATAAATAAGATACAAAGGGGTGGCTGACTCAGGAAACGTGTAGTCATATGATCAAACACCACACAAGGAGGAGCTGTTTGTGATCCAATCCAAACACAAGCATCAGGGTGGAAAACGATCCTGAAATTCACCTATTAGGAAGGAACATAGGAAGCTGCCTTATACCAAGTCAGAGACCACTGGTCCATCTAGCTCGTACTGTCAACACAGACTGGCAGCGAGTCTCCGACGTATCAAGCAGGAGTCCCTCCCAGCCCTACCTGGAGATGCCAGGAACAGAACCTGGTACCTTCTGCAGGAAACAGCAGATGCTCTAACAGAGCTATGTCCTCGCCCCCTACAGCAGGGGTTCCCAAACTGGAGTACTGCGGATGCTGCTAAGTTACAACTCCCACCATCCCAAGCCACAATAATAAATCGTGGGCGATGCTGGGGATGATGCGAGTTGTAGTTTGGCAACATATGAACCCCTGCCTTAAGGGGAATATCTTACGGTACTCACATGTAGTCTCCCATCCTAGTGCAAACCAAGGCAGACCCTGCTTAGTAAAGGGAACAAATCATGTTTGCTACCGCAAGACCAGGGGGCGATTCACACGATCGTCCCAGGCAGGCAGGGAGGGCACAGGGGGAAGGCTGCACTTAACATGCCTTCCCCCCAGACAACTACACTTTCCTTTCTCGGCGTGCCCCCTACACACCCACACAGTCAGCCCTGCTCCGTGCAGCTCCATGAAGCACAGAGCAGGGCTCTGGGGCGGGAACTTGTTGTTCCAACCTCCAGGCATCCCTCAGTGCAACGCACGGCACACACGCTGCACTGGGGATTTCCCCATCAAAGAGCACCCGTCTCTGTGACTCTTCAGGCTGCTACAAGCCAGGTTTGATAAGGGTGTTAGGTGGGTGCTGGGGGAGGGGGGAGGGGAAGGATCCATGAGGATCCCGCCGCTTCTCAAGACCAGCCTAACCCTGTTGGGGCAGCCCAGGGAAGGCTAGGCTGGTTGAGAGAACAGCCTCCAGATCTCCTCCCATTCTGGCCATCTAAGACAGCCAGCATAGCATAGTGGTTAGAGTGTTGGACTAGGACCGGGAAGACCCAAGTTCGAATCCCCATTCAACCATGAAACCCACTGGGTGACTCTGGGCCAGTCATAAATCTCTCAGCCTAACCTACCTCACAGGGTTGTTGTGAGGATACAAATAACCATCTGAGATCCTCGGAGGAAGAGCGGGATACAAGTGTAAAAATAAAGTAAAATAATATAAAATAAGCCATGCATCACCCAATATTAACCCTCCTCTGAATTAACCCTCATCTTCTAGACTGTGGCAGAAGCAGAAGCAGAAGCTAAATGGTATATACCATAGCAACTGGCAAAGAGGTTTCACATTAGCAAACCAATCAAGGTGGCTCATGCGAGCGAACCAGGCCATGTGCTAGATATGGGGGTGGGGTGGGGGGACACACAGGATGACCAGCCTGCACTTCTAAGCACTCAATGATGCAGCTGTTCATGTTGGTATTAATAATGCTTAATAGGCAGAAATAAGAGCTAAGAGGCCAGACAACTTTCCACAGGTCACCAGTAAATGTTCTGTTTATCAGCAGTGGTCAAGGAAACATCCCATGAAATGAGATCAGGTATACAAAAGGATAACAGAAGGGCCTGTTGTACACCAAACTCTAAATGTAGCAGCACAACTGAACTCAAAGGGTTAACACAGCAAACACTCATCTCAAATGTTTTGCAGGCTTCTTTTGATGAATGAATCTTTTGTTGCATAAACAAAGATTCCTTTAGTATTGGGAAGTCTCAAGTCGTTGCCTCATTGTGCTCCTCATACTCTATGGGAGCAATTAAGGCATCGCAGATAAGCCAGAATACTTTACAATCATGCAGGCCTCTCTTTTTTCTTTCTTTTAAACAAGCTGCACAAGTGGATGCAATAAAAGTTACTTTATAAAGTTCTCAGACTGCAAGCTGTCAGTGTGGTCAGATTTTTTCCCCCCATAATAGGAATCTCAGCTGTGCATGACTCAACCACAACTTTGATTTGATTACCAACAAAAAATGTGGAACAGTCACACAGAATTTGTCCCAGAAGTTGGAAGGAAAAAACAATTACTATTATTACACAATATGATCACACAATTTACTGAAAATCCACCTTCAAGCATTAATCCCAGGACTAGATTTTCCAAACAGTTTATACTTCAAAGGCTGAATTTCATGACACAGGGCTGCTGAATGCTACACCATAGCCCACAATCAGTCACTGCTTTAGCATCACTAAACACCCACCAAGGATTTGATAGTGATGAATTCCATATGCAGTTCAGGAGGCCTGTTGATATATCCACAACTTTACATTTTGTTTTACCAGCAGCATATAATATGATGAATGTGAAATAATAAAATCCATACTGTTATCGTCTAAGGCAAAGGTTACAATCCTCTGTATGTTTACTCTGGAGTAAGTTGCAATGAACTCAGTGGGATTTAGTTCTAAGGCTGCAACATTTAACTGATTAATCTGTTAAATGATTAAAAACATCTACTAAAAAGGTGCCCCAATTAATCAGGCAGCAGATCTTCTTAGAGTATTTTTATTACAAATGCTTGTAAAAACTGTTGATAGCAAACATCAACTTAGAGCAATGTAAGACCCAAGAGCCAATGGAAGCCCCCATCAACTCTAAGTGCAGCCCCCTGACTAATTGTTTATTGGACCCACATGAAGCTTCGACCAAAGCAGGATACAGGTAGACCTCGCTATATGCAGTACCGCTATTCCCAGTTCTGCGTATTCACAGTATTGACAGTACTGCGTATGTATTGACACCTGACCTCCTCATCTGCAAATACAAAAGGGTTAAAACCCACATATCTATTTTGGGATGGCCTGAATGGAACTGAAAATCTGGCATCCTGCCAGCACCCCATTTAAACAGAAGTGTGTGTGTGTTTGTTTATTTTTTGAAAGCGCAAATAAGAAAACGTAACGTTGTTTTTTTAAGCATAGGAAAATATTTTTCCAACTGAAAGTCTGGATGACAGATTTACACGGGTACTGACTGCACTAATATTACTGCTCATGTTGTTATTTCTGACTCACCCACAATGCTGACTTACAGGCACTGGATAACACATCCTGACAACCTTGCTTCGTTCTTCAGTTTCATTTTCACCTCCACCTACAGAAAAGTCACCAGCTAAATACAGCACTCCAGGGACTCTGCAGTTTGAGTAAGAGGGTGTTCGACCAGTTGTGTCAGATTGCTTAGGCTAGAGCTGCTCAGCTTGGGCCCTCCTACAGATGTTGGCCTACAACTCCCTTAATCCCTGGTTACTGGCCACTAACTGGGGATTATGGGAGCTGTAGTCCAAAAACAGCTGCGGGGTGGCCGAAATTGAGCAGGCATAGCTTAGGCCAAACTATACGTGACATAAAGTTCCATGTTACTTTCTGCTTTTTAAAAATTTATTTTTTTAACCAAAAGCCATTTCAGAGTACTGCCAGTCTAAGAGAAGGAAGGGCAGGCAGGGAGAGGCTGCTAAATTCTTCTTCTTCGGCTGTTTTTCAGCTCACCTGCAGAATAAAAAATATAGAAACTCTGGGTTTATTTTCCTCATGTGTGGAAAAGCAGCTGGGAAGGATTTCGGAGGAGCACAAGACAGGATGCAAAAGGGTTAAGCAGGCCTTCTGCCTGCCATTATTTCACTTCCTACTGCAACTTTCCAAAGCTGCTATTCTGTTTTTCTTTTTTTCAGTCAGGGAAAGGAGACATGGAACTCTGTGTCTGTGCCACATCTATTTTGGTCCAAGTCATGCTTCTAACAATGAATCCAAAAGCAGTACTACTTAACAGGTTGAATGATTACTTTTATCTCTGTGTATTGGCTGGTCATGTCACCTTAAGTGGCGCAGCCGGGAAATGCTTGACTAACAAGCAGAAGGTTGCCAGTTCAAATCCCCACTGGTACTATATTGGGCAGCAGTGATATAGAAAGATGCTGAACAGCATCATCTCATACTGCGTGGGAGGAGGCAATGGTAAACCCCTCCTGTATTCTACCAAAGAAAACCACAGGGCTCTGTGGGCACCAGGAATCGAAATCAACTTGATGGAACACTTTACCGTACCTTATTGGCTGGTCAGTGCCTCTCAAACTGTACAGTCAGCTCAAATTGCAACATCACCATGATCTCCCTTAACTTTCAATTGCCCAGTGAATGATAGTTCCTGGGACTGCTAATGAATGAACCAATCTGCAGCTTGCATGAACAGGTTTGAGAATGTTTAATAAGGAAGTGGTTCTTGCACCTGACCCATGTGCTTTTAAACTGCACTTGAAAATTTCTATCCCAATTTAAAAACAAAAACAAAAAACCCTTCCCTTCAGTATTGTTTCCGTATAGAAATCTTGCTATTTTTGATATTCAAAGTCATAATCAACAACTCCATTTGTACAGGGTCCTAACTCCCAGTCTCCAAAATGGCCTGCGCAGGCAATGCCACAGATGACACTTCTTCCTTTCCCTTTTTTTCACCTCTGGCTCTGCAACTAGAGGAAGAGTAAGTGACACCCCTATTTGGACCAAATTTGCCCCAGGGGCCTCCAGCTGCCAACCCTTTAAGGCATATGCAGCTATATTTACTGCAGCTCTGTATAAGAGTTGCTTCCAAGAGTTTTTTAAACTAAACGTCTCTTGAGCCTCACAGTGCATACACTAAGGGTGAATACGGATAGGTGCGGATTCGGGTTTTTCAGCTTCACTAGCTCTTTTTATCCACCCCTTTGCTTCAACAGTATACGTAATGTCACACGTACCAAACTCTGAATCCAAGCAGGTTTTGAGATGGTTTTTAAAAGATCAAATGCCTAGTAAGTTCATCCACTTAAATGTTTGTTCAGAGCCTTTTTCTTTTTTCTACTTGAAATACTGCTTGGAGAGGAAGAAAAGTGACTTAATGATTGTTACAAGAGCCAGCCAATCAGCATTCTGCACAGCCAGCTTCTACTGGAAAAAAGAAGAGCCAGTTGCTTCTCAGCGGGAGTCTCTGGTTGAATGTTTGACCAAAATGGTGGGATTACAGATCTACAGTGGGCCCACTCAAACTATGTACATCTGTGCAAACCCTAAATATCAAATTTCAAACTGTGTACTGAAGGCAAAATGTACAAATTTTCCTTCTATAAATATCACAGTTCTGATGTACATAAAAATGTTCAGAATTTTTTCCAGTTAAGTGGTAATGCTCTTTCTGCCATATGCTTACCTAAGTCATCTCGTCTCCCAGCAACATAGGAAGCTGCCATATACTGAGTCAGACCATTGGTCTATCTAGCTCAATATTGTCTTCACAGACTGGCAGCGGCTTCTCCAAGGTTGCAGGCAGGAATCTCTCTCACATTTCTTAAAAGAGTGTGTGGTAGCCAAAAGAGCATGGCAGAGAGTAAGCAAGCTGTTAGAGCGGCCCGATTTGGAAAAACAGACTTGGGAAGAGCTAACCTTGGGTTTGAGCGATAGACCCTCCTTTCAAGGTCCCAGAAAGAAGCCCTCAAGGAAACGGGATGGAACGTGTGCCCTCATACTAGGGAACTGGAACATTCCCTTTCTTGTAATCAGGTTAGTAAACTTGTATGACATTTATGCTATGCTCCTGCATAGGAACAGGGAGGGAAGACGTGACCAAGAGGTTCAACGTGGATAAGACAGTAAATTTCTTCTGGAAAAGTCGGTATGGTTATGTGCAGAAAGACAAGTGTATCTCTTCTAAACAGCAATGCGACAAATTGTGGAAATGGACGATGGACGTAACACACACACACACACCCCGCTGGAATACCTGATGTGCCTCACTGCCTTGAAATTCCACCCACCCACCCCGAGTTACAGTACTGCCGGCATATACTTTATAACCCAGTTGGTTACCAAATTCTTGTGTGTAAATCTTTGTATATATGATGTACAAACAACCACTTTGTATATAATTGTGCTTTGGTAATGTACTGTATGCTTTGGTAGTTTGTTGGTTCAATAAAAAATCTTGTCCTATCAAAAAAAAATTTTTTTAATCTTGTTGTCCTATCTTGGAGAAGCCAGGGAGGGAACCTGAAACCTTCTGCTCTTCCCAGAGCACTCCATCCCCTAAGGGAAATGTCTTACGGCACTCACACTTCTAGTCTCCATTCAAATGCAACCAGAACAGACCTAAGGAGACATGTCATGCTTGCTACCACAAGACCACTTACAGAGTTCCTGGCCACTTCACAGATACCTCTAAGGACAAGAACAAAGGACTAAGATCCACTTTGGATATAGGAACTCCTGCAATGGAGAATATTACTATTACAGGTAAAAGTGTTTTTTATTTACTTAGCAGCCTGCTTCTACACTCTACTGCCCTGAGACAAGAGCACAGAGTTAGGGGTTGAGCTTCTAGCATTGATGCAACACATCAGTACTGTTACAAAATAAGCAATACCACAAAGGAGAAAGCATGGAACTGGGAGAAACCCATTCTGGTGCCACACCATGAAGGACTTTCAGAGCAGCCCTGTTCCCCTGGTGACAAAGGGTTGCAAAAGTGTACACTACAATAATTTCCATCTTTTTATCAAACTGATTTTCAATGTGCATGAGAGACATAAGAACCACACTATCTCCTACCTCCTCCAATGGCTTCCTGGAGTTGCCTCTCCCATCAGGAGAAAAATCCAGAGTTGCTCCCTGAGCTCTTGAGGGGCAGACAAGTAGAAAGATAATATTCTCCCTGATACCACCCTTCAGATAAATAGTCACTGTAGATTTAAGGGACCAGTTTCTGAGCAATTACATCTCCCTTCCCCTCCATATGACATGCTCATCCCAGAGCCGAAGTGGACTCTGGTAAACAGTTTCAACACATTTCTCAACAGCTATGATCTCATTCATTTAAATCATATGTATTTAGGATTCAAAATTCTGATTCTTTCAACAAGTCACTATTCACTTTTGAAAAATATAAATCATATGAGCTAAGATTTGACACATCCCAGGGACCAGAGAATCATGGTACCTAGAAATTTAAGTGTGGCACTTAAACTAGGATATTCAGTGGTAGAGTAATCTAATTAAATCTTTATTTGTCCCAGGCAGCCCCAATTCTGTTCTAGGTATGTTACTTGTAAAGGGGATAAAGACAAGCCCACTTACCCTCCCCTTCCACTATGTCTGCCATTGAATCCCATAATTTTGTCAAGTGTCCATTGTCTGGCTTCTAAATGTTTGGGCTGCCTCCTAGATCTGAAGAAAATTTGTCAAGGCATGCTATGAGCCACACCTTAAACTTGTGATGTGTCAGTGACATTGCACATTAACAATAAATACCAGAAGCCCAGCCTAGGATCTGTTGCCCACCCAGTATTATGTTCTCATAATGCTGGTGTTCCTCACTTTCAAAGTGTGATAAATGCTGTTGTTGAGTCACTGTGGGTTAGATTCAGTATCTGCAGAAGCAACACATAGCAGAGGGAAGAGAATCAGAAGCAAAAAGACAGATGTCAAAGAGACACAGCATGTTCAATGGGCCTGGACAGAAGGACTTGCCAATGTCAAGTCGCCAGAAATTTGTCTAGGACTGGTGTGAGTCTGATCCAAGAATGTTTATATAGACAGGGCTTCCAGCCAATAAAAGGCCGGGCTGGGAGCCAATCAGAGTCTGAGAAATCACTGAAGAATCAGAAACAGGTGGGAAATTTCTACTGTTTCCCAGCTTTTTAATACTGGTTGAGGCCTCCAGTTCCTGACCTTAAAGGACATATTGTCTCACGCTGAGGAGTACCCATAATGCAGCATATCAGCATTACAAACTGAACTAATACTTTTTATTTGATTGATATCGTTAAGTAACGCCAAGTTTTGAAATCCTGCACCAATGCTTTTCAGATTTCCACCCCCCCAATCAATCCTATCATAACACCCCTGAACTTCTAAAACAAATAATAACCCTCCCAGAACAGATTACAGGATATGATCCTGCAATCCCCCCTATTCCTTTTCCAGAACCTTTGAGAGCACTTTTGAAGTACCTGTATACATACAAGTTAGTATATACTTTTTTAGGAGCATAGAATTGGCAGCATTCCCTTGGTACCAGACTGGATAAAGATCAGGCCTGGTAACCTGATCTTTTATCCAGATTTTCCACTATTCTGGTAAATATTTAAATATATATGTAAATTAATGCACCAAATCCTGCAAGATACATCTTTTCTTTTATGCAAGGAGCTATCTGCAGAAGAATAATAGAGGAGATACCCTGAAATGTACTGTATTATTAATTCAAAATTTGTAGCTCTATACCTAGCTGCAGCCCACCTCCAAAAAACAAAAATATGACAACTGTTTACAGGATTGTTTTCAGACGAGCACGTACATTTTGATCCAAGAAAATCCTGCCTTGGCAAAAGTAACTTGTTCTAGGACTGATTTCAAAAGCCGACAGGCATCATTTCTGATTTCCATATTTTTATTATACCACACACATCTGCCAAAATAATGTGGCTATTGTTAGAATCCTAACTGAATTTTTCAGGGCTCTGTTCTCTGCAGCAGACAGATACATTTTAGACAATTTAATGGATGTCACAGGAAATCACATTCATTAGATCTCAGATCACCTAGCTAGACATTACCTTTGTCTATAACACAGGTTTTTTAACAAAAGGAGAATGCTCCGGGTGGGGGAAAGGCAACCAAAAGGTAGACTCAGGTTAAGATTTAGTTATGAAACAGAATAAAAACCAAGGACAATATTAATTTGAGTACAATTCAAATGTGTTTCCCATGTATACTGTATTCACAATATCATCACTGAAACATTAGAAGCTCAGAATTATTTCTTTATTTAAGGGATAAGTGGCTATTTTATTTATGTATTTTATTATATTTGTGTACCGTCCCAAACTTCTGTCTCTGGGCAGTTTACAGCAACATAAACAATTTAAAACAGAAACTAAAACCTTAAAACAATTTAAAACCACAAGTCTAGTTAAAAACTTTTGGTGAATAAATATGTCTTTAGAGACTTTTTAAAAGTTGTCAGAGAGGGGGAGGTTCTTATTTCAGCATTCCAGAGTCTCAAGGTGGCAAAGCCCATCCCTGTGTGGCCACCATACGAGCTGGTGGCAACTGCAGATGAACCTCTCCAGATGATCTCAATGGGCGATGGGGCTCATAGTGAAGTTATCTAATACCCAGGACCTAAGCTGTTTAGGGCTTTATAGGTTTTATCCAGCACCTTGTATTTTGCCCGGAAACTTGTTGGTAGCCAGTGTAGTTCTTTGTAATGTACGAGTAATGTGGTCTCTTTGAGATGACCCAGAGACCAACCTGGCTGCCACATTCTCTACCAACTGCAGTTTCCAGACTACTTACAAAGGCAGCCCCACATAGAGTGCAATACAGTAATCCAATCTGGAGGTTACCAGCATATGTACCACTCTTCCGATGTAATTTGTCTCAAGAAACGGATGCAGATGGCATATCAGCGAAAGCTGAAAGAAAGCACGTCTGGTCACTAACTCAACTAGAGACACTAGGGAGAGGTTTGGATCCAGAAGTACTCCCAGACTGTTCCTTCTGGAGAACTGTGACCCCATCCAGAACTGGCAGATCAAAATTGTCTCCTGAGTTATAACCCTGAGTTCCAACCCAAACAAATACCTCCGTCTTATTTGGATTCAGTCTTAGTTTGTTATCCCCCATCCAGCCCATCACTGTCTCCATGAAGGCATTTAGGGGGTTTATGCCTTCTCCTGATGATGACATGAAGTAATAGATTTGGGTGTCATCAGCATACTGATAACACCCTGCACCAAATATCCTGATGATCTCTTCCAGCAGTTTCACGTTGATGTTAAAAAGCATTGGAGACAGTATGTGATAACCTTCGTGAATATCAGTATAAACTTTTCCACACTGCCACTGAAATCTCCCATAGCTCTTCTTTGCTGACACTGCAGTTCAAATCACTTGCAACAAACAGAAATGACATTTCAATTTCACTCACTCTCCATTTCATTTACTGAAGACCAAATCTAGGCTGAGATGAAGGAAAGCACCTTACTTTCTTTCCTATAACAGAGTCACCCTCACTATCTGCATAACACAGAAGTACATGATAACAGGACAGGCAATGAAAGGTCATGCTCATACCTTTCTCCAGACAATAATCAGCAATGGACTGTGTGACACTCTTCCCTGTTCATGAATAGACATATAGCTCTTGCATACTAGGTGACAACAGACTGCTCTCTTGCACAGAGTGTGAAGGGAATTTGCATTCCCCAGTAATTCAAGGATTGTGGAGTATGTCTATGCATGTCTAGTAATGCTTCAAATCTGTATGCTAAAAGCCCCTTTTATGTCATGCAGCATGCATCTGTAGGAGTTGTGCCTTCCCTAGTAGTGTATGTGATCTCAGTACTGTGTGGTTTGTACTCTAATAACCCAGGTGGTCTTTTCATCTACAAAATACGGTTAATTAACTCTGCTAACTTGGCAAAGAGGCACCTTTTAACGTGGTGGCTCTCTTTATTTCACAGGGGGAGAGCAAACTGGCCCTATCCAGCCCCAGCAGAGTACCTCCAGTGACTGTTGCTGGTGTCTATCTTATGTTTCTTTTTAGGTTGTGAGCCCTTTGGGGACAGGGATCTATCTTATTTGTCATTTCTATGTGTAAACCACCATGAGCCATTTTTGGAAGGGCGGCATAGAAATCGAATGAATAAATAAATAAATAAATAAATAATTTTCTCTCTCCAGTGGCTGTGATTTGGTGTTTGGTTAGAAAAGGGTATTTGCTTATATGATGTCAGAATGAAGGATTTTAAGAAACAGGAGGAGCTGGATTTTTAAAGTGTGAACTATTCACTGCAGAATCTGGAGTGTGTCAAAGTGTATGCATGCATGCATGAGCCTTGGTGGATATTGTGTGTGGTTTCTGCACCATGCAGTATGTGTGCATGCTTTATATTAAGTGATGTTATTTGGAGAAAAGACACTATGGCATTTGGTGTTGTGTGACGTTGTGTGCAGAGTGTCCAGTGTAACTGCGTAGAAAGTGTAAGCAGATAAAGGGTGGTCCATGCAATGCTTGCCTATTGGTCTGCATTGTGTCAGGCACTGTAGCTATATCACTGTCACAGCTGTTTGTATACATGAAATGTATAGCTCTTATGAGAAAAGGGAAACGTCACTGTTGCTGTCTACCTAGGGTGTGGGTGGGTGTCCATTTGTGAATGGGTTGTGTGCAGGATACATTACTGTTCGTTTGCTAGTAGCATTTGATATGCTTGTTTAATATGCCTAAACAGTGCACGGTTAGGTGTCCGTTTTTGCAAGGCTAGGTGGCAATATGGAGCTGTACACAGAAAACATACACAGCTCTTATTAGCATTGACGAATCAGAGAGTGTGAAGCAGCATGTGGTCAATTGTTTGATTCCCCCCTCCCCAAGACAGTACAACAACATGAAGACGGAGGCTGCAGCACGCCTGGATGTGTCAACAAACGAGTCTGCGAAGAATGACTGTGCATTTGGTGATGGGGCCACAACTCTGGTAGTCTGCAGTTGCAAGCAGAGCCTCCCCGGTTTCATCCCTGGCTGGGAAAGACCTTTCTCAAACCCCTGAAAAGCTGCCTGTCAGTGTAAGCAACATACTGAGCTGGACGGCCCGATGGCCTGACTCGGCAGAAGGCAGCTTCGCGTGCACTTCCGACCTGCTAGCCAAGCCCAAGTTAGTCCCCTCAGTCCTAACCAAGTTCACGCGCAACCAAGCCCCGCTGCCTGCCATGCAGAGCTCCACACCCGAGCAGGTGTCCTGTTAAGCTGGCCGCCGCCTCCTCCTCCTCGGCGTGTGTGCGAGAGTCGGCCCGAGGCTGGGGCCGCGTCACCTGTGCCTGGTGGCCTGCCTGCTGCTGCTGCTGCCGCCCTCCTCCGCCTCCCGCTGCTGCAACCTGAGGCGGGAAATGCGCCCCGCAGCGGGCGTCCCCTCCCTGCCAGGCTGCACCTCCCCAGAGCGCACCCACCTGCCGAAGGCGCGCTTGGCTGGCTTGGGGCGAGGTCCCGCCTCCGGGGGGTCCGGGCGAGCTGGGGGAGTCCATCTTCCGCGTCGTGCTGCCGCCGCCGCCTTCTGTCTGCCCCTCGGTGTTCTCTCGCCAGCCCTGCTGCGCCGTGTCTGCTTAGCCGTCCCCGCCGCCGCCTCCTGCTGCTGCAGCTGCCGGCCTGACGCGGGCTGGCGCTAACGGGAGGCAGGCGCTGAGCTCATGCCTGAGCGAAGGTCCCTTTCCCCCCTCTTTCACCTTCCTCTGCGTCCCGCCTCTGCTCTTTCCAGGGGGGAGAGGAGAGCTTGCTCGAGGGCGGCCGAAGCACGCCGGGCTCTCCAGCCTCCCGCCCCCAAACCTGCAACGGGTTGGACGCTGCAAGGAGGGGCGCTGACTGTAGGAGGGCGGGAAGGGCACGCGACTGGTCCAGGAATGACCTTCCCCGGGAAAGTCGGCGGCGCTGCTTGCTCGCTTGCTGCTTCCTGCGCCTTGGCGCGCGCTGTGGTGGCGCTTCTCCACTGCTGCCCCGGCTTGGTGCAGCGGCGGCAGCCTCTAGCCTGTCTGTGTGTTATGCGCGCGCGTGTCGGCGTGGTTGTCGGGAGGGGGGGGAGGGAGGCAGAGCAGCGCCTAGTGCTGGGATTACTGTAGCAGCGGCTCTCTCTCACTCACACATCTAGAGTGAGAAGGACGAGCCGGAGAGAAAAGAAGGGAGGCTGAGCTCGGGATGAGGTCATGGACAGCGCCTTGAAATACGGCGTGCCTTAATGCCTGCCTGGCGCAAGGAGGGAGCATGACAATGAATCCTTCAAAAGAACCACTCTCCGCTTCTCCTCCTCCTCCTCTGCCATCATATCGCCTAACTGTCGCAAGCATCCATCGCCAAACACGTTGGGAGCGGCTCACGCCCTCCGCCCGCCGCGCGATCACACTGTGACTTCATTCACTGTCCCTTCAAAGCGCAGCTCCTCTGCTGGTTTCCCGGCCCGTGTGACGCGGAGGAGAGGTAGCAGCCAGCAAGGGGGTCTTGCGGTGCCTCATTCCGCCGATTAGGTAGTAACTAAGTAGTACAGAAGGTGTTAGGGGACGGTTTCCAGTAATAAAGAGATGACTACGTAAGACCTTTCAGGAATGATGAGGCAATGCCTTATTCATGCTTTGTTCGTTTGTTTCTTGTTCGGTTTCTATATCGCCTTTCATGAAACTCATCCCAAGGCCAAGGTGGTTGTTAGACAATGGAACCTCCATGGCCAGAAGCAGTGTATCTCCAAGCATAAAGACACTTAGGTTCCAGGCAGATACTTTCCTGCTCTCTTGTTAATTCATTGGTGTTTGATATCTTTTCATTTGGCTTTTAACAGCTGTTTTTACCTTGGTGTTTAACTGCTTCTTGTTATGGTCTTTTACTTATCTTTTGCTTATGATATGGTAGTTGCATACAGATGTATTTTGTAAGCTGCTTTGAGGACTTTTAAGTCGGATTGCAAGATATACATTCCTTAAATAGTAGTAAGACTCACCTAATGGCACAGGGAGGAAATGGCTTGACTAGCAAGCCACAGGTTGCCGGTTCGAATCCCCGCTGGTATATGGGAAACACCTATATTGGGCAGCAGCGATATAGGAAGATGCTGAAACTCATCATTTCATACTGCATGGGAGGAGGCAATGGTAGACCTCTCCTGTATTCTACCAAAGATAACCACAGGGCTCTGTGGGTGCCAGGAGTCGACACCGACTCGATGGCACACTGTACTTTAAGTAGTAGTAAGCAGCTTAACCAGAATGAAATACAGCAAGAAATAAACCAATACCCAAACTTGAAAGCAAGGGATGAGCCTCCCCTTCGCATACGACCCACAGGTATCTGATTAGGTGTATACTGAATTAGATGGACTTTGGTCTGATCCAGTAATGCAGTCCCTACATAAAAAGCATAAGCAACACAATGAAACCAAGCCTACACAATTTCTAAAACTGGGGCTTCTAATCTTGGATCTCCAGCGGCTGTTGAACAACAGCTCCCATATTCCTAGTCACAATGGCTGAAGGTTTGTATACTTCCAAGGCACAGCAGATCCAGGGAACCTGTCTGTGCATCAACATATGTGTCTAAGAAGAAGAGCTGGGCTTTGGTGGCTAAGTGGTAGTTTGCAGTTGCAAGCAGATGTTTCCAGGTTGGGTCCCTGGCATCTCCATCCTCAGCTGGGAAAGACCTGTGTCTGAAACCCTATATATCGAACTAGATGGACCAATGGCCGGACTCGGCAGAAGGCAGCTCCACGTGCCCTACTATGTGTTGAGTGTAAAATGGGAATTGTAGTCCAACATCGGGGGAACCCCTGTTCTAAAATAAGTCAGGATTTACTAAATCAACAACAAAGACATATTTGTTCTTTTCTCTGTCCTCATGTCAGCCTGACAAATTGGACAGATGAAGCCCCCAGCACCGGAGAGCCACACTGGAGGTTTACTGGGGAAAAACTTTAGAAGTAAGTGATGACCCTTGGCCCAGACTGATTCCCATGGAGGTCATGGTTTACGTATTGCATCTGCATCTACCGTCTGCAGAAATCCAATGCAGACGTATGAGTAGGGGTACTTAATGCCTGGTTAGGAAGCTGGTGGGCACCAGGCAGCTGCTGTTTCATTTCATTTTTAAAGATAATTGCACCTCGTTTCATTCCATTAATACAGTGCCAACATCTCATTTTATCTTTAAAGGTAATTGAATCTGCTTTATCCATTTCACGAGCCATTGAGAGGCAACCTTGACTCCTTCAAAATCAGTTGTACAAAAATTCCCCATCACTTCCACTTTTCAACTGATATAAGATTGATGTGCTTCACTATCTTTTTCTTACCAAAACAAATGGAATATCTTTTGTTGTGTTGCCTCTCACAAGCTTCAAATGGCAGCTTTTCCTCAATTACTGTTTGTAATGGAAACACAACAATATTTAAATAACTAGGAACTGAGGGCAAATGAAACACTCTGCTAGTGAATACATTTTACAAATATGTCATGTCTCAGAGGGCAAGTCCTACAGAAGCAATCTTTCAGGGCTGCTTTATTGATTGTGCAAAGTAAGCCAATAACCCAACATGTTTAAAGGCAATTTGAAATAGTGTTATTTAAAATGCTTATTTTTCTGAAGGCACAGTATATTCATGTGTGCATCATATGTATAGAGGATTTACACAATAATAGTTTGGAACTAAATATATAGTTGATGTATTGTGTACAGTATAGGAAGAGGAACAATTATTGTTTCCACCTAGAAAAGATGCCACATTTGAATGCTGGTTGCCAAAGAGGCTAATGCGTGTCATTCTTCCCCAGGGACTTTTACACACAGCAGGTTTTACCGTGTGTTTCTGGGGAGGCTTTACTGTGAACTCAAAGTTGTCCCCCAAAAACGACACAAACAGTGGATTTGTTTACCTTGGATATAAATCAGGTAAAACTCTAATGCACAGTTAAAAACCCGAATTTTGTGTTACCTGCTCCCCGATAACTCACAGGGATTTCAAGATAATTCTAGCTGATATGTGAATGTACCCCCTCCATCTGGAGGAGATGTAAGTTAAAGGGCTTCAAAAGCTCCATGCAAAAAACTTCCTGGGTATTCCTTATGCACTCCAGCTGCAAGACTGATGGCTTTGTCTCCAGAGTAGATGTAGATTAACATTTCTGATGTATAAAGCATAAATGTTTACATGTTTTTAATCTTTTAAATGATATTGCTTGTTAATTGATTTAATGTTTAAAATTATTTTAATTGTAAACCGCCCAGAGATGCAAGTTTTGGGAGGTATAGAAATATTTTAAAATAATAATAATAATGACCAGATATATGGAAAAATACAGATTTGAAAAGATATGGCAGACACTAGACAGGAACAGGAACAGAGCTATCAACATGATTTGGTGACATACAAGAAGATTCTGGAATAAAGCAGACTGCCACCTCATTCTTAAATAGGTTTATACAGTGTTACTTGTCATTGGCTTCTCTACAAGGAAAGTATCCAGACACGGTTTTTATCATTTATGCATGAGGTAGATGTAGTAAGAATGGAGTCCCAATGATTTCAACAGAAAGTATATTTAAGTAGATCTCCTTAGGACTGCAGCTTCGTATTGTAAGGAAGCCTAAAAAGAGAGGGAGGCACCAAGGAGGTGTTGGCAGCCTCTGCTTGTCTCAGCAGAGAAGGTTCCCAGAACCACTTGGATCAAGATATTTTTGAAGATCACATTACCCTGTTTCTAAAAATCAATAGTCATTACAGTACTGTTGGGTATGTTGGGATATAAATGTCTCCCCATTCCACAGACAGCTCACTTGATGCTTGTGAGGGTGGACAAGGTCTTTTCTTTTTTTGCTTCTCTTTTAATATACACACTGAGACACAGACACACATTGTAGGTCTTTGCAGAAATATGCATATCTGTTCCTTTCATCTTGCAACAAACAACTTGAACAATCCTGTATTTGGGGGGGGGGGTTTGACAGAGCTTAAACTATAACTGGGTACGAACTGAATAGGTGAAGCAAATGTCAACACATCTCAAAAATGCACACAATGAGAATTCCCAGGACTTTGCACACTTGGCCATCAGTGTTTGCATAAGGAGCAAGTTGTCTTTGTAAATTTACCTTTTTCTTTCTGTAATATATCAGTTCCAAGTATCTATTTCTTCTGAAATGAGTTCCTTGCTCCTGTCTGAGCTAATCTCTCTAAGCAGGGGTTTGCTTTAAGACAGTTAACTTCTCCAGGTTTATGTACAAAGACAAATGTGAATAGGACCCATTCCTGGCCCCAACATAGATCCAAGGAGGCCAAGTCTGCCAGACATTAAGATCACTCTTCCACGATATAGATCCCAAATCTAGTATAATGCATTTCTTCATTGCAAACCTTGTGCCAGAGTTGTTCCTTTCTGACATCTAGCAACACTTTCAAAGGTGAATAAGCCCCTCGCCTTTGAGTCACCTCACTTTTGAAAAGTGACTGCACAAGAACCTCCCTGTATGGACATCATGGCTGCCTCGTGTGACCTGAATATGAAGACAGAACGTTCCCTACAGCAGCTCTGCAGAGAGGCAACAAGAAAGCAGCAAGGGTAGTTCTCTCACATTTATGACAGCATCTTCAGGTTACTACGCTGCAAGAAGAGTTTGAGATGCTGGGTTCTCATACAGAGTTCTGTAGCATTCTGCCAAATCCCTGCTCATATAACACCACAACTGTTTGCATCCCTAAATAAGTCCTATTGAGTTAAATATGACTTACTCCTGAATAAATGTGCATAGGATTCCATCTTCCACACACGGAGTCATAGGTAAGTTCACAGGCCTGCCTGCATACAGACCAGGGTGGGGCTTTCTGCTTTCTCTTGTGGTTCCAGATTTCCCATTAGCTCCTTTAACTCTTTGGTACCCACGGGACTGCCACATTAGAAGACCTAGATGAGGATTAAATCACCTTGTACCTGGATACAGGTGGATATGGCTCCCCCTAGGGGACAACTGTAGCTGCATTCCTTGAAATAACACCACAAGTTGTAATGTGGTGTTACAATAAAGACAGATATGATGGTAACTAATTTTGTATTTTTCACCTGGTAGCAAGTACCAGTAAAAACCTTCTGACAGTGGAGACATTCATTGCACCAGGGTGAAAAATCATCTGCCAAGATGGCAATATATCTGTTCCACTCTGAGAACTTTTTCTCCCTTTTTAAAAATTATCTCCCCCAATTTAAATATTGTAAAATCCCCCCCTTTATTTTAAATATTGTAAAATATTAAAAAGTTATTTTGGGGACAGGATTGTAAATTTTTAAAATTCTGTAAGCCACTCCGAGCCTATCAGAAAGAATGGGATATGAATCTAACCAATAAATATGTAAACAAACTCCAGAACTCTCCCTAAGTTTGTAGCCTGACTGGAGGAGGACGACAAAGAATTTAAGCCTTTCAATTGCCCACGTTGCAAGGAATAGCCCTATCACTGAGATCTCTTGAATGGAAGCTGAATTACATGGTGTAATGTTTTTATAATGACTAGGGCCAAGGAGATCCCAGTTCAGATCCTCACTCAGCTATTAAACTTACTGAGTGACCTTGGATGAGTCAATCATTTGGTCCACCCTACCTCACAGGGTTGCTGTGAGGCTGAAAGGAGTGGGCGGAGACAACGACTATGTATGCCTTGTTGAGTTCTATGGAGGAAGGATGAAATAGAAATTAAATACATGAACGTTAATCTTGTTATATATATGAGAGTTATCTCAAACGTGAAGCTGCTTTGACAAACCTCGGATTATCCAGTGAGGGGGTGATGTTTTGTTTTTTGCATGATCCCTGGGATGTTTGGACAAATAAAATACTGGTCAACCCCAGGGTTTTTGGTACTCTAGGCAAAGTTCGGTTTTGGTGCCCACCCCCAGCCAAGAACTGTGGAGCCCTGGCTTTAACTTGAGCCCCACAGGCTGCTCCCTCACCAGGTCAAATGACCAACCCGCATGGATGACTAGCCCACACTAATTTGGGGATACAGTGGGAGAAAGTTCCCAGTCTATTACAGGGGCAAAACCCTAACACTTCCAAGATGAAAATCTGCTGCTGTTAATTTGGAAATCAAATCTGAGATGATTTATTTTTGGAAATGAATGCTGAGAAAGGCTATTCATATTCAAGAGAGGGAGTGCAGCTTATGAGACTGTTGGTGGCTGAGATGCATTAAGCAAAGACGGCTGTATATTTGGGGGTGCAGAATGTGCAGGCCCTGTGGAGAGCAGGCGACAGTATTACATATGATATTCTTACACCACTGTGCAGTACTTCAGGGATACAAGTGTACAAGAGGGAAGGAGATGGTAACTGGCAGTGCTATATTCTGGCACTATTCTTGTGCCTCCCCCCCCCCACCCGCCAAGAAAGAGTGCCTTTGGTGACCACATAGGTCTGCCTAGTGGATGGGCTGACCATGCTTTACACATCACAGAGCTAGTAAGGAAGGAAAAACTGAACCTTCTGGAATTCTCTCTTCCACACAGCTAATCAGGCTTCAGTCAGCCCATCCTCCTTTGCACCTGGCTGTTGATAGCAATGTTGTTATCACTAGCAAGTGGAGTTCACAGGACCATGGAGACATCTTTGCCGTATTCACACATGCACATTTATCCTTTGTAGTGTTAAGGGATGGTGTGCATTTGTAGATGGACCATGAAAGATCAAGCCCCACAGAGAGAGGCTTCATATCACCTCAGTCACAACATATTTCTACTGCAGCAAATTCCTGTGCTGAGCAGGGGGTTATACTCGAAGACTTCCAAGATCCCTTGCAAGTGTAGAACTATTTGCAACAGAAGTAGTTCATGCACAGTTTCAATTGCCATCCAGTGCCAAGTAATTGTGTGGCAGGAGATGATCATGTGAGAGGGGTGCTTATCTGAATCACCCTCCACATACATTACAAATCCAAGGGTTGGTATCCTGTTCCAGGTGGAATCAATGGCTGAGCCAGGACCTCCGCCAAGGCAGGATTCAGTAGGGATTCCAGGAGCGACACATACCTTGGACAGCTTCTAGGGAACCATGGCTGTAAAAGGAGTCAGGACCTTGGATAGCTCCAAGCAGCATAATAAGAACACAGGGGAGAACAAGGGAGATGTTGCTCTAGAGAGCAGATACTTTTAGCTGACTGTCATTTTTTTACATCTGCTGCCTTGGTAGAGTGGAATGGCCCTTTCTCGTCCTTTTGGAAGGCTCTGTAGTTTGAAGAAACCTTGCCCATTTTGTACACACAGATTTCAGTTGTGCTGGAAACCTCTGTTTACACTGGCAGAATCTCAAAGGACTCTTCTGAGTCAGTATATGAGGATAGGGCCATGGTTGTGGTGGGAATGCAGGTTCCAGGTACCCTGATGTTGGGGTTCCCAGGAGTGTGGGATTGTCCAGGGTCTGAGTCATAGAGTCTTCCCACCGTCATTACCTGAATTGTTCTCCTGCCCTCAGCATGGAGTTCCAGATCCAGAGTCATGACAATCACACATAGAAACATAGGAAGCTGCCTTATGCTGAATCAGGCCATGGGTCCATCTAGCACAGTATTATCTACACTAACTGGCAGCATGGAGCTTCAAGGTTTCAAGCAGGAGTCTTTCCCAGTCCTACCTGGAGATGCCAAGAATTGAATGTGGGACTTTCTGCATGCAAAGCAGAGGCTCTACCACTGGGCTACAGCCCCATCAACTGTTCCTCGTTGGACTTGGTTTCCAATCCCCTCGTCATGTTATTTATTTATTTAACATATTTTTATACTGCCCAAAACTCATGTCTCTGGGTGGTAATCTTGGTTGCTCTCCTCTGAGCCCCTTCCAACAACCTTCTTAAAATGAGGGGCCTGAGCTGGATGCAGGATTCCAGCTGAGGTCTGACCAGTTCAGGATAGAATGGGATGATTACTTCTTATGAGCTGGACTTGATGCTTCTCAATGCAGCTTTGTATTCAAAAGCCATTTTCTCTCATAAACCAGTCACCAAAGCTCATCAACCTATCCATGTTTTCTCACCACAAATTCAACACTTTGCCAATGTACCACTGACATTGGTCATCTGAGATAACGTAACTGTAAATTTGTAATTGTACTCTTGGTTTTACGTGAATATATCTTCCACTTCTTGTTAATCTTTTTGTGTGTGAAGAGGTTTGTTGACCATAATAAACTTACTGACTGGTTACCACCACCATGGAGTCAAGATATCTTTGAATGGGTTTACTCTACTGAGTAAATTTATTTCATTTCAAATTCGTTCATTTATATATTTGTAGCCCCATGTGCCATGGTGGACTCCATAATACAGGGGTCCCTAACTTGGGGTCCGCAGATGTTGTTGGTCTACAGTGCCTATCATCTCCAGCCACAATGGTCAAGGCTAGGAACAATGAGAGTTGTGGCCATTAGCATCTAGGGATCCAAGGTTTGGAGCCCCTGCCATACAAATCCCTTTTATTAGTCAGTAGTATTTGCCATTGAAATGAAACAATCTCAGCTAATGATGAAATTGAATGGGTAAGCTTGTATTGTTCTATCTTTTCTCATATGCAGGGCATATTCTGTATCCAACAATGCTTTCTGATGGGAGATTCCAAATATGGAAAACAAGTCCTATTTTGTACCACCAGACCTCATCCATCCCTGGCATTTGATTTATTTTTTTTAAAGAAAGGGTTATTAAATAATTCAACAAATTTGCAAATAATCATTCTCACACACAGCATAAATTCAGAGGGGAGGATATGGTTGTACTCCATGATTTATCCAAATAATCCAATATCATGATAAAGGAGGCAGATAAAGGTGGAGCCATAGTCACATTAAATAGAACTGATTACGGGTGGGAAAACAGGTCATCAGGGTACTGTGGAAGACTGTCAGTTCCTTTGCAGAACTCAAGATGCACTGTGTCCACAGCATCCCCATGATCTACTGACTAGTAACTTTGTAAAAGAAAAAAGGTGGGGGAGCTTAGTCTGGCATGATTTGTTCTTGACAAATCCATGCTGGCTCCTACTAATCACCATATTATTTTCTAGGTGCTCATAGACAGAGGTGTTTTGTCAATATTTATTTGCCCATTTAAGTATTCAGCATAATCAAGGGATAACATGTTCCCTGACATGTGCCACTTCAAACTTCAGGCAGGGGTTGCATATGCAAATCCTCCCACCAAAAAAGCTCCCTTCATGTAGAAAAACAGCAAGTCAGGGAAGAGCTTAGGGTGAACCCTTCTCCTAATATGCTAGCTTTCCATGCCCAGGGATTTTTTAATTATTGTAATCATGGGGGTGGGAGTGAGGAGTGTTGAAAGATCCAGTTTCCTCACTTGTAGCCTGAAGTGGTATAGCCCATGGAGAGATTTGTCTCTTGCTTGTGTGAATGTACTAACCTCCTGACACCAGGGGAGGAAAGGGCTGGTTCCCAGAGACCTGCTGGGGCAGAATGAGTGCATCTTCCTTCTCTTTCAATTTTGGATTCTGTCCCTTTGCAAAGCTTCTCTCCATGGATCTAGAGATCATACTCAATGCTATTCAAGAACATTTTGCAAGTGTTCTGACAAGATGTTTCTTTGGGCCACTCCCAGAAATAAGAGACAGGACACAGGAAATGAGTTTAGACTAGGGCCACAACTTTATTAACTAGTTTTAACAGAGATCTGCAATGTAGCTAAGTCACAGTGCAGCTGCCACCCCTGGGGTGAAGCACTGTACCCCCCTCACCTGCTGTTGTGATCAAGGGGCTACACTATTAAATGGCACCGCTTCTAATGTTCGCCAAATCAAAAATCCCTTCCAGTGCAACAGTGCAGAGTAGGCAAAAAACCATCTACCTCCAGGCCAATCTGGGTGGATGGGAAAAATTCCTACTCGGCCCCAAATGGCAGCCAGCTAATCCCACACTGTTGCTTAGGAGGGTAAGCAGATGCCGAGATATTCCTCCAGAAGGCCTACAAAGGGTGGGGGCCATTTTTTAGTGCACCCTCCGCCCCCTGGTTGTCCCTAAGGACTGAGGATGCAGCCCACAGCATGGTCCACTGCATGGCCCAACATGGTTCCTTGCACCCTGCCAGGACTGGATGGAACACCACTATTCTGCATTGCACGCAGAGCAGGGGGAAATAATGGTTTTGCACCCAGACTCAGGATCAAGAGATGGGACAAGGAAATGGGTGAAAACTTGGGCCAAACTTTAGTCACTAATTTAAAAGGTGTTCTGTAAATTACTGTGTGGCTCCACTTCTGGGGTGAGGCGGTTGTTTGCTCTGTGATTCTAGCCTTCTGCAGACATTCCATACTTACGATTGTAGCACCAAAAGCAGGGAGGAAGTCCTGCCCGGGCTTACCCCTTCCAGCTGGCTGCTCACAGTTACAGCTTCATTCATCTGAAGGAGGAAGTGCTGTAACTGTGATGGCTGGCACTTCTGTGAGCAGCAACTTGAGCCACCTGAGGTTATTGCTCATGGAAGTGCTGGCCATCATGGTTATGGTGTTTCCTCCTTTAAATGGAGCCATAACCATGAGCGGCCAGCTGGAGGGGGTGAGTGACAGTGCCAGGGTGAGACTTTTGCTTTCGGCACTGCAAGCACGACAGCCAAACATCTGAAGAGGGCTTCCACATCCCCTTCTTTGGGGGAGCCCCCCAGGCTCTGAGACCAGGCCCAGTTTTAGCCCCAACTTGCCATCAGATTGGGGTCACAATAGCCAGAGGCCTTCTGCATACCTGCCTTAAACGAAAGCAACATTTGCTGCTATACTTTCTTCCACACACCTTCCTTCAGAAGTGAGGTCTTCTCTCAGCCGGATGCTCAACACCTAGAATGCACATGAGGATTCTACAAATATGGAAAGGAAACAAGAATCTTGGCAGAGAAAGCATGACTCTCAACAGTATTTTCCATTCCTTGGACACCTGCTGGAGATGCTCTGCTCTGTAGCTGCCACCTCTCTCCTGGGTTTCTGCATTTTACTCACCATGATAAACTGTTCACACTTCCATATGAAATTTTCCTGCCTACCCTGAGAAAATCCATTTTCAGCTTCAGGATGAATTCCTTAATCGCCCTGAACATTGCAAAGGACAAAGATTAGGAAGGACACTAGTGGCCTTTTGTGAAATTGTCCAGGTGACTTTCAAGTGAATTATCTCCCTGCCCCACCTCCCTGCCCCCATCCTTACCGTATACTGCTGCTGCTCCACAGATAATCTGCACAATCTTCCTGTGGAGGGGTTCTCCTTTCTGCTCAGTGGCCACAGGGTGCTCATCCTCTCTTGAGAGATGTACCTGTCCTGGTGTGATGCCCTTCTCTCACACAGCACTTGGACCTTCAGATCATTTTAGTCTCAAGCCTTCCAGTTAACTCCTCGGAATGACATCTCCGCAGGGTTAGTTCAATGTTACTGAACCTGGCCATTTCATCCCAAGCAGCTGCACAGTCCGGGGGTTCTCAACCTTGGGTCCTCCATTTGGATCCTGCCTCTGTCAGGAAACTCACAAGCAGGCCTCAGGCAAAACTCAGACAAGCCTCAGCCTTCCCATATGAAAGGAGGACATCATACTTGCCGGTCCTACTTTACAGATTCCTCATAGGCCTAGGGATTTCTCCCCATGCAGCAATTCCCCATGGGCCTCCTCCCTAGCAATTCCCTATCTCTTCCTCTCACTCCTAGCAGACTCTGCCTGCTTCATTAGTTAATTTATTTATTGTTAGATTTTTATACTGCCTTTCATTAAAAACAATCCCAAGGTGGTTTACAAAACATTTAGAACAATATAAAACTATTAAACAGTTAAACAATAAAAATAATTAATTTGTAATATATGAACCAGAAATTCAGAGAGCTTTAAACAATTCCCAGTTTATAAACAAATACTGTCAATACTTAATGAAGCTGTCTCAGATGATCTCCCAGACACTTACCTCTGGGCAGTAGGTGGGTCCTTCCTGGGTCTGGGGCAGCATAGGCCGCCTTGGTGCTCCTTCTCTGAAAAAGGTGTGTGACTGCCTTCAGCCTAGAACAGATCCATGGGGAGAAGGTGACCTCTGGGTCTTACAATTTCTCCCCCACCACTGGGTTTGGGCCACCTCAAGACTCTTGATGCTACCTTCTTCTCATCAAAGCCCTCTTCATAACTGGAAGAGCCACTGTGATGTGTTGGCCCAGAGGCTACACTGGGAGTCTACAAATCCCCCATTTGGATCTTGACCCTGCCTAGAACTCGTAAGGAAGCCTCAGACTAACCCCAATGCCTCAATCATCTCATCTGCAATACAGGTCCAATAGGGCTCACCTACTCTAGTCTATAGGGCTGTTGTATGGGTTGCAGGAAGACACTACTATCAGGATTCTCCACCCCCTCCCAACAATTCCCCAGAAAGCCAGAGCATCTCCTCACCTTCATCCTCTTCCTCTTCCCACTCATCATGGGTCCATTCCTTCCAGTTCCTGAAGTATTTCCTGAGTCTTTTTAATTTTCTCCCAACAAATCCAGCCTAAATCCACTTTAATTTTCAATGAGCTATTTGGGAACTTTCTTTGTTCCTTTCCCCTCAAGGAAGAGAACCTCCATATCCTTTGTTCCCCTTTCTTTGTCCTTATGAGGCAAGGAAAGGACTCAAGCTGTTTACATGATTCCTCCTAAGTACCTTCCTCTCCCATGGAGAGGCTCCTTCGGCTCCTTGAGAAGGTGAGAGCAATGGAAATCTGATGGCCAGAAGGCAAGTAGCATATGAGCCCTGAGCCATTTTGGAAGGGTGGTATACAAATAAATAAAATAAAAAATAAAATAAAATAAAATAAAATAAAATAAAATAAAATAAAATAAAATAAGCAAGCATCTTCTGATCCTGGCTCCTGCTTGGCTTGACCCTTGGCTTTGACTCACAGCTCATCTCCTAACCTTGGTTCCCAGTTTGTCTGCTTGCCTAAGCCCCTTTTAAAGCCATCCAAGCTGACAGTCATCACCACATCCTGTGCAGGCCTTGGGCTTTCCCTTGACCCTGGTTCTCTGCTGGGCCTTCCTGGGCGCGTCTTTAGGCTCCAACATGTCCTCCTGTGGCTGCCCAGCAACCTATAACTGACAGTGTTCAAAGATGGTGCTGGGGGACTATTGCTTTACCCCATGGAAGCTCCATTATGGGGTTCTCCAGGGCTCTCTTCTATTACCCATGCTGTCCAATGTCTACATGAAACGGAAGTGTGAGGTCGTCCAGAGCTGTGTTTGTCAATGTTTTTGAAGTCATGGAGTGGTGTGTTCTTCGTGTGCAGTTTCCCAGACTAGCAGTTAATAAAGGGGTCACCCCGCCCCACACCCAAACCCCAGGTCCCCCAAAACATTTTCAGGCCAGTAGGGGCTGCTGTGTCTGGGAGCTCCCTGCAGCTCATTTCGAGGCAGCCCTCACTGCTGGATGTTCATTTGAGAAAGCTAAATGAATGTTATCTAGCAGCAAGGGTTGCCTGCCTAGAAATGAGCTCCAGAGAGATGGCCCAGGCTCTGTGGATCCCTGGCCCCGCCCCTCTATGTGTGATGGACCGGTACCCTCACAGACCAGTACCCAACACCTCGCAGACAGTGCTCAACACCTCGGCGGTTGGGTTGATAAACACTGGTCCAGAGAATAGGATTGTGGTGTCATCAGTAGTCTGCCAACATTCAGCTCTATTTCTCCTTTAGAGATCATAAAACCATTGAAGTGTTTAACTGTTGTCTGCAATCAGTAATGGACTGAAGGGAGCTAATAAACCAAAGCCCAGTCCCGATGTGACAGAGGGGCTGTGGGTGGCTTGCTTCCCTAGACTGGTATCCCGGTGATGCCACCTGGGACCAGGAAAACCTCAGAGCCTGGACAGCTCTCAGGGCACCAAGTCAGGACCACTGTCAGAGTCAATCAGGCAAGTGCAGAAGCTGGGTATTGCAATGGAAGAGAATGTTGCTCCAGCAGTGTCCCTCAGAGAACCACTGGTTTTTATAGCTTGCTGATAGCCATAGAACGCCTTTGGGTTGTTTCTGATATCCATCTCAAGTCTCAGCTCCTTCTGAACCTTAGCTTTCCTAACACCAACTAGGGATGTGCTCGAACCATGGTTTGAAACACGGTTTGAGCACTTTTTAGGAAACAGGATTGGGAACTTTAAGGGAAAGGAGAGCAGGTCCTTACCTGCTCTCCACCACCCCTTCCAGCTTCCTGCCAGGGTGGCACATATCCCAATTACCCCCTGCACAGCACCAGCATGCACATGGTCAGCAAGGGTATTCAGAGGGCTCCACACACCCTCCAGCAGCTGCCCCCAACCCAGCACTGACAGTATTCAAAGGTGGTGCTGGCAGACTGTTACTCTGCACCATGCCAGCTTCGCGATGAGGTTTTCCAGGGCTCTCTTTTATTCCCCATGCTTTTCCACATCCACATGAAACCAAAGAGTGAGGTCATCCAGGGATTGGGATTGTGCTGTCATCACCATAATACCTAGCCATATTTCTCCTTTTCGTCCGATAGAGGTGAAGCCATGGAAGTGTTGAATTGTTGCCTGCAATCAGTCATGGACTGCAGGGAGCCAACAAACCAAAGCCCAGTCCAGATGCAAAAGAAGGACTGTGGGTGGCTTGCTTCCCATCCCTTGACTGGTACCCTGCTCCAGGTGATGCCACCATCCCTTCAGAGCCAAGGACTCTGGACAGCTCCCAGGGCACCATGTCAGGACCATGGTCAGTGCCAATCAGGCCAGTGCAGAAGCTGGGTATTGCAACGGAAGGGAATGTTGCTCCAACAGTGTCCATCAGAGGACCGCTGGGCTTTATAGCTTGCTGATATCCATAGAACCCCTTTTTTGTTGTTTCTGACATCCATCTCAATCCTCAGCTCCTTCTGAGCCTTAGCTTTCCTGACACCAGCCCCACAGGCTTGGACCACTCTTTTGTATTCTTGCTCGGTTATATGCCCCTCCTTCCATTTCCTGTATGTGTTCCTTTTGCTTCTTACCTGCTCAGAGAGTTGTCTGTGCATCCACGCTGGTTTCTTGACTGTCTGCAAACGTACCTTCAGGATTTCTCTTTTCTGAATCTCCCATCCTTCTTCAGCTCTTTTGTCCTTTAGGATTTCTAGGTACGGGATCCTATCTAGTGTTCCTCTGAGATCATTAAATTCAGCTTTCCTGTAATCTGGGGTGCTTGTCTGATTTCTTGAATCTCCCCTCCCCTTGATGTTATGCATTCCAAGACAGCATGGTCACCTTCCCCCAGGCTTCCCTCCACTTCTGATTCATCAACCAGTTCTTCTACCCAACACATTCTCCCCAGTCTTCATGAAGTGCACCCCATCCAGGAGTCCTCCATGTAGGTAGCAAGCAAAGGCTGTGTTCCATGAATCCAAACCTTTCTCAACTACACCATCTTTGCATCAGTCAGCTGTTTCCTTGCAGGATGCTGCATTCTCCTTGAGCATTTTGACCTTCCACCGGAGAGATCGATGAAAAGACCATTTGTGCTCCCAACTCCTTCACTCTCCTAAACTGCCTAGTTCGCCAAGACCTGAGTTGAGCCGAGTTCAAATCCCTAATTCAGCCATGATACTTGCTGGGTGACTCTGGGCCAGTCACATCTCTCTCAGCCTAACCTACTTCACAGGGTTGTTGTGAGTAGAAACTTAAGTATGCAGTACACCGCTCTGGGCTCCTTGGAGGAAGAGCGGGGATATAAATGTAAATAAATTAATAATAATAATAATAGTAATAATAATGGATAGGGCAGCCCTGGGGACAGTTGCTCCCCCCTGCTAAATATAAGAGAGCCATCACTTTAAAAAGTGCTTTGCTCAGTTAGCAGGGATGAAACCCAAACTGTGTGCACAGGAAGGCCTGAAGATGGTTCCATTTCTCAAAAGGGCTCACAACCTTGCTTGCACACACACACACACATGCACACGCAAACACACATGCACACCATCAGCAAAAGCCATGGGGAGGGATGCTATATGCTCAGCTGAACAGGGACAGTTGTTCCCCATGCTAAATATAAGATAACTACCACTTTAATGCCTCTTTGTCCAGTTAACAGGGGTGATTCCTAAACTGTGTGCCCCAACAAGGCCTAAAGATGTTTCCTTGTTCCAAAGGGGCTTAAGCAGAAACACTAAGCAACAACCACTGGGGGTGGGGGTGGGGGTGCTATCCTGGCTTTAACAGGGACAGTTGATGTTCCCTTGCAACACAGAAGAGAGCAGCCATTTTCAAAGGTGCCTCTTGGCCCAGTTTGTAGGGCTGATTCCCAAACTGTTTTGCACAAGAGGACCCCAAAGTGGTTCCTTGTTCCAAAGGGCCATGTGGTCTGGAAAAAACCCACAAAGGAGACCCTGGGGGTTAGGGTGTGGTGCTGTGCTTCTAAATGAGCAATTGCTCATTCTCTCTGCGCCATGTTAAAAGGTGCCTCTTGGCCCATTTAGCAGTAGATAAAGGATACATTTCAGAAGTTTCCTCCAAAGGCAAGAGAAGGGTGGCAGAGCTGCCCTTAGCTCCTCACTACTTGATGAAGAGGCTTACAGCACAAAGGAGAATCCCCTTCTGTCATGATCATCACGCCTCACCCAGCAAGATGCTGAAGACGCCCAGAGAAAGAAAGGCCTGCTGGTGTCTTTGAAGCCTTTAAATGGGTCTGGAAAATAATCTTTCTGCTAGCCCTGACAGAGAAAAGCAGAGAAGAGAAGGAAGCTGCTGCTCTCCCAGGTCCTCTCTCTCACTGTGATAGAAAGAAATTGCTCCCGCAAGGGCAGAGGGAGCCATCACAGCCTGCTTTGCTTCTGCAAGAAAGCTCTGAGCAGCTGACAGTTAAGAGGACAGTTGGTGATGCCACAGAGAGTGATGATGTCACAAAGAGAATGCAGGACTTTAAAAACAACACCTCAATGAAGGAAAACCCTGTTTGATCAAAGCAAAGGGCTACTTTGCTGCCACTGCCTTTCTCCTGTTTGCTGAATCCTGCATTTCTTCCCTTGCTCTTTGCCTGATCCCTAAACCTCCCAGCAATTACTTTCCTTTCCCACTTTCTTCACTTCAGGAGGGATAAAACCTGAACCACTGAAAGTGATCTCAACTGAAATAAATTAGTACATTTTATCCAACATGGCTTTCAAACTATCACATGTGTTCTTCCCAAGCTATCCATGTATCCCACCATAAAGAGTATTATCTATCCTCAAAACACATTACAGCCACCACTGTAAAAAGTTTAAGAATAACAGAAATTTGGGCAACTAATACTTTAGAGTTCACTCCTGTTTCTTAATCATGCTGGCCACGGAATTGTTTTGCTTTGGATTAATCTGGTGCCCATACACAGTATTTATACAAGTAAAACAGCTTGCAGTTTGCAAGCATGTTTCCTGTCATCGAGTGAGTGAGGCCCAAGCAGCTTTGCATTATCAATACATGCACGGCTATCTGAAGTGGAGGATGGGGGGTGTCACCAGAGTGACTTCTTGTTGGTACTGCAGCGTGGACCCCATGCTGCAGCACAACAGTCACTCTGGTGATTCCCCGCAGTCCTCCAATTCAGATAGGCCTGCATGTATTGATAATATAAAGCTGCTTGGGCCTCACTCACTGACTGACAGGAAACATGCTTGCAAACTGCACGCTGCAGCACAACCAGTGGTGGATTAACGGAGCGGCAGAGTAGGCATTTGCCTATGGTGGTAAAATTTGAGAAGCAGCAAATTTTGCCCCTCCTCAAATTTTGTTGCCTTTCTCTGTGAGCAGTGGCTGCTGCAGCAAGAGTGAAGTGGGCAAGGAGAAAGTCCTCCTCTTTTACCTTATTAAAAAAAAAGACACACCTTTTTTGTTTAAGGGTGGCAAAAGCCTTCTTGCCTATGGGCATCAGAAAGCTTAATCTGTCCCTGAGCACAACAGTCACTCTTCTAGTTCAGGCACAACTGGGGCAATAGTAATTCATGGTGTAGGGGTGGGTGGGGCTGCAAACAGAGAAGCACCTAGTTAATTTTGGAGCTTGGACCTAAAGGACTTTGGAGCCCCCCCGCAAGTTAAGCATCATCCCGCTATGCGTGCATACACCGTGACAAACACAGTATTGTTAACACATGGGTTCTTGTGGGCACAAGCAGCAACTGGACTCACAATAATATAAAACAGGTATATTTATGAAAATATGCATTAGCAGAAACATTTCAAACATGCAACTTAACATATTCTCATCCCACATATTTCTTTCCAGCACCTGGCACAGGTCATAATCGCACTCAGCTGCCCACTGCAGTGCAGGCCAGTGGCGATCACACCACCTAGGACAGATTTGGAGGCTCCTAGGGGGTGTGGAGGCCCTGGACTTCGGCCCCGAAGTCCAGGGGTAAAGAGCACCACTGGCTGCAAACTATTTTTGGAAGCCTGCACAAGCTAGAGACAGCCCTGTATCTCTCTCCCTCTCCCTCTCTCTCTCTCTCTCTGAGTTAAAATCTCCTTTTAAAACAAACTCAGCGTTCTGCTTGCTTTTTTCATTAGAGCAATGCTTTCACAGTCCAATTCTCCTTTTTGGATAAGTGGCCTGTAACATTTTTTATAACTTGTTTATTCTGAAGCATTTCAATTATCGGCCCATAAAACCTCATACACCATTATCAGATACTTCCAAATCACTTCTTGCATGAAAGATGTTTACGTAATCACAACTAATGTTCTCTTTTTCTCTCCACTTTTCTTCTGTCCATTCCAAACCAGAAGTCTGTACTGCAGGCAGTACTGAAAGGTTTTGTTCTATACTATAGCATGGAGGCATATCAGTGTACTCTGCACACATATATTTAATTAATACCTCTTCTAAGACAGTAGTTCCCAAGCAGGGATTCACAAAGCCCTGGGGGTACTTTTAAGGCTTCTAAGGGGTACTCAGAGCTCTCCCAACTCGCTGACTAGTGATTAGGAAGCAGCTCCATTGCCTCCTGATTGGAGGACTATTTAAATGCTACAAACACCTACAAAGATTAGAATTGTTTGGATAATGGTTTTTCCTGTGACACTCTATGGATGTGAAAGCTGGACTTTGAAGAAGCAAGATAGAAAAAGCACTGACGCTTTTGAATTTTGGTGCTGGAGAAGACTTTTGAGGATACCATGGACAGGACAGTCAGGAAAACAAACAAATGGATGATAGAACAAACCCATCCAGAATTTTCACTCGAGGCAGAAATGACCAGGCTCAAACTATCATACTTCGGACACATTATGCGAAAACCCAGCTCCCTTGAGAAGTCCATAATGCTGGGGAAAGTTGAAGGAAAGAGAAGAGGAGGACAACCAGCAGCAAGGTGGAATGACTTGATTATGACAGCAATGAATGCACCACTGAGAGATCTTAAAGGCCAAGTTGAAGACAGATCATCCTGGAGAGAATCTATCTATGTAGTCACTAAGAGTTGACATTGACTTGACGGCACTTAATCCATCCATCAATGCAACTGATTTCAATGGGACATGTTTACATGTCCTATCAATTTCAATAGGAGTCCTCATGAGTAACTTAGTCTGGATATAAGGCAGTCTATCTTATAACTGGTGTGTATGTACACACACACTAAAAATCTCTATGGGGTACCCAAGCTGAAGGTTTCAGACAGAAGGGGTACACTTGTTACAAAAAAGATTGAAATCCTCTGTTCTTATAAGGTATGTCTCTCTGCAGCAAGCCCTCAGGGCGACATCTTACTGCTTAATGGGTGTAGGACCATAGTTTGAGAAACGGGAACACTAAAAGGGAAGAAATGCTCCCATTGCTCTGGACAAATTAATACCTGAACACAGATACTCAGTATGAGCCTAAGGATGCTAGGGGTGTGCATGGACCAGTCTGTTTTCGAACCAGTCCATTGCAAACCAGGCCGGTTTGAGCAGTTTGATTGCAAACCACAGCCTACTGGTTTGCGGAGTGGTGGTTCAGTCCCAATTTGAACTGGTCTGTGCACACCCCTAGCATCCTTAGGCTCATACTGAGCATCTGTGTTCAGGTATTAATTTGTCCAGAGCAATGGGAGCATTTCTTTATCATCAGTCTGCGATAAAACAACTGTCAATACCAAGCATATCAGTGATTGATCATAACTGTGTACTTGGGCTATTGCCTGAAAGCATTTGGGATGACTCACTCCTTCATTCCTTTTGGAATAAGCTTTTATATTTAATCACATCCAGCCCTTACATTTGATCGCTATCTGCTGCATATTGCCTTCTTATTCCAGAGGAATGTTGGACTAGTCATTTCCTTCCTTCCTAGGGGAAAAAAAAATGCTCCCTCTATTACTGCTTTTCTGTAACTGAGTCAGCCTTCTGTGTCCAGGAACAAGATCTTCTGCATTACATTTCTGAATCAGATGCATTCATTATTGGTCTATTCCTACAAGATAGTTGAGGCTATATAACTCCTCCATCACTCACAAAGGCACATCATCACTCACTCAGATATATCCTCTCTCTAAGGATGTATTGTTCTTTATGACACAAGAGGGGAAGAATGCAAAGGGCTGTGTTCAGGGGGTACCGCACTGGTGCTTATTTGATGTCAATTTCCAGTTAATGCTCCAATTTAAAACAACAACAACTTATTGTTTGCTTTCTTAGCTAGATACACTATCTAGCATTTGTTTACACAGAAATAGTATCATAGAACTAAATTCATCAGAATTAGAACTTAAAGAAACCAACAAAGACAATATGCAGCTGGAATGCAAAGCTGGTGACTCAGAGAGTCCATCTAGAACTTCCATCACCAAGAAAATGCAGCCTCTAAGTTACAGGATAGAATGCAAACCATGAAAACTTGCCAGAGAGTGTTTCACTATGTTGCATGCTTCATCAGAATCAAATATAGTCAAATACTTGCCAGATGCTAGAGAGCAGATAGTTCCTGGCATGAGGACCAACGTGAAAAGCCAGAGAGGAAGCAACAACTACAGAAATTAATATCATCCATCTTCTGCAGCTAATGGGAATAAAAACAGGATGGGAGAGAGTAGGAAATTGTGGAGGAATCGATATAAAGGTAAGGTGTGCTGTCGAGTCAGTGTCAATTCTTGGTGAGCACAGAGACATGCGTTTGTCTTTGGTAGAATACAGGAGGGGTTTACCATTGCCATCTCCTGCGCAGTATGAGATGATGCCTTTCGGGATCTTCTTATATTGCTGCTGCCCGATATAGGTGTTTCCCATAGTCTGGGAAACATATCAGCGGGGATTTGAACCAGCAACCTCTGGCTTGCTAGTCAAGACATTTCCCTGCTGTGTCATTAGGCGGTGTATAACCCTGAAAACTAAGAGAAAAGCCTGGAAGTTTCATCTTCTGACTCTTGGTCCTCCGTTAGCCATCAGAAAAATAATTCCAACTTTGGCAGCTGTGTGTGTCAGCTTAGTTTCTTTTTGATACATTGAGTTACATCTAAGGTTGTTGTCAACCTTGGGCACCCAAATGTTGACTTACCTCCCATCAACCCCCACCACAATGGCTTTTGGCCACTGTGGGTGGTAGTGGTGGTGGGAGTTGTAGCTTGACAACATCTGGAGACCCAAGGTTGGGAACCCCTGTGTTACATTTTTATAGAATTTATAATTTTATAATGTAACATTTTAAATAGAATTTTTAATGTAATTTATGAAAAAATGCTGTAATCATCCGTTCATGGTGATGAAGGCTGGGCTCAAGTTAGTTGAGTTAGACATCAAGCCATCCTCTTTGCTAAATACTTTGAGGGTTTGCTCCATTGCACAGCATAAGTTGTAGACGGAGCTGCAGCTCATTCAGGAACTCTAACCAATGTTGAACAGAATCTGTTCAAAAGAGAATGCTAGTTCAAGGCTGAATCCCCCCCTCCCCACTTTTTTCTTTTCAAGTATGCAGATGCTTCAGTGCCCTGGAGAAATGGCAGAGCATATTCTTAATGCATCCATTCTTCCTTCCAAAAACTTGACACACATACAGCTCTGGCTGTGCATGGCTACAGAAGCAGAAGAAGCCAAGAGGTGGTGGCATTGGTTCTTGAGCAGACAGCGTGAAATCGGAGCACTACTTAAGTCTTCCAGGATACTTACTGTCATACCCCTCCACATGGAAGGAGAGCTGGTCTTGTAGAAACAAGCATGAATTGTTTCCTTTGCTAAGCAGGGGCTACCCTGACTTGCATTTCAATGGGAGACTATATGTGAGCACTGTAAGATATTCCCCTTAGGGGGTGGGTCCGCTCTGGAAAGAGCATCTGCATGCTTGCATGCAGAAGGTTCCAAGTTCCCTCCCTAGCATCTCCAGATAGGGCTGAGAAACACATCTGCCTGTAACCTTAGAGAAGCTGCTACCAGTCTGTATACTGTAGACAATATTGAGCTAGATGGACCAATGGTCTGACTTGGTTTAAGGCAGCTTCCTCCTATGTTCCTATACCATCTTGAACATGCCTACTCTCGTCTGCTCTGGGAAACGTCCAGCAGTCAAGTGGTTTCCTGGGAAGAGATGTGGCATGGAGAACCAGGGAATAGGCCTCAGAGATACTTTCAAAAAGTGGAAAGATTTTTCCCAAAATTGGATCGGAATACCAAGTTGCCCAATTTGTAATCCTTAGCAATACCCTGGAGGAAAATGGAAGGAATCTTAAGGAATGTTCCCTTACTTTCCCCCTGATTTTTAGGTTTGGTCATCTATTGTCTAAACCTCTGTATTTTATGTAGGCCATCTGATCCCAAATTGACCGTTTCCTTTCCTTTCTCACACACCTCTATTACGGAACGAGTCTCTCTCAATATTCAGATATTATGTTGAACAGGTACGGATCTGTGCACAAGTACAGTAATTCACACATTATGTTGAAGTTGAACACAGGCAGAGCTGTCTACACAGTCATTCACACAAACACTTGCACAAGTGTACAGAAATCTGAATGCAGGTACAACATAATGGGGTGATTCACACGATTGTCCTGGGCAAGCTGGGAGGGTGCTGGGGGAAGGCTGTACGTGACCTACCATCCCCCCAGATGACTGAACATACCTTTCCCACTGCGCCTCCCATGTGCCCACATGGGCAGCCCTGCTCCATGCAACTCCATGAAACACGGAGCAGGGAGGATGGATCTGGGCCCGGAACTTGTTGGTACAGCCTCCAGGCATCCCTCAATACAATGCGCGGCACGCACATTGCACTGGGGGATCCCCCATCAGACGGGTGCTCTATGTGCCCGTTTCTGGCACTCCTCAGGCTGCACGCAGCCCAGGGATTCACATGACACCCTCTGGGGTAAGAGTGCGAGAGCATCCTTAACCTCAGCTAAAAGCCGGGTTTGTTAAGGGGGTTAGGTGGGCAGGGAGTGGAGGGCTCAACCTGGCCTATCTGGACCTACCTGGTTCCTCTTTCAGCAGCTGACCCTGGCAAGATTTAGTCTGAGCAACATAACAGACGGAGCGAGATTTGACCAGCTACTGATTTCTCACATACTTGGATTGCCCTGCATGGGCGTCCACATAACTCTGGCAGGGGTGTGGGGGGGGAGGCAACATCTGCAAAGACCTTTGGGGGGGCTTGGGTGCCCTATGCCAGCTGCACCCAGGCTCCCTTCCCATTCTCAAGCCAGTGCTCCAGCTGCTACCTCTGTTTCCCAGGGCTAAGGCAAGGCAAACAGCACATCCCCCATCCCTCCTTCTTGCTTGACTTGCTGACTGAAGTGCCCAGAACACCTAGAAGCCACTGCCTGCCCCCACCAGTGCTGTCTTCGGTGAGTTGGGGGGGGGAGGACAATTCAGGGAGGGGGGAATGCCTCCCATTGCTCCTCGCCAGATGCTCATGTCCCCCCAGTTGACTTACAAGCAGCCACTGTGGGATAAATGGACCACCTGCAGTAGCCATCTGATGAGGCTGATCTCACGAGCAGCCTAGACTGGGCTAGGGCTGATAAGCCTATGCTTAGCTGCCTGTGTGAACCAGCGGGAGTCCTGGGGGTCCCGGTAGTGCCTTAGTGGCAAATCTGCCTACGAAGCCCACCCGTTAGCCAAGCCAACTGCTAACTCGGGCTCACTGCTCATGTGTTGCCACAGCTGCTCCCAGCCAGCGTTGACACAGGAATGTGCTTCTGGCCATCACTGGAGAATCCCCACAAAGCACCGTGCACTCGTGTTGTGCATTGTGGGATTTCTGGGGGCCCAGATCCTGGCCTCCGAACCTCTGCACTGTCTGGGGCAGCAGCGGTTTGTCTGGGTGCTTAATCTGGGGTAGGTAAGCTGCTCAGGCCTTTCCCGCTGCCCGCCCTCAAGCCTGCTCATGGGATTGTGTGACAGGCTCTATGTCTTCCTCTTTCATAATTTCAGACATTTGACAGATATGTCACTTAATTATTTCACTGGCATTTCAAAATTATTCAGTTTTTTAGATAGCTAGCTAGCTAGCTAGCTAGCTAGCTAGCTAGATAGATATTATTCAGATCATCAGAACTGCATACGGCCATTGTGACTTTGTTTCAAATGCTGCCAAAAGGAGCCAAGCTCTGTCAATGAAAAGCTTGGGTGTCATTTTCCAAACCAATTTCTGCATAGTTATTCACCCAAATACTATTTCTAGGGCCTTCTCTTTTTCAAAATAAATTAATACATACATACACAAATACATACATATCATTTCTGTCTTAAAAAGGAGCAGCACTTTATTCTTGGAAATTCTTCATATATTTACCTGCAAGGCTAATTATAGAAAAGCAGCAGGTGTCCTGAAGAGGGAGGGGAAACCCACTAGGGAAAAGAAGCAAAATGCTGTTACTTGAACTGAATTAGCATCTGACTTGTTCTCACATCTGCAAGAACAGATGTGCTGTCATGAAGTGGCCTGTGTGTCACCAACACAACAGTGCCAACAATACTACATCCCAGATGAGATGCGAACCTCACCTTCTTTCTGAAGTGTTGCAAGATGCCTTCTTTGCTTGGCAGTTATTTTCTCAGAAGATTGATCAGGTTGAACGCTAGAAGAGACACAGACACCTTCCAACCAAATACTAACTGCCTGAGCCTGTGTTAACTGAAAATATTGATTCCTTAATTCTCACTGTGGAAAATATTTTGTTAAAACTGTACTTTTCTAGACTTCTAATTTTTCTAGAACAGGGATTCCCAACCTGTGGTACTCCAGATGTTGCTGAACTAAAACTCCCATCATCCCCAGATACAATTTATTGTGGCTGGGGATGATAGGAGTTGTAATTTAGCAACATCTGGAGTACCACAGGTTGGGAACCCAGTTCTAGAATTAAGTACCAAATGATTTTTTTCAGTATCGTATAGGTTTAGTCAAAATTAGGGATGTGCAAACAGGTTTGAATTTGAACCGGTACGGTTCAAACTTGAATCAAACAGGGCATTTAATTGGCAATGCCAGTCCAGGTTTGAACCAAACAGAGCCTTGTTCTATTTGAACTGGTTTGAGCCTCCAAAACTGGGTTGGGAGGTAGGCACCCAGGGTGCCAACTACTACCCAAACCCCAAAGGAATTGGACACTCCTATGATTTATAATGATTTTTTGAATTTTTAAAATTATTTTTCTCATAGGGTAAAATGGTGACTCTAACCAGCCCATTACTCCCTATGTGGAATACCTAGGGGCACAAAACTGGGGTGGGTGATAGGCACCCAGGGGTGCCTACCACCCACCGAATGCCAAAGCAATCGGACACTCCTGTGTTTATTAATGATTTTCTGAAGATTTTTTCAATTTTTGCATTTCTCTCATAGGGAATAATGGGGATTTGAGGATGCCCCATTCCCCACCTTTGGGGGGGGGTGCCAGGGCACCCCAAAGTGGGTCTGGGGTACGGCAGGTGTGGCCTCAATTCCCCCCAGGCATCCCCAACTTTGTAGGATATATTGTTTAAAAAATAATAATTTTAAAAAGATCTTCCCCCTTTCATTGCAATGCATACGAGTCTCTCCCCATTCATCTACGTAGAACAGTGAGAGTGACCCTAATTGCTGTGAACTCTGTATTTTTGCAAAACGCATGCCTGAAGAGAAGAAAAAATGTTTGTTTGTGTGTGTTACTTTAAGTTCTCCTCCTTCACCTTGGTGTGTTTTTGCTTTGCCCCTCTTTCTTTGCAGTTTGCGTGATGCCGGGTTGGTTTTACTGCCTTGCGCTGCCTTCTTGATAGGTCTCTTGTTGGTTTGTGTGGCTGTTGTGTAGGCTGTGCTGTTTGGTTTGGTTCCCTTGGCTTTGCAGTTGTGTAGACGCAGCAGCAGCAGGTCAGTTTCTGGGGTGATTTTTTGGTTCTTAGCTGTGTGTCTTTTAGTTGTGTCACTGTGTGTTGGTAGTGTGGCCTGCTAGGGCCACAAACCAGGGGTGAGTGGTAGGCACCCATGGGAGCCCACCACCCACCGAACCCCCAAGCAACGGGGATTTTATGTGATATTTTAAATTGCTTTTTATAAAAATTTCTCCCATCGGGAACAATCGGGGTTGAGGTGGCCCATCTGGCCCATTTTCCCACTTGAGCGGGGATGCCTAGGCACGTCAAAGTGGGTCTGGTCGCACAGCAGGTTTTGCCAGAACTGCCCCCAGGCAGCCCTTCTGAAGTGCTTTTCATAATATTATAATCAAACCAGAGAATCCATGCTGAGATAGATTGTTAAGAGAGGCCAGAACTAAAAAAATCCTGAAAAAAACTCATAAACCCCACCGACTTGGGGCTGCCTGGGGGAAGTTCTGGCACAACCTGCTGTGCCTCCAGACTCAATTTGGGGTTCCCAGGCACGCCCCAAAGGGAGGATAGGGACATCCTCAAATCCCCGTTATTCCCTATGGAGGAAATGCAAAAGCTGAAAATATCTTCAAAAAATCACTAATAATCACAGGAGTGTCCGATTGCTTTGAGGTTTGGTGGGTGGTAGGCACCCCTGGGAGCCCTCCACCCACTATGGTTTTGTGCCCCTAGGTGCTTCACATAGGGAATAATGGGCTGGTTCAAGTTCCCATTATATCCTATGTAGAACCTTTTAGAACCAGTGTGAATTGGGTTCAAATTCGAACCAACCGCACACGGGGGTGGTGGTGGTTCGAGCAAAACCCAAACCAAGAGGAGAGGAGAGCTGGTCTTGTGGTAGCAAGCATGACTTGTCCCCATAGCTAAGCAGGGTCTGCCCTGGTTGCATGAATGGGAGACTTGATGTGTGAGTCCTGCAAGATATTCCCCTCAGGGGATGAAGCCGCTCTGGGAAGAGCAGAAGATTCCAAGTTCCCTCCCTGGCTTCTCCCAGACAGGGCTGAGAGAGATTCCTGCCTGCAACCTTTGAGAAGCCACTGCCAGTCTGTGAAGACAATACTGAGCTAGATAGACCAATGGTCTGACTCAGTATATGGCAGTTTCCTATGTTCCTAAACCTACCCACCCTTGTTGGAATTTGAACCAAACAGGCCAAAACGGTTTTGTGCACATCCCTATTTGCAATAAGTGATAATCCATTCATCACACATCAGCAGTTGATATGTGGTCCCATTCTTCTTCCTGCATGGCAGGTAAGTACAGATAACCAAACTCATCCAGGTGTTGATTGGTCTATAGGCTCAAAAATATCTTTCATCATGGGCCTGCCCATATGAGCAACGAAGTAGGGGCCAGGTACATAGGAAGCTGCCATACTGAGTCAAGACCAGTAGTCCACCTAACTCAGTCCTGTCTACACTGACTGGTGGTGGATCTCCAAAGCTTCAGGCAGGAGTCTTTTTCCGAGCCCTACCTGGAGATGCTGCCAGGGATTAAGCCTGGGGCCTTCTACATGCAAAGCAGATGCCACTAGTCCCATCCCCATGAGAAAAGTCTTGACTCCCAGCCACCCTATATTTTGACTGTTTATGCAAATCTGAAGGCACACAACTGGTATTTACAAACATGACGCACACACTCAACAAGTTTCCAAAGCAGCTTGTTGTGTGTGTATGTATTTATTTATGTTGTGCTGTCGAGTCTGTGTCGATTCCTGGTGACCACAGAGCCCTCTGGTTGTTTGGTAGAATATAGGAGTACTGGAGGGGTTTTCCATTGCCTCCTCCCACGCAGTATGAGATGATGCCTTTCAGCATCTTTCTATATCGCTGCTGCCCAATATAGGTGTTTCCCATAGTCTGAGAAACACACCAGTGGGGACTCAAATCAGCAACCTCTTGCTCCCTAGGCAAGTTACTTCCCCGCTGCACCATTAGGTTTCTCTGTGTGTGTGTGTGTGTGTGTGTGTGTGTGTGCGCGCGCGCGCTAACCGCAGGAATGAAGGTGGAGGGTTGGAGGAGTGGGCGTCCACCTGAGACACCCGGAGGCCCCTCATGACCTGGCTCGTGCTGGGTGGCAGTGGCGCTGACAGCTCACCCACCTGTGGCCTCCTGAACTGACCTCAACAGGGAGACCGAGAGATCGTCTTGTTTGTTGGCAAGACCTTGCAAGACATCGAGCCTCTTGCAGGGACTTGCAAAGTTATTGCGAGAGTTTGGGCTGAGATCTCGTGAGAACTGCCCTGAGTGTCAGGGGCTTTATAAGGATTAGTTGGCCCATGATGAGGGCCCAGCACATGTGCAGGGCTTGGATGAGCAGGAGTCCTATGACTCAGGGTGGAGCCTGGGGCAGTATCTTCCAAAGGGGAGCTTGTGAATGGAACAAGCCCTCAACAAGAGAGGAAGCTCCCTCCCTGTTTAAGCTCTCAGGCATGGTTGGTCTGTGGGACCTCTTTTGGGGTGTGGAAGCTCTTGACTTCCAGGGGAGACATGACAATAAATAAATAAAATGGTGCCCTGTCCCCAAAGGGCTCACAGTCTAAAAAAGAAACATAAGATGGACACCAGCAATAGCCACTGGAGGGATGCTGTGCTAAGGATGGATAGGGCCAGTTGCTCTCCCCCTGCTAAATAAAGAGAATCACCACTTTCAAAAGGTTCCTCTTTGCTCAGTTAGCTGGGGTCTAACTAAGCATTGCCAAATAACTTCATGCAACTTAGGAATTCCTGTGCTATTCTAAAAGCCGCAAGACCTGGCAAATGCATACAAACAACCTTATCACAGATTCAGCTAGAACTCCTATTGGCAAGGAGGGTTTTTTTTGACACTGCTGATGGCTATGAAAAGAATTGGGGCCTAAAACAGATTGAATCTGATTGATTTAGGCCTCTGACCATATCCAGAGGTTCTGAAATTCAAACCTAACACCTCTGTAAATGAGTGGAAAGAGTAGAAGAAGAATCAGCCACTAGAGGGAGAGGGAGGAGCAGCAGTCTACCCATTTTTCAAGTAGCCTCAGAACTTCCTTACAACAGTAAAGAAGATTGTTGGAGCAATAGTCCTTCTGACCCAACATTCTGTTCACAACAGTCAGCTCGGATAACCCAGAAATGCTCAGAAGCAGAGAGATGGAGATATCCATCGCCTGTATGCGTTCCTGCAATTTGATAATGCAGTCTATGTCTATATCATGGCTAAAAGCCACAGAAAGACTTATCTGCCATGAAATGGTCCAATCTAAATCCCCTAAGCTAACAGACATAATATCTTGTGGTGATGAGTTCCATGAGTTAATGCACTGTTTGAAGAAATACTTCTACTTCTCTACCTGAATCCTACTTCCAATCAGTTTTATTATTGATTCTGAAAATGGAGAAAGGCAAGAGTACGTAACTCAGTCCCTACTCATTATGACAAGCAGCATAATTAGAACATGTTGACAATTTACCAAAGTGAGGTACAGACATTGTAAATCAGGCATGGAGGTCAAACATGTGAGAACAATCTGAGGGTATAGGCAAGAAGGCATAATGGAAGGATGCAGAAGGAAATAAGGAAAGTACTGTATTTTAATCTCTGAAAAGAGGACAAGAAGCAATAGCTTTAAATTATTAGGGTCCATGTTTGATTTAAGTAATAGAAAAAGCCAAATAGAGACTGAAATAGCAGGGAATTTCCTTCGTTAAATATCTTGCCTAGAGAGATATTAAATGAAGGAAATCCCCTGCTGGACAGACATCTTGGTGAGATATTTTAATCAGTAGATACTGTGACCCAGGGTGACATGTTTTGAATCCAGAGAGCCAAAGCAACACTGTTGATAACTCATGGAAAGAGAAGCACATTTCTTCTTTTTCTCCAACTCCTAGAAATAGCTTTAGGGTGTGGCTCCGGCTGTCCTTGTGTACTGGAGGCAATGGGATGATTAATCCCTGGATTTAGTTCTTAGTTGCTAAAGTAGTGAAGGGAAAGTTTAATTCACTAAGCAGGGTGGTGGGGTTTGTTTGTTTTTAAGCAAAGTCCCCTTTCCTTCTACACTCCAAGAGAAGACAGACAAGAACCAGGACCATATGTTAGTAGGACTCTCTCTTCCATACTGAGCACCCTTGAATGACCCACTGCCCATAGATTGCCATACAGCAAGTATACAATGGACAAATCCATTGACATTCCACATGTGTTGTGTCCTATGGTCCCCAACCTTTGCTGGCCCACATTCTAAGCAAACTGAGGAGATGGATGTGTGCTTCAGTGCATTATATGACATGGTGCAGCCAGGGTAAGCAGTGAAGTGGCCAGATTTTGAGATGATACTAAACCATTTAGGACAATGAAATCCAAAATAGATTGTGAGCAGCTGCAAAAAGATCTCTCAAAACTGGAGGGATGGGCAACAAAATGGCAAATGCAGTTCAAAGTAAGCAACTGTAAAGTGATACATGTCGGGGCAAAAAAACCCAAACATCACGTATACACTGATGGAGTCTGAGCTGCCAGTGACTGACCAGGAGAGAGCTCTTGGGGTTGTGGTGGACAGCTCATTGCAAGTGTCGACTCAGTGCATGGCAGCTGTGAAAAAGACCAACTCCATGCTAGGGATCATAAGGAAGGGATTTGAAAATAAAAATGCTAATATTATAATGCCCTTATACAAATCTATGGTGCAGCCAAATTTGGAGTACTCCGTAAAGTTCTGGTCACTGTATCTTAAGGAGGACATTGTGGAACTGGAAAAGGTGCAGAAGAGGACAACCAAGATGATCAGGGGCCTGGAGCACGAGGCTACAGCATCCGGGACCTTTTTGGTTTGAAAAGAGGCAACATGACAGAGGTGTATAAAATTATGCATAGAGTAGAGAGAGTGGACAGACATAATTTTTTCTAATTCTCACACAATACAAGAACTAGAGGTCATTCCATGAAAATGATGGCCAGGAAATTTAGGAACAACAAAAGGAACTACTTTTTCACACAGTGCATAATTAATCTATGGAATTATCTGACACGGGATGTGTGATGGTCACTAGCCCAATGACTTTAAAAGGGACAAAATCATGGCGGTCAGGTCTATCAGTGGTTACTAGTCTGGTGGCTATAGGCCACCGCCAGCCTCAGAGGCAAGATGCCTCTGATTACCAGTTGCAGGCGAGCAAGGAGGAAGGGCATGCCTTAACTTCTTTCCTGTGGGCTTCTCAAGAGGCATCTGGTGGGCCACTGTGGGAAACAGGATGCTGGACTAGATAAGCCTTGGGCCTGATCCAGCAGCGCTGTTCTTATATGTGATCTGTCTGAGCCTCTGGTTTAGTGTAGGAGGCAAACAAAACATTTTTCTATGCCTTTCCTATTCATCTTAATAAAAGAACGTAACAGGGAAAAAATGAATTTTGGCTTTCTGCCTGCTTCAAATGTCTAGGCTATGGGGGAATTCAGCTCAAAGATCAGATTTCATTCTAGTATATTTTTCTGCTCTTTTCAAGACTGCTCTGCAGCATTCACTGGAGAGAATGGCCCTACAATGCATCATTTCTGGCATATATCTGACATCAGATGAGTCAGCAGCAGTAGCAGCAGACTCCTGGTCACTCAATTTCCGAAAATGCTGTGTAGAGCATCTCTGTATAAAAGGGCAGGAGACTATTTCTAGCAGGCGGAAGCAAGAGAGGCTGAAGAAAACAGCAATACCCAAGCTAAACAAAATCTGTTTGTGTGTGTATCCCACCCACACACACATCCCACACTTAGAATGCTCAGGGTTCTAAATTGCATAAACAAACTTTCCCCTTTCAGCAGTGCTGCTCTCCTCAGACAGTGAGGAACCCACAAGTGCCTGGGGGTGCGGCTAAGGAGTGCATCTGAGTGAGGCTAGCTGGCAGGTTCCTATTCTCCCTATGCACTTGAAAATGCCCAAAGAGGGCTTAAAACTACACTTGTGTTACAGACAAACTTGGGTTACTGTGGCTTAGTTTAAACTAGTTAGAGAAAACAAACAAGGATCAAACTATGGTTTCAGAGCCTTGTTCTGCAACTGTGAACAGTTCCAACTTCATATGTAAGGAAAATGCAGTTTAGTTAAAACAAAGTAAAAGCTCCTCCTTTTGAACACAGAAGAAGAGGAGAAGAAGGGAGGAGAGAGTGTGAGAGGCCAAGGTTCATAATCACAAAGGTTTGTTATCCTGTTGAGAAACTACGTATGGTTTTCATTACATCTGAACAGGGCCACAATGTCCATACAAGTATTCATTCACTTGGACCTTTATCCCATCCCGTCTAACATCCTTTAAACCTACAGAATCTACAGTGAAAACCTGAAGACAGAGAACCTCCCTCCCCAATCACAAAAGTAAAATCACCAGCTAAAACTTGCCTAAGGCCAGTAATTCAGGACAAAGGAAACCAACCAATTATAGTGCTTCTGCATTCCCTTCAGGCTGGAATGTAGGTGAATCTTCAACAAAAAGAAATTCAGTCATTGTAGAGGGCTGGAAATAAATCCTCCATCTCAGTCATTGTATAAGTTTGATGAATTCCTTACAATTCCATCTGTAAGTAGAACCATTGTTTCCACATAAAGCAACATTATAATTTAGAACCTGAACCTTACCATTCTTAAGAAGAGCAGAAACACAGCAGAATTTTTAGATCTTTACGACAGCTCTGTTTTAATGCACTGTGGAGTTTGTGCCACCCACCCCCCAACATAGATATCATATAGGATGTGTGCTCACTTGGTACCTATAGATTTCCCCCAGCCCACCACCTACATTCATTCCTCACCCAACTGTAGCGAGTTTGGCTAAGAAGTGCATTAAAACACTATTCCATGCAATGCTTTAGCAGTTAGTAATGGAATGGATGAGAAAACCATCTTGGCTCTTTCTTTGCTAGCTTGGAAAAAGAAATGGTGGCTTTCCAGGAACCCCTTAAATTGCCAAGCATTTTGGCAATGTAATTTCTAAATGTATATACTAAGTTGTTCCAATTCTCATAAAGAACATCAGTGAGCCTTGACTAACAGGTGAAGAAGCAAAAGGGACTTAACACCAGAGGGGGGAAATGCAAAAAGCAATACAATACCAGTTGTGTAAACAAGATTTCAAAAATAGTAGCTGACATGCAGTGCATTGTTAGAAGGGCAGAACAGGAGATTTGCCCTTGCAGTGAGGGCAGCTCCGAGCTCAGTTGAAGGCTTATCGAACAGCAAAATGTGTATGTGGGGATGGTAAAGCAATTTTTGCTGCACTCCTCTTTCTCCAGAAGTACCCTTTGGCTTCCCAGAATATGTCCCTAAGGGTCCTGCAGCCATCAGGGACATATGTCTAGAAGCCAAAGAGCACTTTTGGAGGGAGGAAAAACAGCAAAAATTGCTTCCTCATGCCCCTCTGCATGTGCTCTGCTGGTTGACAAGCCTTCAGTGGAGTTTGGAGCACTCTTGCTGCCACTTCACTATCATGCTGCTCTGAATATCAGACACTATCTTTAATTAAGTAAAATTAACATGTAAAAAGATTTGTTTAGGTGTGGAGTTTAGTTCCTTTGATTAGTTCCATTGACTATATCCAGATTGGAGTACTGCAACATGCTCTATGTGGGGCTGCCTTTGAAGACGTTGTGGAAACTTCTGCTGGCTGAGAATGTTGCCACAAGAATGTTTGTGGGTGCTAGTCACTACACAAGCATTACACCTATCCTACAGCCGTTTCCTTGATCACTAGTTTGGATCCAGACCAGATTCAAAGTTCTGGTTTTGTCCTTCTAAGCCCTACACAGCTTGGGACTTGGGTATTGGACCTTATTCACACATATGAATCTCCCAGGACCCTTCACTCCTCTTTGCAAGCCCTGCTCTCAACCCCATCACTGACACGGGTTAGCGGGGAGGGGGTAGGGACCGGGCCCTTTTGGTAGCAGTCCCATCTTTGGAAATGCCTAGAGCAGCCTCACCAATCTCTCTCCCTAACAAGTTCTTTAAGAACAAATTTGAAAGCCCTCCCCTTCAGAGAGATTTTCAATCAGTCCTCTGGTTTAATCATTTTAGCCTTCGCGCGCGCACGTGTGTGTGTGTGTGTGTGTAACTTTTTAAAAATCTTGTTGGCTTTTATTTTTATTGTAACCCACCTCAAATAGCAGTGTGCTGGAGGGGCAAGGCAGACATGTTTTAAGTAAATAATGCTAGCAAGTTTGCTGTGAACAAATTATATGTAATACATTTGTGATATTAAGAGTTAGTTTATGATGTGTAGAATTATTTGTATGTTAGGAAAGTATTTGTTCTTATGGAGGATTAATAAGGAAACTTTGAAGTAGGTATTTGGATTTTCCAATAGAAACATGCAGGTGTTTACTGACCATGTGTGGAATTTTGTGGATCTGTTTTTTCTCCTTGAAAGAAACTAGTGTGCAAAATACATCTGCTCCATGTTACACAAGAGGCACAAAAAAGTGCAATGGCACTCAGAGTGCTTTTTGGGAAGGGAGGTGGTTACGTACCCGCTGCAATTCAGGTATTCAAAGGGAAAATTTTAGCCCAACTACTATATGGCACCCAGCTGAGTAATTACAAGGATTTTTATTCCCTAGAGTTGGTACAAGCCAAATTTATTAGAACAATCCTTGGGGTGCCAAGAGGGATGCCAAATGCAGCACGAAGGCGAGAACTGGGGTTAATACCAACTGAAGCACATGCTTAGGTTGCAAAAATCTCTTATTTGAAATTAAATCTTGGTCAAGCAGGCCTCGCTCTTCTGGTCCTGAAGGACATATGCATGAAAAGAGGGAGTTGAGAGGATATTAGAAAGTTATGGGCTAAGTATCCCCATGTTGGTCTTCTTAGGGATCTTTAAAGCCAAGGAGCTAATCAGGCAGCAGATTTGGGACATAGTGATTCAAGGAAACAGGGCCCGAGTCAGACATTTACCTTTCTTAGGTAATGCAACTCACCAGCTAAAATCATAGACCAGCTAAATATTGACATGAGTTGTTCTTGCCAAATCAAGAAGGGCATTTGCCTTGGCACACTTGAATGCGCTGCTCTCAGCTCTCTTAGAAGGTTGCTATCGTGGTATTCCTTTTGCTCAAATGTTATGCCCATGTCAGTCAGGAGCAGTTAAGACAATTGATCATATGTTGCTTCAATGTTTATTTTATAGAGATATACAGTTAGCACTTTTGTCACCTGTTTTGTCTAGATTCCCAGGTAGGCCATCAGCCTTTTATGTGTCTCTCCTTTTGTCCAACAGTGGTATTGTTTCCACCAACGTGGCAAAATTTGGCTACATTGCAAGCTGCATAAGGAAACAATTGGTAAAATCACAAGTGTCGATTGTACTATACGATGTTTTGCAAGAAAGTACTGGCAGAATCATGATTGCTGGAGATTACTACTTCTCTATTGTGTTGTATTTTTATCTGGTCAATGACTGAAATAAAGGTTCCATTCCAAATACAGTGAGAATGAAAGATACACAAATGGTAGCTGCATGTTTTTTTCCTTGACTAAAGAGATGCTACTCTTCTCTAGAAAAACAAAATCATCTTATGATTTGCTCCTCTTCTTTTTCCAGACCCATTATATGTTGACTTCATAAGATTTGCATCTACTTAAAAGATTTGTATTATTTGCTTATCATATTTCAATCGGTATCTGAATAAAGTTACCAATTTGCACTGTATGAGTAGTGTTGAGCAAAACCAAAAGATATAATGTAGCCCACTCACTGTTTCCCAGTTAATGAAGATTAATGCATATCATTTACACTTAAAAGTAGCAACAATACAAGAATTTAATGAAATGCTAGATTCCTTTCAGAGTGGAAAGGGGCAAAAATCACTTTAATTTGCAGGATTAAAAAGCAAGACATTGGTTTCAGAGACAGAAGTCTCACCCAGTAGACTAACCTGATACATGCTGAATCTTAATACATCTTAACAGATGATATAATTCAGCAATTTCCCTAAATATGGTTTAACATAAAGCAATCCAAATTAGGATAATAGAGGTCATAAATATATTGAACAGTTACATTTTTGAGAGCAATGACATTACTGAAAACTGTCCAGGCAACTTCCTTTCAAGACAATGCTTGAATTAGAGGAGAAAAGCAGAAAGTGGGGGCTTAATGAAACCCACAATCCCCACGTGCTTCTCCTACAGTTTTAGCCAGATTATGGCTCCCCATATAGCCTTCTAAAAAACAGTAGCTAAGGGGCTTGGTCAGAGCGCATTATAAAACGTACAGCAGACCAGTTCAGTCAGCTGCATTTTCCTGAAATCTGCAGAATATAAAGTTTGGACAAATACCCACTAAAATCCAATTTTCCTCCTGGAAGAACCGGAAGCCTGTTTTCTAAACCCTTTTGATGGAACATAAACTTTTATATGTATGTGTATACACATATACACACACACACACACACATCTGTTAATATTTTGAAAGGTGGTTTTCAATACAATTAAAAATACATATAAAATTCAATACTATTTTAACATTGGGTTAATAGAATACAGCCAGCAGTAAAGTGGCTGAGACTGAATAACGTCAACCTGTGCTTTATATCAAGTGAAATAAGATTTTGACTTGTGGTAGCTCTGAAACATGCATTTTTTGCACATGTATGCCTCTGAATACCAGCTGCAGTTGAGCAGTAGCAGCAGAGGAGTATGCCTCCAGCTCCTGCTTGTGGGCCTCTGGCTGGCCAGTATGGGGAAAAGGGTGCTAGATGGGATTGAGCCCTACTGGATCAGGCAAAGGCCTCTTATAAACAAGAATATAAGAGTATAAGTTGTCATAAATGACAACTTCAGATAATAAGAGCTGATCCCAACAGCCAGCAACCTGAGCCTGTACTACACGTGAACTGCTTTTGCGATTGATTCTAATACCAATTAGAATTATCAGTTAAAATCCAATTAGAATTATCACCGCCCAGAGTCTTTGGATAGGGTGGTATAGAAATGTAATAAATAAATCATCAATTTGTACATGGTGGAAAGAAATTAGCCCTCTGAATGAGCAAGGACCTCATCTTCCACCAGCAGAATTTGTTAAAAACAGAAAGCACTACCTCATCTATTTTATATTTCATTTTCTGGCTTCATTTATTAGAGCTACTTTTTTTCTACCATCCTTTTCTGCGAGTTTGAATACATGATCATTTATTAAGCCTTTTGGTACAATGTAGTAGCATTAAATCCACCTGATGGGTATTTATCAAGCACTACTACCTGTGATGTATGGGAAGGTTTTCCTGACCAGAAGTAATTATCACTGTGGATGAGTCCAAAGAATGCATGTGGTCCAATCAACACAACTGCTATTTCACTGGTGGTATGAATTTAGGTAATAGCTACCACTTATGGAAGCAAAACATTTAAGTGGGGTGTGGGGGGGGGAGACACCCTTGACTACTCCCATGAATACTTATCTTTACCATGAGTTCATCTTTACTACTGGAATATTTTATTTATTTCTCAGATTTGTAGACCGCCCCAAACTTCCATCTCTGGGCAGTTAAAATGAAAACCTTAGAACAATTTAAAACCACAGTTGAATTAAAAAGCTTGGGTGAAAAAACAAGTCTTTAGGGACTTTTTAAAAATTGTCATATTTTATTGCAAATATGGGTTTCATATGGCACTTTTCAATGGTTATGTAAAAGGGTTAATCCTTGTTGCTGATGAACAATAGGAAAGTTTTAACTTATTGATGCCTAAAATCTGGAATGGGAAATGAGGGCCCCAATCTGGGAATCAAGTTGAAGTGCAACTGCACCACCAGAGACACCCTGCCCCACACTTGCACATATACGATTCCTTCTCTTGTTGGTTGCAAGGAGAGAGCTATAACATGTTTTTAAAATAAAAATAAAAATGGGGAAAACCTCTAAAAACTTGATTTTAAAAACTCTATGAAATGAGAGTATACTCCATAAACCACATATAACACTGTAGTCTCCTTGGTGTAATAGGACTAACTAGCAAAGACTTCAGCTTTGGGTTATGGATTAAAGATTTACAGCAAGTCTCATAGGCTGAGGCACATCTTCAAATCCAAGGGAAGAGTAATGGCTTTCCAACTCTTCTACTACCTCTTAGGAAACATTTTCACATTCATAATCACAAAGGTTATCAAGTCAAGATCCTTGATTAACTAACCACACTCCACACAGCTCTGAAAAGTCTCATTCATATTTACAGCTTTTTAAAAGTATCACAGGCACTCTCACTTAGTAGCCATTTCCTTTGGAGGGGGGGAATCATTTATTGCTCAGAACCATAGAAAGAAAAAGTATTAACACCTCCAGCATGTGTATGTGGTTAGAGTGTTGGACTAACATAGGAACATAGGAAGCTGCCATATACTGAGTCAGACCATTGGTCTATCTAGCTCAGTATTGCCTTCACAGACTGACAGTGGCTTCTCCAAGGTTGCAGGCAGGAATCTCTCTCAGCCCTATCTTGGAGAAGCCAGGGAGGGAACTTGAAACCTTCTGCTCTTCCCAGAGCAGCTTCATCCCCTGAGGGAAATATCTTGCAGTGCTCACACATCAAAGTCTCCCATTCATATGCAACCAGGGCAGACCCTGCTTAGCTATGGGGACAAGTCATGCTTGCTGCCACAAGACCAGCTCTCCTCTCTGACTAAGACCTGGGAGACCCAGGATCAAATCCCTACTCAGCCACAGAACTCACTAGGTGACCTTGGGCTGTCCCTCTATCTCAGCCTAACCTAACAGAACTGTGGCGAGGACAAAATTGGGAGGGTGGAAATAGGACCGCCAGTCCGCCATGACTGGCATCAGTCTCCAGGTGACTATTGAAACCAGTCCTGGAGGCACTGTGATAAGTATTGAAAAAAGATCTCTAGGAATAGCTTCCATCAGGCACTGGCAACCGGGGTGGGGTCGGGGAGGTAAGTATGCCACCTCCAGTTCCTTGGGAGAAGGGAATAGCTGAGGACCTGATGATGAGACTCGCTATACTAACAAATTTATGTTCAATCTTATATGAATCAGGAAGTCAAATGATGCTTCATAAAGATGAAGCTACTAGATGAAGGCTACTAGTCAGAGGGCTGTAGGCCACCTCCAGCCCCAAAGGCAGGATGCCTCTGAGTACCAGTTGCAGAGGAGTAACAGCGGGAGGGCGGGCATGCCCTCGGCTCCTGCCTGTGGGCTTCCAGCGGCATCTGGTGGGCCACTGTGTGAAACAAGATGCTGGACTAGATGGGCCTTGGGCCTGATCTATGTTCTTATGAAGCGTTTTCATTAGTGTAGAACCAAGCTACACTAACCTTTTCTGTCATTTTAGGAGCACAGTTGTACTTTTACAACTGGTTTCTTAAACTTCCACTTCATAGCACACATCTATTGCTTTGCCTTCTAAATTAGCAGAGTCTTGTTACTGCTGTAATATGAGTACTCCTTTAGCAGCTACCATGCTTCCCTGACTGTATTCTTCATAGGCAGGTTTGCCAGTCTAGCTGCTAAAAAGGGATATCCTAGAACTCCAAGAAGTCGGAATTCTGGGATTCAGGAGCAGACTCAATTTTTAGTACTCTAAAAAAAACTTTACAACCCCCCTCCAGCTATTACAAGACCAAATTACTGTAGCTTTCTATGTTTTTATTTGGTTTGCTCGTATTACTCAGTTTATAAAAATGCAATGTACAAAAAAATCCATGACAAATACACACAAGAGCTTGTTTAATACATTCTTCTAAAACAGGTCAAAGTAGTAGTTTCTCAGTCTATTGAATCAGAACAGAGATTCAGAGAGATTTTATTGATGCCTTACATTGTTAAGCAGCAAATAGATTATGTCTTCATAAGGAAAGTTGTATTTCTCTTTGTAAAACCTTTTTGTACCAGTAAATATCAGACTTCTTTACTCATCTTCAGAGAAATGGATATGTTTGCTTATCTCTTGTGTCTTCGCCAGTCTTATTTTTTCAGCTTTTGCAATTAACTGCAGAAGGGGAAAAAATATTTTAATTCAGAATGTATCAGAAGACAACCATTAGCAATTTTGCAACTAACAATTAGATCAACTTTTGTAGCTGAAGCCTTCACATAATACACTGAGGTGTCTGCTGATTTGGGGCAAGATCCATCTAAAAGTTAAGGAAATTCCACTGAAATAAATAGGACTTAACATTTCTTAACATTTACCTAATCCTACCCATTGTTTCTCTTCAGAACTGTAATACTTAATTAACAAGGAATTCCTCTAATCCCTAGACAAAGTTGAGATATTCAGCCTTTCAATCCTTAACTTCTTCAGGTATTTCCTTTTGTATTTTGGTCAAAGATATTAGCACAATGTTTTAATGCCTTGAAAACAAATGAAAACAAATACTTTTTAAATGAAAGTATGTATTTTAAGAACATTTGATAACAACCAGGAAATAGGAGAAGATGGGATATAAGGAAAAGTATCCTCCTGTTTAGAATCACAAAAAGATTGCTTTGCCTTTCCAATGAAGATTGTTTCCCATCTGAATATCAGTGGAGGTAAGCAATTCTACTGATAGTTACAGGAATTGAGACTAAGGAATTTGCTTTAAAAACAACTATTATTTTTGCCATTGGCTACTGCACATTTGAATTCAATTTAGCCTGCAGCTGACCTGAAACATGAAAAAATTATCTCCATCTGGGAACCACTATCAGCTAAAGAGAGACCATTGGTATTATTAAAAATCAATAAAAACATGAGCAGGGAGGGAAGTCATGATGTCAGCCTCTATTGGGCTAAAGCTCATTTGCCTTCATGTCTTATCTTTGCCTTTCTTAGCAGTTACCCCTGCTAACTGGGCAAAGAGGCACCTTTTTAATATGGTGATTCTCTTTTATTTAGCAGTGAGAGAGTAAGGGGTCCTATCCACCCCCAGCACAGTGACTGCTGCTGGTATCTATCATGTTTTTTCTTAGATTGTGAGTCCTTTGGCGACAGGGATACATCTTATTTATTTATTATTTCTCAATGTAAACCGCTTTGGAACCTTTTGTTGAAAAGCGGTATATAAATATTTGTTGATTGTTTGTTTGTTTATTTAGAGATTCAATATACCGCCCAATCCACAGACTCAAGGCAGTGTACAGACAAGAAGAGCATCTGAGATTTAAAATTAAAAAAAAGAAAAAAGAGAGGAAAGGAAAGAAAAGAGAGAGAAAGATTAAAGAGCAAACGCCTGGCAGAAAAGAAACTTCTTCAATAAGATCTTAAAGGCAGAAAGGGAGGAGGCAGACCAAATCTGGGGGAGAAGAGAACTCCAAAGTGAAGGGGCAGCAACAGAGAAAGCCCTTCCACGGGCCCTAGTACTACAGACTTCTCTGAGACCAGGGACCGAAAGAAGGGCAACCTGAAAAGATCTCACAGGATGGGACAGGACTGGCCTAGAGAGGCAGTCGAAGGTAAGCAGGTGCTAAGCCCTGAAGGGTTTTAAAGGTGAGAACCAGCACTTTGAATTGGACCCAGAAGCAAATAGGTAACCAGTGCAGCGACCACAAGAGAGGTGTCACACTATCTTATCTCCTAGTGCCCATAAGTAGGCGGGCCGCCATATTCTGGACCAACTGATGCTTTCGGGTCATTTTCAAAGGCAACCCCAGATTACTGCATTACAGTAATCCAGACGAGAGATGACGAGGGCATGAGTTACCGTTGCCAAGGCCTGCCGGTCGAGATAGGTCCATAACTGGCGGACCAGCCGAAGCTGGGCAAAGGCACCTCTGGCCACGGCCTCCACCTGCTGCTCGAGCAGGAGCTGCGAGTCCAAGAGGACCCCCAAGTTGTGGACCACCTCCTTCAGGGGCAGCGCAACCCCGTCCAGGGAGACACTCAGACTCGGCAATTGGCCAGATTGAGCAGTAAGCAAAAGCAACTCAGTCTTGGAAGGATTAAGTCTGAGCCTGTTTTGGCCCATCCAGACCCTGACAGCTTCCAGACACCGGGCAAGCACAGACACAGCATCTCTGGAATGGCCTGGGGTGGCAATATACAACTGAGTATCATCGGCATATTGATGGAATCTCACCCCAAACCTGCCCCAGCAGTTTCTTGTTGATGTTAAAAAGAGTGAGTGTGAGAACCAAGCCCTGAGGCACCCCACAAAGGAGTGGCCACAGGGCAGAGCACTTGCCACCAATACACACAGACTGAAAGCGCCCACCAAGGAAGGAACGGAACCACTGCAAAACAATGCCCCCAATACCTAACCCGCACAGGCTTTCCAGAAGGATACCATGGTCGATGGTATCGAAAGCCAATGAGAGATCTAAAAGGACCAAGCGAGAGGTACTACCCTCATCAAGGTCACGATACAAGTCATCAGCCAGAGCGACCAATGCCGTTTCCGTGCTATGCCATGGCCTGAAACCCGACTGACAAGGATCTAGAAAATCAGCTTCATACAGAGTTCTCTCAGACTGGGCACATATAACCTTCTCCAAAACCTTCACAAGGAAAGGAAGGTTGGCAATTGGTCTATAATGATCAAGGACCTCAGGATCAAGAGAAGTTCTCTTCAAAAGAGGGCACACCACAGCATCTTAAGGCTGCTGGCAGACCCCTCAGGAAGAGAAGAGTTCACCAACTCCTGAAGCCAGGATCTTACATTCCCGCTGGCTACTCTAATAAGCCGGGAGGGGCAAGGGTCCAGGTAGCAGCACCCATACTAGAGTATTGTTGTTGTTGTTTCTCCTACTACTTTTGTCCATTCTTCTCTGTGCCTAACTGCAGCAGTACAAGGCCTTGCCTATATTTTAAAATCACTCCACATTCTACTTTTATAAAGTTGCTTTGGCAAAGGACTACATCTCATATCTTGTCCAAAGTTACTTTCTGTCACCAACATCCAATGTCCCATCCCCACAGCCTCCTAACACACATGCTTTGCTTTGTTAGTTAGGATGTCAGCCACTGATCCCGAAGTTTCAGTGAAAACTACATCAGTAACAATCTCAGCACATCCAAAGACCTAAAAATGAAGCTCAAACGACTTCTCTAATCCTCTTCAATATCAGCCCTAATACTTTTTATCAGAATATACTCCAGGTTTGTTAATACTTATATAGCTCATTAAAAGCTTTTAATCTGAAGTCTCCTAGAAACAGATGTTGATAAGAGTGTGTGAAAAGAAAATGGGGGTGGAGAGGGAAAGGAGGAAATAGCATCTTGGCTGCTAATAATTGTCAGCTGCAATTAAACAGCTCATTTTGGTAGGACTGCCTTAATCTGCATGAAGGATGCAATTCTTTGCATCAGGAATTCAAAAGGATACTGATAGAAAGGGTCTCCAAAGCTGGATATTATATATCCGTATTCCATCGTCATTATACTTCCTTATATGGTCCTTTTTCATTAGTCTGATATTCACTGAATAAAGTAACTTCAATAGAGTGAGGAGACTGCAGACGTTGACCTCTTACAAGTGACCATATTTAGCTGTACTTATACCACTGGTAATGATCCATTGCATTACCACAACAGAACACATACCATCAATGGTAAGCAACAGCTTTGGCTAGCAAGCAGGAATTGTCCCTTTGCTAAAGCAGGGTCTGCCCTGGTTTGCATCTGAATGGGAGATTACATGTGTGAGTACCTTAGGGGATCGGGCTACTCTGGGAAGAGCATAGGTCCAAATTTGCTCCCTGGCATCTCCAGGATAGGTCCGAGAGAGACTCCTGCCTGCACACTTGGAGAGGCTGCTGCCAGTCTGTGCAGACAATACTGAGACAGATGGACCAATGACCTGACTTGGTATAAAGGCAGCTTCCCGTGTTCCTAACATGAACATATAAGCAGCCAAATTTCACTTCTGGAATAAAAGAGAATGCTGGAGGTGGCAGCAGGGAAGCTTCAGGATGAGAGATTGTGTGAAGACTGCAGAATATATATACTGGCCTACTGACTGTGGCCGAGAGCAACAATACAAAATCTGCACATTCCATGAGCGATTAAAATATCCCTATATTAATTAATATCAGTTTTATATTAAATTTATAACAGTTTATATATTTCAGTATATGCACTCCTCCATGGGACTCAGTTGATGGATAGAGTATTTATTATTCATTGGTCATTTATCTGGAAGGAGATGGTAATTGGGAGCAGGCAGAGACATATTTCTTCCATGCTAAATGGAATGAGGTACTCTCCTTACTAGAGAATTTAAGAAACTCCGTCTACCTGCTGCATTCAAAAAGATTATTTACATGACTTTGAACCAACCATCAACACTTCATGGTTATGCAAAGAGCATTTAGGGGAATTAACATCACAAGAAGGGTGCCAATGAGGTTCCAATCCCTGAAGAATTTAGCTGCAGAAATTCAAAAAAGCTAAAGAAATCAAGGCTCTAGCATGCAGAACTCATCAGACCATTGGGCTTTATGAGAATGCATAGCCCTGAAAACCGTTTTTTGAAATGTACTGACTCCAGCTTTCAAAACTACATTTTTAATGGTAGAAATATATTGTGGAATTCTTAATTTTTAAAGAGTCAAACATTAATTAAGATGCCGACTAATGTGTTACACATGCACTGTGGTGTTTTGTTTTTTAGAGGAAAGCAAGTTGATTATATATATATTCTCCTTTCTTTTTAAAGACTTACTTCTTGGCACAGGACAACTTTCTACTAGGTCCTCGCCCTGTAATATTTTCAACAAAGACTTGATGGCTCTGGCAATGCACCCATAACACTTCTTTGGTCCAGCATTTTGGATCATGAAACGAAAGGATGCTCATTACACTCGTCTATTGATTTAATGTTCAAGACCTGAAACAGATGAGCTGGCTAACTTGAAGACCTATCTAGTTGATAAAACAATGTTGCTAAGCTATCCTGATCTGATACAGAGGTTCTTCTGAACTCAGGAGATCAACAGAAGTTTAGAACAAGTGTAAATCTTTTAACTGCTTACTCTTTTGTCTTTCTTTGCAAAGAGAAATGAACAGAAACCATGTGAGCAAAGTACAAAGCCACTTTGCACCAAGTCAGATTTTGGCCCACCTACCCCAGTACTCCATCTCTCAGTGGCTATCCGATATTGCTCCCCAAGATCCTTTAACTGGATACTCAATACAGGATCTTATTAAGCAAAGCAAGTGGTCTGCACTGAGCTATATGGCCCTTTCCCATGAACTTATGAAGCTCTCAAATTAAATCAAGTCATTAGTTCAACTAGCCCAGTATTGTCTCTCTAAGATTGCAGCCCTGCTGAGATCCCAGCATCTCCAGTTAAAAGGGACTGAAACATTGGCTGTGTGAGAGAGCATAAGCCCCTCCCACTAAATCCAAGGAGTCCAAGAGAGTTTAACTTGCCTTCTCTGTGCCTCGCTTCTTTTCTCGTGGTTGATTAAGTTTAACTTGTCGGTCCACCAAAATCTTCTGCCAATATCGTTGTTCATGATCACCTTAATATAAGAAGGTTACCAGGTCTTAATATAAGAATACCAGGTCTGTATTGCAAGAAACACACACACACAAAAGAAACAAACACAAACCCACACCTTTTTGCCTGACACTATTATGACAATACAGTATCTTTCCCCAAGTGTAAGAAACAACAGTGGCCAAGATCTAGCAGTTTATTTCTTTAAAATGGAAGGACCCATATGCAAGGAAAAGCATTGTTTATTCCAAACATATTACACATATACAATTTCCCAACTAATACCTGCATAGGAGCATAGGAAACTGCCATATACTGAGTCAGACTATATGGTCTATCTAGCTCAGTATTGTCTTCACAGACTGGCAGTGGCTTCTCCAAGGTTGCAGGCAGGAATCTCTCTCAGCCCTATCTTGGAGAAGCCAGTGAGGGAACTTGAAACCTTCTGGAATATCTTGCAGTGCTCACACATCAAGTCTCCCATTCATATGCAACCAGGGCAGACCCTGCTTAGCTATGGGGACAAGTCATGCTTGCTTCCACAAGACCAACTCTCCTCTCCTCGCCCTGATGTTTGCTCCCTTTCATTAATCTCTTGACCCTAGTCCTGCATTTTGGAATAATTCTGACCCCAGGTGCACAACTTAAGCAAAAGCATGCAAATTACCATATGTGAACAAAAGCATAAAAGTTTCCTTTGTTGTGCATGATTGTTGCTGCCCATCACCAGTTTCATCGTCTTAATGTCAGACAATCCAGCATGGAAACAGCAGTCTGCAAAGCCAAGCATGTGAATGTTCCTTTCCAGTCTCGGGGAACAACTCATAGATGCCAACATAAGAAGAATGTGGGATTATTATTATTATTATTATTATTACATTTATATCCCGCTCTTCCTCCAAGGAGCCCAGAGCAGTGTACTACATACTTGAGTTTCTCTTTCACAACAACCCTGTGAAGTAGGTTAGGCTGAGAGAGATGTGACTGGCCCAGAGTCACCCAGCTAGTTTCATGGCTGAATGGAGATTTGAACTCGGGTCTCCCCGGTCCTAGTCCAGCACTCTAACCACTACACCACGCTGGCTCCATGCAGTGCTCCCTCTAACAGAGATTCCCATATGTTGTTGACTACAATTCCCAGCATCCTCAGCAGCAATAGCCTTTACTTGGGGATAATGGGAGTTGCAGTCAGCAACATTTGGGATTCCCTCTTAGAGGGAACACTGTTTGGATGTCCAGCACATCAACAAGCAGCACATAAAGACAGCATGGAACGGCCTGGGCCATAAACCATCAAGTGCTGCAGAATGTAGCATAGCACCAAAAACTAGGCATCGTTAACTCCCCCCCCCCCCCAAAAAAAAAATGACCGGAAAACAAAGAAGGTGACTATTGTAGAAAGCTGCTTTGTAAAACGATCAGCCACCAGACTTGTGATAATTGCCTTTAGGTCAGTCACAAAGGCTGACATCCTGACTACCAAAGTGAGGATGCAGTCAGAGGCTGCTCCTTGCTTTCACAGCAAAACACAAAGCGGGGTGTGGGGGGGTGTGGTGGTTCACTGAACTTCCCCGCTTCCAGAAGTGCTCTGTCTGTAACCTCTGAAAATACATCCTTGAAGGGAGAAGGACCCTTGGGAACTTATTTTCAAAGCACTTTGGGAGAAATCAAAGAGCAATTAAAATCTCTCCCCCTCACACATGCTGCACAAATGGAAGCCTCTGGATGCAGCCTCCCTCGGCCTTAGTCACACTGTCAGCAATGTATTCCCTTCAGTGAAATGTTGAGGTCTGAAACCTCATTAATGTTGACTTCAAAATGTTTCTTTTTCTTGGCTAGCTATTCAAATGATACTATACTGAAGTTTTAACATATATTTCAATAAATATCTGATGTTTCTAGTTTTATATAAGCACATTTATGTATGTGCATAATAAAAGTACTTATTTAGAATTTATGTGTATTTAGTGTAATGGTTAGGACACACACTTTCTCACTTGTGTGTGGTATTTTTCCCCTGCTTTGGACCAGGTCTGAGATTATTAAGTCCCATGATAACCCTATAAAAGTTCATAATGCTTTTAAAATATACAATTCATCATAATTCTGGGGAACAAAATTATGCCATGACATGAAAAATTCAGTTTTTGTGAGAGGGAGACGGGAGATAGACACTAACCAAAAACCATCACATAAACTTCAAGATTCTCCTTATAATCTGAATGGGGCAGAGAAAGATACTGCATGCAGATTTTTGCTTCAATTGCCAAAAATCTGATGTGTAGTCCCTGACATAGGAGAGCTGGTCTTGTGGTAACAAGCATGACTTGTCCTCTTTGCTATACAGGGTCTACCATGGTTTGCATTTGAATGGGAGACTACACGTGTGAGCACTGTAAGATATTCATTCCTCTTAGGGGATGGGGCCACTCTGGGAAGAGCATCTTCATGCTTGCATGCAGAAGGTTCCAAGTTCCCTCCCTGGGATCTCCAGATAGGCTGAGAGAGACTCCTGCCTGTAACCTTGGAGAAGCTGCTGCCAGTCTGCATAGACAATACTGAGCTAGATTAACCAGTAGTCTGACTCGACAGAAGACAGCTTCCTATGTACAGCTAGATGGGGATTTTAAACCAAGGGAAATGCACAGTTCTTAATCTAGCCAGGGATACACTAATAGAAGCAAGCTAGATTGCAAAGACTTTGGGATTTTTCTCAGGACATGACAAGTTATTTTTCCAGGACAAGACAAGTTAAACTGAAATACTGATTTTGCAGTGACTTCAAAAACAAACAAACAAAACAAACCAACAAAACAAAAACCAAAAACAAAAAACAAATACACACACACTACCTGAAAGGATCTCAAGTTTCCAGTTGTTTTTAGACTGCAGTTCTTTATGTGACTTTATTATAGTCTGTGCATCCTCAGGAGTTTTAAGCCTCACATGACATTCTGTATCTCCTTCCAGCAGGTCAACATAAGCAACATCAGCTAGTGTCGCCAATGTGTCCTTTGATGAAAGAATGGGGGGGGGGGAGAAGCAGGGGAGAAAGAAAGAGAACACAGTCATTACTAACAGTGATATTTCTACTTCCAGGATTCTCAAATGTTTTGACATCGTTACACTTAAAACAACATATAATGGTATGCAATCCCCAATGATTAAAGTTACTGATTTGATCAGCAGAGATGAATTAAAAGAAAGATGATTAATGGGAAGAATGAGCTTGCTTGTTTGCTCCTGTTTAATTTTTTTTAAAAACCTGGGCTTTGTTTTTGAAACCACCAATCTAATTACAGGCAAGTTCATTTTTGACTGGCATTTGCTCTTTCTTGTAGCGACTGCTGAAAATTGATTCACACAAGTAGGATGTTGCAAGGGGAATCCATACTTTCATAGCCTTCTCATTTAATTGCTTGTACTCAACTTGTATAGTAATCCAAAGTTCAGGAAGGCACATCCTTGGGAATCGAATGCCATCCTGAAGAACAGCTGACAACTCCCAAGTGTGGGGAAGTAGACAGGCAGACAGAACTCAGTTAAAACCTGGCTCTGACACTCACAAAGCTGAGGGCAGGGACAGCAACAATAGCCAATGGGCTGGAAGAGAGTTCCCACTTGGGAAAAAAGCTTCTGTGAATGTCTCCCAAGACTGAATTCTCTTCTGGCCAGTCAGCCAAATGAGTGCCACTGCGTGCTGTGCCTGCTCTCAGTTTTGTGGGTGATGGAGAAGCTGAGTGGTTGTCAGAACCTGTCTCCTTCCTGTTACCCCTAACCTTCCCCAGACCTTGGGAGAAGTCAGGTAAGACCTTTGCCTCCTGACAGCTCCCTCCTGACCCTGTTTAAAGTTGCTTGTGGTGGCCGGGGTGGGGTGGGGGGTCCTGACCCACAGTTTAAGGACTCCTGTGTTAACTAGTTCAGACACAGTGAACTGGTTTAGCTCTACTTCATGCAGAAGGACAAACCCTCTTGTTTGCAATGTAACTCTAAAGTTAATACAGGCTTTTGTATGAATACAAGGATAAAAGACATGAAACAAAACAGGAAAATAAAACGTTAATCATGCAATTAAAGCCGAGGACCTGAGGACTGTGCATGTTTATGGGTTTGGTTTCAGTCTAAGGCAGGGCTGCTCAACTTTGGCCCTCCTGCAGATGTTGGCCTACAATTCCCATAATCCCTGGCTATTGACTGCTGTTGCTGGGGATTATGGGAGTTGTAGTCCAAAACAGCTGGAGGGCTGAAGTTGAGCAGCCCTGGTCTAAGGCAACCAAGAGGTGTTAAGTCTGAGTTCAAGTTCACACAAAAAAACCCTCACGGGACCAGTTTTGGGTTTGCATTCAGGTTCACTTCAATCTCCTGCATGTTATGATTTGGATGCAGAATAATAAGACAATGAATGTGATTGTGTCTAACTGCATTCTGTCCAGGGGCATAGTGAGCGAAGAGTGAGCCCGTGTTCAATACATGGGCGGCCTCCCTTCTCCCCACGATGACCTCTCAGTGGCAGCACACAGGCTCACCCCTCACTCACACAGCTTACCCATTCTCCTCCCATCAGCTGGGCTCCTGGCCTATGGGAGGAGGTGGCACAGAGTCCAGCGGGCCACTGAAGGAGGTGGCTGGTGGTAGCGATGGGCCATGCACACGCACCCTCCTTCCACTGGCCGAGAGCCTGACTGATGGGAGGAGGCAGCGCAGAGTAGGGATGTGCATGGAACCGGCGGAGGGGTGATTTGAAGGTGGGGAGTGGGCAAACCTTTAAAGGGCAGGGGAGGGTGGCCTTACCCCTCCGGCCGTGTCTCCCCCACTGGCACTCCATTTAAAAAGTCTCCGTTGGGGCGGCAGTGAACCTCCCCGCCGCCCCAGTTTCCTCCTCAGCCGGAAGTACCGCATACAAGCACCAGGTACTTTCTTTTACTTTCGACTATCACATCAGGTTCCCGATGTGAGCGCACTGGGTATGTCCTTTTACTTCTGGCTGAGGAGGAAACTTGGGTGGCAGGGAGGTATGCTGCCGCCCCGAAGGAGATTTTTTAAATGGAGCACCAGCAGGGGAAACGTGGCGGGAGGGGTAAGGGCACCCTCCCCCGCCATTGAAGGTGTGCCCTGCGCCTTCGAATCAGCAGAACCTCTGGTTGTTTGAACCGGTTCAGAGGCCCATAAAGGGCCTCCGAACTGGTTCCGTGCACACCCCTAGTGCAGAGCCAGGCCAGCCGCAGAAGGAGGTGGCAGCAGCAGGAGCCCCAGCTGAGGGAGCTCAGCAGCTCCTCTGGATGCTCCATGGCTCCCCGATGCAGAACACGATAGGTTCTTTGAACCCATCTATTTTATCACAGCTCTGTCCTTGATTCTGTCCTTCCTCCAAAGAGCTCAGAACAGCCTCACAGCCACCCTGTGAGGTAGGCTAGGTAACTTGTCCAACCCAGTTAACTTCATAGCTGAGCAAAGATATGAACCTGGGCTTCCAATTACTGCAGCACACTGATTGGTATATCCATCATGAAAACAGCACTATTTAACACACCAGTCATGCTAAATCCCAAGTAGATAAACCTGACCCTATTCTATCAATTCAGCCCTTAAGCTCTACAAACCCTAGCTTGAAGCTCTGAACCTCGAAAGCATGCTGCAATTCACCAACAGAAGCTAAAGCAATAGAGTATCACCTTATCTAGTTTACTTCTCTAGCTCTCACCATATTGCTGTCACGAGCACTTTCAGAGAGATGTTTAATATACCAAGGTGAGGTTTACCTTTTAAATTCCCAAGATAAAGGTTATAAAGGTCTCCTCAGAAGACCAAAGACATATATATATGCTAACATTGTTTGCTTTTGAGTAATTCAGTCATCATAAACATTTAGCATTATAATGTTTTGCAGTGTTCAAAGCACTTCAGATAACCTTGCAGTTCTTACAAACAACCCTATAAGTGCATAACAGTGGCCAGCATCCAGACTAATGTTCACATGTGCAAAATAAAGTTTCATGCTCGTGGGGGAAGGAGGTTTTCACTGATCCACCCCTTTCCTCTGCAGCGGTCTATGCCTCCCCTAACTCTCAGGGACATATTTCTGAGAGGCTCTTTGTGTGTTATTCAGTATGCAAAGTTAATCTGGCTATTGACCAGTATCATCATCTCCATATTGCAGGTTGGGATGGACCATCAGGCAAGGAGAAAGCAGTTTTCCAGTAGTGAGTTCATGGCAGAATCAAGATTCTAACGAGGATTTCCTGGTTTCTCTTTCTGCCAATTAGCCACACCAGCCTGCTACAACAAGGTTTTAACCAGCTTTACAAGCTTGTATTTTTTTTTTTTTACAATGTTAAGTATGGACAAGGTCAACGTCTAAAATAGAAGGATCAGAATTAGAATGAGTACTGTGCACTCAACTTCCTATTTAGCAAACATGATAAGTTTGGTCCAGAGAAATATTGTCCAATTGGTCCCAAAGAATGTAAGATGTGCAAAAAAAGGGCAGGCATTCGCTTTTATTGGAACAGCTCATGATGATAAAATATCTACAGTAGTGATTAAACTCATTTTTCTATTTGTTTTAGAAACAGGCCGACAGGCACACTTTCTTGCTTTGTATCTTCAACTATTATAAATTTCAAGTTCCGCCATTATCTTTGGTTAGATCAGAACGGGACAATTATGGCAGTCCTGTAGATGTTGACTACAATTCGCATCATCTCTGACTATTGGCCACTGTGGCTGGAGATGATGAGAGCTGTAGTTTAACAACAGTGAATGGGTGGGTGGGCAAAGTTGTGCAGCCATGGTCAACAAAACCAGGTATCACAGAAATGGTAGCAGGAAGACCATTATTTTGAATTTAAAAGAGGCTATTCGTCCCATGTATTTTTCAGGATCTGAATGCCAAAAATATACAAAGTATGAGTCACAGTGACTTCATCGGAATTGATCCAGCAGTCTGTTCCAGGTATAGGAGCTCATATATGAATTACGCATGAGGAGGTCAATTCTCCACACTGAAATTAATGAGCCAACAATGGTGCACAAGAGTTCTAGGTACTATTAAGAGTATCCCAGTTATTATGGGACTATAGATCAGTGAGGCGATCTACAGTTCCCCAAACAAGGAACGTGACTGGATCCTTACATATAGCATTTTAAAACTAAAAGTGTTTATTTTATTTACCTATTTTATTGCAATTTTTAATTAAGTCTTATATTTTACTCCATCTCTCTACTTTGGTCAAACTCACAAGGAGAAGAGCAATTCTCTTGAAGGGCGAGGGGAAGTTGGTGATGGTAGGGAAGTTACAAAGAAAGGACTCCTACAATACAAACACCAAAAAAAGCTCTTTCCTGTGCCAAAATAGTTTGCTCCCCTCCCCTGCCCCAAACAGATTTGCTCAGATAGTTCTTCAATGAAACTATCCATTATCAGCTACAAAAGGCATGTGTACACCTAGCTGGCAATCAGAACTGACTTTTGAATGGGTATTCCACACTCATAAGATTTCTTTAAAAAGGGCAATGGCTATCCTGGAATTACAAAAGCATTACCTTGATGAGTTTCCTGCCTGGCAGAGGTTCAGGACTAAGGATCTTCACAATTACTCCACCCACAAACTGGGGGCCCATTGTGTGAGCCTTCCCAGCAGGGGCTGAGCCATCACTGGCAGCTGTTAATTTGAAAGGGAGGAGAGAATTAATGAAGTCTCACATGTTAACATTTAACTATCGGACAAACTCAAAGCATGCAAGCTTTATATGCCTTTGTGTTTCTTAGACTGGGGGAAACAATAGTATGATTAGAAACTGATTTGACAGCTTGGCATTCATATACATATATAGGGGGGGGAGGGAGAGGGAGCAACAGACATTTTTTTTTTTTTAAGGTAGGCCTGAAAATCATCCTACTTTTCAACATAGTTGACTTCAACAAGAGAAACAGAAACAACAAACCAAACCCAGTACTGTTTGGTTGTACTTGTACTTACTATAGGGCAGGGGGGGACAAACTTGACCCTCCAGCTGTTGACTGTGGCTGAGAATGATGGGACTTGTAGTTCAACAACAACTGGAGGGTCATGTTTGCCCACCCTGTTATAGAGTATCACCTGCACAACCATTTTAGAAAGGTTTATAAGTACAGTGGTGCACCAACAGTATCCTTAACTCCCACTAGCAGTACATCCACCAAACAATACAGCAGTTAGCAGAAGGAGCAACTACTACTACTAGGAGATCCAGAAGAGCATTTTCATGAACAAAGGTACCTCCATATCATTGGGAACTGAAAACAGTACCTATAAACAATTACCACTAGTGTTGCATTATCTTTGATATTAAATACTTTTAAATGAGTTCTGCAAGGAAGTGTGTGTCCATACATATGGTTTACATTTTTCATGAAGTGGGACCACCAATGAATACAACTATTCATTTTTAGCCTACTTTCTAGTAGGCTTACGAGATCACCTGGCATTCCATGTGTGTGTCCCCCGCAATCAACTTTGCAATGCCTGGACCAATATGAACCAAATCAGGTACAGTTGTAGGGACACATAGGGCCACCTCAATGGCATAGTTTGCGAAGATATAATCCACCCCCAATTCACAATGGCAAAAGCATAAATGTTTGAGGTGCAAGTGGGCTAACTTGTGAACCGCCTAACTGATTTGAACCAAATTTGCTACAGGTGTAGGGACACAAAGGGACGGACTCAAAGGCATAGTTTGTAATGATGTCATCCACACCAATTCAAGATGGTGGATGCATAAAAGTTTGAGGCTCAATTGGGCTAACTTGTGAACTACTTAACCAATCTGGACCAAATTTAGTCCAGTTGTAGGGATAGTGAAAGGAAAGTAGGCAGATTAGTCCTTACTAGAACAATTTGTTCTCAATTAATTTTGGTGAAACTAGAATTGTCACAACCTTTGAAAAGGATGCTTACGTCTGAAACCAGTGAAGGGTTTCCTAGACTTGTTAACTAATAAGTTAATTAATTGTGTAAAGATACATTTCTGAGCCCTTGTTCCCATCCTGAATGCCAAGTTAATTGAATAAGGTCTAACTCTTCCAAACCAGCGGCCAGTGAATAAAGTTAAGAAAAACTCCTAAAAGTGTGTTAATGTACTACCTGAATAGGATATATTTTTGCTCAGTTCTTAAAATGTCAGAGAATTGCTGGTTACATTCCGAATACTTCTTTAGGTTTCTTCCACAGAGCTGATTAGAAGTATTAATGAAAACACTTCCTTCAATAACCAGAATTGTGCTAACAACGGTTACAAGGCATGGGCAGACATTGAGGCTATTACCACGACCAGCTAACATCGGAAAAAGGAGCCCAGCCCTGTTTTGGCTGGTCATGTGCCGGCACGGGAGCTGTGCAGTTCCTGGCAGCCAGCCCTCTAGAATGTCCCCCCACGAGGTGAGCGGAGCGAGCACTCCACTAACCCCATTTTTGTGATCATGAGTCACCACAGCATGGCTTGTATTGTGGCAACTCATGAAGAGACCCCCCGACTGGGAAGCTACAGCAAACCTCCCGGCATGGGGGGCTCTCCCCAGAATGCTCCACGCACTCATGCGGGGCATTCGGGGACTCCCTGGGGCTGGGAGGCCCCCAATCCTCACTGTCTCTACCAGCTCCATGACGGAGCTAGTAATCGTTTGGGTGGCTGATCTGGCCGCCCAGGGTCATGTGAGGGGAGAGCAGGTCAAGCTCACTCTCCCCACAAACCCCCTCAGGCTCTCCACACTGCTTGTGTGGAGAGCCTTATTTCAGAAGGATCATGCATTTGTATCCAGTATGAACCTTAAGCTTTTTGCCCCCAGAGTGATCTTGGATGCATAAACACATGCTTATTATTCTGCTTAAACATACACTTTCTGCCTATGTAAATCGGTGAAGTTTTATTATAGCAAATCAATTTTGTATTATATGGAAACCATAATAAGAGAAAATATTTTGCCTCAGTTAAATTTCACTTCTCAGGAAAATATCAGGTGGTCTTATTTTTCAAATTTCAATCAAATGCTCTAACACCATGTCAGTTCTTCCAGCCAAAGACATCAAAACACAAGGTATAAGGAGCCTCACAGTAATTTTAATGTTTACCATTTCTTGTTGCTGGCTGACTGGGCACACACAAATCTGTTTCCATTTCCCCAACAGTCATAGTTTTTATTTCGGCCATTGCTTTTTTCAAAGATGACATACTAGCTTTCTGTAGGGCCAAGTACTCTTGCTTCAGCTGCATCCATTCATTTCTGCAGAGAACAGGATTGAGAACTGTCATCACATGTGCAGTATCAACACTACAGAGAAATCCAACGGGAAAAGATCACAAACAAATAAATCTGCAAAAAACCAACAGCAAAATGATGGCTTGAATCAATTTACCAGTATAGTTACTGGTTAACCAAAGTTGTCTTAACCAGGTTTGAATCCAAAATCATGCAACCAGAACTCGCTTTGTGCATGACGACTTTCCCATCCTCTCCACCCCACTAAAGTACCTGTGCTGTCCCCCAAAGCCTCTCCAATGGGGTTGGGTGGCCCTGCAGAATGGCATAGAAAACAGGAGGGAAGGATGACAGTGAAAGTGGGTGAGTGCGCCCTGCCAGAACAGAAGCGACTTCTGCTTATGCAAAGGCATCTTGGAATCTGACTCAATGTATCTTCCCACCCATGCACGGGTCCAATCTTATCTTCATGTTTTCCAGGAAGGTACAGCAGGTATCATGCTATTTCAGAGATGGGGGGATATGAAATATGTTAATATCTTTTGTTATGGTTCTTCCATAAGCATAAACCTCTTATGGTTTACAACCACTCCTCTAAGTTACGAAGGATCATCCAATCCTTCATAATACATCATAATACTTCAAATACATCAGAAGCAAAAAGCTTGCCAGGGAAGCAGTTGGACCATTAGACAATGAGGGAGTTAAAGGGATTATTAAGGAGGATATGGAGGTTGCAGAGAAGCTAAATGAGTTCTTTGTGTCCGTCTTCACGGCAGAGGATACTGAGCATATACCTGTTCCTGAACCAGGCTTTTTGGGGATGGAGGCTAAAGAACTGAGTCAGATAGAAGTGATAAGAGATGATGTTCTAAACTGTCTGGAAAAACGCAAAACTAGCAAATCACCAGGGACGGACGGCATGCATCCAAGAGTCCTCAAAGAACTCAAATGTGAAATTGCCTACCTCCCTGCTAAAATATATAACTTATCCCTGCAATCAGGCACTGTACCAGGGGACTGGAAAGTAGCAAATGTAACACCTATTTTCAAAAAGGGATCCAGGTGGGATCCGGGAAATTACAGGACGGTTAGCTTAACGTCCATTCCAGCAAAAAGCACATAGAACAGGCCCTGCTGGGAGAGAACCAGCATGGCTTCTGCAAAGGTAAATCTTGCCTCACAAACCCTTTGGAGTTCTTTGAGAATGTCAACAAGTGTGTAGATAAAGATTATCCAGTTGACATAGTATATATACCTGGACTTCCAAAAAGCTTTAGACAAAGTTCCACATCAATGACTCCTGAGAAAACTTAGCAGTCATGGGATAAGGGGACAAGTACATGTGTGGATTACCAACTGGTTGAAAGACGGGAAACAAGATGGTAGGTATAAATGGAGAGTTTTCACAATGGAGGGAAGTAATAAGTGGGGTCCCCCAGGGATCTGTACTGGGACTGGGACTTTTTAATTTATTCATATATGATCTAGAAGTAGGGGTAAGCAGAGAGGTGACCAAATTTGCAGATGATACCAAACTCTTTCGGGTAGTAAAATCCAAAACGGATTGTGAGGAGCTCCAAAAGGATCTCTCCAAACTGGGTGAATGGGCAACAAAATGGTAAATGTGGTTCAAGGTTGGCAAGTGCAAAGTGATGCACGAAAACCCCTGACTTCAAGTATACGCTGATGGGATATTAGCTGTCAGTGACTGACTAGGAGAGGGATCTTGGGGGCGTGGTGGACAGCTCGTTCAAAGTGTCCACTCAGTGTGTGGCAGCTGTGAAAAAGGCCAATTCCATGCTATGGATCATTAGGAAGGGGATTGAAAATAAAATGGCTAATATTATAATGCCCTTATACAAAACTATGGCGTGGCCACACCTGGAGTACCAGGTACAATTCTGGTTACCACATCTTAAAAAAGGACATCGTAGAACTGGAAAAGGTGCAGAAGAGGGCAACCAAGATGATCAGGGGCCTAGAGCACCTTTCTTATGAGGCAAGGCTACAACACCTGGGGCTATTTAGTTTAGAAAAAGGATGACTGCAGAGAGACATGACAGAGGTTTATAAAATCATGCATGGTGTGGAGAAAGTGGGTAGAGAGAAATTCTTCTCCCTCTCACATAACACTAGAACCAGGGGTCATCCCATGAAATTGACTGCCAGGAAATCTAGGACCAACAAATGGAAGTACTATTTCACACAACGAATAATCAAGTTGTGGAATTCTCTGCCACAAGATGTGGTGACAGCCAACAAACTGGATGGTTTTAAGAGGGGTTTGGATAATTTCATGGAGAAGAGGTCTATCATTGGCTACTAGTCAGAGGGCTATAGGCTACCTCTAGCCTCAAAGGCAGGATGCCTGAGTACCAGTTGCAGAGGAGTAATGGCAGGAGAGAGGGCATGCCCTCAACTACTGCTTGTAGGCTTCCAGTGGCATCTGGTGGCCCACTGTGTGAAACAGGATGCTGGACTAGATGGGCCTTGGGCCTGATCCAGCAGGGCTGTTCTTATGTTTATCAGGTTGAGTAATTCTCAGTTAACTGATCTTTCTCATCCCCGAGAAGCTGTTACAAGAAGAGACACAGAACTTGATTATTACCTTCTGCACAGTATAAACAAGAACTGAGGGTAGGAGAGAGAGAGATCTGAGTGTAGGAGGACCTGAGATTAGGAGGAGAGCTGGTCTCATGGGAGGACAGCTGGTCTTGTGGCAGGAGGCAGGAACTGTCCATTTGCTAAGCAGCATCTGCCCTGGTTTGGATTTGTATAGGAGACTACATGTGTGGGCACTGTAAGATATTCCCCTCAGGGGATGGGGCAATTCTCGGAAGAGCATCTGCATGCTTGCATGCAGAAGGTTCCAAGAGACTCCTGCCTGCAACCTTGGAGAAGCCGCTGACAGTCTGTGTAGACAATACTGAGCTAGATGGACTGACTCAGTATAAAGACAGCTTCCTATGTTCCAGGGGTTGGCCATAAGGTATAAAAGTCTATTTCTAGTGGACCACTTGGCATCTGATAGTTGCAAAGATTCTTGCAAAAGAAAAAAGAAAAAAGCTAGGTTTGATGGACCTTTGACTAATCCAGCACGGTACTTCTTATATTCTTAAGCAAGCGTCAACCGTCAGGATCAATTCATGGGGATTAGTTATGCCTTAGTAGCCACCTAATGGTGCAATGGGGAAGTAGCTTGCCTAGGGAGCAAGAGGCTGCTGGTTCGAATCCCCGCTGGTATGTTCCCCAGATTATAGGAAATATCTATATCGGGCAGCAGCATTATAGGAAGATGCTGAAAGGCATCATCTCCTACTGCGGGGGGGATGGCCATGGTAAACCCCTCCTGTGTTCTACCAAAGAAAACAGCATGGCTCTGTGGTCACCAGGAGTTGACATCGACTTGATGGCTCAACTTTACCAACTTTTAGTTATGCCTTAAGAAATCCTAAGTATGCACTCTTGATTTGTAAATGAAAATACATTAGTGAACTAGTAAAAGATAGAGTAGACCATGCAAAACTGACCAAGCTGAATTCTAACAGAACACATTTGCTTTTTCTTTTTTTAAAGGAGAGAAAATAAAGGCCTGAAAACCTCATTAAAATTTCCAAAATCTACAGAGACAAGAACATTCCTTACTGTTCAAATGCAAAAAAGGTGAAAACTCAGCATGGAAGCCAATTATATATTTACATTCATTTAACATGGAGATATTTCTGCAAATAACTAGAGCTTTGCCAGATAGAACAACAATGGAGATAGTGCAATTGTGAGAATCGTTCATTGTTAGACCTAATCTGCACTATCAAATAAGCTGATACAGGATTTTTTTTATTTTTTTTTAAGGAGGAGGATATCTTGGGGTAATAGTTTTAACTGTTGATGTTGACAACTATGTACTTCAAAAAAGAAAGAGAAGAAAAAAAAAGATTCAGTCCCACCCAGCAACACACCTTCTCAGAGTAAAGACATTAAATAACAAAAGATCTACCTAAAGACTCTTTGAGATAAAAAGCCAATGCTACTCTTTGGTAGGGATATAGTATAAATAGAAGCCTGAGGCAGCACTTTGTTAAAGGAAGCTGAAAGGAAGAGAAAGCCATTGGGAATGAAGAAGGCAAGTAAGCAAAAAAAATTTCCAACTATTTCTAATCTTTCATCTTTGCTAGATCTGGCATACTGAAGGGTGCCTATTATGGACATCGAATACTGAGAAGTGCTGCTTTATGGACCCCTTCTACTTTAACATGGAGGTGCTTTCTGTGTGTACAAAAAGAGTAAGTGCTTCCATGTTTTAGCAGAGGTGATCCTGAACTCAAACTTTATTCCCACATGAATTTTGCTTGTAACTTGGCTCTGTATTGCTCAGGTCAATATGGAAAATAACTACTGTCAATAGTATGCAATGTCTCTGAAGTTGGGCAGGTAAAGCAAGTTCTTCACTAGAATATCCAGTTTTAAGTATCAAGGTTTTTATGTTCTTTACTTCTCTAGAAAGTGTTTTTCTACATCAGTTGCAGCAGAAAAGTAAAGTATGTGACCACTTTACTGCTACTTTAAGACTGAGAGTCCTGCGTATTTAAAGTAAGTGCTTTCCTGTTTCAGTGGTGGTGAATTCTAATTTTCCAAATGCAAAATCAGTATTTTTTTCCTTTTTATAATCCATATATTCAAAATCAATGTTTTTAAATTTTAATTTCCTAAAAACATACTTGGAAATAAATGTCTTATTTCAGTGGGTCTAATTTCAAAGTAAGTGTGCACATTAGGACTGCAGTTTTTAGCTATCTGTACAACCTGTAATCACTGGTAATAAAAGCCAGTACTGGCACGCATCTGTTTCCTTGTGTTTACAAACTTTTAAGATGTTCAGAAGGTCACACATCTGAGAATTTTTATCCATGCACTAATATATTTATGGAATTGCATGCAAACCTCAGCTGTAATACTTTTATTCTGTGAGATAGTTATGCTTTTTTATGACTGAGCATTTAATGATGTAATGAGTTAGACTTCTGCACAACTTTTGAATATAGCAGGAAAGTGTTTATATATTATCACATATACATGAGCTTTTAAAAAATCATTGTCTAATACTTATTGATTTTTTTTTTCTTTCACAGGAAAAGCCAGAGGTTTTGATCTCTTTATTAAAGGATCACCCACTACTTTAATGTGGAAGTACTTGTTTTGTTTGTTTGAAAAAAGTGCTTCCATGTTTTAGTGCTGGCACATCCTGTTAATCAACTATGATACACTGACAGAATGAAATATTTGCTAGTAAAAGATTCAGAAGACTATTCGCACATTTCAGACATGAGTACTCAGCACCAGTCTTCAGAGATATATGCTGTTTAACATGGAAGTACTTGGTGGCTGCTTTGAGAGGAAGTGCTTCTGTGTTAGTTATGCAGAATCCTGTGTGCTCATCTATCAGAGGATGCATTAATTATATTTTCTTTCCTACTGCAGGATAAAAGTGTTGGGATCTTTTGGCCATGCCCCAAACAGTCATTGATTGTAAATTAATGCAAGTTTTCCATGCATAAGGAAAGTCTGCAGTGCACTTTTCTTGTATTTCCTTACTGTTGCTAATATGCAACTCTGTTGCATAAAGTCTGGAATTGCACTTTAGCAATGGTGATGGACTACAAGCCATATGGGAAGTTACTACTACTTTATGTTGAAATATGTTGAGAGAACAAGGTAAATAAAAGATGTTTTGTATTACTGCACATGGCAGTAAGTACTGATGTAATAAAGTTAAAACTGACAATAAAATAGTTTCACTTTATTAGAAACCTGTTATTTACCTTTTCCATGTTTATTCATTCATTTATTCAGTTTCTAGACTGCCCTTCCAAAAATGGCTCAGGGCGATTTCCTGTTTATAGAGGAGATACGTATACACTTCCCAGGAATTGCTGCTAATTACTGCTTCATAAGACTGGCATATAACTGGCATAATGAATGCAATCATGACCCAGCCAATGCTAACTTAGATATCCTACTGATTTCAAAGGGGAAGAGTAAGGAATTGCTGTAAGGAGTGCTTAACTTGGGTAAAATCCTCAGGCAAAAAGAATAGATTCCTGGAGTCTGCGCAATACAGAGTTGCTCCACAGATACCAGGAAACCTCCCCATTCATTCCTAAGATAAAACAGCAAAAGCCATTGGGATGCAACATTAACAGCACACAATCCTATGCATGATTAAGTCCCACTGTGTTCAGTAAAGCTTCCTCCTAGGTATGAGTGCACAAGACTGCAGCCTAAAGGGTACCCTCACTCCCATGATTTTTTTGAAAAGCTTAACCTTGTCATAATTATTGTCTCACAAACAAGTTTTAAAAATAATTATGATTATATGATGGGGCCATGAACTTTGAGAAAGTGGCAGATAATCTTGAGGCTCAGCTCTTGGTTCATAGACATGCCTAGTTAACTCATGCCTCTTTTTAACTCTTTCCTCCCTTCCCCTATTGTATAATACAGACGTTGTTTCATTATCTATAAATATAATTCTCCTGGGTGTGCCTTGGAATGTGCGTACCAGTGCTCAGCTGATTGGCTGGGAGGCGGAGGTGCCTGATTGGCCGAGGCGCACCCAGGAGGATTGGTCGCCAGGTCCGGGCCGTGTGTGCGGGTTGGCTATTCTGTTTATATTGCACCATCAATGAACATACTATTATAACAGCCCTGGAGGTATTCTTGTTGCTTAAAATCAACATCATAAAATTAACTTCCCCCACTAGTCTGTAGTGCACAGATTTAAGTCCATGATCCTGTGCAGGTTCCAGCTGGGGTAGAAAAACAGCTCTCTGGCTACAAGAGTAGCAAACCTGCTACAAGGCTGAGTAAATCTTGAGAACAGCAATGACTTGCATAGGGAAAAGTGAAATCAAATCTAGGTGGGAACACATGCCATGCTATTGGTATGTCAAGATAGAGCATGTATTTTTCCCATACATCTACCCCTCATGGGTAGCTGCATGTCACCCAGAACTCTTAAAAACAAAAACAAAACTAGGCACAAAGTCAGAACTGGGAAGCAGTAAAAGTTGGCAAATAAATCACTTCAACAACAGTGGGTAGATTTGTGTAGAGCTATGCAAACACACAATAAGACTCAAAATGAATCATGCATGCTTTAACATACTTTGAGAGGACTCTCAGTGGAATTACTTCTTCTCCCATCTTGTGTCTCTCCTTGTGCTTCTTTTTATGTTTCCTTTTAGATTTTGAAAGAGAGATGTCTTTCTTATCTCCAATTTCTCTCTCTTCTTCAGTGGAGATTTCTAAGTGAAGAAAAGGAAGCAGAATCCATCTACATAGGGTACTTAAGAAATACCTGACAACCTAAGACAATCTTCACGGTGGTTTTTTTTTTGTATACTACATATTTAGATTTCTCTTCACAACAACCCTGTGAAGTAGGTTAGGCTGAGAGAAGAGACTGGCCCTGAGTCACTCAGCAAGTATCATGGCTGAGTGGGGATTTGAGCTCTGGTATTCCAGGTCCTAGTCTAGCACTCTAACCACTACACCACGCTGGCTCTAGTTTAGCAAACCAGATATTCAAACCGTTGAGATTTTCTTTTATCTTCCATACATATAAAGGAGCATAGAAGCTGAACACTATCTTTATTCATAATACTTTTCTCAGTAGCTCTACAAATGGTTGGGGCAATGGTGGGTAAACACTGTTAAATCCATTTTGGGTAAAAGTACCCCCAAGTTAATACATTTAAACATTTAAACCTACAGCTTGCATTAAGCATAACATCAACTGCAAACTGTCATCCCACATGCCATTTATGAGCCCAGAGCAGTGTAATCTCACAGTGTAAGCTATATTGATTGTAGAGATAGTGTGTTCAGCCTCTATGCCCTTTTCTCATAAGAAATGCAAGGAACAGGTTTTGGTCTGACATCTACAGACAGAGTGGTCACATTATTACAACAGCATTTTGTGGTCCCTTTTGGCCCCAAGCACTAAGTGCGTAGTACAATCAGTTTTCCATGTGCTGCAATAGCGGCTGGTAAACCCGATATTCATATTCGAATAAGTGCCATTTTAAACAGTATTATACAAGGGCATAGGGCACTTAATTAGGTTGAGCCTAACCTGGAACACTCAGCACAGGGTTTTTATTATTGTTTTCCTTCTCAAAATCACCCAGGTTCCTTCTGTAGTCACAACTAAGTCCCATTAATATCAACAAGACTTTGACATGACTACCTTCGAAAACCAAGCAATTATGCTCTCCTATTGTACACAATTTAGTGCATGTCCTCTATAACATAGGGGTCTTAACGGAATCTGAATCTCAGGCAATGGATGCCCAGTGTCTACTTAGGGGCATGTTTACTGTATGAAGAACAAGCCCACCATGTCCTACTTCATTGGGATTTACTTCCAACTAAATGTGCACAGGATAGCAAATTTAGTGTAGTTATTTCCTCATTGCTTTTTTAGCAATGGCTGATAAACCATGTAGGCATACAAGGGTCAGGTAAGAGCCCTATCCTGGTAGGCAGTGGGTAAGGGTGAACGAACGTCACCCCATTAGCTTCATAGCGGAGTAGGGATTTCCCCCAATCCTTGTTCAATACTCCCACCATTATATTTGACTGGCTCTATGCCACATTTGTGCCATCAAACTGCAACTTCTACCACTTTTTCAAAACAATTCCCAACATTTCAACAATCCTGCCAAAAATCTCTGCCTGCAATCAAAAGTTAAGAAGAAAAACAACAGTAACCTCTTACCCTTGGAATCTTCTGGCCCATCTGTAGGTTCCTCTTTAACTGAGTGAACATTATCCTTCTGAGTAGTTTTCTTTACCTTTGCACCCAAAACCTCTCCGTCCCCAGAGTGGCTTCGCTTCCTCTTTCCTGGTCTGCTGTCTCCTAACCCTGAGCTTTCTGTTCTATCCAGCTTTTTTCTCTCTTTCTTTGAAGACTGACGGACTTCTGATGCTTCCATTTCAGAGCTCTCTGATGTTGTCCTATGTCTTTTTGATCTGTTTGTGTGTTCTGTAGCAATGTCCATGTTAGAGTCCTTTGACTCTGCAGTTGATTGTTGGCTGCTTTCCTTCTTTGCTTTGGATTTCTTCTTCTTTTTCTTTTTCTTCTCTTCTGTATGAATTAAGCAACATTTGTTTCCCATTAATAATTTCCCCCCCAAACTGGGTTTTATTTATTGCTGTTTTGTCTCCCTCATTTGCCAAGGAGCTCAGGTCACTTCAATGTACAAGAAAGCAGGAAAGACGTTTGCTTTCAAAGAAGGGCAAGTTAATATGAAAGCTGGTAGACAAAGCAGTTTTAGAGTTAAGAAAACAACTAAGGTGCCATGCTGTCTTCTATTCACAAGTTATAGTTGATGATGCTGGCATATTTGTTACTGGAGAGTAAAAAGAATAAAACACATATACAGGAAACTGAACAAAGCCGTTCTAGAACAGATTACCACCTTCTAACACCAAAAAAGCAGAAATGAATATTTTTTATAACAGAATGATCAGTTATCTCCAGATTCAATGGGCAAAAATAAAGTTATTATATACCACTTTTCAACAAAGGTTTCCAAAGTGGTTTACATAGAAATAAAGATGGATCCCTCCAATGTTCTCTCTAATTTTTTTTCATCTGTGTGTGGAATAAGTTTTGTTGTGGGTGACAGTATCAAGGCAGTGTGTGCACATGTGCATTCAGAGTGGGGCCTTCCTGATTCAACCAGAGCAGGATCTTAAAGTAACTGATTGGACATTTAAAAACTTGTGGGCACATGCACACGCTCCTGCCTCAGAGAGAACACTCTCCCCAAAGGGCTCACAATCTAAAAAGAAACATAAGATAGGCACCAGCCACTGGAGGTACTGAGGGCCAGTTACTCTCCCCCAGCTAAATAAAGAGAATCACCAAGTGATTATACTCACCAACTACACTAGAATCGCTAGGCAATGCAGGAACGGGCTTGTTTTTTACTGTTTTGGGGAACATCCCAGGTTTTCTTGGTGCATCTTCTGGTGGATTATTCAAGAACTTAAATGCAAGAATCAGTAAAATTTAAGATGATCACCATCAAGAAAAAAACAACCCAAGAATTATATTGTTCAAGGTGTCCTGGAAGAAACTTCTCTACATGCCCTCCTATCTACAATTTGTTGCATGAAGGACACCACCAACACAATACTTTCAGCTGATCAACTGAAATAAGGTAAAAACACAAAGATGTGCGTTTAACATACATATTCTCAGATGCAATGGGAAACAATAGTTTCCTGGTGCCTGAACGAACCTAAGGGAGCTGAAGACCTTCCCCTCATATCCTCTCTTGCACCAAGACAAGAATAAACTTTTGCTTTCACTTTATAAACAAACCACAGTTCTGAGTTACACAGGAACTTAAAGAACTACAGACTGTTAACTACCCAGAGTTAGAACAAGCCAGAGGCCGTATTCGCACATAACCTGGAACCACGGGTCCAATGGACCCGCAGTTCCACATCCCACACACAGTTCTGTCCACATTTGGATAAAACGGAGAGTGGGCTCTCTGCAGTCAGGGAGACAGCAGAGAGAAGGGGGAACCAGCTGTGCGGGCTTTCTTCATGCTTGAAGGTCAGCCCACACAGCCAATCTCACCCAAAGAGGGGGAGGAGCTTCCTTCCTCAACTCCAGATTCAGCGAATGAAGCCTCCAGTTCTGCATTCGCTCGGAATGCTCCCAAACTCTAACCTTGGATATGAGCAGAGAACTCACTACAACCCGAGGGTTCAAAATGGTCCTTGTGCAGCACAATCTCGTGTCGTTTTCCAAATGGGTCCAGAGTTGCATGCATTTGGATGTAATGGTTTGCCAACCTCTGGCCCCTTCAACTCTGATCCCACATTACATGTGAGTACAGCCAGGATATAATTGTGATTTGATATACTGGCTTGTTTTAACTATAGTTAACATAGGAACTCCAGGAGCTGCAGTTAGCATGAAACTGCAGTTTATTATAAAAGTGGAAGCAAGGGATTTACTTTTTCCTTGTGTGCATGAGAGGAGTATGCAAGCCAACAGTTTTGAGACCTGCAGCAGGAAGGCATAGTTTCCTGTTATGTTGTAATCTGGCCCACATGTTATTTAAGTAAACTCTTCTTCACCCCAAGTTACGTGTGAATTTATCTCAAAGACTTAATTTGCTTAATCCCAGGTTTCAGGATTTCAAAAGGCTTGGGTGGCAATCACACTAAATGGGAAACAAGTCAGATTGAATTTTTTAGTATTTTTTTCCAAGTAAACAGATGTGTGTGCACAAAGTGTTGACTGCAAAGTTTGTTTGGGTAAGGACTGTTTCGCAGAGGCTTGGAATCAATGGAAAGGGGACAGGGTACCATTGTTGGGGGGACAGAGACTAGGAGCAGTTTAAGGCAATGAAGCCTATTCTCTGATTGCTGAAACTCAGATTAACCTTCCATTAATTCTTAATTTTCAGTAGACACTAAGAAAATTTTCAGTCCAGCACTATTAGTACTTGGAACTTCCTATCACTGAAATTTAAAGCCAAGACCTTTCCCTAGACCAGGCTTCCCCAACCTGCGGGCCTCCAGATGTTGCTGAACTACAACTCCCAGCATACCCAGCCACAATAAATTGTGTCTAGGGATGCTGGGAGTTGTAGTTCAGCAACATCTGGAGGCCCGCAGGTTGGGGAAGCCTGCCCTAGACAACAGATTCTGTGCTTGCAAATTCACTGCATATACACAGCCTTAGGTACAGTATATTAGCATATATTGCATAGCAGCATGCACACTCCGGTCAGTTATACATGGTTTGAAAAAAAGTATTATAATGGCAAGGCAAAATGGTGTGTAGACATTTAACCTCAATAATAACCACAGAACCAGTCCTTTTAAGATGTTCCTGACTTACCTCAATTGCCTTTTCTGCTTGTTCTTTTGTTTCAAATTCAACAAATGCAAACCCCTTTGGGTCTCCAGTACTCTTATAGCGAGGGATGCTGATATAAACGACATTGCCACATTTACCAAATACTCGCTCAATCCAACTGTGATTGACATTTTTAGGAAGGAGCTCCTAAAGCAAAAGAAAGAAGAAGAAAAAGGCACGCATCAAGTAATAGGCATATCCATTACTACTATTCTACATACATGCACCAAAAGAGCAGGTATGTCTGCTTACCAGTCCACTGGTGGGTGCAATAATGGTATTGATGCTCCCTGAAGGCCCCCCTGGCCCAGACCCTGTGTGCGTGCAGTGCTCCCCACAGCAACCCACCTGGCCTCCACACTTGCACGGCCATTTGCATGATCAGGTTGCAAATGGCATGTTGTGTGACCACACAAATGGCCTCTGTGCATGCGCAGAGGCCAGATCAGTTCCTGCTATGCACTGCCTCCACGTGTGTAGGCTGCTGGGGGAAGCGGCGCACGCACACTGTGCCTGGGCCAGGGAGGCCTTCGAGGAGCAGCGGTACCACTACCGTGGCCGCCACCAGACTAGTAAACCCCTTACGTCTACTTACGTTTACCCTCTCGCTGGCCACCCTTTAGAAGTGTTTTCAAGGGTTCCCCTTTGCCCTCTTGCCACCCCCACCCCTGGCTGCCCTTTAGAAGCCTTTTAAAGGATTCTCCTTTGCTCACTGGATTCCCCTTTACAAGCAAAGCTCCTCAAACTGGTCTGCCACAGACAAGGCTCGGTTCGATCATGGACTGGCCAGCGGTCCTGAATACTGCAATCGAGCCACTTAAATCATGGCGGACTGGTTCACTGACAACCCTTTCATGCACACCCCTAATATGGATAGCATCCAAGCATAGGGGTCCATTTTAATTTCAAGGATGCCAAGTAATTATTTGGGCAGGAGGGGGGATATTATATTGACTGAACAATATATTGTCTGTTTCAGGAATAGAAAGAATTTTAAATAAAATTTCATACTATTTGAATTCTGGCATGAAGTAAAACACTGTCATTTACGATGAATACATTGGCAACATACTAATCCAGACCCTTTGGATAGTATCCATAGTGGTCCTTACTCTGGAACAAGAAGCACATGGTCCAGTGTAGGAGTCCTTTCAGAGTAAGGACAACTGTGGCTGTAATACCATGGAAACTAGTGGTATTATGCATGCCTAATTGATGTGTTGAACTGAAGCCGGTTAAAAAATAAAGGCAAGACTTGGAGAACTGCATTTGTAAGTTATTTCCAAAGTTAATGCTTCCTAGAGTGGCATTTTTTCAACATGACCTGCTACCAATATTTGTGGAGTCTGCACTGCATGGTCTTTTACTGTTTTTCACTCTATCACATAGAAGGAGGAGCAGACTTGTCCTCTGTTGCTCCCAAGGGGAGGACTAGAACTAATGGGTTGAAATTACAAGGAAGCAGATTCAGGGCAGGCTACATATTTAGGAAATTTTTCCTATTTTTAAGATCTGCTTTGCATAGCTATGCACCCTCCTTCATTGGAGGCTTTCAAGCAGAGTTCGGACAACCATTGGTAAGCCCTTTTTGGTGGTGGCACCCGTCTACGGAATTGTCTTCCCAGTGAGGCTTGCCTAGCACCATCACTTGTTTGTTCAGATGCCTTTTTTGTTCACTCAGGCTTTTAAAAACTGATTTTTAAAGAAACGGTTAATTTTTTAAAAAAAATATTGCAGTTTGTGTGTGTGTGTGTTGCAATTTGCTTGTTGTGTTTTATGAATTTTTATTGAAGGTTTTTTAATGTTGCGTTATGAACTGGGCAGAAAACAATTTGTTATGGGGCATCTAACTAATAAAGTTTACTATTATTTATTATTATCAGTTATGAAAGTTTTCTGCTCTGAGCATGGTCACTTTCCATGGTCTTTTCCAACTTTAAAATTCGATGGTCTACTTCTTTATTCACGTGGAACTTCAACTTCTATTAAAGAGTTACAAACAAACAATCCCACAATTGCTCTTGGCAAAAGCCTTGCGTTAAAGTGACTGCTGGTCCATTTCTTGTCCTATTATTATTATTTGGGCCTTTTTCTTTCCATTGCATTTGGACATTTACTCAATTCTCGCCTCTGCACCCATGCATTAGAGATCTTCAGTATTTTGTGAGTCACTCAGATAACAATTGTTATGCTGAGGCTATATAAAGTTGCAGGGGAGAACAGCAGGAGAGAGGGGATGTCCTCGACTCCTGCTGTAGGCTTCCAGTGGCATCTGGTGGGCCACTGTGTGAAACAGGATGCTGGACTAGATGGGCCTTGGGCCTGATCCAGCAGGGCTGTTCTTATGTTCTAAAGTTATTATTTATTATTCCATCAGAGACTAAAACCTAGTTATTTCACAAGCTCATCTTAAAGTTCAGCTATTTTTGTTTTGTTAGCTTATGCATCAGATTTATTGGGAGGCTTTACGGGACTAGGTGCAAATTAGTAATAGGAAAACCATGAAATTCAAGTATGTCGGCCTGGATGTGCTCTCAGAAAAAAAACTTTCTATGTGTATGAAAAGACAGTTGTTACTAGTATACAGTTTCAAAAGAGAGCTATAATTTCATGTATAAAATCTGAAAATAAGCTACTGTAACCATAAGCTTACATGCAGTAACATGATAGCCATGGACACCAGTTAGCTCTATATAATGGATCTGGCCATATATCCCAGGATTGCAGAACCACCGTTCAAGGCTTCTAACACAATTGTATATCCTTTATGGCTGCATATCAAAGGGAGTCATTTAACATAACTGATTTTGCATGGTTTCACACTTATAGAAGTGCTACATCAAAGGCAGACTAGAGGTTATTTTGTGGTAGCAAGTGCAAATTGTCCCCTTTGCTAAGCAGGGTCTACCCTGATTGGCATTTGAATGGGGGACTACATGTGTGAGCACTGTAAGATATTCCCCTTAGGGGATGGGGCTGCTTTGGGAAGAGCACTTGCAAGCTGCCTCCCTGGCATCTCCAAGAGAGGGATTCCCTGGCATCCCCAAGAGACTCCTGCCAGTAATCTTGGAGAAGCTGCTGCCAGTCTGTGTAGACAATACTGAGCGAGATGGACTAATGGTCTGACTTGCTATATGGCAGCTTCCTAGGTTGGCTTCTTTTTGAAAGAAAGTTATCTGCTGATGCTAATGACCTTGATTTTGATTACTTACAATATACACAGCTGCTTTTTTGCACATATAACTTTTAAAATCAGGCACCAGATAGATCATGGACAATATTTACAACAAAATTAAATAACTTTCCAAATAAGCGGTGGTGAAATTGTAACAGGAAAACCTGTCAGTAAACATATACAGGAGAACCTCATTAATCGCAGGACCAGCACTCGCGGTTTCACATATCCACGGTCAAGTATTAGACACACAACCTCTGTATATGCAATCTTAAAATGGCTAAAAGGGGTTAAATCTGCGTATCTGTGGCAGCCAGAAATGACTGCAGACAGAGGTAATTTCCAGATGCCATTTCATGCATCGGAGACATTTTATCGCTCATTTTGAAGAGAAAATGACACCAAACAAACAATTTTTGGTCACCTTTTTACTTGTGGACAAGTGAAGCACTGTGGAACATGGTAGGTCACTTTATTTGGCCCATTTTATCTTTTTGGGGGTGATTTTGAGCAGTGGGGGAACCTAACCCCCCATTAGGGGTGTGCACGAACCGGTCCGCAGGCCATGTAAAAGGCCTGAGAACCGGTTCGCATGTGGCCCAGTCCAACTGTTCGACACAGAGGGTGGTGGTGTCGCTTTAAGGGCAGTGGGGTTGTAGTTACCCCCCGACAACACACTTTCCCCCCTCCGGTGTTCCAGTTTTAGCCAAATCTTCAGGGTGGCAGCGTTCCTCCCTGCTGCCACTGCCCCCTTGTTGGTTGGTAATGTGCGCCCACTGCCGATGCATGCGCCGCGCACGCGCCGCGCACATCACTGTGTGTGTGTGTCGCACACATTGGCAGCGGGTGCATGTGTGGCCGCAGTGATGTGCACGGCACGTCGGGTGCATGCGCACCCACTTTTACCAGCCAACAAGGGGGCAGGGGTGGTGCCACCCCGAAGATTTGGCTAAAACTGGAGCGGCGGAGGGGGAAAAGCAGCGGGAGGGGTAAGTACAACCCCCCCTGCGTCAGAACATGCCTCCGCGGTCCGTGCACATCACTACTCCCCATACCGATCCCCGTAGCCCTAATGCACCATTATTCACAGATTCGCTATCCACATTCCCCTTGCCTGGAACAGAACCCCTGAGAATAACAGGGTTCTCCTGTACCTTAACTAAGGTAACATCAATGAAATATTCAATATCCAACATCAATTCATAATATTCATTTTTTTAATAAGATTAGCCCAGTCATCCCTCACTTATCGCGGTTTCCCCAATCACGGTTTTGAGTAACCATGACTGGGAAATTGTGACCGCCCTCACCATCCGTGACCTGAATATTTGCAGTTTGGTGATTTTTTTTTTTTTTAAGGGGAGGGGTTGGTGTCATTTCTGGGGAGCTGGGGGTAATTCTTTCAATTTTTTATGTTGTTTTGGGTCACTTTGCAACTGTGATTCCCCTAAACCCATTTGCCATTGAAATCAATGGCTAGTCTACCGTGAATTCGCCAACCGTGAGGGTTTCCAGGAACGGAACCCTAGCGGTTGGCGAGGGACTGTATTTAATTTTTCCTTGGAAGCCAAACGAAGTGACAAAGTAGTATTCCCCGCATCACAAAATTAAATTTATTTATTTGGCAGAAGAAGGCCTGCAAATTTTAATGGAATGTAGTTCCAATTATTCATTATCATGCTGCCTCCATTAAAATGCAGTGTGCTGACTCACACCTGGAGCTCTGGATCAGGATGTGTGACCCCTTAACACCCCAAACTCCAAATAAAAACAACAACAACTAATGACCATCAATTGACGGTATTCATTAACCCCTTCTGAAGAAAACACCCACACACATTTTTACAAATGAAAAAAAATGCACAGTTCACCTTCAGGAAACTATCTGGAGGTTAAAATGCTTTAGAAATGTCTTACCACATATACTGTACGACTATCCACATCTTTCGGTTGCTCACCCAGTGGCTGCCGTCTTCTAATTCTAGTTCCTTCTAAATCCAACTGTAAGAGACAAACCAATTAGGAAAATCTTTTCCATAATATTTTCTCTCACTCATAAAAACCAGGTTTTGTACTCACCTCTACAACAGATGAGCTTTTAACTGCTCGTGCTATCAATTTCCGATCAGTGGTTAATTTCTTCATGTTGTTAAAAGAACCCAAAAGTGATATGTCAACATCTAAAAAAAAAAAAGAAAACATTTGAAATGAACATAGAAGATTCTCACAACTAAGGTATTTGCCAACCCTCTACTGACACCACTTGGATAAAAAACAGAGAATCTTCACCATATAGTGGTGCTCTGAAAATACTATCAATAATGTAAAACCACCAACCATTTGCAAAAGGATATCCAAGTATGTATTATGACTATAAGGCCATCATCATCTAGCATGGGAAATTTTGATTCTCAGCTGCTAGAAATATACAAATGGACAAGAATGCTCTTCTAAAAAACCGCATTCCAATGGCAACGTGTTTTATTGCTAGCTTGGTAAAGCATAAACTCACATCCATCTCTAGATTTTTCTATTTGTTCTCGGAGAAACCTGTCCTTGTGAAGATTGACATCGCCAAACCAGAAGTCCACTTGCTTTGCTATGTCTGAAAGCACCTGTTTTACTCTAGACCTTTTCTTTTTGTCTTGTTCCTTGCTTTCTGCAGTGGCTGCTTTTTCCATGGCTTTGCTTCTTACAGCTGCAGTCTCCATTCCTATCATTCATCACCTGAAAGTTAACATAGCAACAGAAGGATTATTTTTAGTTCTAAGAGTGTGCAGTGATCCCCAGAACCTTGATAACATTCAGATTGTAAAGCACTGCTACTTGGCAAAGTATTTTAGTTCTTGTTTGTGAGAGAGAGAGAGAGAGAGAGAGAGAGAGAGAGAGAGAGAGAGAACACACTCAATAAGCCCTTTAACAAATGCATAACGTATTTTACAGCAGAACTCGGTTCATGTCTACTCAGTCATAATTCCAGTTAAGCTCAATGGAACTTACTCCCAAGCACATGGCATATGGAATTGCAGCCTTAGTCTTCTAGTGTTGCAAGGGTTAATATTATGCTTTCCCTATGCATGATCACTTCCCATTTACTGTAACAAGTCTGTAAGAGTATTGACAGTGGTTTCCTTTGACTCAAAACAGATCTTCTGACTTCACAAGTTAGGAGCTAAGCAGTGTTGGTAAAAATGAAAATCTGAATGAGATTCAAACTTTTGAACAGAAGTGTGAAAGTATTATAAACATAGCAATTACTGGTCATGAGAAGGGGATATGAACTAAAGTATTTATTTATTATTTATTTATTACATTTTATATCCCGCTCTTCCTCCAAGGAGCCCAAGAGCGGTGTACTACATACTTAGGTTTCTCCTCACAACAACCCTGTGAAGTGGGTTAGGCTGAGAGAGAAGTGACTGGCCCAGAGTCACCCAGCCAGTATCATGGCTGAATGGGGATTTGAACTCGGGTCTCCCCAGTCCTAGTCCAGCACTCTAACCACTACACCACGCTGGCTCTCATTTTTCATCTTTCTTTTGACGTGTGTCATTGTGTCCTAGAAGAATGAAGTTCATATGCTATAAAGGAAGTTACATTTCTGTCCAAGGGAATTAAACATGTGTTATATCTTCCAAGGTTTTAAAAATGGCTCTGAATTGTTTTAAAATTGTTTTTTTTAATTGTTTTAAGCAGTGTGTTTTTTAAATGTGGTTTTGATGTTCCTTAATTTGTTGTGCACTGTCCAGAGCCGCTGGATGGGGCGGTCTAGAAATGCAATAAATAATAAATAAATACCAATACTTCTGAGTTAAATGCACACACACACACACACACACACACACCAAAACCTTTCCACACAGTTGTGTGTCAAAGATGTGAAGTTCCAATATTGTTCAACTGAGTGACAAGTTTGGAAGGATTGCCTAGTATCACAAACTGCGAACATCACTAGGGCCAAACTAGAATTAAGATAGAGTGGGATCCACAAACTGGATTTGACAGGCAGGATTTGGGGTTTAGGACAAAACGGCACCTAGACCAACACATGGGCTCCAATCCAAAAGACTGCAGGCAGTCCAAAGCACAATGCACAGATGTGGAGTCATTACTGAAAGGTGTGAAACATCAACTCAGTATGTGGCAGCTGTGCAAATCCCAAACTAAGGATTACTACTGAAAATAGAGCTATCCATACTGTACTGCTCTTATAAAAAACTATAGCGTACATAATCTTGGTCAATTCATCTCAAAAAAGGACATTATAGAACTGGGTGCCCTTGGGGGTCTCTCTTTCTCCCCCCACCTCACAGGATTGTTGTGAAGGCCCTGAGCTCCTTGTAAGAAGAGTGGGATATAAATGCAAAAAATAAATACACAAACTAAAATGATCAGGGAGCTAGAGCACCTATCATGAGGAAAGGCAAATATGTTTACGAATCTTTAGTTTAGAAGAAAAGCTGACAGGGAAGAGAGAACATGAAATTTGTAAGTTATGAAGTATGAAGAAAGTGGAAAGAGAAATGTTTTTATTTTTTTTCTCATAGCACCAGAACTCAGGATTAGCCATTGAAACTGACTGGCAGTAGATTCAGGACAGATGAAATAAAACACTTCACAGAATTAATGAAATTTGCTGCTACAGAATGTGGTGGCAGCCACTAATTAAGATACTTTAAAGGGATTAATTCAAAACCATGGAGGAGATTGTTGCTTACTGGTCCTCATGATTATATGGAACCTTCATGTTTAGGGGCAGTATACCCCAAGTATCATCCGCAGGGGGCAGGAAACAACAGGGAAGAGCTATAGTCTTCATGCCCTGCTTGTTGGATTCCCAGAGGCTGCAAAACTACATTGATAAATTAACCTACTAGCCTCTGGTTAGCCTTACTGATTTCATAAGTTTAAATTCTCCAAGACAAAAGTGTGATTTACATTGGAAGTATCCACAAAAATAAGTTTTTTTAAAACCTGCAGAAAAAAACACCAATAAAATAGTAGCAATCCTCCTCATGGTAGAGGGCTTAAAAGGAGCTGTTAACCAGTGTTCCCAGATGTTACTGACTACAACCCCCATCATCCTTAGCCAAAGGCCACTGCAGCTAGGGATGATGCGAGGTCTAGTCAATACCACCTCAGAATCCCTGTTACACGGAATACTTCTGTATTCAACTCAGCACCCTCTTGGCTCCTAACCTCAGAACAAATTCTAAAAAAAAAAAAGCAGCATAACATGAGAAAGGACTATAACAGCATGGATTTAAACAGTGTTCTAAAAATCAAACTGTACCTCGCAGAACAGGAAAGAGATGTAGTTTAAATTTTGATTTATTCTGGCACCACCCTTCAAAATGCTTTGCTAACTTGGTAAGAAGTAAGTCTTGTGGGCAAAACTTAAATCTCATTTCTAGAAACTGGAATACAATATGCCACAATATGAGATTTCTCAGAGTAGAACTATGCAAGGGGAGTACATAAAAATGGAAGTGGGACAACGCTTGTCCTGCAAATCAGGTCCCTTTTGTAAGAGCCTCTCTTCCTGCTGTGAGCTGACTACTCAGGACTATTAAGGTCAATGCGTTTCCAATTATAGTTTCCAAGGACCAACAAGATAATGTTCTCTACTAGGCCGGAAGTGCAACACAGGTTAAACTTTTCTATTAAAGGTTTGGCTCTGCCAGGTTTTAACACTACAGTTCAACGTAGACTTAAAAAGAAGGCATTGGCCACTACACTCAGGGCAAATTAACACTTGCCCACAGAAGCACAGGAGCCACCATACAAAGACACCATTCCCTCCCAGCCACTCCTACATGTACAATATTTGGATGAGAAGGGATCATCATGTTACTATCTCACATACGCACATTTCTTAGAACTGCATGAGATGGCAATACAGGGAACCTGCTCCCACACCACTAAGGCGGCTTTTTGAAAAAGATTAGCCATATCCACAGTGGATAAATCTAGCAACAGATACCAGCTGATTTGAGCCCTCATGTTCAGGTGCAGTACACCTTTCAATACTCAGGACAACAACCAGGCGGTGGCCATCACCCTGTTTGTAAGATTCCAAACTCATCTAGCTCACCAGTTTTGAAACAGAATACAAACTGGGTGAACCTTGGTCTGATTTACCAAAGCAATTTCTATTGTTCCACAAGTAATTAAGGCAAAAGGCCACTGCACATTAGTAATATAGCTTCTAAGAGGATTCTTCAAGCAACCATTCAGATGCGAGTTAAATACTGTACACCAGTTTTACAGATTTGTTCGATGGGGAGCATCAGCTGTGGTGGTGCAATGGGGAAGCAGCTTGCCTAGGGAGCAAGAGGCTGTTAGTTCGAATCCCCGCCAGCGTGCTTCCCAGACAGCGCCTAGTAAATATATATTTTTAGTCACCTATATCAGGCAGCAGCGATATAGGAAGGTGCTGAAGTCAGATGCTCACTTCAGTGACAACAGCAAAGACTTCAGTTCATACTGCGCAGGAGGAAGGCAATGGGAAACCACTCCTGTATTCTACCAAGAAAACTATATGGCACTGTGTGGTCGACAGGAGTCAACACTGACCCGGCACAATCTTTCCTTTTTTCCCTTTTAAGCAGGGAGCAGAGAAGATATACAAACAGGCTACATTTAGATGTAAAGCTACATTATGATTTAGCAGTCAAGAAACCTGCAGGCTCACACACTCCCCTCTGCAACCGTCCCTATGGGTTTTCTATGGAAAAACCCATAGTTTCCCATGATATTGGAACGGGCAACCTATGGTTAATGCTAACTTCCAAAACACACATTGCAAACCCTTTTCAAACAGAAGACAGCACTGCAGATGAAGCTAAGGTAACAACTGTGCCATTGCGTCAGTGTCGACTCCTGGCGATCACAGAGCCATGTGGTTTTCTTTGGAATAATACAGGAGGAGATTTACCATTGCCAACTCTCACACAGTATGAGTTGATACCTTTCAGCATCTTCTTATATCGCTGCTGCCCGATATAGGTGTTTCCCATAGTCTGGGAAACATACCAACGGGGATTTGAAGCAGCCACCTCTTGTAGGGATACGCACAAACTCTTTTATGGGCCTCTGAACAGGTTAGAACACTGGCCGCTAGGCACGCATATCTCACTTGCGCATGTTGGGCCTGCGCATCAGCACATCTGGCGCACACCCGGGACTTCCATCCAAGAAAGTGACAGGGTGGCAGGGAGGTATGCTGCCACCTCGATGGGGTCTTTACAAACACAGCTCTGGCAGGGAGGAAGCGGAAGGAGGGGTAAGTGCACCCTGCCCTGCCTTTAAAGTTGTCCCACCCCCACCTTCGAACCGATTCCGTGCACATCCTTAACCTCTTGCTCCCTAGGTTACTTCCCCACTGTGCCATTAGGTGGCTGCAGATGAAGCTAGTCCTGGGTTAAGTCCCACTGAAATGAATGAGCTAGTCATGACTCACTTGTCCTCATAATTTCAATGGTGTTTAGTTATGACTAACTAGTCTGGATGCTGCGCCATGATTTGAAGATTAGTACTAACCACAGCTTCCCAGTTTAGATACGACTACAAAAAAGCTAGGCAGCGGAAGCGGGAACCCGCACAGGGAGTGCAGTGAGCGTTACTGATCATGAAAACATCATTCTGCATTATATGTGGATTGAGCTAGAGTTCAGTCTCCCTAGAGTTGCCACTTTCTCTAGCCTTGTGTCTGTAATTCTTACCAGCAACCTGCAATGAAGCAGGTAAAGCTTTTCCAGTCTCTTATCTTCATGCTGGGAAAAGCATCATTTGGTTAATTAATAGGATAATGGCCAGAAGAAGTGATGATGATCACTGGTTTAGAGGGAGTCATGAAGGCTTAATTATTAGTTGTGGCAGCAAAGTGGACAGTGTGGACACTTCTCAGGTATGTGCGTGTAGGGAGGAATTTTGTAGACTGTTGTCGGGGGGGGGGGGGGACGCGACACAGGAGACTGCACTAGGCCTAGGACAATGAATATATACCGCTTTTCAACGAAAGTTCCCAGAGCGGTTTACATAGATATCCTCTCTAATAAAACGCTTGGTGTCCGTCCGTGGACGGACACCAAGCGTGTGTCCGTGCCTCCCTGGCCTGTTCTGCGCATGCGCTGAGCGCATGCGCAGAACAGGGCAAGGGAGACACGACGGCCGGCACCCGGTGGCCATCTTGGGTGGCCAGAAGCGGCCGCCCCGAAGAAGCAGGGTGAGCGGCGCCGGCGAACACTGGCCGCCGCCGCCTTGCCCAGAGGACACCCGCGGCGACAAGGGAGAGGCCCCAGGGAGCGGAGGACCCGGCCGGAGCTGCGGGCAGCGGTGGAGGCCCAGACCGCCGCAGGGAGACGGAGGCCGGGACCGGGGGCCGAGCGAAGGCCGAAGAAAACAGAAAGCAAAAATACAGCCTCCGCCGCTGCCTCCGAAGTCCCACCCTCCCAGCTTCCGAAACCACCTTACCCTGTCCCGTTACAGTTGAGCAAAGAAAGTCCTAAATTGAGGAGGGAGAGAGGAGCTCTCAAGCAGTGCTCCTCCCTCTGCAAAGGCTCTGCCCAAACTGGCGCTTGGGGCCGAAAGGACGCAAGAGGCGTCCTTTCAGTCCCAAGCGCCAGTTCGGGCAGAGCCTTTGCAGAGGGAGGAGCACTGCTTGAGAGCTCCTCTCTCCCTCCTCAATTTAGGACTTTCTTTGCTCAACTGTAACGGGACAGGGTAAGGTGGTTTCGGAAGCTGGGAGGGAGGGAGGGACGGACTTCGGAGGCAGCGGCGGAGGCTGCATTTTTAAAAAAACAAACAGTAAAGGGGAGAGGAAAAGGCTAGTGCCCGTTATTATAACGGGCTTCAGAACACTAGTAAATAAATAAAATGGATCCCTCTCCCCAAAGGGCTCATAATCTAAAAAAGAAACACAAGATGGACACCACCAACAGCCACTGGAGGAATACTGTGCTGGGGATGGGTAGGGCCAGTTGCTCTCCCTCTGCTAAATAAAGAGAATCCCCACTTCAAAAAAATGCCTTTGTTCAGTTGGCAGGGCCTACCTACTGAATTAAGTCGGGATGAGGACACTCCTCAGACAAGTTGCTTATCCATCTTCTGCAACTCCATTAATGTAAACACTTTTTATCCTGAGAGCTTTACTTAATTAATAATATTTATTCACCACTTAGGATGGGACTTATCTCTGAGTAAATATGCTTAGGAGACATCCCACTGTGTCTTTTTGTTTTCCCCTTACAACAAAAGCAGTTCATACAGGGACTTATAGGCCACCTTTGCACATAACAAGAAACTGCAGGTCCCACCATTTGACCCCATTCTCCCAGATGATCTAATCTGGAGTCAAGAGAGCCGTGGGGTGGGAGGGGGAACTGACTGTATGGGCTTCCTCCTTTTCATCAAGGGCAGCCATTGCATCCAATCGGTGACATTGAGAGGGAGGAGCGGCATAGTACAGAAATTCTTCTGTCTTTTGCACTGGGATATGGAGATAGTGGGGAAAGGACTCCTGTGGTTTCTTACTTTCTCCAAAATGGCAGTGGAAATGAGACATCTAGTGGTGCTGAGTGTCATGCTCACCAGAGAGCTAGAGCACTCACTACTGGCAAGTGGATTCGCAGATTCTTGTACACAGTCCCTCCTTCCTCCAAGGAGCTCAGGCTTCCCAGGTGGGTTTGGCTGAGAAAGTGATCCTACCGGGTCACCTAGTTTTCCACCCCAAGAACAGACCCTCTAAAGGCTAAGTGGGGATTCAAACCTCTTGCTCCCTGATCCCAGCCCTACACATCTACCAAGATCCCAACAAGCAGGCTCTTCTGCATCACAAAGCCAGCCAGAATCCAAAAGTGGGCAGGGTGCAATGGCATGCGCACACACACACCACACACACACACACACACACACACACACAACACCAGGGGGGGCAGCACAGTGAGGTCTGCGATACCACCCCACCCCATTACCCTTGTTAGCAGGGAAGTCCCTTATTTCAGCCCACAATTGTCTGTCCCTTACATTTGTCCCTTATTTTCAGCGAATAGGAAGAACCTATGTCTCAGATCAAACCAGTTATTTTCACTAATAACAAAGTCATTAATGAACTCCAACTCCTTTCACTTCTCCCTCCCTACCAGAGTACTCTGGGGTTAGGAACACAGGAAGCTGTCATATACTGAGTCAGACCATAAGTCCATCTTGCTCAGTATTGTCTACACAGACTGGCAGTGGCTTCTCCAAGGTTGCAGGCAGGAATCTCTCTCAGCCCTATCTTGGAGATGCCAGGGAGGGAACTTGGAGCCTAGATGCTCTTCCCAGAGCGGCTCCATCCCCTAAGGGGAATATCTTACAGCGCTTACACTTCCTGTCTCCCTTTCATATGCAGCCAGTGCAGACCCTGCTTAGCTAAGGGGACAAGTCATGCTTGCTAGCACAAGACCAGCTCTCTTGCCGTACGGATGCCAACAGTCCCCTATTGCGGACAATCAATGAATGGCTACCTTAGCATTATCCAGGTATCAGGAACATGAAAACCATGCAAGTGATGGCTACTAGCCAGTGCTCATGTGTGCTGAGAGAGATGCCTCCTTGCAACCTTGGAGAAACTGCTGCCAGTCTGTGTAGACAATACTGAGCTAGATGGACTAACTCAGTAAAAGGCAGCTTCCTATGTTCCTTCTACAAAACGAAATGACATCACACCTAGTCTGGATAACCAGAACTATATTCTCCCAATCAGCAGAGGAGTAGCAATCTAAGTTGTAACTTATACCGTAGTTTAAGTTGAAAGTGGTAAGAACACGTGCAGCACTCAAGCTCCCATCGACTCCCACATCCTTCCTTGTTCGGGCAGTGGAATATTAGCCCCGCCCAGCAGCGCCGCCCCGCCCCCTGGCTCTGCGAGCAGCCGCGCAAACACCCAGGTTTTCCGTCCACAACGCAACTCCGTACAGGCGCATGCGCAGACACCCCTTCAACAACAGGCCCCTTTAACAAAAACGCTCAAAGGGTTAAAGACAATATTGTTCAAAACTACCACAACCACCGCGATTCGATTCGATTCGATTCGATTCTCACGCAGACCCTTCGTCCGGGCTGACCTGATGCCAGCATGAAGCAGTCGGGATAACGTCACACAGTCACTCCGCAAAACGAAACGCCTGTCTCTCCGTCTGCCCTTCCCCTCCCCACGTTGTAGTATTAAATTCTCGCGCGACGCTCAGAAAGGTCGAGCTTCACCGGCCCTATTGGTTGCTTGGGAAGAACGTATAAGCAGTTCGTCTTTGCGCAGGCGCACACAGAAAGCCGGAGGAGTCAGCTGTTTAGCTATAGGAGGCGTTTGTGGTTCACACAGAGTTGAGAAAAAGACTACAGTAACACTCAGACTAAACTTCCAATAAAGATACCCTAAAAGCTGCCTTCAGATATGAGGGGCACAGCGCTCTAGCGTCATTGTGATGGATATTTTCTGACTATTGCTATTGAGAGCAATAACAGAGGTAGAGAGTGGCTTTTTACGTCTATGAAACCTGTTTAATTCTAGGACGACGGACGTGTGCTAATAGACTGTGAGGCTGTGATTCTTCTAGTCTTTCATTCCTCCTACTTGGATTTCCTATTGGCTCCGAGTTGCGTCATTCTAGTCCTTGGAACCTCGATGGTAAAAACCCTGATGTATTTTGCGTTGAAAAGGCCATTGATGGATCGGAACTGCGACTCTTGCTAGCTTTTGTTCCAACGCAATGCAAGTAGGGAGCCCATAGAGAAGGTAGTGGATAGAGCGGCGCCACTGCGCTGTCCTAGAGCGCCATGGCCAAGGGACGAGTCTTATTATTTTCCGTCGCGCGGAGGGAACGTCATCGCCAGCTGATTGAGCGGGAACCTTTTGAAGGTAAGCGCTCTGAGGGAGAATGATGGCGCTGGCCTTTGTCAAGACAGCTAATCATTCGCTTTCTTTTGACGGGTGAGTCAGGCTCCGGAGGTGGGAAGACATTAATCTGCAGAGCTTGGGCTAGCCCCTTTTTTTGTGCAGGGTTCTCACAGCAACCTCACCCGCTTTGATTTTGGTGAATTCGTGACGGGATAGATTTGGCCACGCAGAATGCACGAAACCCACAACGCCTCCCCCCGCGCCTCTCCCTGAGGGTTTGGCTTCGACCAGGTAGACCGGCGTCCTTGCTCAGCCCAAAGACTTACTGGGTGGTCCTTGGCTCGCCACTAACAATACTGGGCTGCACCTTTATTAGTCTTAAAGGAAAGATTGTTCCGTCGAGTCAGTGTCGAGTCCTGGCGACCACAGAGCCCTGTGGTTTTCTTTGGTAGAATACAGGATGGGTTTACCATTGCCGCCTCCCACACAGTATGAGATGATGCCTTTCAGTATCTTCCTATATTGCTGCTGCCCGATATAGGTGTTTCCCATAGTCTGGGAAACATAGTCTGGGAAACATACCAGTGGGGATTCAAACCAGCAACCTCTTGCTTCCTAGGCAAGTTGCTTCCCCAAGGATGATTCTCTGTGTGTGTTCATTGGCGTCCATGGAGCTGGTTTGCAAACAGGGATCTTGTGAAAAGAGAAAAAACTACATCTGAACTTACCCTGTTTCCCCCAAAATAAGACATACCCCGAAAGTAAGACCTAGCAGTAATTTCTGATGTACCACTAATTGCCCTAGTGCATTTTTGGGGGCTAAAATTAATATAAGACACTGTCTTATTTTCGGGGAAACACGGTAGTAACTATGGTTAGTTGCTCTGCAATTGGGAGGAGAGGGTGAAAACCCACTTGTTCTTGTAAAGCACTATGTATCAAAAGGCACTATATAAATTATAATAGGTGTGGGGAAATCTCAGTGAGTTCAGCAGAGCACAAGGACTTGCTTTACTGTCCCACTTGCTCAGTTGCTAAAGAGGTATACCAATGCAGAACTTCCTTCCTGCTTCTCAATGAATTCCCTGTTCAGCAGAGAGAATGTGGAGAGATCTTTGCTGGTCAATGACCGAATAAACTTATCTATCTGTGGAGAGATCTGCAAAGAGAATGCAACTGCCTCCTGTAAAGAAGTAGATATTGATATATATCTGATATATACATCAGCAAATAATGCTTTTTACAAGGTGTATTTCTGACTAAAGTGTGACTATTTAGATTTTAGAATTGTAGAGAACTAACTCAACTGCAAAGTAATCCAGTTTATTATTTTCCGGGTAGCATTCCTCAGGAAAAGCCTTGAAATGTGAGACACCTTGTGGAAGTATGTGGAACTAAGCCACTTGCAAGGAAATAAGGTTCTTTCTTTTGAAAGAATCTGGAAAGCTCAAAAGTAGCTGGAGAAAAATCAGTTGTATGTGTGTTTGGATCCAAGTCTTTAACTTCTCTTTTTCTCCCCAGGTTGTATGGAATTTAGATGAAAGTGCAGGCCAGCTATATGATTTTGTTTCACCAAAATGATGGCTTGCCAGGAGTTTACTGTAAGTCTTTGATATGTCAACAATATTTTTATATTTGTTTCAAATACACCAGTTTGATTACAGCACATTATTACTTACATGTGTTTTTATGTATGCCTAAAAATAGGTTTTATACACACATCAGAAGACTAAAAAATCAAAAGTGTGGCAAGATGGAATTTTGAAATCCACTGTTGGAGGAAATAAGGTGAACTAAGCAGGTTCAGAACAGCATTGGGATAATCTGATCATGGATATTACTACTTTGTTGCTTGGAACACCATTGTTCTAATTTCTTTTTCTACTCTAATACAGGCAACTTTATGTGATGACAAAGGACAGATTTTGGATAGTATTTTTGTGAAGTCTCAGGTATACTCTCTTTAAAAAACAATCTTTGATGTGTTTAACTTCCATGAATAGTAATTTTGCTTGCTTGTTTACATGACTTAAAATCTACTTTGCTCGTTTAATTAGGACCACATTTATCTCGATTTTTCTCTACCAATAAGAGCCAGCGTGGTGTAGTGGCTAGGGTGCTGGACTAGGACCGGGGAGACCCGAGTTCAAATCCCCATTCAGCCATGAGACTAGCTGGGTGACTCTGGGCCAGTCACTTCTCTCTCAGCCTAGCGTACTTCACAGGGTTGTTGTGAAAAAGAAACTTAAGTATGTAGTACACCGCTCTGGGCTCCTTCGAGGAAGAGCAGGATATAAATGTAGTAATAATAATAATTTTAAATTACATGTCATTCTAGTTAGATGTAGTTTTCACTCGGATGATATGGTATAGAGCTAGACAGTTCAAATGCTCAGGAGTACAGGTATTTTTCTTACTGCCAAAGACAAATTCATGGACTAGTATATTTTCACTGGCAGACATCCAGACCAACGTAGTGCTTGCAGAAGAACATATGTTTTGAGTGTACAGTGGGGGTGGGGCAATGATTCCCATTTCCCCCCTTCCCTCTACAATCTCTTGTGCCTCATGAAAATATGATCCTGAGGGTCCCACAACCCTTAGAGACTTAATTTAGAAGGCACAAATGTCAGCAGAAAGAAGGGGGGATTGTTGCATATACAAAATGTTTCACACACACAATCTCAGTCTCAATGCTGACTGCTGTGAGGCTGAAAAATCAGCATGTTGAGTGGGTATGTTGGGTATGTACAGAATATGGTCACAAAAATGACAGATATAGCCTTGTGATTTTACAAAAAAAAAAGCTTGTGTGAATTTTCCATAAGGATATGTGATTTATGAATCTAAAATGGTCAGGAACAGTTGCTGTGATTTGTAGCAAAAGGACTGTATTTTCCCCCCAAGTAAAATTTGCACTGTGTATGTTTGTGTGTGAGATTCCCTGTGTATATATGTCTGTGTATGTATAATGAACTACATAGCACAGTTCCTGAAAGACATAGCATTCATAAATGAAAACCAGCAATTTTCAACCTACTTTGTTGTGTAAGTAAACATGAAGTTGATTTCTGCAACAGGTATTGAGTCTAGTGGGATATGGGCACAGGATAATTTTATTTCCTTGTGCTCTTATGTATGTGGATGAGCCATTATCATAAATAGGATGCAAACTTGTATATTCTTAGTACATTTTGCAAGGATGGTTGCATGATTAATTTGACTCCAGTCAATCACTACATTCTTGTTCATCTGCTGTTTGATTGCAAATACAAAGAGACAATTTTACTAAATAACTCATTTTTCTATGACAAATTATGTGGGCTGGTTAGTTGACTAAGAAATTGAATTACTCCTGCAGACTTGAATTACTCCTTCAGAATTTCATCCAAGAAAGCATATAGATAAGGTTCTCAAAGTAAAAAATAAAATAAAAATTACTACTGTGCAGAAAGAAATCCAGAATATCAGTGCTAGAAATGGATATTTGCCAGACTTATTTGCCTTGCATTTATGGAGTCATATTTTGGGTGGCTGTTGCATAAATAATGAAATGCATGGAAACATTTATATAACCTCACTACAACAAAATCTCTCTGTGTCTAGATAAAACCTGGAGATGACTTAGAAAGTGATTGCTATTTAATCACAGTTGAAGCTGCAAAAGCTTCTGAAACTGGCTGTAATGATCAACCAAATACAGAAGTATCAATTTTAATGAGAAATGGTTTGAAATCCTTTGCCTCTTCAACCCTGCATCTACCAGTAGGCCTAAAAAGGAAGTCTACTGTAAGTCACTTGTTCTGTCTCTCCTTTTGTAAACAAATGTAATGGATCCTTTCAAATTTCAGCTGTCAGAAAAATCTGCGACTTGTTTAGTATTTGGTAAAAGTAGCAGCCTTTACCCTAATCTTAGAGTATTTAAAATGTACATGGAAGCTTCATATTTGTTGGTGGCTACTATTTTTTTTCACCTTGAGTCCTCTTTAATATGAAGTGTGGGTTAAAAAGTCTAGTATATAGATGGCTTAGTATATGTGGTCACCACATGTCATGTTTGCAAATATGTCAGTAGGTATAACACAAGCTGTCAGAGCAGCACAACACAGTGCATGGAAGCAAATTGTGGCATTGTGATTAATAAGCTGTTTGTTATAAGCTGATTAATAACAGGTGTTCCTTGGAGATTGGCAGGGGTCAAGAAATGTTGGCTCAGTTCACAAGTCAGACAAAATCTTTTACTCGTCAGATGGTTCCTTAAGCTATGTTGGTACATTACTCATCAGGTTTTTCTCACTCAGCAGGCATTTTTCACTCATCATGGACTAATAAACTAGGGATGTGCACGAGCCAGTTCAGCACCTCCTTTGGGAAGTGGCGAACTGGCTTGCACATCCTCAGCTGAACCAGTTTGGTGGGGCAGGGAATGATAATTTAACTTAATGAGTAGGTAAGCAGGTCCTTACCTGCTCTGCTGCCATTCCGCTGTGGCCTTTGCTAAAGCGAGTGCTGTGCCTGGAAAAGCGGCAGGGTGGTAGCAGAGCAGGTAAGGGCCAGCTTAATCTGTTGCCTCACTGCCTGCATGACTGGCTTGTGCGCATCCCTGTAGTAGACTAGTGGATTTTCTGAGCGCTGGAGATTGGTTAATGTCCATGCTCCTTTAATGCCAGTGTTACTAGAAAAAATGTGCATGTTGATCTATGCAGGATGCTGCACTGCTGCAGTTATTGTTAGAGACCTATTAACTGAATAATTCAAAACAGGTAGATTTGACAGCAGGTCTATGTAGATTACCAAGCCTATAGATTTATTTCTATGGGCTGTAGTACATGGAACTATTTGGAAGGTCATCAGTGTTACATTCACCTTTTTCTTGTTTGGGTGGTGGTGAGAATAATATTTAAATAGTTAAAATATTTATTATATTTTAATTATCAATTGTTAGAAAAGAAATTTCTATTTTGATTATTTATTGAATTGGTAGAATATTACATAATAGAGACATTGAGCAGTACATAACTCTGTTTCTTAACAGTAAAATTTCAAATGCTAAATTTTCCACAAATATAACTTAAAATGTTTTGCTTCTAGGGTTTCCAGGGGCCACGCCAGGTAGAAAAGAGAATGACAATGGAAGAACCTGCAGTAGCAATATCTCCTCCAACCAAGAATTCTCATTCATCCTTCCCTTCTCAGTTCTACATCTCTTCCCCATTATTTTCTGTACCTTACAAGAAGGAAGAGACCAGCTTACTTCCAAATTTTAATAGAGATACTTTTGTTACGAATGAGAGAGACCCTGAATCTGTTGCCTCACTGGCTTTTGCACCTTATGCTGAAGGTCATAAAGTAGTACCAAATAGAGGCTGTAGTATTGGTAGCCCAGATACTGAAAATTGGAAGCCAGAATTTCAGCTGAATAATGGAATGGTCAGCCCAAATTGCCATGTGAGCAATGGTGGAACAACATTCCAGAATATCCGGAGTAAAGCAGAAATTATAACACTTCTGAATTTTAAAACGGCACTGAGCAGAGAGCAAAAGCATTCTGAAACTCCACAGGGTGAAACACATGCTTCACTGAAAAATCTACCTTTGACATCAATGGAATTAGAATGTCATCCAGATGGTTTGACTTTACCACAAAGCACAGACTTTTTGTCTGATCAGAAGATTGCAGCTACATCAGAATCTACAAGCAAATCTAATGGAGAAACCACTAAACACACAAAGCAGTTGAACTCAGAAAGAATTCTGCAAATAAAAAGTCGATGGGATAGGTACTTGCCATCACGTTTAGCAAAGGAGGTTCCTGAGCTAAATGATGCGGAACACAATGACAAGAATGCTAACAATTTACAGCCAGTTCAGAAGGAGGAGAATGGCATTAATAGGAGCCTGTATAACAAGGATCATCATAACAGAATTACTCAAGCCTCTGCTTCCTTAGAAATTGGTATTTCCCCCATTAGCAAAAGTTCTTCCAAAACTCTACCACATAGTTCTGTATCAGCTGAATCTAACATGAGTAAAGGGAATGAAGTTGCATCCTCTTCTGGTAGTATTCATTATTCAAATGGTACAAATGCTTTGAAAACACTTGCAGACGGTCATTCTAAATCCAATCAACATACAATTACTGATAATTTGGAGTTCTGTCATACATTAGAAAATGAATCTTATCCAAGTTTATGTTCTGAACAGTTCTCAAATGGCTCTGTGTATGGAGATCTTGAGACTCTGGATAAGCAGTTTCCAGAAATTAACTTCAGTCTGCTGGATTCGCTGGATTTTAGTGACACAGAGGATGGAGAGCTTCATGCAAAGAGCATACTTTCCCAAGGTTCAGTATATTTGAAAGATGAAACTGAGACACCAACTGGAGCCAGTGTTCAAAAGAACTGTGAAATTAGTAATGTGAAAAATAATGTGCAGACAGCATTTTCACAAGGCGGAGGTGTGAACTATGTCTCGAAATCTCAGCCATTGCACCTTTGTGAAGAAATTCCTGAGGATCTGGAGGAAAATGATGCAACTCTTCATTTTCGTAATGAACCAGGCCATTTGGAGGCTACAACTGTTGATGAATGTGTAGAGATAAATGCAATAAGCATCCAACATATATGTAATCTCAATTCTTCAGATACTTTTGAAGAAGGTAACAAAAAAACTGTGGAGGTTGGAGCAGACAATTCTCAGTTGAGCTGCATAAGTAATAACATGAAATCAGCTAGTACTTTGTTGGCTTTTAGTGAAAAAGATAACTCTTCCAATAGATCTCCCCAGGATATTTCAGATGAACATTACACTGCACCGAAGAAAAGTTATGATCTGGATTTCAGGCCAGTCATTCATCCCTTAAATTGTGAGACTTCTTCCGATGAAGTGCAAATGAGTAAAAATGAATTCAAAAATGAAGTGGGTGTCTTGGATTCCATTTACAAATTCAGTCAAGATAAGGAAAATAATTCTATTGGTGTTAAACCTTCAGTTGTTGATTCTATAAGTCTACCTAAGATAGCAAATGATTTCAACATGTTTAGATCTCTTACAGAACATAGCACAGCCTTAGAAAGTCTACAAATGATTGAGCAAAATACTGGCATATTGATCGAGAGACAGACACTAACAAGGAAACATGAGTCTACTGGAGGACTTGAAGGTTATTAACTTGAGTTTTTAGATCATAACTTACTTTGAAATTTGTGTCTTTTCTACTGTCTTACCCAATTCCTTTTGCCCATATGGAGTCTCAAGGAAAGTTGGTTCAAGCAATAAGGCACATAATAAGTTCTCTATAAGGATTTCCAGCCATGATGCACACATGCATCTATCTATATGCTATAGTTACAGGAAATTTAGATTTTATACTTCTTGAATTCAGTGAGAGGCTTTCCAGTCACTGGGCTTGAGCAAAACCCTTGTATAAGAGAGGACCCTCAGATGCTTCACTGTTGTTTTTAATAGGCCCAATTGTTTCAGATAAATATCCTTTATCAAGGGCACTTCCACAGTTTAAGGAGTGTAAAACCAACCAGCCTCACCAGAATTCTATTACTCTTAAAATTAGCAGGATCTTCATCTGAACGTGTTGGGCCTTTTAAGGACAACAGTGAGGCATCTGAGGGTTGCCTCTTACATTTCTGTCTTCTTGGTGGTGCCTTCACCCTTCTGTTTTCCTTATACCACCTTAGAACATGTTTGTAGTGATATTTTGTATTGTCTGGGCAAAGCAATAAATGTTTCTTAGACCTGGTGCTGACAATGTTTGTGGGCTTTTTACCGTGGTAGAGATCAGGAGGAGGATGTGGGTTTGCATGCTTCTTTCCCTTGTGTGAATTTCCCCTTCCCTCTAAGCTGTAGTGCTATGCCTGGACTGGATCTAACCGTGGTTAACCATATTTATTTTCTAATTGGGGTGTGTAAACTTCTGTTAAAATCCTGATTTCAAACTCTGATTAAGAAGGGAAATTCTGTTAGTGTTAAATCATGGTTAGCACTAGTGCAGATGTATTTGTAAACCATGGAGCAGATAAGAGAATTCACACAGAGCAAAGAAAAATCTTGGTCTTTACAATTGAAACTATATGTAAGCTAAACCAATTAAATACTACTTCAAAGTGTGCCATCAAGTCTATTTCGACTCCTGGCACCCACAGAGCCATGTGGCTTTCTTTGGTAGAATACAGGAGAGGTTTACCATTGCCTCTTCTCACGCAGTATGAGATGATGCTTTTCAGCATCTTCCTATATCACTGCTGCCCGATATAGTACCAGCGGGGATTCGAACCAACAACCTTCTGCTTGTTAGTCAAGCATTTCCCTGCTGCGCCACTTAAAGTGACAAATAATACTACTTTAGGTGGCTGATATTGTACTTTTGACTTAAAAGAAGCAGGCACTTCTCCTTAAGGTATTTGTGTAAAGATGACTGTAGGCACAAAAGGAATTATAATGGAAGCCTATGCTTAGTGAAAGCACCTGATCACTTTTCAAATTCAAATGAGCAGCTACAATGCTTCTTCTTCTCGAAATATATTTAAAACTATGAATATATAAAAAGAACAAAATACCCCTTGCTTGTTCAAAAGTTTATCCCACTATCTAGTATAATCTTAAACAATCAATGGAGGGAGATTCAACATCTGCTCCAATTTGGGTTGTTTTACTGTATTTGGCATGATCACCCCCTGTAAATTGCCCTATTAAAATATTAGTCTTTTGATCCACTCTAAAATACTCTTGATTGGTTTCAGCTAACTTACGGTTTCTTTCATTGGTGGCGGACAGCAATAGTAGCAGTTTACATAGAAAAATAATGTAAATAAATAAGTTGCTCTTCCCCTACTCAGTATAAGAATCACCACTTTAAAAGGTACCTCTTTGCTCAATTGCCACAGCCTGACCACACACGAACCCTACTTTCAATCTCATAAACAATATACCAAGATTGTGAGGTGCATACATCATGCCCCATCTTGGCATATTCTATTCTGTTTACAGCACGGATGTGGACATCTGTCTCTCACTTCAAATTTCAGTTACAGATGTCCCATTCTGTGCTGCAAGTAGGGTAGTATATGCCAAGATGGATGGGTTTCTATGTCATGCCCAGTCTCAGCATATTGTTCCTAAGGCTGGAAGTAGAGTTTGCATGAATGCCTGGAGCTGCAGTAGTTTCGTGCTGTATGTGAATCTGGTTATAGGCTGTAGGGAAGAAAATCAAGTTTAGCCCATCCAACCAGTGTGAAATGCTTTCCCAGATTGGGCAGGTCCTTTATGTAAGCCCAATCTATCCTCTGATCATTCTGAACTTTAATTAAGATGCCATAGTGTGACTGGTTGCATCGATGCAAGATATATCTTTAAATTATGTTTTTGTTGAATTTGGCTGGTGATTTGAGGTTTACTGTTTTTTCACCTCTTTTGTAGCTTTGAAAAAGCTTGCTGAAGCACCTTGTTCTGAAGATGTGCCAATACCCTCTTGTTTGTTTTCTGGTGTTCCTGAAATGGTAACTTAAAAAAAAAAAGGATTATCACAAAAGAAAAAATTATGGTTGGGATCTAAAATCACTGCACTTCTGTTTATATGTGGAGAGGCTGTTGCTGATTTCCCCTGCTGCCTCCTGCACTCCCTAAAGCTATCTCCAGAGGGTCAAGGGACCTTTCAGAGTAGCTTTTGGGTAGATGGGGATTTAACACACCCCATCTTAAATGGCAAGAATGGAAATCGGCAGTATTTCAACACTGGCATGAGTAGAAGTACTTCTTGCTTATATAGCGGGGTCTTTGGAGCCAAGGCATTTCTAATAACAATTATCACTATAAAGTGGTTTTTCCAAATGTTCAAAGCATATCACATACATTGGTTGGGTTCTTATGTACCGTATTTTACGGAGTATAAGACGCACTTTTTTCCTTGAAAAATATCCCCCCAAATTCAGGTGCGTCTTATACTCCGATTGTCCGGGGAGAAGTTGAAAGTTTAGGGCTTGTCGGGAAAGAGAGGGGGAGGAGGAGGAAGGGTTCGGAAGGATTGGGGTGGGGGTTCCATTAAGGGCGGGGGAGGGTTTACTTATTCCTCCTGCGCTTTCCCCACTCCGTCGCTGTATTTCCTTTACAAATTGGGTGGCAGGATACCTCCCTGCCGCCCCTTTCTCCTTTAAGAAGCCTTTTGCAGTCAAGCAGGGAAAGGGGCGGCAGGGAGGTATCCTGCCGCCCGATTTCTAAAAGGAGCCCAGCGGGGAAGGGGGCAGCAGGGAGGTCCCTGCAGCCCCTTTTCCGCTGGGCTCCTTTCCAAAATCGGGCGGCAGTATACCTCCCTGCCACCCCTTTCCCTGCTTGGCTGCAAAAGGCTTTAAGAAAGCCTTCTTAAAGCTTTTTGCAGCCAGGCCTGGAAAGGGGCGTCACGAGCCCACGCAGGCGAGCGCCAGCCCGCAGGAGCCGCCAGAGGCACAAGGTGAAGGAGGTCCCGAGCAACAACTAGCAGCAGCCGCTGCTGCCGCAGGTCACCAACGTGGGCTTGGTGTTGCTGGCAGGAGGGAAATGACAGAGCGGGGCTTGGTGGGAGGGCTTGGAGAGGAGATGGAGGCGAGAGGAGAAGGAAAGCTCGAAAACTGGATGAAAATTTAAGGTGCGTCTTATAGTCTGTAGCGTCTTATAGTCCGTAAAATACGGTAATGGGAAACCACAGCCTTTGGAAAGCTGCAGTCTGGTGCACTTCCCTCTCCTGCTGTTTTGCTCATGAGTTGAGAGTAAAATCTTCCACTTGAGGTTTGAACTAAGACACAGTTCTGAATTACTTACAAACAGGGGGAACTGTGATTTAGTTAAAACTATACTTAGGCCACATTTGCACATAATGTGGAATCAAGGGTTCAATGGACCTGCAGTTCCTACCCCCACCCCCACCCTGACCTGTCCGCATTCAGCTGTAACCCCCAGGACCTGAACTGCAGTCAAAAAAACTATATAGAGGAGGGGGCTGCTGGGCTTCCTCATTTGCATGAAGGACAGCTACGGCAGGCAGCCAATCAGAATGGAGAGAGTAACTTCCTACCCTCCACTCCGGTCTCAGAGAAGGCTGCCTCTGGTTCAGAGTTTGGATGTTAACCACCCAGAGACAAAAGTTTGGGCAGTACACAAACCTCAGATAGGAGCAGCAAAACTCAGAACAACCCAAGGGTTCAAACTGGAGTTTGGGGAAAGAAACCTCAGGTCACTTTTTGAATGGGAGAGAGGATCCATGCATTTGGACATACAAGAAATCCAACCTCTGACTTGTTTAACTCCAGTTTCCCTTTATGTGTGAATGTGGCATTAGTTTACAAACCAGGATCTGAAACCACTGCAGGGTGGCCCAGATGCAATGGGAAACCCCAGCCCTGGAAAACTGTGAGCTTGCATGTTCCTTTCTCTTTCCTCTTCTGCTCATGTAGTTACAAATTATGGCTTGTTAGGTTCAGGACTTTGTGGTTTATACAAAAGCTGGGAGTTGTCATTTCACAGAATTGGGAAGTTGGGTTTCACATCCTGGCTTATTAATTGGAGTTAAACGCAGTTCCTGATTTCACACAAGTTGCAGAGCTTTGGTTTTAATGAGCCAGGATACTGATGTCAACAGAGTTGAAGAAGTGAGGTGAGGTGGGAAGTGCACATGAGGGCCATGACTCTTTAATCTAGTTGGAAACTATGGCTTTTAATTACGTTTGTTTTAAATGCAACTTTGCACAGTTGTGCAAATCCCTGGATTTTCAATGCAACTATGCAATCTTCTTGGCTAGTGCAACTTTGCTTGTTATGCAAGCTCTTTATTAGTCAGGGTGTCAGCCAGTGTTGTCTTACCTGTAAATGTGTGTGTGTGTGTGTGTGTGTGTGCACACACACACCCACACCCTATACATATTTAGGATTCAGGATTTAAAGTTAAGCATGGCTATTGAGAATTTTAAAACAAATTCCATAGCTAAGCCAGCTGAAATGTCATGAATGCAAGATTGAGAACTCATATGATGGAGACATCACATCTCTTATATGGCTTCTCCTGGGAAGGAATCTACATGATTATGCTGGGAAATGGAATCCTTTGCAGCTCTTTCCCATATCACTATGGGGAAAGCACTGGAAAGGACTCTGCTTCCCAGTGCTCCCTGCACACCTTCTAGGATGATGCTGAAATGCAGCAGGATTCCATGCTCTTGAAGATGTCATCAGAACCAGTAGGAAATGTATTAAAGAACTGGGTCCTGCGTGGAGGTGTGCATTGGGAATGCTTGCCTCTGTGCAGTGCCAGAAGGGTGATGCACATATTCGGTTTTGGTTACTTAGAGCCAAATAATTGCACAGGCCTATTTCCTACCCAAATGTTAAGTGTTTTAACTCCAATATAGTTGTACTTTCAAAATAATTTCCACTTCAATCTGCAAACTCCATACAGTCTTACTGAAGCTTTTTTTAATGTCGTGGTTGTATTATGTAACTGTATGCAAAAAGTGAGTGTTTACCAACTACAGAATGGTTTTTACTATTTATTTCTAGAATTCTTCCTTGAACAGTGGTATAGAGAAACCCACAGCAGCTACAGGAAAAGTGCAACATGACCAAAGTCCCTTTGGAGTGACTGGCAGTGAACCAAAGGTATAATATGCATCAAGATGATGAACAAAAGTGATCAACAAATGGCTTGTATTCAGAACCTTGCAACTGTGCCCAAGGAGATTGTGGGCTTCTGTTTCTTAAGTAGTCCACTATGCTACATGTCAAACTGTGTTTGAAACTATGGGGGTTTTCAATAGATGTTTATGATGTGGCATAAGGTATCTGTTTGAAGAAAAGTTAAGAGTGCCACTGAACATGCTCTGTCCTAAGGTTCACCTAAGGAGCTCCTTAAGTGTTTAAAAATAGCAGTAAAGTTGCATTCATCACCTCCCCCCCGCTCCATCGGAAGAATACATTTTAATAAAGTAATGAGTATGTATGCTTAGATAAGCTACGGTATTCAAAATACTGAAAAATGATGTGCCTGTCCATCCCATGAGATTTGGTCTTCCATAACATATTTCTTTCATGATTGAAAATTCACTAACTGATGCAGTTCAAAGGCAACTTTTGAATGGTGTATCTGAGCATTCAGACAGTGAATTAAATTAGTGCCATCCATGGTGACAACAGGTATAGTGTAACAACATATTTGCTCTAGTCTAGGTACATAATCAGGCTTCAAATATATTCAATTTCTGGAGCTCAATTTAATTTATATTAAATATGTATTTGCAAATTGAGAGCTTGCATTTACAGCGTCTGAATTCAGGCCAAAGGCATGAATCCATAAACATGAATGTTTTCCCCAACACAATGTTTTCACACATTTCAGTGAGTCTGAATCCTGCAGCTAATTTTGAGTGTCCGTTGTGGAATACTGGTGATAAAGCTCAAGTTTGGAGGGTTGGAATTATATGCTTGATAAGGACATCTTTAGCTTTTCATTTTCATAATTGTAACTTTTAAGTTATGGGAAGTATCACATTTTGAACTGGAACAATACTTTCATTTTACCTGAAGTTCAGGTGATGTGATAGTACCCTGTCCACAATCGTGAAGACTGAGCAGCCCTTTTTGGAAAAGCTCAAGTAAAGCAGATAAAATAGTATATGAAACTTTCATCTGAAGTTGAAGAACTCACTGGTTTCAAACATCTGAGAGAGAGTAGATATTTTAGTGGGTTGTACAGTCACAGTGCTGACTCCCTGTTATACAGAGTTAACAAACTGGGAATCAGCTGTAGGTAGACATGTACCCACAACCCTTAACTGTAATTAAGCAGTCCATCAGCAGTGATATGAACTGCTGTTAAGGTTAACCAGGATTCCTGTTCAAGCAGGATCTGAAATTGAAGTCACATACCTGCCAATATGTCTCTATTTTTCCATTCTCCTGAATGGGAAAATAGGGACATGTTGGCAGGTGTGAAGTAGGTTCACATTCTGCTTAAGGTTGTGAGGGTGCCCTTATAACCTTAACTGGAATTTGCTTTAGGGAGCAGTTGCCAGGTAGGAACATGCATTTCTAAAGCCTGCCCCTGATTTGTTAATTGTGGTTAAAATGGTGCCAGTGTTACATCTGTACTGGTCCAGTGGCTTCCTGTTTTTTAGTTATAAGCAAATTATAGTGATCTTCCTGTGTCTGAGATGTATTCTCAATCCATTTCTTTACCATATTTGTTTTAAACAATTGTTATATAGCCGGTTGAATTTCAAGGCTACCAGGTGAAAGGATCAGCAGCTAGTGAAATAATGATGAGAAAACCCTGTTCACATCTTAGATGGGATTCAAATGGTGACATGGCAAAGCTTGAAAGAGCTGCAAAGGATGCTTGTTTTTTCTCAGCTCAAGAACTGAGCAATACCATGCTACCTGGTTTGATGGAGGTAAACTGCAGGTGTTTTTCGATAGCTTTTTGAAATCAATGAACATTTGAATGTGAAATAGTTAAGTGACCATGACTTAAATATGTGGTATATTTACATGAAAATAAAAAATTGGTTAGCACACTCCTTACCTAGATCAGATTGTGGGGGGGCAGGGGGGATCCTGAACTTGGTTTCCTGAATATTGTCTGAAAACACATTTATAAACTTGACTCCACCTCCATACTTTTCTGCCCCCTCTGCATGGACTCCATCCTGAACATATTCATTGTGCCACTTCTTTCAAATCTCTCCTCAAAACCCACTTTTTCTGTAAGTTTGGGTTAAACCATTAATCTGCATTCTCAGCTTATCATCAAAGGTCAGTGAACATTATTCGCTTCCTCACATATATCCATTGAAATTCTTATCTCACCCTCCCCCCCCCCTTTTGGATCTCACATTGCTAACTGCTTGAGGGCACTGTTCTGTTTATCCCTTGCTTATGAAACTCTGTTAAACACAACTGGCACTATATTAAAAAGATAATTATCTAATGACTGACAAACATTTAAACAAAGTATCCTGATAACCTAAGCTGAGAATCAGGCTCAAACCTAAAACAGGTCCTATTTTGTGCTGGGGCTGTTTACCAACCATTACGCAGTGTAATGTTACAAACCATGACATTACAACAGCTAGAGTTAGCACGAAACATCTAGATAATATGCATGGAAGCTTATGTATATGGCCAATTTTTTGTTTTTAATAAAGCATATTTTTGTGTTTAAGGAAGCAAGCACTGGATTCTGAATGCAATGTTTTCTCCTCGCCTCTGAAATAAAGCCTCAGGTTCAGAATTTTTGTTTTGTTCTGTTCAAAAAATGTGGGTAACATTTTTAATCATTGTGACATTTATAATCAAACTTGTAGTGCTTTTCAACCAAAACACTGCAACAACAGGATAGACCCAGACCATACATGTGAGCATTCCATCCTCTAAACTGCATCACCAACATTTGGGAGTCTGCAACCAACCTTTTCTAAACATTTTTGTGGTGTGCATTCTGAGGTCTAAAAAAGCACATTTGACTGCCTTCAGGGACTCTTGCCATTGATTTAAAAGAATAGGACACTTGAGCTCCCTATTCTAGAGTTCTTGTATGTAATTAATATGAATTTTATCTATCTATCTCTAAATTTTTGATATCTCTCTCCCCCCCTCTCTCCCCCTCCTATGTGCCACAATAGAACATCATCCTAATTATTTTTTTTAAGGTTTTGCAAATTCTAGACGATGCAAGTCATTTAATAGTACTAAAGAAAGACATGCTGTTCTGGTAGCTCCAGGTCTTAACACTCACATCCATTTCGGAGGATGAATACAACTGAAGGAAGCCCGGGCAGGTGCATATATGGGGGAGTCAGTCATGTGACTTGCCTCTAGGGGGCCCCCAAGGCAGTGGGCCCCCAGACAACTGTCTCCCCTTGCCCTGTTATAGTTAAACCCCTGATATATCCTCTAAAAATAGGAAACAGGTATAAACATTGGAATACCTCTCTCTCTCTCTCTCTCTCTCTCTCTCTCTCTCTCTCTCTCTCTCTCTCTATGCATGCCTAGGCAATACATTCATTTTAACATTTCTCTTACCCCAAATACTTAGAAAGCTTAGACCACATATCCAAATAACTTTTCATCTGCTCCAAAAACCTTGAAATTTTTAAATTAACCATTAAAGACAATTTTCTAGCCACTACAATACCTAAATAAATAAAAGATTCCAGAAAATGCCTAAAACTCTATATTTTATATTTAACCGTACTATCCTTTAGACCGAAAGGCATTACCACTTAATTGACTAACCAGATACAGACCCTAATCCTTGGATTAATGAAATAAGGTTAGGAATTGATTTTTTTGGCTTATCAATAAAACATTATCTGCATATAAAATCACCTTATATTCAGCCTCACCTAGTATACTGCCATGAATATTCTTGGAATATCTAATTGCACTAGCTAAAGGTTCTAGCACCAAATCAAACGCCTAAAGCCTTTGGAGCCAGGCAGTATATAAAAAGGTAAATAGATTAGAGGGGATAAGGAACATCTTTGGCATGTACCATGATCCAACTTAATTGAAGATGACATGATATCATTGGTAATCCTCTGCAAATATGGAGCTGCATACAACATTTGAACCTGATCCAAAAAATGTTGAGGGAATCCAAACTTAAACCAAAAACCCTATATGTATCTTATCAAAGCTTTTCTCTACATCCAAAGAAATAACCACAACTAGATCTTCCTTATCTTCAGTTAAAGCCACAATATCTACCAACAATCTAATATTATAAGGCCCCTGGTGACCAAAAATAAACCCTCTCTGAGAACGATGAATCTAATAGATCTAATAGTATCCATTATCTCCTCTAAAGACAATGGGGCTGCAAGAAAATCCATCTGATCATGCATTAAATGTGGAAGATATTAGGAATGTGCCAAAACGTGATTCTGATGTCAGAATCACAGGCAACTCCCTTTTAAAATCAAGGGCTTACATAGCCCCTTTAAAGCAGAGGAGAGCAGGTCCGTACCTGCTCCTCCACTTGCCTCCATTGCCGCCATCCTGATGTGTGATTCCCCCCCCCCCAGCTATGCCTGCATGTCAGCAGGGCATCTCCCAGCTGACCTTGTGCGGCGTCAGCATACACATGGCCTTTGTGCATGTGCGGCGGCCATTTGCGTGACCAGCATGGTCTGGATATAAGCCATTGAGAACGGGAGTGTGCAGCGACCACAAATGGTTGCTTTTCATTTTTGAGGAGACGTTGAGGTTCCTGATAATTATTATATGTGTATAGGTTTCCTTATTAATTTGAAGCTGTTGATATGGTTGCTTGACACTCAGCATTTATCCAAGTGGCATAGCCTGTCTTTAAAAAGAAAAAGGGATACAGGTAAACCCTGTTATCTGTGGGGGTTCTGTTCTGCAGGGGAACTGTGGATATTGGAACCGCGGATAGTGGGGCATTGTGGCAATGGGAATGGTGGGGGTTAGGTTCCTGGAGACTGGGGGAAGGGCAAAAAAGGCAAAACATTTGGGTTTGTTTTTTGTTTTTGCTAAATAAAGTGCCCTACCATGCTCTGCAGGTCTTCAGTCTTCCAGGAATGCCACCCACCCCACCCCCCGGTCCCAGAAAATAACAGAAGAAAATGGTGTGTTTTTAAATAGTAGCCACAAAATGGTGGCCAGAAATGACCTCAGTGGTCATTCTGGCCACCTCAACAGCATGCATATATAGGACTTAACCCTTTGTATTCTGCGCGTGCCAGGGTTGGGTGCCTATCTTGGGACCATGGATACACGGAACCGCGAATAGCAGCACAGCATATAGTGAGGTCCACCTAGATTGATTTATATTTCATTTTCCCCCCTCCCCTGCCAACAGCCTCTAGCCTTAAGGAAATTTCCAGAAGATGATCTCAACAAAATCACAACTGAGAATTTTCACAACAAATTCAACTTTGAGGAAGAAGCCAATAACACATTTTGTAAGTGACAACCAATATGAACTTTCAGTCACCAAAGCTGAATATGATTATTCTGCATGAATGTTCTGGGTTTTCTTCCCCTTTAACAGTGACATTCAGTGTGTTCTCTAAACCACCAAACCCGGTCATGACACATTCTCCTTCTGATCTAAATCTGGATATTTCACAGTGTGATTCAATGGAGCCTAATGAGGTATGATGACTGAACTAATGACTTCATTTTTAACCATCCACATTGACGTCACATGAACATTTGGGCCTTTTTAATTTAGAAAGAAGGTGGGGCGGGGGACATGACAAAGGTGCATAACATGGTATGGATTAGGTTCCTCCCCCCACCCCCGCCCCGCATAATGTAAGAATCTCCTGGGGTCATCTATTTATTTATTTATTAGATTTATATACCGCCCTTCCGATATGGCTCAGGGCGGTTCACAACATGATAAAAACAATTAAAAACAAATTAACAATTAAAATCAAACTATTAAAACACAATAAAATCAATAAAACAGCTAAAAGCCCTGAAAATCAGGGCAACAATTTAAAACAGTTTAAAACAATCATTTAAAACTCTGGAAGGCCATCTATTGAAGCTAAATGCTGGGAGATTCAGATAGACAAAATAAAGTACTTCTTTATACAATGTACAGTTGAACTATGGCATTTGCTGCCACCAGATGTGTTGATGGCTTACTTGTGCCTGGTTGGGCACTGCATGAAGCAGGATGCTGGACTAGATGGATCTTTGGCCTGATCCAGAAAGGCTTTTCTTCTGTTTTTATGAGTTAGTGTTATATTGATATAGTTAGATATCAGTTTATCTAGCCCAGTGTTATCTATTCTGACTGATAGCGACTTTCCAAGGTCTCCGGTAGGGATGTGCAGAATGTTCTGCCCTGAAACTGGCTGTTTTGAGTGTTCCAAGCTCAGAATAGAATGTTCTTTAAGTGAAAAGCCTGTTTGGAGCTCAGAACAGAATTGCCCATTTCAAGTTAGAACATTCTGAGCGCCATTTTGGATTCCAAAATGGCACTCTTTTGGCATCTGTGCACTCATGGCAGCCATTTGTGTGGTCAGTACCACTACACAAATGGCTGCCATGCGTGTGCCAGAAGAGCACCATTTTGGAATCCAAAACTAGGTAGTTATGACTAATCACCAGTGAAACCAATGAGACAAGTTTGTCCGCACAATTTAAGCCCCATTTAATTTCAATGGGATTTAGTGATGACTAATGCAGTCTGGGGTACCAGACTGAATTACCAGATTTACCTGAATCCAGTATCAGTACCAGTACCAGATTTACATGAATCCAAGACTAGTTGTTTCCCCAAGTATTTTGATGTTAGAAATGGGAGGTCGTCTTAAATTTAGAGTCCACTCTCCAAAAGAAGAGAAGTCTTTCATTTTGACTCAAGCATACTTTCCCTGGAGGCAAAGGTTCCTGCCTTGAAACACACCGGGACTTGTTTCAGTAATACATTATTATTGCACTGTCCCTCTTTTCTTCTTTAAGTTGACATCTATGTGGTGCTATTCATGTCGTCCATTTCTGATATTAGAAGAGACATAAACATTTTGGTGAATTGTTACTGCGTAAGTTATACTTAATATCAAAACTTTCAATATAAAAACTGTTATTGAGGAAAAAATTGAGCAGGGAAGAGGAGGATCGTACTCAAAAGTACTACCAGAGGAGTAAGATTTTTAATTGTAAACCGCCCTGAGCCATTTCGGAAGGGCGGTATAAAAACCGAATGAATGAATAAATATGCTAATTTTTTTCTGTAGGTCCCACCTGTCATTCTTAATCCTAGGATCAGCCACACCCACATGGCTTGTCATTCTAGAAAGAAGAATGCATGCTGTCTAAAATCATGCAGATTTTCCAAGCTTCTGCTTTTTCCCGTTTCATCATTTCAGTGTTCTGGTCACATAACTTGTGAAATATAATACAGAAGAATTCCAGATCTTACCTACATTGTTAAAAATGTAAAAATATATATATATTGGAAACACTGTGGATGTTTATAAATATATTCGTTCTTGCTTGCTTGACTTCTTTTACATATTTTGTGTGCAGATGTTATCAGTACAACAGATTCCTTCACAGTCATCTGACTGTCATTTCCCCCCAAGTTCAAGAAATGAAGAAATAACATTAGACATACAAGAACCGGAATTCCTAATGTCCAGAATTGTTCCAGAGCCTGTGGACAATCTAAAAAGCTTTTTCGGTAAGAATTTTTCATTTCTAATAATTGGTGTAAATATTGCTTCTGCCAGTAGAATATTTCTTCTGCCAGTAGCTTGGTATGCACACACAAGTCAAGTTGCAAGTGGGGAATTGAACTGAACTTAAAAGAACAGCTCAGAGAGAACTTTTTAGTGATGTGAAACTGAAGTTGTCTTGTACTGGAAGTGAATCCCTACACACAAAAATGGTAACTGATTCAGTAAGACACCCAGGAGATTCTTTTAAAAGGTGGCAAAATGTGCTTCGGCTCCTTCTGGAGAAACTATATTTCCTGTGAACCATCTGAAAAGAAGAGAGGGAGGCAGTTGGGAGGGATTGATAGTATTTCTGGTGCTCAAGTAGAGGCTTGCCACCCACAGGCTATTGTTCAAGATCAATCCCCCAGTGTGGAAGATTTTTGAACTAAGGCTGGAAACAACTTGTGTTGCCTTGGCACTTCAGTTCCTCTTTGCTGCCATTCTACCATTTGTCCCATCCAGATTTTTTCCCTAGTCTTTATCCCATGTATTTTGTTTGTAAAAACTGTTTAAAACGTGTTAAATTTTTTTAAAGATAGTACAGATTTTTTCTCAAGTGAAATTGGTTTTTTTTGTTATCACTTTATAGAGTTGCAATGGAAGCAAATAGTTATATTATTCTGCATGAAGTGTATTTAAACCAATAAAAATGTCTGAATTGGTTGTTAAACCACTTTTTAAAATTTGTGGCTGACATGCTGCAGAGCCTTGTGAGGGCAGAGCAAGAACTCTCAAGAAGCGATTTAAACCAAAGGTCAGCTGAACTTGCTCATTGGTCCTCACACTCGAAGTGGCTTCTGAATCAGGAAGTGTGTGAGGCTTGCCTTGCAATGCTGGGCAGGTGAAGGGGAGGCAGAAGTAATTTTCTCCTCTTTCCCCACCCTGCCAAAGTCCTTTTCATGTCCGTGAGGGTTGTGCAGCTCTCACGGACATATGCCTGGACTCAGAAGAGCTTTTGCAGAGACGGGAGAGAAGCAAAAATCACCTCTCCTGCTCTGCCCGTCCCACACAATGAGACAAGCCTTGCATGCTGTTAGTTAAGTTGTCCTTTCAAGAACAGAGCTCTTGTCCCGTGTCAGCCAGTGTCTGAACTGGAACTGAACTGGAAAGTTGAAAATGTGCGCTTTGTTCCAATCTGTCAGAATTTTTTAATGATTAAACTGCTTGGTTGGTTGCAAGTAACGGCTATAAAAGACTTAAGACCGCTCCCTCTCATCCCCAGCTGTTTATGGGGTTGTAGTTAACACCTACATCCTGAGCATGCTTGATCTAGTTTGATTGTATATGTAATATATTTTGAACGTTAGAGAAGATTTTCCTCCTGCTTGGATTTGTTGTTTAGAGACTGCTTTTTTAGCTTTCAAAAATTATCTGTGTTGTAGGAATGGAGGAATCCAGGTACCCGGAGGAGGAGGATAGATTTGTATCTCTATCCACTCTTAGAATACGAACTCCAGTTGTGACGGTACCTGCAGATGAAGAACTTCCTGTTGCAGAAATTGATTCTAGTATGGAGACCTGTGAGCAAGTTCAGCAGTCCTCTGGTTTCCCAGTAGTCAGCCTGTATAGCAAGTCAAAAATGTTGATGCCTGAGGACAGGATTTGTGAAACTTTTGTGGGTAAAAAGTGCATAGGAGAAAGACAAAGGGTACTTACACAGTCTACATTCCCTCATGTGTCTGAACAAAAGAGACAAAGCAAATGGCAGAAATACCAAAACACAGCTCACTGTGATTTGAGAACTCAAAACAGTGGTGAAGTGGCCATGACTGATGACTTCCAAGCTGAGAGTGTCTTGGGAATGCCACTTGATGACACAGGAGAGTGGTGGAGTGATGCCATCCATAAAAGCCTTCCAGACTTTGCGCATCTGCAGATGATAAAGAGTGTGCTTTGTAAACAGCAGCGAAACTTTAGCAGCCAAGATTCTGTTTCAGAAGAAAAGAAACTTTCTCTGCACTTAAACCAGATTTTTTCCACTGAGGAAGCACCAAAGGTGTTAGGTCAGCTGAACTGCCACAATACAGCCAGACACACCAAAGTATGTAACTCTTCCCAAAAAAAAGTCTGTGGTGTATGTTGCCAAAGTTGCTTCATAAAATAGGTGTGATCCAATATTCCATCTAATTGCTGATTAGATTAGTGATCTGTTCTTTATTCTTACAATGTTATCTTGACACATTCTTAAAGATTGTTTAAGCAAAAATTATTTTTTCTATCTGTATTTGTGGTATTGTTTGACATGTTACATGAAGGAAGTCAAGGTGTTGCTATGACTATGATCTTTTACTGTTTCTATCAGTGATATTCCTCTGTAGAACAACAGTTCCTGATCATACTTTTCACCTGTGTAATGAAACTTGCTGTGACAAAGTCCTAAAGTATCTACTTTCTTACAGAGTTGTGTGGTCTTATTCTATAGCATAAGAACATAAGAGCAGCCCTGCTGGATCAGGCCCAAGGCCCATCTAGTCCAGCATCCTGTTTTGCACAGTGGCCCACCAGATGCTGCTGGAAGCTACAGGCAGGAGTTGAGGGCGTGCCCTCTCTCCTGCCATTACTCCCCTGCAACTGGTACTCAGAGGCATCCTGCCTTTGAGTCTGGAGGTGGCCCACAGCCCTCCGACTAGTAGCCATTGATAGACCTCTCCTCCATGAAGCAAGGAAAGAGTTAAAGAATGTGTTTACACCAGTAAACTCTGGGTAAATTCAGTGGCTGACGCCCAGACTAAGTTTGTAAGGTATGCATGCAGCCAATGAGTTGCATGAATGCCTTACAAATGCAGAAGGAGGTTCACACAAGGGAACTTGCTTGCCCCCTCCTTCCCACAGCAGCATTCTTGCCTCCCTGCAAAGCCTCTCCTGAAGACCAGAGAACTTGTCAGAATGGGATGGAAAGGAGTTCAGGGTTGGGGGCTCCAAATGGAGGGAAGAATCCTCTGAAATCAGGTGGAAGCTTTATCTGTGAGTGGAGCCTTCATATCAGAAAGAGTTAGATGGGAGGGAAAGGAAACAGGACTCTGCATGTATACCTTTTTGTCTTTATTTTTCAGAGCATCTCTGAATTGTTCTTTCCCACTGCGGAAATGGTAAACTGCACTCATGTTCCTAAAAGGCAGGTGTATATCCCAGCTGATTTTCAGTCTTCTGCACATTATAAGCAGGTTTTTACTGCTGCTTTAATAGGTATGGTTAACACATTTCATTTCAATATTCATTCAGTAACTCCATTGGTGGTCAGTTTGGGGACATCAGAGCCTGAGTTGAGCTGTGGACAAGTGTCCCTCGCAATAGCACCCACACAAAGAATCATCTTGCAAAACCCTGTATTGCGAATGGCCACATCTTGAGCCAATGCATGATCTCTGGTGCCCCTGCAGTCCAAATTACAGCATGTCAGAAAAATCTGAAGTACACATCCTACGGGAGATATGTGACTGGGTAATATTTACTGAAAAGTGGAAATATAATGAAAGGAAGTGGGGCTGCAAACATCAGAGCTGCAGCACTGGGGGAGGAGGAAGAGTTAAGCATTCCCAGCCCCACTGCTGCTGCTCTGATCGGAATTGGAGCCCCCCTCCTCTGTGGATACTTAAGTAAGAATAAAAATATTGGGTAATGCAGTTACAGATCTCCCACTTCACATGTGGTTTGTCCTCACACAAGTAAGTAGAACAAAATATATCCATGCTGATGGCTCAAGCAAACAAGCTATAGTGTGTAGTAGAACAGAAGAACAAATGAGAAGAAAAATCTTATAGTCACCAGCTGGCCAAAGATAGGAACATAGGAAGCTGCCATATACTGAGTCAGACCATTGGTCTATCTAGCTCAGCATTGTCTTCACAGACTGGCAGTGGCTTCTCCAAGGTTGCAGGCAGGAATCTCTCTCAGCCCTATCTTGGAGAAGCCAGAGAGGGAACTTGAAACCTTCTGCTCTTCCCAAGAGGGGCTCCATCTCCTGAGGGGAATATCTTGCAGCGCTCACACTTCTAGTCTCCCATTCATATGCAACCAGGGCAGACCAGAATATGGGACTGGTTTGGCTCCATCTGGTTGAATAATTGAATTGCAGGTCATTGCTTAGGTTGAGAAACTTTTCAAAAGATTTGCCCTCCTTCAGAGTCCAAAGTATATAACCTTTTAGGTCCAATTTAGATGTAATGCCAAACCATGGTTTTAATGTGAGCCTGATTGCTGCAGCTCATTGACACAATGCTAGACTGTTTCATATTGCATCTGAACCAGTGTGTCGTAATTTGTTGTTAATACCTTTTAAAGAATTATTATCTTGAATCAGTAACCAATTCTACTTGGGCAAAGAATTCCAAGATCTTTCAACCATTCTCCTGTGCTCATGGCCTCAAGATTATTTACAAGTCATTGTGCATTTTGAAGGGAACTACTTTTCTTATACTCTGTATGAATAACAATCTCCCCGTCTGCATGATTGCTTACTCCATGATGACAGGGAGATGAATAGAGGCCTAGATTTTACAAGTGGTTATTTTCTCTCCCTTCAGCTAACTACAGCCTATTATTTACTACCTAAAAGGTGATAGTAAAACAACTGGGTGGCTTTATGAAAGCATATTTATAGTATTTGGCATACAAACAATTTGTAATCTGTGGTGTGTTTTTTTTTCTCATTTTGGGGTAAAGAACATTTAAATATACTGCTTTTTGAGCTGTCACAAAAACTACATAAAGCTCTTGGGAAAGTGGATATATCCTTCTATACTTCAGCAAAAGGAGGGCAAGGACAAACAAAAGACACTTCTGCACCACTCTGCAATCATAAGTTGGCAGCCAAACTTGTTATGGTAAAAAAAGAAGGCCGAAACAAGGTAATACTTTTCTTCATATTTAATTCCAGCGACTTAACTACTGGGATCTGATGCTTATGCAATTATCTTATATATTTACAAACTGCATTTCTGCTTGAGAACAGGCATCGGAGGCCGTGAACAATAAGACATCATACACAAAACACACACCAGATTTTAAGATGGATGGCTCTGGAGAGGGTGATTAAATCTATCCATTTTCAGGCCTCAGATGTTTCTTCTGTTGTTATGGCTGTACAACTGCTGCTCTTCAGATGTTCTGTAGTGACCAACCAATCCGCCCCCCCTTCCCGCAAAGTGTGATACACACACACAGATACACACGGGGGAAAGCTGTGCTCTTGTCAGATTGGTTTTCCTTTCTTAGGAATAGCTTTCTTGTTCTTGAAGAGCTTACTACTCCGTGAAGTTTAGATTTCCAGAACATGCATAATTGAAATTTACTATTTTAACTAGCGATGGTGGTCAGCCTGTTCTGTGTAACTTAGCTTTGTGCTTTAAGATGTACTTGGATGGCATCCATTTTGTTTCAGGGTCGCCTTTTCTATACCTGCGATGCTCCAAAGGCTGATCAGTGTGGTTTTTTCAAGTGGCTAGATGACTTAAACCCAGGACAGATGGAAAGTAGGCCTAGTGTTGTACTTCATGATACAAAGAGTATTGGCATCTATCTTAGAGCACAAAAAATTTCCATCTATGAAGAATGCCAGCTTTTGGTTAGGTATGTAGAAATGTCAAGTGCCCTTAATAGTACTATATGTTTGAGTGGAAATCAAACTCCTGGCTAAACAAGTTGGATTATTTTAGATTGCTGCGAGTTGTCTTGTTCAAGCATGTTTATAAGAGGTTGTTGTAAAAGGTCTGTATGTAGTCCCAGAGTTGACCTTCTCATAGTATATTGCAAAAGCAGTTATAGCAAAGGGGGTGGTAGCTGGGATTCAAAGAGCAACGTTGTCTCAGTGTTTAAACATTCTTTTACCATGTCCTGTGTGGAGCTGCTGTTCAGGCAGTAACATAGGAAGCTACCTTCTCCCACGTCAGACTCTTGGCTCATCTAGCTCAGTATTGTCTATGCTGACTGGCAGTGGATTCTCCAAGGTTTCGGGAAGGAGTCTTTCCCCACTGTACCTGGAGATGCCAGGGGTCGAGTCTCAGACCTTCTGAATGCAAAGCCGATGTACTTCTATTGTGGTTCCTTAATATTAATGATACTTTTGACCAGTACTGAGGCTATGCTTTGCTTACTACCATCTTCTGCTTTATTTAGTTTCTTAGATTAAGCATGGTAATTTTTTTTCTTTCTCCTCCTTTTTGTATGGGGTCTGTGTTTGTGTACTTCATTTAGCTAAGTTGTGTGTTTCTACTCGGGTTTTAATCTCATCATAACCCCCCCTTGAGCATTTGCACTAAATGGAAAGACAGTAAAGAAATCACAAGAGCTTATCTGTGACATTTCTTGTGTGTTTAATTTTTCCAGGAAAGCTTTTGATCTACAAAGAAAACAAATTGGGAAACTGAAGAAATTTAATATTGCAAATGCCAACTTTGATTGTGATTCTAGAAGCAAATTATTTCTCAAGCTGAACCAAAAGGAACACTCTTCTGTGTATAGCAAAGGTTAGCAAACTCTGTCATCTTGATGAAACTGGGCAAGATGTATTTTTAAAAAGTGGTATAAAATAAAGAACCTCATTATTTTGAAGCTGACCAAAAAAGATTTATCTTTTGAAAATGTGTATATATTGAAAATGTGTAGATTGGCAGGGCAATATACCGACTTGCACAGTGGAAAGGATTTGAACTTCTAGTGGGGCAAAGCCTGCTTATTAGCTCACACACACTTTTCTGTTTAAATGAGTTGCTTCGTGATGCGTGGTGTGTGTGTGTGTGTGTGTGTGTGTGTGTGTGTGTGTGTGAAATCCCTGATAATTGTGCAAAGCGACACCTTATAAAGTGATGATTCTCTTATATTTAGCAGGGGGAGAGCAACTGGCCTTATCCAACCCCTGCGCAGCATCCCTCCAGTGGCTGTTGCTGGTGTCTACTTTTTATTTCTTTTTAGATTATAAAGGTTTATATAACCTGATCTGTAGTTTTTGTTAGTTATAAGTTTATTCGGTCATTGACCAGCAAACCTGATCTGTATATAACCTATATATTTGATAACAATTTATCCAACACAGTTCAGGTAAAGAGTGCAACACACACACACACACACACACACACCTATACCTTTCAGAACCTACAAAAGTAGAAACTTTTTTTAAAAGCATATTTTCTTCAAAGTAGCTATCAGATATTTAATTCTGTTGATTGTAGAAGCTGATAAATTGATGCCAACCTCTTTACTATGTTGACAGATGACCTTTGGGTTATTTCCAAGACTCTAACTTTTGAATCCTTGGACACTTTGATTGCGTGCAGTGTTTTCTTCGGACCATCTTCTAGCAATGAAGTAGAGTTGTTGCCTCTCAGTGGCTACAGCCCTTCGAACTGGCGCTCAAATAGTAAGTTTCACCTGAAGATCACCTGCCCCACCAGACCATCTTAGCAGAGATTACTCAAATAGTTTATTCTCTAAATATGCTATGTAGCTGACTTATTGATCGGTGGGCCAGTGGTGAAACAAGATAGTGATGTTGTCAGTTCAGTTAAGTATTAGCAATAGGCCTAGTCAATAGGATTATAACTAGCTGACAAAGATAAAGGACCTAGAGGAAATTGCCAGAATGTGACATTTAATTACCATCTAGATTCTCTACTACTACTACTACTACTACATATGTCTACTACTCAGGACATGAAAAACAAAGGAGGAACAGTGTTGCTTTCATAGACAGGAAGGATATAGCAATGACAGTACTTGGGTACAATGCGGTCAGTGACTAACTAATATCAATTAGATTCCATGGACAACCCTTTAATATGACAGTTTTTCAAGTCTATGCTCCAATGACTGATGCAGAAGAAGAGGAAGTTGATGAGTTTTATGCTCAAGTTCAGTCTGAAATTGACAGCACATGCAAGCAAGATGTGCTGGTGGTGGTTGGAGACTGGAATGCCTAACTTGGAAATTGTAAGGAGGAAAACAGTCGGTCTGGTATGGCCTAGGAAACAGAAATGAAGCAAGAGAACAACTTAATGGTTTCTGCCAAGCCAGTGATCTCTTCATTGCTAACACATTCTTCAAACAACCAAAGTGACGCCTATACACATGGACATCACCAGATGGAGTACACAGAAATCAAATTGAGTACATTATTGGTGCAAGGAGGTGGAAGAACTCAGGTATAACAGCAAAGATGTGGCCAGGGGCCAGTTGTGGAACAGATCGCAAACTGCTCATTTCCACGAACTGCTCATGGGCAAGTTCCAAGTCAATCTAAAGCGGAAAAACAAAGCTATCCAGTTTCTACAAGATGATCTGGAATGTGGAATGTACATACTGGTGGAATGTACCCACCATTTTCAAGAAGAACATCCGGAACTGCTTTGAAGTTCTGAACCTCATTGATAGGGAACCAGAGGCACTGTGGAATGAAATCAAATAAGTTGTTGAGGAGGAATGTAAAAAGAGACTGCCAAAGACCAAGAAACAGAAGAAAGGAAAATGGATGTCAGAAGAGATGGTAGCAATTTCCAAGAAGAGGAGAGAAGCCAAAGACCTCATGAAGGAACTTAATAGGGAATTTCAGAAAACTGTTAGGAGAGACAAGGATCTGTAAAGACCTTGAAGATAGAAATAGACATGGAAAAACAAGACAAGTTTTCCAAAAGATCTCTGAACTCAGAAGGAGGTTCCAACCTCGAATTGGTATGTTAAGGACAGATAGTAACTGATTCAGAGAAGATCAAACAGAGATGGAAGGAGTATACTGAAAATCTGTAGAGCAGGAACGTCAACATCCAAGATACTCTAGAACAGTGTTTCTCAACGTGTGGGTCCCCAGATGTTATTGGACTTCAACTCCCATAATCCCCAGCCCCAGTGGCCTTTGGTTGGGAATTATGGGAGTTGAAGTCCAATTACATCTGGGGACCCACACGTTGAGAAACACTGCTCTAGAAGATATTCCCTACTTGCAAGAGCCTCTAGTACGGGAAGATGAAGTTAAGTTACCACTCAGGTCATTACCAAGTTGGAAGGTTACAGGAATTGATGGAATAGCTACATAAATATGACAGGCAACAGAAGAAGATTCAGTCAAGGCTTTAACCAAACTATGTCAGCAAATTTGGAGAATGACACAGTGGCCAACAGATTGGAAGAGGTCAGTCTACATACCCATACCAAAGAAAGGAGACTTAACAGACTGCGCAAACCATCTTAATAGCCTTAATTTCACATGCTAGCCAAATAATGTTCAGGATCATCATCCAACGCAGATTGGAGCCCAACGTGGAAAGGGATGCTGGATTTTGAAGCTGGTTCCAGAAAATGCTGAGGAACAAGAGACATTATTGCTGATGCACGCTGGATAATTGAGAAAGCCAAATAATAAAAAAAGAAGTCAATATGTGCTTCATTGACTACAGAAAAGCCTTTGATTGTGTCGACCATGTCAAGTTGTAGAATATCCTTTAGGAAAATGGGTGACCCAGAACATCTCATTGTCCTGAGAAACCTAAACACAGGACAGGAAGATACAGTCCAGACAGAACATGGTGAAACAGTCTGGTTCCAGATTGGCAAAGGAGGCTGTATACTTTCTCTTTATTTATTCAACTTATATGCTGAACATATACTGAGAGAAGCTGGATTGGAAGAAGATGGGTGTGGTTTTAAAGTTGGAGGAAGAAACATCAATAGTCTGCACTACGCTGATGATACCACTCTGAAGGGTGGTTTGGGCGGGGGGAGCCACAAAATGGCTCCTGCTCCCAAAATAGCAGAACTTAACCCTTTGTGTTCCACATATGCTGCGGTCGGGAGCCTATTTTAGGACCACATATAGTAGGTCCACCTGTACAGTGATATATGTAGTGGCTATATTGTGGTGCCACAAGACTCTCTTCTTATGTCTTTTTACAATTTGCAGTGTAGATATTTTTGTAGCTCTTTATTTGTTAACTCCTATTCCTTGTGCCTCTTTTCTTCTAGTGCTTGTTCATGCCTTGCTAGTTTGTAATGCTAGCACTGAACTCACAACTTTAAGAAATATAGAGGAAAACTTCAGTCCAGCCACATTACCCATAATGCATCATTTGCTTACAAAGTATGTAGTCTTAGTGTTTATATTTCAGCTGTAATTTACTGTTACAGTTTGGAAAAGGTGGGAAGCTCCTAACATGCTGCATAAAATGACTATAGAAGATGAATGAAAATATTCAAAATCAAACCACGCAAACAAAAGTGAAATGACATTAAAGTATATAACTTGTTTTTTGCTTTCTTCTGGTCTTTCATAATTTTTCAATTGCCTGAAAAATTAAGAGTACAGAAAAAATTAAATGAATACATTGAGTTTTGCATGAGTTTCTTTAAGCTCATATAGGGAGAAAACAAAGAAAATAGTGCATCTACAATCATGAGATTCTGTGATTATAGTTCATATTTAGTGTTGATCATATATTATAGACCACTGTGATATCTTTTTGTTAAGGTATACAAATTTTAATAATAAATTAAGGTATACAAATTTTAATAATAAATAAATAAAATAAAATAAAGAGTTAACACAAACATGTGCATTCTGACCTTCCCTCTCCCCAACCCCAACAATGTCTTAAACTGATTTTAGAGTAAGGCTGAAAAAATTAAGGCAAGTTTAGACAAGTAAGCAACTTGAAATATGCCAATATGGCATTATAACTAATTTACAATATCTTAAAAATGGAATCACATTAGGAAATGCATAGAGGGGGAGAAATGAAAATGCATCCACCCTCTCTCTTTTGACTAGAATCCTGCAATATAGATACAATGTAATTGTATAGCTGCATTTATTTCTAAATGTACTTTTCTTTTGGTCTCTTAGGTCTTTTGGAGATGTAACTTCTGATAACAGAGTCAACAAACGAAAATTCAAACCCCCAGCCTTTAACACAAATACAGTAAATTGTGGACTTCTCAGTTCAGAAATGGTGATAAGTCTGGCAAACAAGATGATTCAGACATTTCAGCTGAATAAAGATCAGGCCATGGCATTGATTCAGATAGGTAGCATGATGACATCACAAGAAGTTGATTCAGAAACAGGAAAACAGCAAGCTCTTCCTATAACAATAATACATGGTAAATAATTTTCTATGAACTTATTTCTTGTTTCACAGCCATTTGGGACCCTCCCCATGAGCTTCTTTGAAGTATGTGTAACTTTCCAGCAGGATTTGATGCAGTGACACCTAGAGGGGAAATTGCCAATATCCATGTGTGCACATGCAGAATTCTTTGGCTTCCAGGCCAGCTTTACTTGAACATTGATCTTTCTTTTTACAGCATTCATCCTATTGTATTTTTATCTTACCCCATTGTCTGAACTGAAGCACTGGCATACAATGTTGATCTGATGCTATGATCCTAAAATAACTTTCTTGGTGATTTACAGCCTGGATAGATAGTGTATATGTGAAGTCGGGGTGTGGGCGAGGTGTATGTTCATCATTTTGCAATATTTGATTTTTGCCATTAGTGCTTTAAGTAGCGGCATAATTCCAAATGGGGAAAAAAATTGTTCAAAAATTAGTGCACAATATGTTTTATCCAAGTCTCCCCTGCTAACTGAGCAAAGAGGCACCTTTTGACGTGGTGATTCTCTTTATTTAGTAGGGGAGAGTAACTGGCCCTATCCACCCCCAGCACAGTACCTCCAGTGACTGTTGCTGGTGTCTTAACTTATGTTTATTTTTAGATTGTGAGCCCTTTGGGGACAGGGATCCATCCGTCCGTCCTTCCTACCTACCTACCGCTTTGGAAACTTGTTGAAAAGCGGTATATAAATGTTTGCTGTTCTTGTTCTCTTGTCTCTCCCCACTCCAACATACAGGGGTGTTTGGATCTGGAAAAAGTTATTTGCTGGCAGTTGTCATCTTGTTCCTGATACAGATCTTTGAAACCAGTGAAGCAGCAGGTGACAAAAGGTCGGTGCCGTGGAAACTACTAATCTCTTCCTCCACTAATGTTGCTGTGGACAGAATACTTCTATGGTAAGTAACTTCGAAATCATGTATGTTTCACACAGGAAATGCTTCATTTTTGCTCGGTGGATATTTACACAGTTAAATCTTAATCTAATACACCTCCTGTAAAGTAGCATAGGCAACTGGTCTTTTTTACTTCCCTAGTTCTGCTTGCCAACTTAAAGCACTGTAGGGAAATGTAAGAAGCACCTTGTAAACTTACTTTTAAAGGTAGCTTCTCATGGAAAGCACAAAATAATACGTCTTTTCAATGTAAGAGCTGTGTGTCCATGATACTCTGTGTTCTGATGAAGCTGGAGCTCTTGTATTTGGCCCACAGTGAATAAATATTGGTGACCTTAAATAACTTGGAAGATGTTGGTGAGGAAATTATGGTAAGCGCCAGGTTGTTAAGCAGTCTAGAAGAGAAACTGAGGCCAGAAAAGTATCAAGATGAGTATTGAACCCGTTCGAAAACAAGACTCCAAAGCCTGATTCAGATGTTATCCAAATACCCCACTGTAGGGGTGAAGGGGGAGGAAGTGGGGTGAAGGGCAGGGGGAAGTTCCCCTGAAATGGAAGTGCTTTGAAAGAAACAATCAGTTTGTTTCTCAAGGAAATAACAGTGTAAAAAATGGTGAAGGCTATTTTGAAACTGTTAGTAAGAGAGGAGGTTCCTTCTTCAGCCACTCCATGAAGGAATCTAGTGACTTATGAGCCAGGGAAGAGTAAGGTTTAAAAGCAAACCCCTAAGTCCAAAGAACACCATAGAGGAGGCCATGATCTGTGTTTTGCTTGCAGTTTGATGCTTTATTTGGGGAGTCTGGGGAATATTTGGAGTAATATGAGTGAGAATCCTCACAATATTGTGAGGGGAAGGGGTAAAGAACTAGGTTTTTAAAAAGAGAAAAGTATTCCTTTCTCCCTCACATGCTCCTCACAATGAAATAATCGTTTGGGTTCAGAGAGAGCTACTTCTAAGCCAAAATCTCTTCCCACCCCACAGCACAGTTACTTGGGAGGCAAAGGGAGTGTTCCGGCTCCTTTCATCTCTGAAGTGGTCACTGGGAAGAGTGCTCCCCTGCCTTGCTTCAGAGGTGAAGAGAAGACTTGCCTCCCCTTTGTCCCCTAGAAAATGCTTCCCCGACCCAATGAGCAAAGGCTAGCACCCAGACACTGCTTTCCGCTGCTGGGGGATTACAGACAGCTTGAAGGCTACTTGCACAATCAGTCCTCTGTCACAGCGTTTGCAAGGAACAGGAGTTGTTGTTCAAGGCCCATAGCTTTTGTACACATTCTACCCCTAGTTTGGTAGCCTCAGTATCTCCTCGTGGATATTCCACTTTGAAAACAGACTGGAGAAAGAAAGATTGAATGAGTGGACAGATGAGATCAAAATATGAATAATTTCTCAGTTTCTCATTAATCCGAATTCCTGTCTTATCACATTTTTTCATAGCCTACTAGATCTTGGATTTGAAGAATTTATTCGAGTGGGAAGTGTGAGAAAAATTGCTAAGCCAGTTCTTCCCTACAGGTAATATGCCCATAACCTTTAGCCCACTCAACAGTTTAATGCAATCTGTGCCTATAATATAATGCTGTTTTAAGATCAATGCAATATGGCATGTATTGAGAATGTGAAGGCATCATTAAGTCTAAGTTAACTGTAAAAATTTTAGGTATATCTTTTTTTTGTTTTGTTAAAAATACATACATAAAACAACATCCATCAATTCTAAACTAGGCTTCATGGTTGATCTTCTACTTGGCCATGAGCAAGATACGTCCATCCCAAATCCCATGCATATCTTCATTTGAAAATACATTTCACTGAATTTAGTGGGATAGCTTCCAAAAAAAGATGCATAGGGGCTGTGTCCTTAGTCTGATTAGGGCCCTGTTCACACTCTTGGAAGTTCCTAGCAATTGTCTGTCAAAATCTACAGACCTGCCAGTGAGCTCGTGATCTGACAGGGATTTTGTGGAGACACTAATTGGTATGAGCAAAGTCCTCCACTCTTATTTTTATGTATACATGTGTCTCCCACCCTTAAAACTGTAACCTCCCAGGTTGGCTTTCAAAAATTACAATGGGGCTGTAGAGGTAATGGTCACAATTGTTGTGATCAAGGGGCAACCTTTGTTCAAGCCTCCACAATTACACAAATTATGGTTTGTCACTTGTCTAAGTACCTAAGAAGATGCTGGCTTCCTCCTCCTCCTCCTCCTCATTATTATTATTATTATTATTATTATTACTACTACATTTATATCCCACTCTTTCTCCAAGGAGCCCAGAGCAGTGTACTACATACTTAAGTTTCTCTTTCACAACAACCCTGTGAAGTAGGCTAGGCTGAGAGAGAAGTGACTGGCCCAAAGTCACCCAGCTAGTATTATGGCTGAATAGGGATTTGAACTCGAGTCTCCCCGGTCCTAGTCCTCTGTGTGACCCACCACCCCACCCCACCTGCAGCTACATATACTCAGACATTGCATGGAGACCACCAAGAATTTTAGGCAGAACCACACCTATTTCCACACCTATGAACTAGAATAGTTCATATTCCACATGTATATGCTGCTTAATTGTATCACTACAAAATATTTGAATGCTTTTACATGTAAGAAAAGTCCTTGCACATCCAAACATAAATTCTAGCCTAGCCTGCTCCTGGCATGCAAATGCAAGTAGTTTGCTTACATGAGGGAACATTCAGTCCCTTACCTTTTGTGTGCCATGCCACAGAGTACTGAGGTTGTCTCTCCACACGTTGCCTTGGAATAAACATCTGGACTGCAGTGCTTCACCAAACAAATGAAATCAGGATAGACTCTCTCTAGAGATTTATCTTGGCACATTTATCAGTGGCACCACTGATACTCAGTTTTGATCTCTACTATTTGCACAATAAGCTTGCATATTGCTTTTAAAGCTTGCATGCTGGCTCGGGGCCTGAAAGTGAACAACTGAAAGAATTACTTGCCCTGATGAAGGAGGACTTAACCCCAGCAGAAAAAGTCTATGTAAGGAAGACCATTGACCATCATAAGCTGGGTACCAACAAAGCTCGTCTGCAACAGGTACTGGTAAAGTGTAAGTAAGTGTGTGTGTGTGTGTGTGTGTGTGTGTGTGTGTGTGTGTGTGTGTGTGTGTGTTTATATATATAAAGGTGGAAGCCATGGAGGGATCAGATCAGAACCTGACATTTTGGAGCTATGCAAAGGCCGAGCAACTAGACCGAGTTACACTTGTGTTTTCATACACATCCAAAAAATTTGAAACAAATGTCTGGGAAAGGGAAGGACTTTAAGACAGGCTCATGAAGAAGTCTGTCATATAGTAGCCAATTTTTTTTCTACAACAAAGTAGCAGGCAAATTGAATACAGTGTCCAAAGTGATCCTCGTGATGCAAACTCACCATCAGAGAGAGAGGATGTGATGATGAAGTAAGAGAGGTGAAATCATTGTGAGGAAGAGGGACAACGTGAGAATTAAAACTTCAGAGTAATCATAAGAACACGTGTTCCTCTGTCTTATGTGGCAGTGGGGATGTGTATGTGTGAGGAGAGAACAGGAAGATAATTGTGAACTTTGACTGATCTCAGGATTCAGAGTGAGGGCTTACCTTTCCTTTGGCAAAAAATCAGCACCAAATTCTGCACGGAGAAACCCCTGCCAATCTGATCTCAACTTTGTTGTGGCATCTGTGAAGTCCATATATGGGACCTAAGCTCATAGTTTAAACCTGAGATGTGCTTTCTTTTCAGTGAGCCCTTGTGATGGGAGAGCGAATGCCTAAGCTCCCTGTTCTTTCCGTGCTATTGCTTTCTCAGTGCCAAATAAATAACCGCTATAGTTCCTTTGCCATGTACGCTTAGCAGGCTTTCAAAATCCATCCATCTTTAAAATGCAATATCAGAAATTGATTTTTCCTTTCTTTTTTTAATTGGCATTTGACAGTACTGGGGAAAATCATGACTTTTGAACTGACTGAGCATTCCAAACTGAGAACACATCTAGAATGTTCAGCCCTGAAATAATTCCTTGGCTGACATACTAAAGGCTCATGTGCTATGTGAGATGCATTTGTGCAGCAGAAGGCTGCTACAAATGCTGTAGCAACTATTGCTTCTGGGCAGGGGGCAATTTTACCAGTCTGCCCTTCCCCCAGAAGTGCCTTTTGACCCCCGAAAATATGCCACCTGACCTGAGAGTTGTGCAGCCCTCAGGGACATATTTCTGGGTGGTGCAGGGCACTTCTTGGGGGAAGGAGAGATTAGCAAAACTGCCCTCACCTGCAAGCAACACTAGTGCAGTAGTCAGGAAGCCTTCCATAGCATGGGCACTTCTTCCCACTGTGTGCACACAGCCTTGATATTGGCTGTTAAGTATTATTTCTAAGATATATAATGGCTAAAAGGAATCCAGAGACTGGAATGGATACCAGTCTTGGAACTCCTTTCAGTTCTTCCCCGCCAATGGCTGGGAGATATCTGGACTGAGGCTGTGGGGTGGGGAAGAGTGTTAACTTGTGCCCGCATGCTGATTCCCTGATTTAAAATGCCCATTTGAAGCTACTGTTAGCCACAGACAGGAAAAGGCACAGTTTTGAGTGTTACAACTGTAAATGATGATGGCCCAGCTTATGATTGTTATTTATCATATCATATGGGAGATACCTGGATACTTTTGCAGATATACATATAATTGTTTTCCACTCACAGGTGAGAGTCGTGGGAGCTACCTGTGCTGCCTGCCCATTCCCTTGCATGAAAAATCTTAAATTTCCTATAGTGGTGCTCGATGAGTGCAGTCAGATGACAGAACCTGCATCTCTTCTTCCTATTGCAAGGTAGAACCTCTTTTTAATTTAAATCCTCTTTTTTAAAAGCCCTTTTAAATCTGATGGCTTTTAGCTTCATTGTGAGACAGCTTCCTGGCGGGCCTTGTAAATATGTTCACAAAAGTGACACGTTTCCTTCGCACCCCTTAGCCATACATATCTGCATTTAATCACTTGTGGACTATCCAAAAAGGAAAAAAGAGCCAACTCTCTTGTGCTTGATCACCAGGAGGCAACTGTAGCCCCATCCAGACATTATTAGAAGGTGGATGTACTCGAATACACCTCTGAAAAAGAGGTGGGGGTCCCTCCCAGTGTGTCAGTCACTCTCCCTTGCCAGGTGAATCTTTCATGCTTATAGCCTTCGTCTAAAGAGAAGAAGGCTGTAAGCATAATGCAGGGTGCTTCAGTGATCAGGAGGCTCCAGCGCCTAAGTGTCATGCCCCCACTCGAGGACACTGGAGAGGAGTGGGGGGCAGGCAACTTACTAGAAGATGGGGAGGCTCTTGAGGAGGAGCGGGCCAGTGATGTGAATGGGGAGGTAACTGAGACAGGCCAGGGCAAGTGTTTGGCGCAGGAGGGGCCAGCAGGGCCGGGTGACCTTTGGGGAGAAGAGTTGGGATCGGAGCCAGAGTTTGAACGGCCACTCTCTCCGCAAGGACGCAGATGGGAACAACGTCAGCAACAGGTGAGGGAATTACGGCGGCGTCATCAGCTTGCGAGGAGGCAGCAGGAGCCGGATTGAATCTATGGCAGCTGGCAGGGGTGGAGTGTTGATCAAGTGCATGTGGCTGTTGACCATAAATCAGGCAGCCTGTGCCTTGAACAACTGCTGGAAACAACATGTCAAATTGGCTTGAGCCTCTGTCGGAGAGATTGTGACCTTGGAATTTGGGCTTCTCACTCCTCACTTTTGTATCCCTGGTGAGACTGTTAAACCTGCCTGTTTAGCAATAAAACGGAAACCTGAGCTACTGGCTATTGTATCATATATCTCTGGCCAGCGTCTTCCGTCAAGTGAGCCCGTGACACTAAGTCTCCCGATCATGGAAGCGTCCTCCATCACACTTGTTGTAATAGGGCTGATTGATTCAAAGAACCCGTCATACCCTGTGACCGGGAGCCTCCAGGAGGTCGGGATGAGCATGAGCCTGCTCGGCACTTCCTTTTTCAAGCGTCGAACAAGCTCGACCGCCAGTGTTTGAGCTGGTCCGATTGGCAGGGAGAGTTACCTTTAGGATGCAGGTATGGAGCTCCTTACCTGCTTGCCCCCGCCCCGCTGCTTTCCCCCCTCTGCTGGCGCTTGTTTTAGAAACCGCTGCATGGGGCTACAGCACTGCTTCCTGCAGCCCCGGACAGTGTCAGCTTGCACATGGCCAGGGCACGCGCACACTGGCCATTTGCATGGTCAGCATTGTGTGATGCTGCAAATAGCAAATAGGCTGCTATTTGAGGCAGCATAGCATAGTGGTCAGAGTGTTGGACTAGGACCAGGGAGAACCCCATTCAATCACAAAACTCACTGGGTGACTCTGGGCCTGTCATGTATCTCTCAGCCTAAACTACCTCACAGGCTTGATGTGAGGATAAACATAACCATGTACACCACTCTGAGCTCCTTGGAGGAAAAATGTATAAATAAATAAATAAATAAATAATTTTTTTGCCACATAGTAGGGATTGTAAGTAGTGGGGCAGAGCAGAATAGAATATCAAATGTGAGTAATATAAGTGGCTGAATGAAGAAATACAACTGCCGCCATAAGGACTAGTAACATAGGTCACAGCCCAGCCAAAGATGAGCACTTTAGACCTGATGATTTTGTGGGAGAGTTAAATACTGTTAAACTCTTTTCTCTTGAAATTAATGAGATTTAGAAGTGCTTGTGTTTTGGCTGGAATTTGCCCAGTTTTGACAAAGAAAAATGAAAGCTTAAATCTTTGGCGTTTTGGAGCTGCAGCTAGCATTGTTAGTGATATCCTGTGAGTTTGTGTGACCAAACCTGGCTTGGCTTGGGTACTGTCAGAAACCCACCCTAGTGTCCCTCCCAAGTCCAGTGAGGTGATTTGTTTAATGATTTTTATATCCATTGTGTCACCACATGCATGGAATTTAATAAGTTGTTTTTTCTTTCACTGTCGCCCTATGATAGTATATTACCCTGCTCTCAATAAATAACCTCTTGATCACGAAGCCTCGTGAGTGCAGGGTAGGCATATATGTTCAGTGCATCAAAAAAAGAAGAAGCTTAAATTGTAAAAATAAGTAACAAATGTATTTACAAAAATTGGAAATAAGGATCTCTGCAAAGCAGAGCACATAACCTTCACTATAGTGTTGCCAAATAAATCAGCTGCTAGACTCAACACAGTGTATCTTGACCCTCTTTCTAAATATATCTTTTTTGTATGAGCTAGAGTTTTTCGGTTCCCCAGTCCTACTCAGTACCTCACCAACTCCTAACTCACTCTCCAGCTGTCACCAACTGACTGCTAGTCAAACCCTTCTCGCATCATGCATGGTTGCTATGGCAACTCTTGCCCCCTGTCTTCAGCACTTTGCATGCACATTTCTTCACAGTGCAATTGAGCATAACATTAGATGATCCACAATGTGCTTAATTTGTAGGTTTGACTGTGAAAAGTTGATTCTGGTTGGCGATCCTAAGCAGCTACCTCCCACTATTCAAGGGTCTGAAAGTGCACATGGCAATGGCTTAGAGCAAACCCTCTTTGACCGACTCTGTTTGATGGTATGTACCATGGTATATTCAGCTTGCAAAGGTTTCTCATCACCCTTTCTGTGATGCCCACCTTGCTATAGAGCAGTTGACTTTTTTCTTTGTTCCTTTTTGTAGAACGCTTTCCGGATTTGAGTCTTAATATTTTCAACTAAAACACACTTGAAATTACTATTTTCTCAGACCTAGTTCCCCATCTTGTGTATGCCTTTGCAGTACTTTTGGAATAATTCCTTGGAAAGTATAGAATGACTTTCAAAAATAATCACATGCACACAGGATACTAGATGCTTGTTGGCATCTCCTCAAAGGTTTTCAGAAAAACCAAACATCACAAACAAGATATCATCCCTCCTTTTTGAACACTCCTTTTTCCCTTTCTTGGGGACTTTGAAGGGAAAGAGTTGAAAAGTTTTACCAAATTGTGTTAAGAAGATGTTTGCTGTCTACAATCTTAGATACATACTCCCTTATTCCTTAACAAACCACACAAGCAAACATCCACCGTGACACAAATGGAATGAAGAACTAGTGGAAGCAACTCTTTTCTTGCCACCTTCCTTCTGCAGTCCACAGAGCTTCTGGAAAAAGTATATCCAAGGATCATCATCATCAACAACAGCAGATATTTATATACCGCTTTTCAACAAAAGTTTCCAAAACAGTTTACATAGAGAAATAATAAATAAATAAGATGGATCCCTTTCCCCAAGACCCCAAAGGGTTCACAATCTAAAAATAAACATAAGATAGACACCAGCAACAGTCACTGGAGGTACTGTGCTGGGGGTGGATAGGGCCAGTTACTCTCCCCCTACTCAATAAAGAGAATCAGCACATTAAAAAGGTGCCTCTTTGCCAAGTTAGCAGGGGAAAGTCAAGGACCCCTTGGCAACACTGGTATGCCATGCCAATGGCTGCAAGAAGAGGGGATAGAAGCTCAGACACCTTCCGTTCCACGAGCTTACAGTATAGTATATATGTCTGACAACAGTACTTGCAATTATTTTCACTTTTTTCTCTCCTTGCCAATTCATAGGGACATCAGCCAATACTACTTAGAACACAGTATCGTTGTCATCCTGCTATCTGTGCCATAACCAATGATTTGTTTTATGAAGGCGATTTGTTGAATGGCATTTCTGAAATGGACCGAAGCCCTCTTGTGGACTGGCTACCAACATTATGTTTCTATAATGTTAATGGCTTAGAGCAGGTATACATTTCATTAGTTTCAAAACTGTTAAGAGAGCTACTTTTTTTGTTGGAAGAGCAGCGTTGGATTTTTGTGGGAAGAATCTGGCTACAAATTAAGATACACATTCTAGATTGTGTCATCCTTATTGTTGTAGGTACCATTAAATATATTATATTTTAAAAATGCATTTCGGAAGAACTGCTGAGCATTTATTTACTACTCTCTTTTCTAAGACTCCTGAATTGGGTCATGAGCCATGTTTTGTTTTCATGTCTATTTCTTATTAATGTTTTGAGGGCTTTTATGGACTGTGTGTTAACTTGAGCCATGCTTTTTATCTTTATCTATGTTTTCTACGAGCTTTTCATGTGGAAGGCATCTTGTATTTTGCTGGTCAGTAGACTGTAATAATTCTATCTACGTCTCTTCTAGAACTGCAGTACTTTTCACAGTCAATATTGTACTCATATGACCATTGTCTTAAGACAACTATACCATCTTCCTGTCTTTTCTGTTCTTTTAGTTGCACATGCTTCCTTAAAGCAGTTTTCTTTGGGTGTCATTTTCATCATTTTGCCAACATTTTTTCTTATGCTGAAAATTAATTGGCCTTTTGACCTTGAAATCTCTTAAAACTTTTCACCTTAACTGAGGCTTGGGTAATACAGTGTTGCCAAAGAATAAGAATATTTAATCCTCCTGCTTTGGGATAGAAGTATAATTACTTTATATATGGGTCTTGATGCTCAGTATGTAGGCCACAACTCCTTTTTAAGCTTAAATCTGTTATCCCCAGTTTAAATATGTCAGCTTGAAAGTTAATCCAAGAGATTTCAATGAAACTTGTGACTGTTTTAAATGATCCAAAAGCCCTATACTTATTCATCCTAAACCTGTGCATTTGCAAGTGATCATCTGCATATGGCTTACAAACTAATTTCTACATGTAATACTTTTGTGCAGGAATTTTGTAACACTCAAAGCTACTTTGGGGTAAATGGGGTAGGGGAAGACCTTAAGGCCCAATTCTCATCTTACCTTTGCAGTGTGGTTGTGGCAATAAACCAAACTGCACACAAACCACTTAAAGAACTGCATGTACAAAGTGGTTGCTATGTTATGGCAGAGCAAAGGTAACTACTGTATATCAGGGAAACCATTCTTTTTCAGGTGGTTGCATGGAAATGGATAAAATCACCTTACTCCATGTAGGAGCTCTTCTCTCTTTCACACCCATCCCCACCCCAAGTCATGCAAACTGTATTTGGCAATTCAATGACCTCTGTGGTATACAAAGGTAATAGGATAATAGAAAGCCTCTGCGTATTAGATTTCTTTCTTTGTATTCCTAACAGCAGGCTGTGTGACTTCTTGGCTGCTTTCTTACATTGCAAAGTTTTGAAGTCTGTTGTTGTTGTTGTTCTGCAGGTGGAAAGAGATAATAGCTTTCACAATATGGCAGAATCTTATTTTATTGTCAAATTAATCCAATCTCTGATTGCCAGTGGACTAGAGGGATCAATGACTGGTGTAATAACCCTGTATAAATCACAAATGAGCAAGGTATTTTATTCATTCATTCATTCATATTTATTTATTTATTCATTCATTCAGTTTTCATATTGCTTTTTCATAAAGCATCCCAAGGCAGTTTACAAAAGTTCAAATACAATAAAATTCCACAAAAAGTATTTATTTATTTAATATATCTCCTGACTCCAAAGGCTCTAGGCGCTTCACAAAAAGAAATATAACAAAAGCAAAATAAAACAAGCTTTTAAAAATAACTTAAAACATTCAAAGATAACTAAAAACCTTAAAATCAATTAAACAGTAAAAGCCATAAAACATCAAAAAATGACCACCATAAAAAAGATAGAAGCAGGAGAGCCGAGAGGCCTGGCAACCCCTAAGGGGTAAAAGCCTAAACAAATAACGTTTTTAGTTATTTTTTTAAAAGCGACAGATGCTGTGTCTTGTGGTAGCAAGCATGAATTGTCCCCTTTGCTAAGCAGGGTCTGCCCTGGTTGCATTTGAATTGGAAAGTACATGTGAGCATCGTAAGATATTCCCTTTAGGGGATGGGGCCGCTCTGCGAAGAGTATCTGCATGCTTGCATTCAGAAGCCCACCCTGGCATCTCCAAGATATGGCTGAGAGATTCCTGCCTGCCTTGGAGAAGCCACCGCCAGTCTGTGTGGACATAGGAACATAGGAAACTGCCATATACTGAGTCAGACCATTGGTCTGTCTAGCTCAGTATTGTCTTCACAGACTGGCAGCGGCTTCTCCAAGGTTGCAGGCAGGAATCTCTCTCAGCCCTATCTTGGAGAAGCCAGGGAGGGAACTTGAAACCTTCTGCTCTTCCCAGAGTGGCTTCATCCCCTGAGGGGAATATCTTGCAGTGCTCACACATCAAGTCTCCCATTCATATGCAACCAGGGCAGACCCTGCTTAGGTATGGGGACAAGTCATGCTTGCTACCACAAGACCAGCTCTCCTCTCAGACAATACTGAGCAAGATGGACCAATGGTCTGATTCAGTAGAAGACAGCTTCCCATGTCAGAGTGGACTTTACTGGCCTTCAGGAGAGCCCTTAAAACCTGTCTGTTTGGCCTGGCCTTCCAGGGTTTTTAAATAGTTGTAACTGGTTTTAATGTTGTAACCTGGTTTTCAGGGTTTTTAAAATTGTTGTGATTGTTTAATTGCTGTGTTAATTGTTGTTTTATACTGTTTTAATTGTTAACTGATTTTAATTGTTTTGTGTTAATTGAAAACTGCCTTGAGCTGTTTTGGAAGGGCGGTAGAAATATCAAATACATACATACATACATACATACATACATACATACATACATACATACATAAATTGGAGTACATTCCGGAGCTTGAGGGCAACAACAGAGAAGGCCCTGTCCTTTGTGCATGATAATTTAGCCTCTCTCAACATCAGCACACAGAGGAAAGGCCCCCATTATGACCTTGTTGGGTAGGCAGAAACCCTTGGAAGCAAGCAGTTTTTCAGGTTTCCAGAACCCAAACCGCTAAGGGCTTTAAAGGTAATAACCAGTGCCTTGAATTGGATCCGGAAGCAAACAAGGTATGTTTTCACACCAAATACATTCCAATAGAACCTTTACCAGTACAATATTAAATGTAAATCCTATCTTGTTTTTCCCAAAAAATGAACTTTCTCCATTATTACAAATAAATTAGTCTTATTTAGACATACTAACTGTAAACCGATAAGCTTGTATTTATTTATTTATTTATTTATTCATTCATTTATTTACATTTCTAGCGTGCCCTATACCCAAAGGTCTCAGAGCGGGTTACAATAAAACCAATATAAAACATAATTAAAATACAACTCCATACAATCAAAAATACAATTAAAAATACAGTGCCTGAGAGGGGAAGAATCACTACATTACTAGTCAAAGGCCAGGGTAAAAAGGTACATTTTCACCATTCTTCTGAATGTGCACAGTGTTGGAGCTTGGCACACCTCAGAGGGGAGGGCATTCTACAACCTAGGGGCCACCACAGAGAAAGCCCTCTCATGTACTCCTACCCCTTTAACTGTTGACAATGGTGGCACTACCAAGAGGGCCTCTTCTACAGATCTTGACTGACAGGCAGGTCTATATCTTATTATAAGTCATCTTATTTATTTATTATTTCTCTGTGTAAACCGCCCTGAGCTATTTTTAGAAGGGCGGTATAGAAATCGAAATAATAATAATAATAATAATAATAATAATAATAATAATAATAATAAATATGGGAGAAGGCATTCCTTCAGGTATTTGGGGGCCAGGTTGTTCAGGGCTTTATAAGTCAATGTTAAAACCTTGAATCTGGCCCGGTGGCAAATTGGCAACCAGTGCAGTTCCTTTAAGTCCGGTGTGATGTGCATCTGGCCAGAAGTGCTTGTCAGCAGTTTTGCTGCTGCATTCTGCACTAGTTGCAGCCTCTGAACTGTCTCCAGGGGTAGCCCCACATAGAGCGCCAAGAGCTGTTGTCCAGGAGCCACTGAAAAATGCTGATCAACTGAAGATTACTCTCCTTCTGTTACAAACTGGAAGCAGTTTCTTGTGTTTAATTAATAAGCAGATGACTTGTTAAACTTAACTATATTTCTTCTCAGTATTAAAATCAGGGATAATACAAATGTATAGCCAGACTTAAGAACATCTTGATTAATGTTTGTTTTTCTAATCTGATTATTATGAATAAGACGGTATAACAGCAATGAGATGCTCATCTTATAAATCCACAATCTTCTTTTTCAACGATCTCTTTAATGCATAAATATAACATAAAAACAGATGTTCAAAGATAGCAAACGTTTTAGTGTGACACATCAACTTCAGTGCTATACAGTAGTAGCTGAAACGTGAAATACTATCTTGAAATACTATCTCAACATCATGACTCCGCAAAACTGACAGCAATTAGCCAATCCGTGTACAAATAACATTGACTTCCAAACCTTGTTTCTTTAGAATCTGTTGTGCCTCCCAATTAAACCTATCAGTCACATATGGAATTTTAAATACTGGGTACCCTTCTCTATATTTAATACTCCTATACTCTTTTAATAGCAACCTAATGGCACAGCGGGGAAATGACATGCCTAGAGAGAAAGAGGTTGCTGGTTTGAATCCCCACTGGTATGTTTCCCAAAATATCGGAAACACCTATATCGGGCAGCAGCAGTACAACAAGGAAGGTGCTGAAAGGCATTGTCTCACACTGTGCGGGAGGAGGGAAAGGTAAACCCCTCCTGTATTCTACCAAAGAAAACCACAGGGCTCTGTGGTCACCAGGAGTCAACACTGACTCGAGGGCACAACTCTTTTAATAGAAATTCATAACCGTTAGTTTTCCCTGCTTCCTCTGCTTTCCTCCTAGATGATTCTACATTCCCTTTTGATGATACAAAAGAAAGAAACAAGGTTTGGAAGTCAGTGTTATTTGTACAGCCCTTATGATCTTGAGACAGCATTTAATGAAGTCAAGACTGCATTACAACAAATGTGAAATGGAGGGTTGCCAGATTTGTGAGAACAATGAAGGAAAGGGTCAGACAAAGGGGGTGGTATACAAATGGTTTGCATGGAATGCATGCATTTTTATATTGGGGAGACAGACATTTTTATATTAGGCAGACCCTTGATAAAAATATACAAGGAACATCTGGCAGATATACAGCATAAAGATAGAACAAAACCATAGGCAGTGCATGTTGGAAAAAACATCAAGGGAGAGCAGTGAATACAAAGATATTCACTTTGGCTGTGGAGGCAGATGTGAAGAAGCAGAAAATTAGGGAAGCTATGTACATAGAATAGCTGTGTCCCACCATAAATGTAAAAGAAGAAATGAGGAAAGCAATGGAATTCATTGGCTATTGAGTGATGGTGGGAATTTTTACTCCTTCATATTATGAAACATTGGGGGTTTGTAACAGGATTGGTTGACATTAGCACTGTAACAGGATTTACTAATTGCTGTTAGTTTTGCTGAGTCATGATGTTGAGTTATTGTATTTGAGCCTGTTTCAGCTACTATATAGCACTGAAGATGATATGTTACATCAAAACATTTGCTTTCTTTGGACATTTGTTTTTATATTTTAGGTACACATTAAAGAGGTCTTCGAGAAAGAAGACTGCTGATTATGAGTAATTCAGAATGGTAGATATTTTTCACAGTTTCATTATTTGCAAAACTGAAAAATGTCATTGTCTGTATCTCTTTGTTTGCAGATTTGTAACTTGCTTGCTGCTATACATTCAGATGCTTCTCAAATTAAAGCTGTGCAGGTGTCCACAGTTGATGCTTTCCAAGGAGCAGAGAAGGAAATTATTGTGTTATCTTGTGTGAGGACAAGACAAGTTGGCTTCATAGATTCAGAAAAGAGAGTGAATGTGGCACTGACAAGAGGGAAGAGGCATTTACTAATAGTGGGAAATCTGAACTGTCTGAGGAAGAACAAGCTGTGGGGATACATTATCCAGCACTGTGCAGGTATGTTAGAATATTTTTTAAAAAACAAAACAAAATTATTGATATATTGATCCCAGAGAAACTGGTGCAATAAGTGATCAGGTTACCTGTAAGTGCTTTTTATAGGAAAGCCTATGTTCCTGACTTCTACAATGTCTAAAATGATGTCTTGTTACTTCTGATTATTGACTCTTCCATTGATTCTAAGCGTATTTATTCTGAAATAAGTCCCATTTATCTAACAGGAACCCATTAAATTTGTTTTGGATTACATGTACAGACAGAGACTCTTAGAGGGTGGGATTTCCCCCATGAATGTCTCTCAAAGGAATTTCCCCCATGAATTACATTGTCCCCCACCATATAGCCTGTTTTTGATCAACCCTAATATTTATATCCTGCCTCTAGACAACTACCCTGTAACTGTACAATTTGGGAGGATTGCTCCTACAACGTTGATTTTTTTTTTTAAATGTTGGGGCAGACAAACTATATGAAGCCAACCACAGTTCCCAAACAAATAACCACCAAGCAGTGATTTCTGAGATGTGAGCAAAATGTGATATTAGGAAATCCATGATCTGATCTCCACCTCTGCCACCAAAATCGCCACTTCCATTGACGTTGATGTCATTGATGTTGGCCAACAATCACCCCTCAGGATTGAGGGTGACTTTGAGGGATTCCAGTGCCTCTGCATCTTGAGCTCCTTCTAATAGATAACAAGGAGACTTGACCTTTAAAAAAATGGAAACAGTAGATACAGATGCCCAATGTTGTCGCCATAAGAAATGCAAGCATAAGCAGTTGGATTCAGGTTCGTCGAGTTCCAAACATCACCGCATGTCAATGCCAACATCTAAACCATCAACATCATCGTCGACATTGTCAACATCGAAACAGACTACAATACTGACACCGAAGCTATCTCCTCATACTCTCTCACTTTCAACTGCACAGGAAGAACATCAAAATGTTCACCCCTCGACATCGGATGCACTGCCAGTACCAACACTGACACTGATAACAGCTTCTGCGCCAATGCTGACAGTGATCATACCTACATCTCTTTTGACACAACAATCAACTCTGACTTTGACAACTACTTATCCGATTTTGACCGCTGTTGGCCCAAAATTTATTGTGACTACACTACAGATCTCAATGACACCATCAGCAAGTTAAATGGACACCCCATTAAGAGTATATCACAAGCCATGTCACCTATCATAATCAACTTTTCTCCAGACTTTTTCCAACTCAATCTGTGCATTCAATCTCTAACAAAGAAGGGTACCTTTCATCCAGAGAGGCTTCGCCAATACCACAAGTGAAGATGACTTCCAGAAACCTGGAGTCTTTAATGGGTTCCACTGATAGTATCTCTTTGGGCTCTGCTTCAAAGGATTTCCCTTACATGGACTGCACGGAGATAAGGATTTGGAATCTGTACCAATTCCAAGGGCTCCATTGGCATCCCCTGTGAAGGTGACCCCTTGATGCTCTCCATTGATATATATGGTCTGGAGGTATATATCACCACTCTGCTCCACAGTTTGTGTCCATGACATGACCAATAGACTACTGGAGCTCTCCGGGGCCCTGGACCCAGGCTACAGAAGGGGTTTGGGATGTTATAGAGACCCTTACTATTTGCCTTACCTGCTTTGCCATATGACTTCAATGAGTACAGACTCTGGAAATCTATGAAGCTTAAAGGTGATCTGGAGAAAGTCCCTGCAAAGGAGCATGGACTCACACCTAGATCTGTGGCAGAATCTCCTTTCAAGAGACCAAGAACTCCAAGCTGAAAAGGAGAAAGTAGTGTCTCCAGTTTGTAATCATAAAACTGAACCAGATCTGGAGGTCATCCACGTCTCTCCAGCTCTGGAAAAATTGCCTGAGGGGGAGAGAGAGCACTCTAAAGGGGAATACAACTCTCGTTCCTCTTCTGATGGGGACTCAGGTCAAATGGAGAACCCTTCAGATCCTTCCCCCAGTGAAACAGTAGTAGATCCTCCATCTAACTTGCCTACAGAGGAGACTAGGTTGTACCAAATTCAAATGGCAGACATGGCAAAGGGTTTAGGTTTGGAATTAAAAGTGCCAGCACCTGAGGCCAAAGACCCCGTGTGTGACTTCATGGCCAGTGCCTTAGCCTCCCAACCAGCATCTGTGCCAATGCTACCTGTCCTTGCCGGTTTTGCAAAAGTGTGCTGGGATATACGATCAGCCTCTACATCAGTGTTGAAGAGGCTGGAACGTTTGTATAGGATACAAGAGGAGTCATGCCCCTTCCTCTAAGCACCCGCTGCCAAATTCACTGGTAGTTGATTGCACTGTGAGCGTAAGTCAGGCAGAATGAACTCGGATAAGGAAGGGAGGAAGTTAGATGCAATGCGGCGCAGATTCTGCTCTATGACATACAAAGCCATTAAAATATCTGACAACATGGCCTGCATGGCGAAGTACTGTTACTCCATTTGGGATACTCTGAAAGAGGATTTAAAATGTCCCAGAGGAGTTCCATGAATAGTTCAAAACAGCACTGCCTAAATCTGCTGATATAACCAGGCAACATTTAAGCACAGCAAAGCATCTTTCAGAGACTGAGTCACAATCCATCACAGGTGCTGTGTCTCTCCAGGGAGACATTGACTGCCCTTTATGTCCCTTCAGTATGACATGAAAAATAAAACTGAAACTCTGCCATTTGAAGCGGACTGTCTGTTCAGTATGCAAACGGACAAAACAATGGAGAAGATGAAGAAAGTCCCATTATAGAGCGAGGACTTTCACATCACACCCACAGCAACCAACCTATTCCCCAAAGTATAGCTCCTTTGGTGAGCAAAAGTACCAGTTTAAGCAGTCAGAGATGAAAGACTGTAAAAATATATATATATATTTCAGGTATAACCCTAAACAACAATACAACCTTAGATAAAGACAACAAAAACAAAGGACCCAAGACCAGTCTAAGCAGACTGCTTGATGCTTTGGACCAGAAAATATCTCTAGCAGAACTCCTTTCTCCTATCCAACTCACCCTCTTTGCCCACACTTGGCATCTCATCACATCAGATGCCTAGGTGTTGTCCATAATGACAGGCTGTGCCATTGAGTTTACAAGCCTCCCCATAATCACAGGGATAAAATACACCCGCTCTACTCCTACCTGTAACAGAAGAGGTACATTCCTTACTAGAGAAGTGGGTGATAGAACCCCTTGAAAGACTAGGAGAAGGGCTTTTATTTAAGATATTTCCAAGTTCCCAAATGGGATGGAGGACGCCATCCCATTATGAACTTACACAAACTAAGCAAGTATGTAAAAGTCAAGAAACTCAGAATGATCTCCTTGCAAGGTATTCTTCCCCTATTAGGCGAGGGAAGAATGGTTTGCCGATAAGGATGCCTATTTTAACATGGGGATACAGTCAGAACACAAAGTATTTAAGATACACTCCAGGTCAAAAAAAATATTCCAGTATGCAGTCCTAACATTCAGACTCTCAACGGCACCCCATGTCTTTACAAAGTGTCTAAGTGCCATCATTGCACATCTAAGAATATGGGGCATATCAATATTCACTTTCCTGGATGACTGGTTAGTAACATCTCACAACAAAGAAGAGCTAATCTCTCATGTTCAATGCATACTAGACCTCCTAGCACAACTAGGAATCAGGGTGAATTGGAAAAAATCTATCCTACAACCACAGAATCGGATACAATTCATAGGCACCATGTTGGACTTGGAGAAGAAGAGATCTTGCCTCCCAGGGGACAGGAGGGAGTCAATAGTGCAACGCATCCCCACCCTTACACTAAACCCAAAGCAAAGGGCTGGTACCTTTCAAAGGCTGTTAGGTCTGATATGGCCTCATGCACAGCCACTGTGCCTCATGCGAGACTCAAGATACACCGGCTCCAGAGCTGGTTTCTGTTTGTGTACAGACCAAATCTGGACAGCAGTGGTTAACTCTTCCACAACCTGTGCTATGGTCCATACAGTGGTGGACCAGGATAAACTCCCTCTCAGTAGGTGTACTGTTTGAGTTGCCATCCCCATCTCTGATGTTGATGACAGATGTCTCCCTGAAAGGTTGGGGAGCCCATTGTGCAGTCTTTCATGCCCAAGGCAAATGGACACCACAACAACAAACACTCCACATAAACTTTCTGGAGCTATTGGCAGTACTGCATGCCCTGAAATTATTTCTGCCTCTAAAAGGATCGAGTAGTGCACATTCTGCTGGACAACACCACGGCGGCTGCATACGTCAGCCGCCATAGGGGAACAGTCTCCTGGTCCCTCTGCAACCTAGCACATCAGTTGTGGAAGGTACATAAACCATCGCATGCACCCAATTGCTCTGCACATCAAGGGCATGGACAACACCTTGGCAGACTCTCTGAACAGTGACATAACCTTTTCTCAGCAACACAAGTGGGAAGTGAATCTGGAAATCCTTGGGAACATTTTCAAGGGTTGGGAGACTCCATTAATAGACCTCTTTGCAGCTCAGGAAAACAGGAGATGCAAACTTTATTGTTCCAGGGCAGGCATAGGGAAAGATTTCATGGAAGATGCTTTCCAGATGCCCTGGACGAAACACCTATACTACTGGTTCCCTCCTTTTCCTCTGCTCTCGAAGACCATGAGCAAAATATTTCAAAAGGGCCATGAAGAAACATACATGTAGAGTGTTGGAGAGAGAAGGGAGAGAGTGAGTGAGTAGAGTTTGTCATGGAAACCATATGGAATGTTCAGGGAGGGGTATAAATAATGACAAGTGGTGAGAGTTTGAAGCAGTTGGGATTGGACAGAACAGAAAGAGCAAGAGTGAGTTCTGTGTGGTGAATGAACAAGGAGAATTGTTCAGGTTTTGTGAGTTCTTGGTCATTGGATGTATAGAGATTGAATAGCCAGTGGTGCACTGGTACAGTACTCTGGAAGTCTGGAGTAATAAGCCTGAAGGGGAATCCTGTGAGTGAAAGATGCCCAGAGGCAAAACACAAACCAACAACAACAAAAACCACCTGGTAAAACAGACTAAAAAGTCTGGGTCAATACACCAAGTCGGACAAAGGTTAAAATACACCTGTCCTGAGTTATTTAACATCCCTAAGAGCTACACTTTTAAAGTGTAAGGTTAAAACACTCAGAAAGTCTAACAGCTGACTTATTTGGCAACATTGTAGTGAAGTCGATGTGTTCTGCTTTGCAGAGAACTTTGTTTCATTCTCTTGTAAATAATAAACTTGTTCTTATTTGTTTCTACACTTTAAGCTTTGTTTCTTTCTATGCACTGAACATACATGCCTATCCTGTACTCGCAAGGCTATGTGACCAAAGAGTTATTTATTGAGAGCAGGGTAATAAACAATCATATGGTGGTAGCGAAAGAAAGTAATCTTATTGATATTAAAATCATATAAATCAAATAACCTCACTGGACTTGGGAGGGGCATCAGGGTGGGCTCCTGAAAAGGGCACTCAATGCATTCTTCTCACCCCATGGTGGTCCAGACAGCCATGGTTTACCATCCTTCTGCATCTGTCTTGGGGACAACATCAACATCTTCCACACCACCAGAACCTTGTGTCATAAGGGTCAGGCTATGTATGCCATCCAAACCTGCAGATACTGAACCTAACAGCCTGGGGGATCAATTATTAGATGTCATCCTCCTGAACAAAAGAAAGGAGTCAACCAGAAAAAACTATATTTGCAAATGGAAGAGGTTCACACAATATCCTTCCTCAAAAGGCTTTGACACAACGTGTCAATCTGTCAAATTATCTTGTACCTGAAAACACTAAAACAATTGGGACTTTCAAATTCTTCAATAGAAGTTCACTCTCTGCAAGGCATCCGGGGTGGGATGGATGCACTGTGTTCTCCCATCCGGACTCTTAAGAGATTCCTTTAAAGGAATAAAAAATCTATTCTTACTAATCAGAGAGCCCATCAAACCATGGAGTCTCTCCCTAGTCTTATCTACACTTACAGAGGCACCATTCAAACCTCTCACTGCCTCCTCTCTGAAATCTCTGTCAAAAGACTGCCTTCTCAGTTGCCATTACATCGGCAAGGAGAGCCAGTGAACAGACAGCTCTCCGAGCTGACTCCTCTTATACCAATTTCCATCTAGACTGAGTCATTCTAAGGACAGATCCATCCTTCCAACCAAAAATAGTATCTGATTTCCATCTGAACCAGGACATAGTGTTGCCAACTTTCCTCCTGAACCCTTTGACTCCTCTGGAGAAATCCATACACTATCTGGACAGAACAAAACTGTTCCAGAAGACAACCCCCACCCCCCTTTATCTTGTATAAGGGAGGGAAAAAGGACAACTGGTATTGAGACAAAGGCTGTCTCCTGGCTTGTGGAGCTAATCTTCATCTGATACATCCCCCTCAAAGGTTAAAGCTCACTCAGCTAAGGCTATGGCCATGTCAGCAGCCCATATGTCGGGCATCAGCATGAAGGACATCTGCAAAGCAGCAATGTGGTCTTCAGACATGCCCTTTGTCAAACATTATGCTGTGGACATCCACTCAGCGGCAGAGGACAACTTTGGTCAGGCGGTTCTTAAAAAGGTACTCTAACTCTATCCTAGCACCCACCAATATTGAGGTGAGCTCACTAATCAGTTTTGTGAGGGAACATGGATCACCTCAAAGATAAACAGGTTGCTTATCTGTAAGGTGATCTTTCTGGTGACCCATGTTCACTCACTATACCCATCTAGCCTACCCCACTGCTAGGATACTTCCACAATAATAATCACTTATCTGACTTTCTTCGCTCATTGCAGCAGCCAATCAGGAACTGAGGAGAAAGGCACTCTCCCTCAGAAAATAACAGTTGCACCACATGCATGATTCAGCAGAGCTGAAAAGCATCTCATGGAGCTTGGAATTCTTCTGTGGATGTTACTGTGCAGGTGCAGAACCCATTTTGTGAGAGAACATGGATCACCAGAAAGATCACTTGTTACAAGTAAACAACCTGTTTGATCTTCACCTCTGAATTCTTGGGGTGGGGTGGGGGCACCAGATAGAATAGCATTTTATTTATTTGCCCGTATCTTCCATGAGGGTGCAAGAAAAGCTCCACCTGTTTACTTTTGCTAGGTAATTCATTAGTGGGGTCATCAAACTGAATCTATTGGTGATAGAACAAAACAAAAACATGCAAAGAAGAAAACCTGTTGCAGAGTGGGACATGTCCCCAGTCAACAGGGAATGCATTCCTTCTTTCCTGGAACACTGTTCCGTAAATGTCCATTGGTTCACCAAGATTCTTGATAGATTAACACAATTCTCAACAGACCACATCCTCTTAACACTCTGGTAGTCTCGCCAATTTGGGTTTGCTCCACTACTCAAAGTTGCACCAAGCAATTACTTCTGCCATTCATTGAAATCTGGTCTGCTGACTCTGGCCAGATTCCAGTATTCCCCTGCAACACTGCAATACTGAAACTCACTGAGTGGAGAATCCAACATTAGACAAAGCCTAAGGTGAGCTTGTAATAGCAAGTCAAGAGAACCACAACAAAATCCTGTCTGGCCAAGTGGATGTGCTTTGGTATTTATACCTTGAAACATAATTTTCAACCTTCACAATCTTCCATACACAAATTCAGTTCATTCAAGGCCTTTCCAGGTCCTCAGTAAAAGTGTACCCTTGGTAATTGCTGTTTTTTGCCCTTCAGTAGATTACTTGATGTACTTTCACCACATGGTGAAGAGATTTTTCAAGAGCTTATATCTTTACCTACTATTGAAAGCCCCAGTACTATCTTGGAGCCTGTCACTTGTCTTGTCTCAACTCTTGGACACTCTATTGAGCCATTAGTCATGGCAGACTCTGCCTATTAACATTTGAGACTGTGTTTCTGGTGGCAATAATATCTGCACAGAGAGCTAGTGAGCTTTGTTCTCTGGCTACATGACAATTCACCTTTCATCCATTTCCACATGGAAAAAGTTGTCCTGTGGCCAAACATAAATTTTCTCTCCAAAGTTGTCTGTAGCCTCTTTATCAGGACCTGGTTTTAAAGTAAAGGTAAAGTGTGCCATCAAGTCGATTTTGACTCCCGGTGCCCACAGAGCTCTGTGGTGTTCTTTGGTAGAATACAGGAAGGGCTTACCATTGACTCCTTCCACGCAGTATGAGATGCCTTTCAGCATCTTCCTATATCGCTGCTGCCCAATATATTACCAGCAGGGATTCAAACGGGCAACCTTCTGCTTGTTAGTCAAGCATTTCCCCGCTGCACCACTTAAGGTGACAGGACCTGGTTCTACCAGTGTTTTCTACCAGTGGTTTTTTTGTTTGGGGTTTTGGTTTTTTTACCCAGCCTCAGACAAAGATAGAGCTTTTAACTCGCTCAACATGAAACATGCCCTTTCTTTCTGTCTACATGGAACAACCTTTCAGGCCCAAAATGGACTCTGTTTGTTACCAGTACAGGGTCCATGCAAAGGCAAAAATGTTTTCTTGGCATCTGGCCCACTGGGTGACCAAAGCTATAACATTAGTATAACAACTGACTAAGAAAACAACACCCCTGAGGAGTCACACCACTAAAGCAGTTTCATCTTTGCAGCCAGCCTGAGAGACATCTAAGTCCTTGGTCAGTGAATTTGTTGACTCTACTATCAACACCATGTGTTGGATATGAGGGCCAGAGCAGATACCTCTTTTGGCTGGACTGTGTTACAAGTATTTTCTCTTGATCTATGTGTACTCACCTCCAGGTTAAGGTACCACAAAGAAAAGGAGAAGAAGTTCCCTGCCATCAAGGCACATGAAATGTACAGGGCTTCCTCCATCAACAGCAGGGGCTAGAACACTCTTTATAGCTCTACATTCTAAATGCTACTCTGCACAGGCAGATCTGTATAGGTGTCCACACAGATGATCACTCAGAACATAAGGTTATAGTCAGCAACTTGCTTTTTCCATGCCCAACAGAATTTTGGATTCTCCCTCCCCCCTCCCCCCCGCCACTTTTGAAGTGAAGACCTCCATGCCTTATTATAAACTACTTCTGAAACTACCCTCAGTTTCAAAACATTTATCATGAAGAGAGCTTCTGCCCCCAAAATGCAAAAACAAACTTCGGTTGGGTATGCAGAACTAGTTCTAGACCACTGTGTTTAGAGAATAACAATTAATCCCGGAGCTTTAATGTGTAACATCACATCTGACACCCAGATTTACTTTTCCATGCCAACCTCATCAGGAAATGGCATATCTTCCCTAAATGTCTGCCTGGAGGCAGTAATGGCTGGATGAGGGAGAACAAACTGAAGTTGAATCCAAATAAGATGGAGGTACTGACGGGGCGGGGGGGTGGGGGACAGGACCTGAGAGATGGTTTAGATCTCACTGTTCTGGATGGGGTCACACTCCCCCTGAAAGATCAGGTTCATAGCTTGGGAGTGCTCCTGGACCCAAAGCTCTCCCTGGTTTCTTAGGTTGAAGCGGTGGACAGGAGCACTTTTTATCAGCTGCGTCCATTTCTAGAGGTGAATGACCTTAAAACAGTGGTACATATGCTGGTAACCTCCAGGCTTGACTACTGTAATGCACTCTGTGTGGGGCTGCCTTTGTACGTAGTCCAGAAACTACCATTGTTACAGAATGTGGCAGCCAGATTGGTCTCTGAGACAACACGAAGGGACCACATAACACCAGTTCTAAAGGAACTGCACTGGCTGCCAATATGTTTCTGGGTAAAATACAAAGTGCTGGTTATTACCTATAAAGCCCTTAATGGCTTGAGTCCAGGCTATTTGAGAGAGTGCCTCTTTTGTCTTAATCCCTGCTGCCTTTTATGATCTTCTGGAGAGGTCCAGTTACTGTTGCCACTGGCTCGTTTGGCAACCCAGGACCAGGCTTTTCCTGTGGCTGCCCCAGGGCTCTGGAATAAGCTCCCTGCTGAAATAAGAGCATCTTCTTCTCTGTTTGTTTTCAGGAAGAACCTCAAGACCCTCCTGTTCTCTCAAACTTTTAATTAGAATTAATTTTAATAACTTTTTAAAAACTTGTTTTAATAATTTTATTTTTTTCGTGTATTTTAATTTGTGACTTTTAAATATTATAAATTTTGGACACCACCTAGAAATATACAGATCAGGCGGTATAAAAATATGATAAATAAAATAAATAAATAACTGGTGCTGTTCTGTAATTACTTCTAGGAAGAAAAAATGGATTACAACATGTTGGCCAGTGTGAGCAGCAATTGACAGACATTCTTAAATCATACTTGGAAAGGAAGAAAGAAGAAGAAATGCATGCACACAAGGAAAAATCTAAATTGTTCTCAAAGAAAACAAAAGGCTAAAATGCTTTTAAGTTGTGTAAAGTAGCTTGAAAACACTGTTTAAAACAATGCTTTAAATATAAATGAACTATTATCTCTGTCTTTAGTCTTGTTGCATTAAAATGTTAGTATTTACATGTAATAAAAGGTTTGGTAACCAAATGATTTCTAATCATAGATAAGATCAAACTTGGCACTTTCTGCTTATGTCAGTACTATGAAATAGAATAAAGTCAGGATTTTTAATAACTTTTTATTGTGGATCTTTTTATCAACTGACGAATCATGGGGCAGATAGCTCAGTTCCATTAAAAAAGCAATAGGGGGGAAAACAAAACCTTTCCCTTCAGTCCTGTGGTCCTGATATGCACTCCCCACCACAACTGTTATATATATATTTTAAAAGGGGATCCTGTTCACAGATCTGTAGCATTGTATCTAGCGTGACCTTAGTTGATTGCCATAATCAACAGAAATAAAATTAAATCATGTTTGTATATTTACCCAATTTCTTTATTCTCTTTCAATTTCTTTATTCTCTTTCAAATGCTAAACTAATCTCCCAGTACACTACAAATAAACTGGTGTAAGAGTGTAGTGTGGAAACTGTTAGTCACTTAACTTTTTCTTAAACAGTGTCACAACATTCTTTCAAATTATTTTTAAACAAGTTATTGCCCTTCAAAGTGCAGAAAAAATTACAGAAAACATTAATATAGAGATTAACATTTTATAATCTGTTTTGTTTTTAAACAAATTACAATCCTGGCTAAAAAGTTAAACCTGTTAATTCTCATAAAATAAGGATTGTCCATTAGGTGGTGCCAGTGTACTCTCCGCTGTCCATACACCAGCCTTGATTAAGCTAGGAAGGGTCATCTAATTTTTTTTTTAAGTGAAGAAAGAAAATTTGCATAATCTCACATGAATTTAAGATAATTATTCAGATGTGATGCAAGTTGCCAACAGACACTGAAGTTGTGTTCAAGGAAACAAAACTTCACAGGCTATCTGCATTTCTAGAGTGAAGGCAAGCTTCACACTATCATATTTTGGTTATTTTAAAAAGATTTCTTTTAGCTCAAGCTGTCACTAAAGGCACTAATAAGCAAAGTGTGGAAGAAGAAAAAATAGTCAAGGGCTGAATAGCGTCTTTTAAATTGCTAGTGACACCCCTGTTCCAGCTCCCTAAAATCTCAATCAACAATCCATTAGAACTCAACAGGAGTAAAACTAAATCCTCGTTTAAGTGTATTTATCCAATCTCTTTTCTCTCTTTCAAATGCTAAATCCATTTCAGCATATGCCCCTTCTTTCTCTCGCCTTTCTCTAAAGGCTGGCAGCCTATACTTCTCTTGTAAATATGAAAGATGCTAATCATATGACATATCACGTCTCAGTCGGAGCTTGGAATAAAGCCTTGAGATTTGGGATCATTGCCTCCAGACAACAGCTTCATCAGCCGGAAAGTTGGTTTTTTTTTCTCCTTTCCTTCAACTCTCAATCCCTTCTTTGTCTGAGGGAAAATGCAGCCAACTCAAGCTACCCTGGCCATATGGTTCACTCTGTATTTTCTTAGTTGAATTCTGAATTGTTTCTGTGACTTGCTAAAGGATTTTCTTTTTCTTTCTTTCTTCTCCCCCCTTTTTGGACGTGTGTATAAAGACATAGAGGGACTACTTGTGCTGGGACAGCTTTGCAGAAGGTGCTGCATGGTCTTCCTCTCTCCATTTTGCACAGTCTGGGCAACTATTTTACTGTGGCTGCTGAATGCAGTTTACCTTCTGCTGCTGGATGTAGTTTGCCTCTATCTCCCAAATATACTTGAAAGTCAGCTCCTTGATTTCCATCCTTTTCTGTGGGTCTCTTATTCCATACAATATGCTCTGAACTGCATAGGACCCAAAAATGTCTAGCTTCAATGGTGTGTAATAAGTCACACCCTCTGCAATCAGTGGGATTTCTTTTTAAGGTTACACCACAAAGCATAAATAATCAACTTTCATTTCCTTTCTCTGGGTGTAACCCATGCCTAGTATACACTCAACCCCATACCACTCGTGGTGTGAAGGAATTAAAAAAGGAAGGGTAAGAAACTGGGTTGTTTCTTTCTTTCTTTCTTTCTTTTGACAGTTTCTTGTCCAAGGGCAGTATGGAGATTATTTTGATAAGAACCTGTCAGATTTCCCCTTCCACCCCCCACTCCCCTCTCTGGAGATCTGTGTTTGTCTATATCTCCTCCTTCCCCTGCCCCCTTCTTCCCCAAAGGCCCTTTCAACAAATCATTAAATTCTACAGAGGTGGTCAAGCCAGGCCTGCTTTTCATGCATTTGGGAAAATAAAAGAGTCCTTGAAGTTTAGAAGATGCCCAAGGAAAACTCCTTGAATGACATCAAAAGAATGGGTTTCCATAGCTGTTGAAGCACGAGAGCCGTGTAAGCTGCATAAAGGCGGGCTGGGGCAGTGGGACTGTCCCGCTGCTCTATCCCAGCACAATTGGGTCACTGAAATAGGGAATTAATTACCATTGGAGAGTGGGCAGCCCATTCACCACTGCCTGAGTTTTATTAAACGCCAATATAAATAACAAAACAACTCTTGTGGCTGCACTATTCCTACACGCCAAAGGAAGGATTAGCTTGGGGATTAACATCTTAAAGTCTATGAGACTTTCTGACTCAAGGCTCGGAGCTGGTAATCGTATTTGTCTCCTGGTTCAGCGATTAGTGCTCTCTCGCTCGCACCTTCGCCTGCCTGCCCAATGTCCCTTTTGCAGGCTTGTTTCTTTGGGGCTTCTGCTTCTCACAATCGGCTGTTCTTTTGGCCACATCTATGGGTGGGGGTGGGGGGGTAGAAACTGCATCTTCGTCCTATACCCCTTGAGTTTCTGGGAAATGAGGAGGGAGGCTTAAAGGTTCCCGGGAAGGGAAGGGCCTGCTGCCTGAGGAGTGAAGGAGTTTAAAAATCACTCTCTGGAGGCCTGCACCTGCCATGCAAATCGAGAAGCAAACAATCGGAGCACCACCACATTACCGGGTGGGGTGGGGGGAGTGGACAGTTAAGGGATGCCTGCAAGCAGCAGCAGCAGCAGGGGTATAGGCATCTCCTGGTGAGACGCAAAAAGAGCCCCCATCTGTCAAACTGTTTCTCTGCTAAGGGCACTAAAGAGAAATTGCAGTGCCCCCTGGAGCTCCATTCGAGAAGTTTTCCTGCCTCTGTGTAGCCTTGTAAGACTTGCCCTAGTTTTTGAGGGCCAAGCTCTGGGCAAAAGAGCAATGGCCATTACACCTGTCATTACTATACTTGAGGATGGAACTGGATTGATTTCAGCTTTGAAATTGTGTTAACTAGTGGTGGCATTTGCATGTGTGGACACCAGAGCAAATATTAACAGAGATGTTGCTGATGGCCAAAGGCTCATTCGACTGCTCATGTGGGAAGCAGAAGACCTTCTGTGCACGGACAGAGCAGAGGCTGTTCCTGTTTATGAGTGAGCAGGAGAAGGCTGAGCTAAATTATTTTGCAAGTTCCAGGACTGAATGCTATCACAAAAACAGAGTCTGGAATAGAGGTCAAGCCCTTGCGGCTGCATGATTAACAGTTCGAGGCAGTTTTTCGAGCTACATTGTGTATTTACAGTATAGACCACCCTGAGCCATTTTTGGAAGGGTGTTATATAAATCAAATAAATAAATAAATAATATGTCATGTCATAAGAACATAAGAAAAGCCCTGCTGGCTCAGGCCCAAGGCCCGTCTAGTCCAGCATCATGCTTCACACAGTGATGCCCACCAGATGCCTCTTGGAGGCCCACAGACAAGAGCTGAGGGCATGCCCTCTCTCCTGCTGTTGCTCCTCTGCAACTGGTATTTAGAGGCATCTTGCCTCTGAGGCTGGAGTTGGCCTATAGCTATCAAGACTAGTAGCAATTGATAGACCTCTCCTCCATGAGTTTATCTGAACCCCTCTTAAAGCCATCCAGGCTGTTGGTTGTCACCACATCTTGTGGCAGAGAATAGGTTGATTATACCTTATATATGAAAAAGTTCTTCCTTTTGTCGTTCCTAAATTTCTTGGCAATCAGTTTCATGGGGTGGCCCCTGGTTCTAGTGGGCATGGGCTGAAGGCGCACAATGCAACCACTTTGTGAAGCTAAGCAGATCTTAGTTTGGTCAGTGCCTGGATGGTGGACCATCTGAAATCCCATGTATGCCATTCTGTGATCCATCAAAGAAGGCAGGATAAACATGCAATAAATAAATACATAATATGTGGGTGCAATAAAAGCCAGTAGTAGTAAAAATACTTAGGTTTTTTAAATGTATATATACAAAAAAAGTATTCAGGGCTTTACATACAAATACTGGTATGGGCTGTGCACATGGAGTCAATGTCTATATATTTTTAAACAATAATTGGCCATTGTTTGAGTGTGTGTGCCCTTCATAAGTGAAGACCGATGTGGATGGTGTATGTACATACCTGTACCAGTTATAAAATATTGCTTAGGCTACACTATACAATGGGGGAAAACAGCAATGGGCACATCCAGAATGGGTCATGTGCAATAAGAATAGTGTAAGATTCTCGGAAGCAGGAACCTCCCTGGCTTTCAGAAATAATCTGATAATCTGATCATACTGCCTGATGTGTACATCTCTAGGGGGTGTTAATATTTGTATTGATATTTGTTTAGCCATCAGTTCCACCCTGTCCTAAAGTGGGTTGTATTATGCCATTATTTAGTTTTTTCTCTGAAGTACATTACCAGTTCTCAAACTTGGGTTCTCAGGTGCGGTTGGACTACAACTCCCATCATCCTCAGATACAACGGTCTTTGCCCATTGTGACTGAGGATGATGGAAATTGTAGTCCAACACCTTGGAACCCACATGTGAGAGCCCTTGCATTAAACCTTCTACTTGCAAGACCACCCAGCTTGCTTCATGGCTGAGTAAGTATTTCAGTCTGGCTTTCTCTCATCCTACCTCACACTATACCAATCCTGTCAATATTTTCTGTCCCAATTTTCTTCCAAAGGGTTATCCAGTGGATACACTTTGCCCACCCCGCTGCCATTTTAACCAGTCTCCATGTTGTGAATTTTTTTTCTTCCTAAGGTCCTATTGGCTAGTGACCCTGAATTTAAATACAAGTCCTTGACTTCTGTGGCATCCTTGGGCAGAATCCCTTCAATACTTTCCAATTTCAGACCAGATCATGCCATTCTATATTAATATTAGTAATATTTTTTTAAAGGATATTAGTATATCCAGGAAGGAAATAAAATCCTATTGCTTTTCACTCATGGTATATAGTTGCCTTTTTGGTCAACATACTATATTTTGCCATGCACCACAGCCATTGTCATCTCTGTTGACACCAGTAGTACTATAGGAGGCTTCAGCAACACAAACCTACAAAATGAGGTTGCACTTACCTGTAATCATTGGCCGGTATCAAGACTAACTACATACGCATGGAAGGAAGTTTTGCAAGTGCAAAATATGTCTCTGAGAATTCTGCAACCCTCAAGAAGAGACAAAGGACTGATGTGGGAATGCGAGATGGGTAGAAATCATCCCCGCTCCATTGCACATGTGAAACTTTCTTCTGTGCAACCAACCTATTCAGAGAGCGGTCACTTATGCCCAGGCATAGGCCTGAGGGTGAGGTGAGGGAGTAAAGAGGAGGAAATGCAGCTGCAATCATGCAGGAGACTATCTGAAAAAGAAGCACCACCACACTGCTTATATAGAGGTGGGAAGGTATTGCTTGTCCACACCTTTCTTATGCAAGGTCTGTACAACCGTATGTCACTGACACAGGCAGTTCTCAACTTAAAACACTCTGGATTAAGGCAAGTGGCACTTAAGGTGTTCAAAAACTGTCACCTTGTTTCAGCTTTACTACTGAGAGCCAGCGTGGTGTAGTGGTTAGAGTGCTGGACTAGGACCGGGGAGACCCGAGTTCAAATCCCCATTCAGCCATGAAACTAGCTGGGTGACTCTGGGCCAGTCACTTCTCTCTCAGCCTAACCTACTTCACAGGGTTGTTGTGAAAGAGAAACTCAAGTATGTAGTACACCGCTCTGGGCTCCTTGGAGGAAGAGTGGGATATAAATGTAAAAATAATAAAATAATAATAATACTGTGTTCCAGCTTTACAGCACTTGCCACAGAGTGGAGGTTCCACTAGATGGGTGCAGGCACATGGACTATGGGAGGAGCTGACAATGGCAGCTCAGGCTCATATTGTACTTGCGAGCAGTAGTCTTGGCAGCAGCTGCTGCTGAATCTAAGGCTAGGGTGGGGGGATTTGCTGGCAAGCCTGTATAAGGTCCTCTTCCTCCTCCAGGCTCCGCTCTATGATGGTGGTGCAGCCACACACCACTTCCTGCCCGTTCTCCTGTTGCTCAGAAAGACATGATGAAGCTCTTCAGGGTGGGCGTTCCAAAGCGGAGGGGCCACAACCCAAAAGCTCCTGTCTCTTGGCCCCGCCAACTGGATCTCTGTTAGTAGTGGGGCCATGCGCAGGGCCTGAGATGATGTGTGGAGGGCCCTGGCAGGTTCATATGGGTGGATGTGGTCCGACAGGTACCCCAGTCCCAAGCCATGTAGAGCTTTAAAGGTCAAGTCCAGCACCTTAAATCTAGCCCATAAGTGGACCGGTAACCAATAAAGCTGCCGCAGGATGGGTGTGACACTCATGAAGCAACTTGTGCCCACAAGCATCCTTATAGCAGCATTCTGGACCAGCTGAAGCTTCCGAACTATCTTCAAGGGCAGCCCCACATAGAGCTCATTGCAGTAGTCCCAATCTGGATATTACCAAAGTATGAGTAACTGAGGCCAGGTTCGACTTCTTCAAATAGGGTCACAGCTGGCATACCAACCATAGCTTGTAAAAGGCACCTCTGAACACCACTACCACCTGTGCCTCCAAGGACAGCGTCAGGTCCAGAAACACCCCCAAGCTACAGACATTGTCTTTCAGAGGAAGAGTGACCCCATGGAGTTGGTTAACAACCATATCCAACCAAAGCACAGCTCTTCCACTTAACTCATTTTTCACTTCTAAGTTTGTCTAAACGCCAGTTTGCAAAAGATTAAAGATGAATTGCATTGCTGGTCTGTTAGAACTACAGTAATAATATTGGTACTGTAATAATATTGGTAAACATGTTCTGATCCCTCTCTTCAATAAATCTCTGTTTTGTTTTGTTTTATGTAAAGTAAATCTTTGTCCCTAGTTGCCAAGTACTGATACTTGAGTGGAGTACATTACAAGGTTTTTTGTGATATTTTCTAGATTGGTTCCCCCAGAATCTGGTATTGAGAGATATGCTACCTCTGAAGATAGTAGTTCTTTTTAGCTATCATGTCAAAATTGTTGCAAGACCTGTGTTGAATTACTTTCTGAAAAGCTATTCCATAAATTTCTGTAAAATATTAGTTTTAATAAATATATTACTCCATTCTACAATGGATTAGTGGAATATGCCTACTTACTTCAGTTTTTTAATTCTGACCATTTCTGGCAAAGATTGTGCTAAGAAGTACAACACACTCCTACACATGTTTAACAAGATATACAATAAGTTTTTGTATAACACTGTAAAATGCTGTGTGATTGTAACTATTCCAGATGTAAAAATGTAACACCAACTCCACACAGACAGTTTGCACATATAATGCAGTCATTTTCCTTTTCTAAAAACAAGGACATTTAAATATTAAAAACACCCTTCAGTTTAAGATGAGAGTTCAAGTATTAACAATGATCACTCGAAAGCATGGAAATTGCAAGTTAAGTGGTCCCCTTAACTTCCATATGATGTAACCAGTAAAGACTTTGTATGGTTTTATATATTATCCTGACTGAAGCCCAGGATAATATATTAGTTATATATTTGGGCTCTGTGCTCTAATAGTTTGAGCTCTGTTCACTCAAATTCTGCCTTGGTCTTTCAGTTCAGCATTGGGCTGGATAGAGAGGGATATATCCAGGAAGAAATATGACACATAGAGCTTCCTGATGCATTTCTACAAGGTACTTGAAGGTTCTGTCTCCAAAATGCCACCTACTATAGTAAATGTCCAGGCAGAAATTCAACTGGTTCAGCATCTGCAACCACTGGCTATGGATGCACCTAATGGATTTCTGCCTGGTGCACAGCAGCACAGACCCACAAACAGCCCACAAACAGACTGCTAAGAGATGTCCCATTAATATCATGGAGTCAATCTGCATTCTCACAGAATCCAGTTAAGGCCTTCAAATAAATGGACACTAGATTGCAGAGGAGCTTCTGTCCTGGAATGTTGTCCAGGTTGACACCAATTGCTCACACCCAAGTTAAAAGTGGCATCAGGAGTTGAGGGAATTGCTCTAACTGACCAAGTTATTATTTGATTCCTCTCAAGCATATAAGAATAACTTAGAGCAAACCTGAAGAATCATATATTAATAGCCAGGGACATCGCAAAGTTAGAGCAGGCCCTGGGACAAAAAGTGAAAATGGGCTTCCCACCTTCTTCCCAACCCCTGTGCCTTTGCTAGTATAATTATAAGGGTATAAAATAAAATATTATTGACATACCCTTTCTCTCACTCTTATGCAAAGACATACCCAGTGCCATCTCAAGCTCTGAAGGGGCCCGTGTGCAAGAATTGAAGATGGGCCCCATCAGATAATTTCCCCAGAAGGATCAATGGGAAACTCAGAAAGATTAGTTAACTCTGGGAATGATCAGCACTCTCTCCAAACCAGAACCCCCAGGATAAGACTGATATAAAACATGTATATATGTGCAGTGTTGATAGGTGCCCACCAGCTACATCTCTCCCCAGTGCTGAAGGATGACACTTTGCCCCCATCTCAGCAGGTGGCAATTGTGACATCACTTGTGGTTTCTCTGTTACGATGCTCTCATAGTCTCCTTGGTGATGGCTAAAGTTCCATAATCAAGCTTTAGCCATCAAGGTGTGAAGGATGCAAGAGAAAGAGCAGCATCTCACAGGGGCAGTTTAGTTCTCCTCCTCCTGTCCCAAGAACAGATGGAATAGTCATGGCAGAGAAGTCGTGCTCCTTTTAAATATACAGATGAGCAGTAAAGCTGCCAGGCAGGGGTGTAACTACTATTAGGCAAGGGGAGGCGGCTGCCTGGGGGCCCCCACACCTCAAGGGGCCCCCCAGAGGCAAGTCACATGTGAAGTGTATCAGTGAGGGGCCCATTTTAAAATTTTGTCTCTGGGCCCACTCCAGGCTTGTTACGCCCCTGCTGCCAGGTAAGAAGTATCTTTCTGTTCTAGAACAGGAATTTGTAATGCCTGGAGGTGGTTTGAAACCAAGTGATCCAGCAGATGAGGAAAGCATTTCACATATTTAAATACCAAAATATTTTGCATCCTGTCTCTGTAAATAACCTTTGCCAAGGTCAGGGGCGTAACTATAATAGAGCAAGGGGAGACAGTTGTCTGGGGGCCCATTGCACTGCCCCCCCAGAGGCAAGTCACATGACTGACTCCCCCAGCCGCACACTCACCTGGGCTTCCTTCAGTTGTATTCATCCTCCGAAACGGATGTGAGTGTTGACCTGGAGCTACCAGAACAGCATGTCTTTCTCTAGTACCATTAAATAACTTGCATCATCCACAATTTATAAAACCTTAAAAAAATAATAATTTAGGATTATGTTCTGTCGTGGCACATAGGTTGTGTGTGTGTGTGTGTGTGTGTGTGTGTGTGTGTGTGTGTGTGTGTGTAAATTTTACTATGCTTTTTGTTACCACTATTCAGCCTCATTTAAGATTTCTTTATTTCATGAGATGAGCTTCAGTGATTGGCGGGGGGGATTTTAAAAATCTTGTCTCTGGGCCCACTACAACCTTGCTACGCCCCTGGCAAAGGTTTAATTCTAGAGACAGTCGGTGGGGGGAAGGGATACTTCATTGCCTGCAGAAGAATCTTCACCCTGGAACAGAACAACTTGAACAGGGAACTACAAACAAATGGACATCCAGGAGACAACTTTCATTTTGGGAATCATCTGAAAAAGCTTAAAAAGAACAAACCCCATAGATTCCACCATGTTTAAGAAAATAAAACCATTAAAATTTCTGCTGGCCAATGGCTGTAATAAAAATTGATGATGAAATCATTAAAATCATGATGCAATCTAAAGAATGATGTAAGTAAGGAACATAACTTGTCTCACTGCTTCAGAAAAAGGGACACAAAAAACTTCAGATATGAACATCACCAATACGGAAGCAAGTGCTTTCTTGCTAAAGAAAACAGCCATTTGGTTTCTTTCCTAGAGCATGAGAGGCAACACCATCACAATGTGCTTTATTAACAGGAAATTGTTGGGCTTGAGATGCATCGTTTTAAATAAGTTTAAGAAAGCAACAAACGCATAACAAAAAGTCTGATGATACACATCGTTGCACTGTTTCAGAAAGGAAGACGTGTAAAAGATCACAGGTGGTCACCACCAACCTGGAGGTAAGACCTTAAAAGCTAAGTCCTTTCTTGCCAAAGCAAATGGCTACTTGGTTTCTTTTCTGGCCCTCTGGCCCCTTCCAACCCATCACAGAAGACATCTATCATGATTAAAAGTTAAACTGACCATTTTGATTACTGTTTTGCAGACTGAAAGGTAATTTCCCAGTTTACATGGAACAGCAATCTATTTTCACAAGAAGAGAAGAGATATTTGTCCAGGGAAATTAAAATAATACACTTTTGTCTTGCAAGGGAACAGACTTGTGCAGAGAACTGTATAGTGAGGGTGGGAGGAGGGAATACATATTTGCAGGAAATGGTTTGGCCTGAAAAACATAAAGCAATTAATGGTTTCCCACAAGCTTAAGAAAGCAATGGACGCATAACAAAAAGTCTGGTGTGAAGTAAGGAACATCAAAATTGTTGCTTTGCTTCAGGAAATGTGAAACATCACCAATGTGGAGACAGACCCTTAAGAAGCGAGTAATTTATTGCTAATGGAAGTGGCTGCTTGGTTCCATTTCTAGCCCACTGGCCTTTTCAGACCAATCAATTAAGATTAAGTGTGCAAACTTTCAAAGACATTGGTTGTTTTTTAATGAATTTTTTCTCTAAGCTTCTAAAACTGCTTAAGTTTCATAACTGCTTTGTTTTGTGGCAAAGTTACAAAAAGTTCTGGAATTGAAACCCTCTCTCTGTCCATCATCTAAATCTTATTTGTAGGAAACTGCTCCTTGTCTTCATATAAAAGTAGCAGCCTATTTTTTGCACCCTGTATTATAACTTCAGAATGCCTGGGCAGAAAGTTCTCAAAATACATCATGGGTAACATTAAATGTGTCGATGTTCTAGGAGATCAGTCCACCTAATGGAGATCAGTCCACCTCAGTCCACCTTTTGATTTTTAAAAATGCATTAAAAATCAACAGATCAGATACTACCTTGTTGTGATTTCCTTGAACATTGAAACATTTAAACCTACAATCATATAGGAACACAATGTGAAATTTCTGAGCTTTCTTCCCAGCCATTCAAGAGTTATTAATATTTTTGAGTTTCCCATTGATTATTATGGGGAAATTATGATTTAAGTTGGAAATTCAGGCATGGCTCCCCTAGGAGGAGAGCTGGTCTTGTGGTAGCAAGCATGACTTGTTCCCATAGTTAAGCAGGGTCCGCCCTGGTTGCATTTGAATGGGAGACTTGATGTGTGAGCACTGCAAGATATTCCCCTCAGGGGATGGAGCCACTCTGGGAAGAGCATACGGTTCCAAGTTCCCTCCCTGGCTTCTCCAAGATAGGGCTGAGAGAGATTCCTGCCTGCAACCTTGGAGAAGCCACTGCCCGTCTGTGAAGACAATACTGAGCTAGATAAACCAATAGTCTGACTCAGTATATGGCACCTTCCTATGTTCCTATCCTAGTGATGGCCCATGTTCATTGCACACTTTGCTCAATTGTAGATCCGCTCCTGTCCATACCCCTTGTATGCAGATACTTTTACACATTCCCTGGCTCAGAAACATCTTTCTAACATATATACCTACTACAGTCCCCTCAAATATTCTTTCAATATCAACAATGCTTGGGGGGAGCAAGTTGTTACTCGGCTGGTCCCCTCTCCAGGGGCATTTCTCCACCAACCCAATCACTTATAGCTGTGCCCCTGTTATAGCATGTCTGCAAATGGAAAATATTCCACAGTCATCAATGTTTATTTGGCCAACTGGTTTGCAGAACTCAGTGACACTGGATATAGTAATAACATATCTTTTGATTTTTTTTTATGTTCAAGATTATCTCCTGGCCAACAAAGCACACATTGAGGGGCTTCTGTGACTGAAAGTAGAGTGACAGAAGGGACTGCTGCGCAACAAGGACAGCAGCAGCCAGCTATCCCCATTAGAGCTAAGTCAAATAAGAAGAGGGAGGAACATGGTTCACAAACATTTAAGTTAAGTGCTTAACTTTCAGACCCAATGATTTCAGGACATAAGCATACTTACTTTTACCTGAAATCTGGCAAATGTCCCTAGCACACTGGACAAGACAATAAAAACCAGTGTGTGAGTCATTTAATTCCTGTAGTGTAGAGCAGTGGTTCCCAACCTGGAAGCCTCCACATGTTGCTGAACTCCAACTCCCATCATAACCCCTGCTAACTGGGCAAAGAGGCACCTTTTAATATGGTGATTCTCTTTATTTAGCAGGGGGAGAGTAACTGGCCCTATCCACCCGCAGCACAGTACCTCCAGTGACTGTTGCTGGTGTCTATCTGATGTTTCTTTTTAGATTGTGAGCCCTTTGGGGACAGGGATCCATCTTATTTATTTGTTATTTCTCTGTGTAAACCGCCCTGAGCCATTTTTGGAAGGGCCGTATAGAAATCGAATAAATCATCATCATCGTCATCTATGTGGCTGGGGATGATGGGAGTTGAAGTTCAGCAACATTTGGAGGCCCCCAGCTTGGGAACCATTGGTGTGTAGACTATCTATAGATGAAATCATGTCCTATATTGGACCAAATCTGGACATGCAGTGACCTTAGACATCTTCTTTTTAAGGTGCTGCCAGCACACTTGGTTGTACTAAAGGCTGAAACAGGCTTACAAGCAGAATCAGGGAGCCTGCTCTAATTCTGCTACTGAATTCTCAAAGAGGTTAGTAACAAAGTACGCCTGTGCAGATACATAGTGCCTATCTGTCATCAGTGCGTTACCAAAGGCAGCTCCCATGTAGATAGGATTAGGGGACAGAGTCTTCACGCTTCATCAGAAAGTGCAGCCTACAGGCAAGCCCAAACCCTACAATTTCTCATTTGAGAAATTAACCAGAAAATTAGTTATCTACCCCCAGAACCTGTTTGGAATGCATGTGCTGATTCTTGAAGAAAGAGAGGGAGAGAGAAGAGAGACCACCTCTGAGTACAGGCAGAATGTCTTTCCCACAGAGTTCTGCAACAAAAGGCTGTCCTTTCACACCTGGGATTGTGGCAGGGAGATCTCCAAAATCAGAGAGTTTGCCTTGAGCCTCCTCAGCCATTACCGTTTTTTGGAACTCAAGATACCCCCAACGGAGCTCAAGATACCCCCAACGGAGCTCAAGATACCCCCAATGAGACGAAGCATTCGCAGCCAGGAAAGAAAGAGGGTACAGCGGGGTGTCCTTCCGTCTGGCCGGCTCGCTGGCGCCCCCTACAGGGCTCACACACTTTGTACGGGTGGAGCGCGGTTTTGCAAGGTGGCTCGATGTCCTGCAGCCGCAGCCCCTCGCTCTCCCCATAAACATTCTGGGCTGTGAGGTCGTCCCGGAGTTCAGGCTTCTTAGGCATCACAAAGGGCTTTTCTAAAGGCCTCCCTGCCCGGTCCTCGTCCCCTCCCGCCACCCGGTGCCCTTTCCCTTAAATCATTTGTGCTCCCATTTCTTGATCTCTGCCTGCTTTGGCCTTTTGTTGTTCCCCTAAAGGAGGATTGAGCCGGGCGCAAAGGGGCTGCAGTTGAACAGTTTGACCCTTGCGGGACCGCTCGGGCTGCGGCCGTGCAGGGATCTCCTCCTCATCCTCCTCCGCCGCCTCCCGGGCCTCTCCCGCCCCCTCTTTGCATAACTGTTCAGCCTCGTTTCCCTGGGCCGCACTTCAGACCACACAAGTGCCTCTTGAATTCAGACAAAGTGAAAGGACGGCCCACAAATTCCAGCCGCGCTTGTTTGTCTTCGGTCACGTTTGGCTTCAAACTGAGGAGCAGGAGGTGGTGGAGGCGGTGCTAAAATAAGACATATTTCTTCCCCCCACCCCCCGCTCCTCCCTAGACCTGGACAAAGTGGTGTGCAAACAAGAGGAGGCAAATAACACAGCTCCTTGGGAAACCAAAAGTTACCAGCTCCCTAGCGATTAAACGAGAGAACCGACCTTGGCGCGGAGAGAGATTTTAGCCGATGGCCGGTTTGTTGCCACAGGGTGTTCCGACGACCCAGAACCCCCTATCAGATAACATAGCCCCGTATAATGCTCCCAGCCAACCAGGCAGAGCTACTGGAAGCTATAGAAAGGCAAGACGCAGTGAACCTCTGGGACTAGGAGGCAAGTCCGATTTTGCTCAGGAGGGGACTTCGTTCCCAGTAAATGCGCAATTAGGGGGATTGGGTTGTGGGCAGGGGAGGGCCTGCAAGGCGGCAACCCTGATCCTTTGCGGTGGACGTTTGCAAAAGGGCACACCCTGAGCGTTTCGAGGCCTAGGGAACATCTAGGAAAGTCACTGTTTAATTCCAGTAAATATATTTCAGGCTGGGATGTAGCTTAATGTTTTTAGATATAAAGGAAATATAAGGCCACTTTCCCCCTTTTTCTTTTATACGATTCATATGGTATAGGTTTTCTATTTTTAGAATGATAGCTCGATGTTTCAATTGTTTAATGTCTAAAAGCAGACATTAGCCCTATTCAGACATCATGTTCAACGCAGGTACAACCTGTGTAGTGTATGCACATACAGATCCGCAGGCATATTTATTTATTATTTATCAAATTTGTACACCGCCCCAAACTTTCGTCTCTGGGCAGTTAACGACACGCAGTTCAACCCACATCCTGGTTCATTTTTAAGATACACGGATGTGCAGTCATTCACACACAGGCGCATGTGCGGACACCTGTAGGCAACGTGTCCGCACGTTGCAGGGCAACGTCTGAACAGGGCTAGAGTGTTGTTTGCCGAAAGATGCTCGTTCGCTTCTCATCATATCTGGCATTGGCACGCCAGGGCTGCTTGTACTCTTCAGTTGGCACCCCGTGTGGAACCCCTTAAAACACGCGCTTGACTCTCAAGCAAGCCCCTGTCATCGTCTTCGCTGAGCGAAGAGTCCCTTTGCAACGAAAGTTCAGGCTTCAAGGCGCGGCTGAAGGGCCTCCCGCGCTGTTTCTTGGGCGGAGCGCTGCAGCCGCCTTTGGCCAGCGTCTCTCTTTCTGTGTGTGTGTGGTGTGTGTGTCCTGAGCCTCGCACGCTTTGCAAAGTCCTCCGCGGGGCTGGCCGGAAAGGCCGAGCCTGTTGACCTTTGGGGCATGTCGCCGGCCAGGGGCAGCTATTCAGCGCGTCTTGCTGGAGAGAGGGTGGTCTGGTCGGAAAAGGCGGCGTAGGAGGGGCGCTTGCTTGGTTGTTTGGCCAAGAGACACCCGCGTCCTTTCTGAGGCTCTTTGACCCGCCGGAGCTGCGTGCCGCCCCTGCGCCTTCCCTCTCATTCTCCTCCCCTCCCCTCACACCTTAGCCCCCTAGTCGAACATTATGCAGGCCCAGCCAGGGGCGTAGCCATAATTGAACGGCGGGGGCGGGGGCGTCCCTGGGCCCTTGAGGGAGAGGGGCCACACCAGCTGAGTGACAGCTTGCTCTTCGCTGTCTGTCGCCCTCCTCCTGCCTCTCCAAAGAAGAAAGGGAGGTGGGCCGGGGGGCGGGGGCGGGATGGGGCCATCTTCACTGTTTGTCCGAGGGCGCTCTCCAACCTTGCTACCAGGCCTCTAACTTCCGAGCTGTAACTACTCTGCAATGAAGGGGCTCGCTCCTAGGCTCACTTTTAAAGTGAACACGCATTAAAACAAAACAACAACAACCTTGTACAATATGATGCCTGAACGGGGCTCTTGCCCTTTAAAAGTAAGCAGCCTGTGCCAAGATGGAGCGCCCGGCCGCTCACGAAATCCAACCCAAGTGAAGCTAGTTTGTTGCATCGGACCAAACGACCGGGTAGGTTGCATAGGGACATAGGAAGCTGCCTTACTGAGTCAGACCATTCGTCCATCGAGTTCAGTGTTGTATTCTCTGACTGGCAGCGACTCTCCAGGTTTCCAGACAGTTGTTTTTCCTTAGCCCTACCTGAAGATGCCAGCAGGGTTATTGATTTTGAACCTAAGACTTTTCTACGTCCCCATCCCGTCCTCGAAGGTTAGTTTTGCTGTACCTTTTAAAAACGGAACAGCTTGGAGGATTGGGGGGAGCTGGGGGTGGGGAGGGGGGGTATTTAATCCTTTCCCATAGCTCACGGTCTTCCTGACGAAAATCGCGCCTAGAAATCCCAGAGGAAAACTTGATGAGGAAGGGAATGCCCTCTGCCTAATCAAATATATAGGGTGTGGTGAACTGTCGTTTGTTTGTGACTTGTCTTAAAAACAACCCTTATCACTGAGAGTTTTCTAATCAAATTTATCTGAATATAGATTCAAAGCGAGTAGACTCACTTTCAGCCCCTGCTTGAGAGAAATGAGACGCTTTCGAACAACCAAGGTATACTTAGGAGTAAGTGTTGAATTAAGTGTGAATTATTCCTGAATAAATAAGCAGAGAATCGGGCTGCAGTGTGGAGGATTTGAAGGACCGGATCCAAAATAAAGGACTATCAAACTCCCATGCGATTTACTTCGAGTAAGCATCCCTAGATCCGAGCTGCAGCTCTCATGTTGAAATCAAGTTAAAGTTAAAGTGCTAATCTTTGGCTGGATGCTGCCCAAGTCCTGTGGCTTAATTTCAATTATTTTGCCTTGGGAAGTTTAAACATACTCGTAAAACAAGAATTTAAGACACGGTTTGGTCCCTCTCTTTGGTTTTTTCTGATCTCCTATAAGAGATAAAAGATCAGCTTCCGCAGCTTTTAGTCACAAGAAACTAACTACCTTTCATGAGGTTGATTTCCACACCCCACGCATCGGATATGTTGTCTTGCTGATAGCAGAGAATTAAAACAGAGGAACAGGTGAAGAAAATTACTTTTTGCGGACCAATTTCCATCAAACACCTCCAGATTTTAAAAAGGGATCAGGGAGGGGCGGTTTTTGCAATGATAACCACATTCCCCCCATCTTTTCCAATTTATAGTGCCTACAGCGATGCCTACAGATTTAATACAATATCGATTTTTTAGCCGCTTGGTGGTGTCTGATTTTATACCTGATGCAGTGTTTTACCTATGCCTATTTCAATAGCTAACTGCTGAAGTCATAAGGAACAGTCTTCGCATTTGGGAATGATATGCCAAAAGACACCAACAGGCAAAAACAATGGACTCCCCATGTTGCAGAAGTGTGTGTGTGCGCGCGCACATTTCTAACTTCATAGTTAACTTTATCGTTAAATATATTTGAGTGAAGCACTCCTAAACAAATATGCCCTTTGGTAGATGTTGAAACACACACATACTTCTATACCGCATTGGTTACAGTGCGTCGAAGGATGGCATATCCATTTGGGTGAAAAGATTTGAGTAAAACTTTTGACGCTTTTAAAATACATTAGAATACATTATCAGTGTGTAAGGCTGGAAAGTCGTAAGGTTGTAAAGTTGACAGATGTGTGTGTGTGTTGAATAAATATGAATAGGCACGCGCGCGCACACATACACCCAGCCATTCACACATAGACTGCCTTTCGGCTGGTAGGTGTGGATTCCGGAGAAAGCTGAACTAATTTATCTCTCTGATTTAGGGACCCTCGGTCCTATTTCTTCGCCTTAGTGGCCCAAGATTCCTAGCCCATTATTACTGCCGTCTTGGGGCGAGAATGTTCACCACTATGACGGAGCCAAAGAGCAGAAAGCGAATTCTGGACAGCTCCTTTCTTCACTGCCTCCAGAGCTCCGAAATCTCGGAGTCCAGCCACGAAGTAAGCGCTCTTGGCAACACCCCCCACACGCGGCGGCGGAGGCAGCAGCGGCTCATTTACAGGCTGCCAACTCCGCCTTCGGGAATTAGGAACCGCAGCAAGATCAGCCACACGACAGACCCAGCCGTGGGAGAGATCCCCCCCACCACACCTCAGCCTCTCTTGAATAGTATCGCCAGGGCTCCCGCTCCCTTGTAGGGCTCTTGTGCGCGGGACTGCTGCATGGCAGACAGTAATGTGACCGATGCAGTTTTCGCCAGCATGGGAGTACAACGACGAGGGGAGATCTTTATCTGTTGATTATAATATTCAGATAAAAATGTTGTGATAAAAACATGTATGAAGCCCCTCGGATACTAGGCGCAAAAAATAATTTAGTTTTTTTAGAAAATCAAATGCTGCTTGCAAATTGCAACATTAAACATGTGATAGTTAAGGAAGGAAGACAAAAGGAAGATCTTGCGGCGAGGGGCAACCTTTAACAATCTTAGGCTGGCAGGGCGTCTTTGCTTTGTACTAGATATCTTCCACAACATATTACTGTAAATAAAACAAACGCTCTCTCTCACACATACACACGTAGGCACACACACTCACTCACTAAGTCAGAGAGTTCATTATTTTGCTAATACTCAATCTTGGAACACACGAGGAAGCAAAGCGCTATTTATTTATTTATTTATTTATTTATTTGATCGATCGATCGATTGATTGATTTATAAATCGCCCCATCCAGAGGCCCTGGGAGGAGTACAATCCAGATAAATTAGCAAAATGGTTAATTTTGCTAATGCGCAAAGTTCAAGAACATAGTTCCTCACTCAACTTTGATATGAGAGGAGAGCTGGTCTTGTGGTAGCAAGCATGATTTGCCCGCTTAGCTATGCAGCGTCCACTCTGGTGGCATATGAAAGGGAGACTAGAAGTGTGAGCACTGTAAGATATTCCCCCCCAGGGCATGGAGCCGCTCTGGGAAGAGCTGAAGGTTTCAAGTTCCCTTTCTGGCTTCTCCAAGATAGGGCGGCTGAGAGAGATTCCTGCCTGCAACCTTGGAGATGCCACTGCCAGTCTGTGAAGACAATACTGAGACAATACCATAGACCAATGGTCTGACTCAGTAGATAGCAGCTTCCAATGTTCCTATGGGAGAAGAGTTTGCAGGTGAGAGCAGGTGCCTTTCAGACAGGTGAAAAACTTTGTACATTAGACATGAAACACTGTCAATGCATAACCCACCTGTGCAGTGCCAATACTGTGTTCAACACCAAGATCTCGATCTCTCTCTCTCTAGCTATAGCCACCTGTAAAACAGAGATAAGTTGTGCCACATATTGGTTGTACCTGTCCATAGTTGTGCCATAGACAGCACTTTTAACCCTCTCTTCAGATGTTGCCATGCATACGTAAAACTAATACAGTTCTAAATGTGCTTGTATCAGGTTTTTAGCTGAAAGATGGACATGCAGGGAGGTGGATTTACAATCACATTTCAGTGTTCCTGCTTTTTAAAATGCCACCTGTGAACAATGGTCCTCCATTGGCCATTGATTCCATAGAGTTGCACATATTTGAGCATGACATTTTTCTTATGTTAATCTTGCTTTCTGTAGGAAAGTGTGTTTCATCATGGCAGATTTCCTTCATCTTTCCCTTCTCTCTGGTTAAACTAGCAAGGGCCAGGTAAAGCCTTGCCAATGTTATCTAAGCTGGATAAACCTGCCCATCTCTTCTCCCTGCCATAACTTGCAGGGCGTAAGGCAGGTTTCTCTATTTTCCTTCACAAGGGCATGCATGCTGGCATACTTTGCTTCTTCTTTTTTTTTTTTTTAAGAAGGAAACTGTCAAGGCCTTCCCTCCACACCTGGTCAGTTTCACAAGACAGCAGAGGGAGCAATGGTGAAGGAAAATGGGGAGGGCGGGGTGGGGAAGGCGGGCCTGAAGGATACTCTAATGACTGCAAGCATCAGGCCAGCAGCCCAGTCTAGCAGGTGGTTCAGCATCCAGGGCATGCAGATGGGGAGGCATGATCCCCACACTAGGAACTGACAATGGAAGGGTGATAAGCCTCACTTGTTGATGTAATAAGCATTCCCCATTTGATGTGGGGAAGATTCTCAAGTGATAATTAAAGCACACTAAAATGCATGAGTAATTTTGCATCTGCTAGAGTCTGCTGCTACACCTTCCAGCACACACACAGCCTCCCTGATACACACACCTACAGGTGAAACTCGGAAAATTAGAATATCATGCAGAAGTCCATTAATTTCAGTAATGCAAATTAAAAGGTGAAACTGATATATGAGACAGAGGCATTACATGCAAAGCGAGATAAGTCAAGCCTTAATTTGTTATAATTGTGATGATCATGGCGTACAGCTCGTGAGAACCCCAAATCCACAATCCCAGAAAATTAGAATATTACATGGAACCAAGAAGACAAGGATTGTAGAATAGAACAATATCGGACCTCCGAAAAGTATACAGTGTACTGTGCTTGATTGGCCAGCAAACTCGCCTGACCTGACCTCATAGAGAATCTATGAGGCATTGCCAAGAGAAGGATGAGAGACATGAGACCAAACAATGCAGAATTGCTGAAGGCCGCTAATGAAGCATCCTGGTCTTCCATAACACCTCATCAGTGCCACAGGCTGATAGCATCCATGCCACGCCGCATTGAGGCAGTAATTGCTGCAAAAGGGGCCCAAACCAAGTACTGAATACATATGCATGCTTATACTTTTCAGAGGTTTTGGGAGAAAGACCATCTTTAATTATTTTTCTTATGTTCACATGTATATCCAAGGAGCCCAGAGAGGTGTACATGGTTATGTTTACCCTCACAATGACCCTGTGAGATAGGTTAGGCTGAGAGATACATCTTCTCATTCCTTTTGCTATGCAAACTGCTTTGAGAACCTTTTCATTGAAAAGCAGTGTACAAATATTCTTAGCAAGAATAGAAACTTGTTTTACATATTCCTTTAGAATATTTACATTTTAAACAAAAACAAACTCAAAACAATTTACATTTAAAATGGCAGTGGAATGAATATATATATATATATATATATATATATATATATATATATATATACATACACACACACACACACACACACACACACACACACACACACACCAACAACATAGGAACATAGGAAGCTGCCATATACTGAGTCAGACCATTGGTCTATCTAGCACAGACTGGCAGCAGCTTCTCCAAAGCTGCAGGCAGGAATCTCTCTCAGCCCTATCTTGGAGATGCTGCTAGGGAGGGAACTTGAAACCTTCTGCTCTTCCCAGAGCGGCTCCATCTCCTGAGGGAAATATCTTACAGTGCTCACACTTCTAGCCTCCCATTCATATGCAACCAGGGTGGACCCTGCTTAACTAGGGGGACAAGTCATACTTGCTACTACAAGACCAGCTCTCCTATATTATATAACATATATACAATATTAAAAATATACAATATAAAGTATATATAAAACATATATACAACAAATAAAATGGTATATCGTCTCTGCAGTCCACATGCAGAGTTTCCTTGTCTTGCACACACAACACCCTGCTCTAAGAAATGCACAGCCCTGCATAATGTCATCCTACCATCTCTCCTGCTGCAACTCTGGTAAGGATGCCACTTTCCTTCAAAGCTTCTAAAAGTTGTCTCAAGCTTGACACTTACTGTGCAGTATCACAGAGACTACCCACCGTAGACCTGCTTCATCCATCTTCATGGTCTGTATCAACAGGTGCTCGACTTAGCTCTATTCAGACATTATGTTGTAGGAGTATACAGATATCTATAAACTGGTACAAGTTTTTGGTTTTTTGGTGGGAGTTCTATATGTTGTGTCTCTTACCTAACCTGAGCTTAATATTTCTCCTGCCTATTCCGGCAGTAGATATCAGATCACACTAACCACCCATGTTTTTGAATGAATTAGTGTACCTTCATTCATCTCAAAAGTGAAACTGAGTACAGGATACTTAAATGCAAGATACAGATAAGAAGTATACTGCTGTATCCATGTAGGAAGTCGCCCAGCGGCCAAGTGCAATGCCACAGGGTGGCCCCTGGCTCCCTATCCACGCCCCCTGCATATGACATCAGATGCAGGGGTGTGGCTATATGCAGAAACGGAGCTATGCATCCCTGTTCGCAAAGGGCTTCAGCCAGCCCTGGGTTTGCAGTATGGCTGGAAAGGCCTTTCCCTGCCTGGAAAGGCAGCGGGGCTGGGAAGCATCTCTCTGCCTTTCCAGGCAGGGAAAGGTGCTCCCCGCCAGGCTGCAAACCTGGCACAGCTCCGTTTCCACATATGGCCACACCCCTGTGTCTGACATCACATGCCAGGGGCGTGGCTAGGGTGGCTCCAGGGGTGTGGTGGCCCAGGTTCTTTGAGCCTGTCCATGTAATGGTGACTCTGCCCCTGGCTGTACCTATGTCCAACATATCATGTGAATGAACTGTACTTATCTACCGATCTGTCCCTGTGTACACTGTACACTCATCCAAATGCTGAACAGAAAGTGTGAATAAGACTATAGGAGGCCACACACTCTTGCTCCAGCCTTTTGTAGTGACCCTTTTAGTTACTGGGGAGGCATGATTTGTGTAAAATTGAGGAAGTCAGGTGTAAGTTTTGTGGATTTCATTGAGAACACCCTTCTCCATAATGGCAACATTGCCCTACATTTCCAGACTTGATGTTTGCCTTCAACCTCAATCACCATGTGGATGCCACGCTTAATGTTTTTCCATTTGTACCTGTCTTTCTGATTCTCTTTGTTTCCCCTCTTCCCCCCCACCGTCCACTCTTTCTCCTTTTCCTCTCTTTGTCTTAAAGACCTTTACAAACAAAAAATAACGGAGGCGTAGAGCCCCCAGTGTGACACACTTGAGGTCGAAGCATGACCCAGTAGGTCACAACACAGGATCCACCAACTGAATATCAATGATCTGTATCCTGGTGCATAGTCTAAGCACAGCCAAGCAAATAAGCACAGCCACACACACACACACACAAAAAGAGGAACAGAAGAGTTTCTGAGACAAACACAAACCACACCACCAGCTAGTGCCCTGAAGGTAAACCAGTCCTCCTCTCAAAGCTCCTGTCCTTTTCACTCGCATGTTAGGCCCATACTCAGCAGATGATTCTCCCTCTGCCCTTCTAGGAAATGCAGTGTTTGTTACCTTTCTGTCTGGCTTACACATAATAAGGACACAGAAATCCAGACATGGTGAGGGCGGGGAAGAGACAACTTAATGGTTTGGGCCCGGAATACCGGAGGGACCGTCTGCTCCCAAGGGTTGCTGCCTGCTCGATGAGGTCATCTGAGGGGGCTCTGCTCCAGGTGCCGACAATGAGGGAGGCTCGGTTGTCATGCACGCGGGACAGGGCCTTCTCTGTTGCTGCCCCCAGACTCTGGAATGCTTTCCCGGTGGCTATTTGCTCCTCGGTCTCCATCACAGCTTTTAGAAAAAGTGTAAAATCTTGGCTTTTTGCCCAGGCATTTATTTGAGTCTCTGCTGCTGCTCTTTATAGTCTGTATTGCTTTTATGCTTTTGTATTAAATTTTTAATCAGATTTGTTTAATTTTTTTCCACTTAATATTTTAATTGTGTCTTTTTTTACCATCTTGTGTTTAAATTTTTGCTGTAAAATGCCTTGAGATTGCTTTAATGAAAGGCGGTATATAAATTTAACAATAAACAAACAAACAAACAACTTTAATTAAGGAACACATTTCCCCTGAGTTTGGTATAAAACAAAACCACCACAAGCAGAGGCGCACTTTCCACCGGATGTCTGGGTGGAAGCCCGGTTCCCTGCAGGCTTTGAGGCCATGCTGGGTTGGATGCAGAGTAGGGTTGGGTGCCGCTGGCCGGCTGGCCCTTGTGCTGCCATACTGCTGCTGACCTGCCTGCACCACCATGCTGTGTCATGCCAGAGGACAAGTACGACTCAGGAATCACACCATGTGACCGTGCCTGTGGCAACCTGCCTTTTAAAAATTGCAGCAGGCGCACGGACAGTGTGCGGAGAGGAACTCTGGGGGGGCAGGAATCAGGCCAGCCCCAGCAACTTGCAGTGGCAGTGGGAAGCAGCCTCAGTGAGGTGGTGGAATCTGTGGCACGCGGCATGCTTGCTCTCTTCCATGGAACATACCCAGCCTGATCCAAAACTTGCCATCCTCAAGGTATAGCCTTTAATTTATATTTTCTTCCATGTTATCATGCAAAGGTTAACTGTGATTGTTTTGTATTTTTTAAATGGACCAATGGCTTTTGAATGCACAATTGCCTGATTCCTCCCCACTCACTGGGGCTTGTTTGTTTATTCCCCTGCCCCACTGGCTTTTGTGTTGGGCTCCAGAGGGGAGAGTGGCTGTACTGTCCAAACAGAATTTATATCTTCAGGTTAGTGGGAAGTGTCTGATTCAGAATTTCTTCTTAAAATATCCCCCCCCAAAAGCTTCAACCTTTCCTTGAACATATTGTTGTGTGAAAAGTAGTGCATTTGGCTAATTTATGTGGCAGGATTGTTCATGCAAAATGTTGTATCTGCAGGTCAGTGGGAATTTCCTCTTTTAAAAAAAAATTCTTAACATTTCAATAAGAATATTGTGGTGTGAGCTAATTCAAGTGGCAGGGTTGAATCTATGTTTGTCACCACTATTTAAATATTGGCAGAAACAATTATGGTAAATGCCACTGTTTTCACACAAACTTGGGGATTGCGCTATTTATGGTGCCTGTGGAATAATATAATTGTCCAGCAACCAGCCTCAGAATTGATAATGAAGACACTGAAGTGGTGGATGGCTTCTGCCTTTTAGGATCGACCATCAACAGTAAAGGATCCAGCAGTCAACAAATATGCTGCAGACCAGCACTTGGTAGGCTTGCAATGAAGGCCTTGGAAAGGATATTTAGATGCTGTGAATCGTTCAGACAATGGTTTTTCCTGTGACACTCTATGGATGTGAAAGCTGGAATTTTAAGAAGCAAGATAGAAAAAGCATTGATGCTTTTGAACTTTGGTGCTGGAGAAGACTTTTGAGGATACCATGGACAGCCAGGAAAACAAACAAATGGATCATGGAACAAATCAATCCAGAATTTTCACTCGAGACACAAATGACCAGGCTCAAACTATCATAGTTTGGACACATTATGCGAAAACCCAGCTCTCTGGAGAAGTCAATAATGCTGGGGAAAGTTGAAGGAAAGAGAAGAAGAGGATGACCAGCAGCAAGGTGGATTATGACAGCAATGAATGCACCACTGAGAGACCTTAAAGGCCAAGTTGAAGACAGATCATCCTGGAGAGAATCTATCTATGTGGTCGCTAAGAGTGGATGCCGACTTGACGGCACTTAATCAATCAATCAAATCATTCAATGACATAATGGTATGATATGATATGATATGATATGATATGATATGATATATGTTTCAAGGCCACAATAAAGTTTGGATAACAACACAACAAATGGCTAAAGACAGAATAGAATGAAAAGTGTTCGCTTATCCCCAGCTACCATGGCTATATACATTATTTTATTTTATTTTATTTTATTTTAGTTTATTTTATGGGAAGAAAGCTGGTCTTGTGGTAGCAAGCATGACTTGTCCCCTTAGGCTAAGTAGGATTCACCCTGGTTGCATATGAAAGGGAGACTAGAAGTGTGAGCGCTGCAAGATATTCCCCTCAGGGGATGGAGCCACTCCGGGAAGAGCATCTAGGCTCCAAATTCCTTCCCTGGCTTCTCCAAGATAGGACTGAGAGAGATTACTGCCTGCAACCTTGGAGAAGCAGCTGCCAGTCCGTGTAGACAATACAATACTGAGCAAGATGGACCTATGGTCTGACTCAGTATATGGCAGCTTCCTATGTTCCTATTGTTATCAGCAGTACTTATTTAATGATCTATTGTAAGGTGCCCTGAAGACTGTATCCTGGTGGAAAAGGTGGAGACAAATGTCTCCTGAGACCTTGCTTGCTACGCTTTGTTTATTCTACAGGTGCTTTCATGATGTCTAAACAGATAGACCAATGGTCTGACTCAGTATATGGCAGTTTCCTAAATGTGCATATCCACCTGGGGCTTCAAAAAAGAAATTAGCCGGATCTCGGCGCATGCCCGCAGGCAAGTGTATGAGTATATAGATATATATGGGGAGGATGCTTACGTTGCAAAGGGCTCCCCGCAAAAGGCCTTTGGGTTTACGCTCCAAAATGATCTAGGTGCACCTCTGACTACATGTTTCTCCCTGTAGATCCCGTTGCTATTCAGTATCTTCTGCCTAGGTTTGCCCTCTTCCTTTCCTTCCATTTTTTAAGAGGTGAGCGAAGAAGGGCGCGCCTTGCTGGCCACCCCTTTGAGTCTGCGGCGTCCGGGAAAGGTTTCGGACACCCTCCTTTTTACTCCCCCCCCCACCGCCCTCAGGCCTAATGAGCTGCTGAAAGGGAGCAGGTTCCAGCGCGCGTGGCTAGCGGGACTCTCTGATTGGCCAGCTGCGCCTCGCGACCCCCATTCATTAATAAATTAGCGGCACGCTCCAGCCGAGCGCAAGGCACCAATCACACCCCAGAGCTGTCCGGGGTGCGCCACGCACTTTCGAGGGATCAGATAAAAGAGAGAGAAGGAGGGAGGGGTGGGTGGGTAGCAGGGGGCTTGACAAGCGGGGGGGGAGCCAAAAAAAAGAGAGAGAGAAAGAGATGAGTGATGATAAATGAAAAGAAAGACTAAACCTGGGGGGGGGGCGAGGGGGCCCTGGGGGTAGATTTGATTGTTTTCCGGGGGGTATATAAGGGGTTTTAAGGAGAGTCGTGTGCCAGACGCACAGCCACGGAAACACAAGCAGCTCCGCTTTAACTGGAGGGTCGGGGCGCGTGCCAGCCGCTGCCCCACCGGGCTGCCTGCCTCTTGCACACGCACACCCCACCAGACGCGCTGCAACCCATCCAGCCCTCCATCAAACTCCCCCCTCCCCGCGGATCTGGACCCGCACCAGCGCCCGGCAACTGCGGGACCTTCTCCAGCAGCAGGGAGGGGAACAGCGCGCGGGGCCAAGTCCAGCCTGAAGCGAGTTTCCTCCAAGGGGCGGTGCAGAGAGCGAGCGGAGCAGCCAGGCACGTCCCCTCGCCAAGAGGCCGAGCAAAAGCCGACCGCCTCTAAAGGACAGCCAAGTAAGTCCACGAGTCTCTCTCTGCTGGGGCGCTTGGATGGAAGCTGGAAAGCATTTCTCTGCTGCTCGGGTGGCAGGCAAAAGTCCCGCTGGTAGCTAAGCGCAACCGCAGTGGCCCTCTCTGTCTCCACTCATCGGCAGCGCGCAGCTGTAGCAAAGGCATGTCTTGCGTTAGCACGCTAGACCGAGAGGCAGCAGCAGGGATGTTTCCCTCACATCCTCCTAAAAAGGGCTGGGTGGGTGGAGATTGCGTTTCGCGTTAACTTGCTGCTGATCCCTCCATGTTAAAATACTGGAACCAAACTTAAGACATTCGAAGCGCTCGAGAGTCCTACAGAAAGCAGCGGATTGTGTGCCCAAAGTTAAAAGGTTACTCGCCAGTTCAAAGCATGGGGTTGGGGCTGCAAACTTTAAAGGGATGTGGACAGGACCCCTAAATCCCCCAGCTTTCTAGAGCGTATATATATTTTAAAGCTGCGTCTGAATTTGTTCTGGGTTGTTTCCATTTCGTGGAAAAGTTTCCATTTCGTGGAAACAACGTCCCATTATCGATCTGAAGGATCCCCACCGCACCCCCGCCACACACACAGGAAAGTGCGGATAGTCAAGGGTTAATAGTGGAGAGCGTTCCGACTGCTTGTCTTTGTCAAGCTTTAAGCACGTGGGGAAAAGTGCAACTGACAAGTCAGCGCCTCTGAAGTTGCCTTCTACCAAGAGTCAGGCCACTGGTTCCTCGAGCTCACTCTTGTCTACTCTGACTGGTAGGAGTCCTTCCCAAGGGTTCCTGGGGGGTGTCAGCGATTAAACCCGGGCGGGCGGGACCGACCTTCTGCATGCAACGGAGGTGCCAGGGCACCATTCCCAGCAACTGAGCACCTCCGCCTCTTTCCGTAGGAGTTGGTGGGGAAACGCCTCGTCGACGTGATCCGTACTTTATCTCTACGATGTAGCAGGCGGCGCGGCCGGGTGGAGATGGGGGTGCCCTTGCCGGGCATGGAGCCCCCGATGTTCCCAAACTGACCGCCCCTCTGCTTGTCCTCTCTCCTTGCAGGATGTTCGTGAAGCCGGAGAGCCTGGAACTGAAGGAAGAGGAAGCGCTCCTGCTAGGGACCCGACCGTCGCCCGCGTCTTCCTCCTCCTCCTCCTCCTCCGCCTCCTCTTCAGCCACCCACTTCTCCTCCGGCTCCGAAGGGGAGGACGAGGAGGACGAAGAGCCGCCCCGCCCTCTCTCGCCCTCGGGGCAAACGGACGAGGTGGCCGGCGGGGACGCATCAGCGCAAGTGCACCTGCACCACCTCGGCTTGCGGCGGCACGAATGCAAGCGGCGGCCTGGCCGGGCGCGGAGCAGCAGCTCCCGGGCCACCAAGACGGTGGAGACGGTCCAGCGGCTCAAGAAGAGCCGCCGCCTGAAAGCCAACAACCGCGAGCGCAACCGGATGCACAACCTGAACGCGGCGCTGGACGCCCTGCGCGAGGTGCTGCCCACCTTCCCGGAGGATGCGAAGCTGACCAAGATCGAGACGCTGCGCTTCGCCCACAACTATATCTGGGCGCTGACGGAGACCCTCCGCCTGGCCGATCACTGCGCCGGAGCTGGCGGAGGAGGAGGAGCAGGAGCCGCGGCGGCGGCGGCAGCGGCAGCGGCGGCGGCGGCCGCCTTCTCCGAAGCGATGCTCGGAAGCGCGGACTGCAGCCCTTCTCCAGCCTCCGCCTCCTCCTGGAGCTGCACCACCAGCCCCGCTCCCTCCGCCGCCTCGTCCGCTTACAGCTGTACTTTATCGCCCGCCAGCCCCGGCAGCTCCGCCTCGGAGCTGGACTACTGGCAGCCCGAGAAGCCTCGCTATGCGCTGTCCAGGGACTTGATGTGACGCCCGCTGCTCTTCCGCTCCCTCCCAAGTTCGTTCCCAGCGCAAACAAACAGCGATCTCCCTCCCTCGCGGGCCGAGAGCGCGCTCTCTCTCTCTCTCGCACACACACGCACCAGGGTTGGGCAGGGGTGTGAACCAGGGGAAGATCGGCCAGATGAAGTCCGGGCCGATGGAAGAAACGTGTGTACCTGAAACATGGGTACCATCTCGAAACTGGCCCATGCGCCCGCCATCATCTCCGTGGACCTCTCATAGAAATGTTAATGCCCTGGGTCTCTGTCCGCCCCCCTCACCTCAACAATATCCGCTCCACATTTGCGATGCGTGGCGGCATCTGCTCGCTTCCCACTGCCCGCCTGGAGGCTGTGGGAATTTCACCTGTCAAACCAAACTCTCTCTCTTTCTGATGTGCACTTTCCCACATTGGCCAGGCACAATGTCTTTTGTTTCGCCCCCTGCTCCCCATCCTTCTCGCATATACTCTCACGTACCTCTTTTTCACAATCTCTCCCCGCCCGCCCCCGCATTTTGCCATCTGTCTCCTACGATTTACGGCGGGGTGGGGAGAGGGGCGAAAATAGGAGAAAATACATGTTTGGGGTTTTGTTTGTTTGTTGGTTGGTTGGACGAGCGGGTTAGAAGTCATTGTATAATTTGTAGGCTTTGTCAGGACTGAATGCAGGCGTGGAAATTTAGGCTGAACTCTTTATTATAAAGGGAGGGGTGTAGAGGAGAGGAAGGGGTTGCGGTGGGGTGGGGTGGGGGGCTGAACCAGGAGAGGAGACGGGCTCATGCATTATTTATCGCGACCCTGCAGGGGACGGGGAACTCCTCCATTCTTTCACCAGATTAAGAATATCAGCAGACTGTGAAAACCTCAGCAGACCCGGAGCATGATGCGCAATCAGCCACACACGTGTTTGCTTCTATTTATTACAAAGGAAAAAGATTTCATGGAAGAAGAATATGTATTTTTTTGTATATTTCACAGAGTTTATTCTAGTATGTATTTAGAGTTGCAGAGCAAAGGGGTCGTTTCTTGAAATAAAATGAAACATATATATAAATAAAGGATTTAATTTTCATAAGATTGATTGACGGTTCTCAGTTCTTTGCAGGTCACCCATAGTGGATAAAGATGAATGGCTGATATAGTGGTATCAGGTGTACATCCCTAAAGCCTCAAGCTCTTCTACACTTTCTTTGAAAGTAAATCCCGGGAACGAAATGGGATTTCTTCATTAACTGGGTTGGGTTATACTTGTATTTATCTGGTTGATGGATCAATAGAAGAAGGCTACAGCAGGGTAAAGTCTTCATCCTTTTAAAAAAGTGTTAATCCCTTCCAAACATCAGTGGCAAAACCTCTGTTGGTTTATGTCAGTAGATCTGAGTTGTGCCCAGAATAAGATGAATCAGCCGCACATTGTGGAAATATGTGTTGCCCAGGGGCTGAACAGATAAAAGCCGCTTCTTGGAAGCCTCAACAAGCTCAGCTGGACAACCCGAATATCAGCTCAGCTAGTCCTATTAGAAAGGTGGACTACTGAGGCATAATCAATGAATACATTTCGAAAGGGCGAAAGGGAATGCATTTAAGTAGAATCTGAGCTTTGGATGAGTCAGGGCTTCAATATAAGTCGAAGTGGCTGCGGTTTGGCGAAGATGGAACTCCGTCCCTCACAGAAGTCAACTGAGGGTCGAAAGGGGTTCTAACACATAATCCCCCAAATGGCCAGACGCTGTCTGAATTTTACCCTCTGGAACAAGGGGACTCTACAGTGCGGAACATAGAGCAGTCAAAACTCAGAGGGGCGTTCTGGGATAATTACGGTGTACAAAATGCCTATACCATACTTATTATACTAGTTAGTCCTCCCATTCCCATGAAAGATGTATATGAAATGTCAGCATCAATCAAGGTGATGAGAGAGGAAGACACCTTTACTAGAAATAGCTGTGTCGGTCCCGATACTCCCACTCTAGGCATTTGTACTTGTATACAAAAAAGAGAAAACACATCCCCACTATTTCCACATGATGTAAGCCATGCATTACACGGCTGCATTACACTTGTGGAGAATGCGGGGTCGGGGGGACGCGTTAGTAATGAAAACACTCATTTCGAAATGAATGAGCATTGGACCGTGATGTCTGGTTATTCACACATTCAGGGGGAGCTGCAGAAGACAGTAAGTTCTCTTCCAACTTTGCAATGCATGTTTATGGACATATACATATAAAATAACCACACTCTTTTAATTCAAAATAATTCATTTGCAATAATACAATCCCACCCTGATTCTGTTCTCATAAACAGAATAGGGATGAATCCACACAAAACCATCCTTTGAAGTTGTTTCCCAGTCACTATAATTGATGGTGGATTAAAATGTAGCTGAGAAAAAGTCCCTTGGCGAAGAGTAACTCCCTTTCAGTTTCGTTTACTTTACTTTACTCCTGAGTAAACAATTAAGGAGGTGGGCTGTATGTATTGGAAACCTCAGGCCACCTCATCAGTCTAAACGTCCTTACAGGATTGATTTCAAGAGGTTTTCTTGGAGCTAGTGACGGCTTTTCTGCTGCGATTTATTAGTACGGCTACACTCCTGGAACTAATCCCTCTGAGGCCTGTGTGTACAGAACCTGGAGAATGTAGTGGCTGCGGATTATTACTAAAGTGTGCCGTCAAGTCGATTTCGACTCCTGGCGTCAACAGAGCCCTGTGGTTGTCTTTGGCAGAATACAGGAGCAGTTTACTCTTGCACCTTCCCGCATAGTCTGAGATGATGCCTTTCAGCATCTTCCTATATCGCTGCTGCCGGATATAGTACCAGTCCAGTGGGGATTCCAACTGGTAACCTTCTGCTTGTTAGTCAAGCATTTCCCCGCTGTGCCACTTAAGGTGACTGCGGATTATTAACCTGTGTTCTGGAGAATGTGCGGACACGTTGCTTTGCGAGTTCAACAGACCCTTCGGTTGGAAACAAAGAACCAAAACTCAGCGAGTCTTGGATTGGTTTGCTGGTATTCTGCTGGAGCCAATCACAAAGCAGCACCAAGCAAGCTGGAGGAAGAGAATGCGATCTGGTGGCCTCCCTCGGCTCAGTTTATCCCTTCTGAAAGGGTCGAGTGACAATCGGCAGAGGGGGATTATGGGGCTCTTGTCCCAGCACGCGAGGCCTGTCCAGAGAGAAGCCTCTCTGCTCCAGGCAACAAGAGTGCCAGAGTGGTGTTTAGGCACACAAACTGACATCCTGACTAAATTTACTCGATGAAGTCACATTGAAACGAAAACGATAAGTTAGACTTGCTATTTTTGTCCTTTTAATTTTAATGGGGCTCTCTCAAGTAAATTTCGTCAGAATGTTAGCTAAAGATTTCTTCCACACTGGCCACATCTCTGAAGGGCAGAAATGGAGCCATTCACAGCTAAAAGAAAGGGTGATCAGAGAGGTCCAAAAGGTGTCCAGGAACATAGCCCAGTTTTTAATGCAAAGTCCTTGCAAGACGTCAGTGGTAGTACCAGGCCTCTACCAAGTGCCCTTGTGGGCCTCTCCTTAATGGCACAATGAGGAAGCCATCTTTGTTTTCCAATAATGCAATGCACTTTGTTTTGTTCGTCACTTTATTATCTAGTGCTGTGGTTCCCAACCAAGATTCCTCCAGATGTTGATGGACTGCAACTCCCATCAACCCCAGCTACAATTTATTGTGGTTGGGGGTGATGGGAATTGTAGTTCAGCAACATCTGGAGGAACCCTGGTTGGGAACCACTCGTCTAGTGCCAGGATGGCAGGGACAAGTGCATTGCATAGGTAAACAAAGGTGTGTGTCTATGTTTGTTTGTCACCAGGGGCACAGCTGCGGAAGAGTGCTCCAGCTCACTAAGGTAACTCTTGCAATGATTTGGGGGAGGCTTACTTTGGTAGCAGTGATTCTCTGTGATTTGCTGCCAGCCACCAGGCATCAGGGGTTGTGGAGGCCATAGCAGTAGAGCATCTGCTTTGCATGCAGAAGATCCCAGGTTCAATCCCAAACATCTCCAGGTAGGGCTGGGAAAGACTCCTGTCTGGAACCTGGAGAGCCACTGCCACTCAGAATAGACGACACTGAGTTAGATGGACCAATAGTCTGACTTCCTGTGTTGCTAGTGGACCCTTCCACGGCCTTGGGCTCTTGACCAGACTGTGCCCCAGCTGACTGCCCCTGACCCCTGATGTTGGCCCTGCAGGGTGTTTTCACACATGACGCTAACACTAACTGTGCTTTTGAGCCTCTTTCTGTCAGTTTTGTACATGTGAATGTTAGCATCCCTAGGAAAGAAGTGAACCATTGGAACACAGTGAGAATGTTTTAGCCAATGCAGACGTAACATTCCAGCAGCAAATTAAATGGATTTAAGTCATGATTCAGGAAGGACCTTAGCCAGAAATGTTAGGGTGGGTGCATAGGGAATACTAAAGTAGGCAGAGTAAGAAACTGAGAAGCAGCAAAAATTGAAAAATGGGTATTGTAATGTTTTAAAGGTTAGGCAGGTTATTCATACTATTTTGTTTCATTGACAATTTTGTTTAAATCCACACAATTAAAATGCATGTTTGTTTATGGAATTTCTATCCCACTTTTCTATACCCTCACCAAGGGAGCAAAGTTAAAATAAGTTAGTGCCAAGTATTCCAGGGCTCGCACTTCTTGGCCAGAACTTGGGAGTTAGCAGCAGCAGGAAATATACTTTGCCAAACAACTGGGGTAGAAGACTGCCAGCATCAATGTACTTATATCTCTACAAGCGAAAGGGTAAAGGACAAATTCATGGAAGTTCTATCAGTGGCTACTAGTCATTGATAGTCAGTCAGTCCAATAGCTACTAGAGGCACGATGCCTCTGAGTACCAGTTGCAAGAGAGAAGGCATGCCCTCAGCTTTTGTCTGTGGGCTTCCCAGAGGCATCTGGTGGGCCACTGTGTGAGACAGGATGCTGGACTAGATAGGGCTTGGGCCTGATCCAGCTGGGCTGTTCTTATGTAAGGACTTACTTTTGGTAAATTAAGGCTGAACATTTAGGGATGGGAGCCTAAAGTGTCCTTGGGAAACTCTCTGTTTGGGGAACTGCTATACTTTACGGATAACCACATTAACAGCTGTTGTGATTGCTATGCTGAATGGAAATAGCATTCTGTTCCTTTGGACATAGCCTCTTGAATATTGTTTGTAGTGTTAGAACATGTAACAAAACTCCTCCAGCAAACACCATGTTATTGTTGCTGTTTTCATTTATTTCTAAGTCTTTGGATATAGTGAACTCTTCAAATGTTCAACTACTGCAGGGATCCCACCTAGGGTTGTGCATGGACCATTTGGTGTGGTTCAGTTTGATTCTGAACCAAATTCAGACTGAACTGTGGGTATCCGAACCAGTTTGGTCAAACTGACTGGCTGTACTGAGCCGGTTTGAAGCAGTCCAGCTCACAGTTGAACTGGTTCTGCACATCCCTAATCTCAACCTTGGGTCCAGATGTTGTTGGACTACAGTTCTCATCATCTCCAGCTCCGATGGCCATTGTGACTGGAGATTATGAGAGCTGTAGTCCAGCAACATCTGGAGACCCAACTTTGGGGATCCTTGAACTACTGCTTGGGAGCACAAATTTAGCCAGATGTTTTTAAAGGCAAAAGAAAACAGGAAAAACCTATCCTGCGCATACACATCATGTCCTGCGTCGCATGCATGTGCATGACGGGTGCACGTGCGCGATGCATGGACATGATGCGTACTATGTGCACATGCACAGTGAGGCTTTTGAAGCCATTTGATGATGAACAGGGGTAGGGGCAGCAGGAAGGTACCCTGCTGCCCCAAATGCTTACAAAATTGGGAGCGCTGGAGGGGGAAAAGTGGCGGGAGGTGTAAGTACACCCTCCCCCACCCTTAAAGATCCACCCTCCCTTGTGCCGGACCGCTGAACTGGCCCCAGGTCCAGCCCGGCCCAGCCTGGAGGCCCTTAGAATGGGCTCCAGTGGTCTGTGCACATCCCTACCTCGGACCCAAGTCATAGGGGGTTATAGATAATGACAAGAAATTTGTATTTCATCTGTAAACTTATTGGCAGCCAGTGTAGTTCTTTTAAAACGTGTGTCATATGATCTCTCCGGGCAACCCCGGAGACCAACCTGTCTGCTTCATTCTGTAGTAACTGCAGTTTCCAAACTATGTAGAAAGCCAGCCCAACCTAGAGTGCATTGCAGTAGTCAAGTCTGGATGTTACCAGCATATGCACCACAGTTATAAGGTTGTTTATCCTAGAAATGAACATAGCTTGTAAATCAGCTGAAGCTGATAGAAAGCACTCTTGGACACTGCCTTAACCTGAGAAATCAGGGAGAGGTTTGGGTCCAGAAGTACTCCCAGACTATGTACCTGCTCTTTCTGGGAGAGTGCAACCCATCCAGAACAGGCAGATCTAAGCCACTTCCTAAGTCTCAACCTCCCAAAATGAGTACCTCTGTCTTGCTTGGATTCAGCCTCATGTTATTCTCCCTCATCCAGCCCATTACTGCCTCCAAGCAAGCATTTTGGGAAAGGCAATTTTCTGATGAAGTTGACATGGATAGATCTGGGTGTCATGAAATCCCCTGATGATCTCTCTCAGTGGTTTCATGTAGTTGTTAAAAAGCATTGGAGACAGTGTGGAGCCTCATGGAAATCTATACCAGAGCTCTTGTTTTGAAGAGCAACAGTCTACAAGCGACACCATCTGGAACCTACCCGAGAGAGGAGAGAACCTACCCTAGAGAAGAGACTTGTCCACATCCTCAGGAGTCACAAACTGAAATTGATCTAATTTAATCACCCAAGAGGAGCTGCTGGATGCTTCCACAGTAGACTGTGCAGTAACTGTAGAGTCTACTTCAGCTCTAATATGAGATATTTTATCAGCAAAAAAACTCATTTAAAATGTCACAACGGGTAATTGATGGATCCAAATACTCATTTAGGGGAGGAGGGACATGTACTAGCCCTCTCACAACCCTAGACAACTTCACTGGATGTGAGCTAGGAGAAGCAATGCAGGCAGAAAAAAAGTGCTTCTTTGCTGCACCCATTGCCGGAGCATAGATCTTAAAATATGCTCTGTGTTGTAATCTGTCAGATTCGAGCCGAGCACGGGCGTAGCTAGGGAAGAAGGGGTCCGTGTTTGTCCTTCTCCCTGAAGGCCCTCTGAGTGAGGGAGATAATGAAGAAAATAGGGAGGGTGGAGCTGGGGGCCCCTCAGGAGCTGGGGCCTCCAAGGTTCTTTGAATCCATCCGCTCAATGATAGCTACAGCCCTGGAGCTGAATCTTTTTCAACTTGCACTCTAGCTGTCTACCTTGTTGTTTCAACCTCCATAGTTCTTCCATATTCCAAGGGGCTAATTTAGATGCGGGTCAGAGAGGGTGCTTAGGAGCAATTGTGTCTACTGTCCTAGTAAGTTCATTATTCCATGTCTGAACCAGGGTATAGACAGAATCGCTGGCAGAACCAATGTTAAAGCCTTCCAAGGCTTCCTGGAATCCTGTTGGATCCAATAAAGCTTTTTGGCAGACCATCCTAAAAGGCAGGGGCGTAACTATAATAGGGCAAGGGGAGAAAGTTGTCTGGGGACCCACTGCCTTGGCCCCCCCCCCAGAGCAAAGTCACATGACTGACTCCCCCAGCCACGCACCCACCCAGGCTTCCTTCAGTTGTATTCATCCTCTGAAATTGATGTGTGTGTTAAGACCTGGAGCTACCAGAACAGCATGTCTTTCTCTAGTACCATTAAATGACTTGCATCATCCGCAATTTACAAAACCTTTTTAAAAATCATTATATACACTATGCTTTTTGTTACCACTATTCAGCCTCATTTAAGATTTCTTTACTTCATGAGCTGAGCTTCAGTGGGGGTGGGGGCATTTTAAAATCTTGTCTCTGGCCCCGCTCCAACCTTGCTACGCCCCTGCTAATAGGTCCTTCACCCCTGTGGAGTAGGGTTGAGGCTGTGAGTCCAACCTTTACCAGATGGTGGTCCGTCCATGACAATGGGGGAATCACAGGATTCCACAGAACACCTTCCTGATCAGAGCAGAAAACCAAACTGAGAGTGTGACCAGCAATGTGTGTTGGTCCTGAGATCAATTAGGATAGGCCCAAAGCTGTCATGGCCGCTACGAATGCCTGAGTGGATCCTGACAAATTGGTTCCAAAGTGAACATTAAAGCCCCCCAGAACTACCAGTCTGGGAGACTCCAACGCCAACTCCGCAACCAAGTCAGTCAGCTCAGTTAGAGAGTCTGTTGGGCAATGGGGTGAGTGGTATACCCACAGAAGTCCCAGTCTATCCTTGGTCTCCAGTTGTAGGTACACACATTCAATACAGGCCATTTCCCTGACAGGAACCCTGGTAAGGGAGATATTATTCTTATAGACCACAGTCACTTCTCCTCCCTGCCCACATCCTTTCACCTGCTCTACAACAGAGTACCTTGTTGGGAAAAGCTGGGCCCTAACCGGACCACTAGCCTCCCCCATCCAGATCTCTATAATACATACCAGGCCAGTTCCATCATTCACAATCAAATCAGGGATGATTTCTTTCTGTTTTATTTTGAACTGAACTGACATTACAAAGAAGCAAGGTGAGGTTCTGTGGGAGTTTGGCACAGCTCCCCAAGCTGGCAGGGAAGCTGGAAGGAGTAACAGCTATTACATTTATGACCTCCCTTGCCCTATAATGGCCTGCTGCCCTGCCAACACCACATACACCACATCTTCCTCTGTTCTCCACCACCACTGGAACACGCTCTCCCCAACTCCAATGAACACGCTCCTCCCAATTCCAGGTACACCAAAACACATACCTGCATAAAGTCTAACAAATAAACAGAGAAGTTCTTAAAGCAACAGCATAGCTTGCCTTGGCCCTCTGTCCCAACCCCTGCAGCCCACCCGCAAAGGCTGGCCGTCTTCAGTGGCAGGCTTTGATAGCCACCTGCAGACGGCCTGCCCAGCAGCCCACCAGCAGCTGTGCTGATGGCTGATCCCTTGGTACAGCCCCTGCCTTTATAGCTACAATGGCTGCCAGCCCCTTTTTCTAGCACCAGACCCTGGTGAAAGGTTTGCCACACTTAGCCAGAAGATAGGAGGCAGCAGCACACAGAGTAACAGCAAAAACACAACAGAAATAAGCACAGCAAAGTCCCTCTGCGTGCAGCTCTTACAGTTGTCCCTGGCTGTCTGCAGATGAGAAACCAACAAGATAAAATGAAAGTGTGGGGGAGAAGTGTCTCTCAACTTCTGCTCCTTACTAGATTATTGTCCAGTAGCTGGATTCTGCTTGTTATTGGGTGCATGCAGATGGTTTAATTTGCACATTCTGACAGACCCACTTGATGTGTGACATTCCTTACCACTTGGTAGGATGATACAACTGAGCTACCTTAAGTGAGAGAGTTTACCCCACTGTAGTTTAATTTTCTGAATAGGCTCCTACTCTTGCTACAGTCTTGCAGGAAGGCTTGCGGTCATAATCAGGCCCCTTGCCATGTCATTTTTCTTGAACTGATAGTGTAATCTGACTTCTTTATTATGTCTCCCTCTGGACTACACATCATCATAATCAGTGTTGTCATTGTTATCCTCATCATAATTGTCGTCATCATCATCATCATCATCATCATCATTATCACCACCCACCCCCATCCTCTCCCTCTTTCTTTCACACACCTATTATACACCAGGATGCTTTTGATTTGCAACTTCTGGGCATCAGCACCTGGAAATCATTAGCCAGTAGCTCATCCTCAAGTCACCATATTAATTCAATAATGTGTACAGCTCATGAATCTATATTTTCTGGATTGGATCCCAGGAGTGTGAAACCAGGCCCTCAAAGCTCTGTGCCAGAAAACAACAAAAGAGGGGGAGAAAGACCTGTGAAAAGAGAATTAGTTAAATTAGGTTAGCTGGGTAAACCCCCACCTTTTGAGCCTTGGGCTAGAAGAACTATGTGGCCAGATCCATTGTTTCCCATCCTAGCAGGGGGTTTATTGTGTGATAAATAATTCTCTCCCCCCCACGCCCTTTTAAAAGTGTGTATTTGCATAATCACTGCTTTGATGTGGGCAGCAATTGGAGAGACGAGACTCTCAAATCCTGCCATTGGCCAGAAGGGACAAAACAAGAGCCAATCTTTCACTACCAGGACAGTGTGTGGGGCTGTGTGTCAGGACCAGCTCTACACAAAGTGATTTTTTTAAAAAAACTAACCTTTTTAATGATTAAACTCTGGGAATGCTAAGTGAGGTGAGGGGTGCAGGTTGCTCTCTCTTTTTAGTTAGGAGCTAGGACTGATATGATTGTCCTCAACCTCACTTCCAAACAGAACCTTTAAAAAAGTTGTATATTCCAGAAGATGGCAAGATAGATCCATCCACTGATGAATTATTTCATTAAACCTTTTGGAGGGGTATAACTGAGCACAAGGATTTAGCATATCTAAGTCCAATGAAAGCAATGGAACTGAAGCACTTTGAAGTATGTTCTGGATTGTACCTTTTGTCTGGGAAATGTCTGCTGTCGGAGGTAGTGGCAACAGAAAATGTAAGTTGAAAATATAGCCTCACTATAGAGGCTATCTGGGCAAATGCAGCATAATATTCCAGCTCTGATATCCAAATGTCATCAAATGCAAACACAGAAGATGTTTAAAGTGCTCTTTCTTTGACACAACTGTGTTTAGTTCATACGTCTCTGAAGTGTAAAGGTCCCCTTTCTTTAGGATCCTTCCTGGAGATGTCACAGTATTCAACTGTAGTTAAATATAATGGCTGATTAATTGGTAAGTAGCCAGATTAATTATAATTTAAAGTATCTTTAATTGGTCCCTAGCCCCCAATATGGGCTCATTCCAAACAAATGCAAAATTCATCCTGAGCTGTGGGGAAACAAAGTGAGATATGTGACCAAATACAGGTTCAATTACACTCCTGAACAACAACAACAACAACAAACAACAACAACAACAACAACACACTTAGATAAATTCATGGAAGACAGGTCTATCAATGGCTTCTAGTCTACTTCAGAGGCAAGATGCCTCTAAATACCAGTTGCAGGGGAACAGCAGCAGGAGAGAGAGCATGCCCTCACCTCTTGCTTGTGGGCTTCTCAGAAGCATCTAGTGCACCACTGTGTGAAATAGGATGCTGGACTAGATAGACCTTGGGCCTGATCCAGCAGGGCTTGTCTTATGTTCTTAAACAACAAACAACTCATATACCACCCTGTGAACTGACTGTCTAAGCAACAGGCATGTTTACTGCTTCCCTGACACTTTAGGCCCACCCATATGGTTTGTGAAGACATGGAGTCCCCATGCCTACTATGGAGTCCATCCTTGCACTCTTGCTGCAAATAGCGAGCACGCCTGTCACTTACAGACAGCTCACTGCACAGTATGTGAGCCAATAATAATGGTAATGACTGACATCCAGACTAACACTGCACCAATGTGCTCGCATTTTTTTGTCATGCAATAGAGTAGAGGTGATTTTTGATTATCTTTCCTTCCCTCTGTAGCCATCCATGCACCCTGAAACTATGTCCCTGAGGGCTGCATGACCTTCAGGGAAGTAATTTTAGGAGGCACAGGATGGGAAGATAATTGAAAATGGTCCCTGCCCTGTTGTAAAACACAACATGCTAGTGTGTTAGTGCAGCATTGGTCTGGATGCCAGCCAGTAATTAATAATGGTGCCTCACATACATCCCAAGGTGATTGAGCATTCACCTTGTGTGGCTGTATGTGTGTAAACCCTGCTGGCAGTGTTGTGAAACAGGGCGGTTCTGCTCTGACTTTAAATGGGGCAAATGCAGCTGTATGGTACGACACTCATTATTTCCAATAGGAGTTGCACTGCACATGCAATTTAAAGTCAGAGAGGAACTACTTTGTTCCACAACACTGCCAGCTGGGCTTACACACATGCAGCCATGTGGGCGTGTGCATGTGCATGTGCGCACACACGTGCTCAACTGCCTAATTCCACTGCACAGTATATAAGCAAATAACAATAGTGGACTTGAAGGGCTCAGAGATGGAGATTTGCTTAAGGCCACCTAGGAGGTTTATGGACAAGGTAATATTTGAACAAGGGACTTCTTGGTTTACAAGTGGCACTTAAGCCACCAGGCAACGTCAGAGTGGTGGGGAAAATGTCCATTTTGTTACTGCCTGTCTTAACCACAATGGTAGCAGCAGTTCAGCAGACAGCTGAGTGTGCTTAAGTCAAATTGACCCTAGTGGGGTTTCAGTGGGTTGAGCCTCCTATTGGACTGCAAAGGGTGGCACTCTTGTCTGATGTCAGATGGTGAAGGGTGGGGACTGAGGAAGGAAGATTTGCCACTCCTCAGGCAATCTTTGCCATTCATAAATCAACACCTGCTGCTGTTTCTCAACTTCATTGAGCTCAGGGTTAGGAGCTCTTCTTCAGTGCTCTTCAAGTGTCCTTCATTGTTAGGAGCATTTCACAACTGGCAAAGTCCATTTTAACAGTAACAAAATTCTACTGAATGTTGTGGGAAATAATACAAAAAAGGAAGAAGGAATACTGACCTACATACAACGCAGCAAGCTGTCAATCCAAGTGAGGCACTGTAAAGTACACCCACACAGCCAGATGTGCACCTAGTAGGGGTGTGCAGGAATCAATTTTTAAAATTTGATTTGTACCTGAACCGAATCACCCACAATTTCTTTTGGGTCTGAATCTGTCCCCCCCGCCCCCGAATCACCCCAGATTCAATTTGTACCAGAATTTTCCAAATCCAAATCGATTTGGGGGGGGAAAGGGGTTCCGGGGGCAAAAGAGTGGGGTGGGTGGTAGTTCCCAATGAATGGAAGCTACCACCCAAATTTCAAAGCAATTGGGCAAAGGGGTGAATTTTAAAATCTTGTTTGAAGTTGGTGTGTCTTTAAGCTTTCCCCCATAGGGAATAATGGGGATTACAGCAGCCTTATAACTCCACATGGGGGACACCAGGGTGGCCTAGAGCAGGTTGTGGTGGGTGGTAGTGCCCAATGGGCGCAAGGAACTTATCACCCAGATTTCAAAGAAATTGGACAAAGAGGTGATTTTTTTTTTTGAAGTTCACAAAAAACTAAGCTTTTTCTAAGCTTTCCCCCATAGGGAATAATGAGGATTCATCAGTCTTAGTTATAACTCGGGGGGGGGGGCACCAGGGTGGCCCAGAGCAGGTTATGGTGGGTGGTAGTGCTCAATGGGTACACAGAAGCTATCACCCAGATTTCAAAGAAATTGGGCAAAGGGGTGTTTCTATTTTTTTTAAAAGTTGGCATGTCTTTGTGGCAGATTTGGGGCAGAAAAGGGTTCCGGGGACAGAAGAGTGGGTTGGGTGGTAGTGCCCCAATGGGTGCCTGCTACCAACCAGATTTCAAAGAAATTGGTTGAAAGGGGTGATCTAATTTTTTTTTTTGAAGTTGGCATGTCTTTGTGGCAGATTCAAGGCAGAAAAGGGGTTCCAGGGGCAGAAGAGTGGGTTGGGTCGTAGTGCCCCGATGGATGCCTGCTACCACCCAGATTTCAAAGAAATTGGTTGAAAGGGGTGATTTAATTATTTTTTTGAAGTTGGCCCATCTTTAAGCTTCCCCACATAGGGAATAATGGGGAATTTCAGCAGCCCCATAACTCCACTTGGGGGGCACCAGGATGGCCCAGAGCAGGTTGCAGTGTTGTGCACATAGGGTGCCAACCACCCCCCAAATGACAAGCCCATGAGGCACTGGGTATTGCTGTTTTCAATGTCTGAGGTGAGTATTCTCTGGTAGGAAATGAGAGTGGGTCCTTTCTAAATTCATTCATTATTTTGCACCAAAGAAGATTATGAATGAACAAAGATGAGCAGTGATAGGGTGGAATATAAGTAACGTAAATTGCCCCCGCCTATTTGACTCGTTAGGAAAAGCTTACAGAATTAATAGCAACTTTGGGGGAATTTATATTAGGAAAGTGACATGGTGAAGGGGAATGGGTTATTTCCCATTCCATCTAAGCCAGGTCCTAATCTGAAGCTGCCACAGCTACATTTTTTTTAAATTAAAAATTAACGAGACTGCGATCCAATCACAGAGCTCCATACTCTCCAAAAATAGCAGAGGGGAAGGTACTGCAAAGGTAGCAGGATCAAGAATGCCCAGTCCCCAGTCACATGCAGCAGAACGTGTGAGAATGAAATGGCAGAATCATGGAATAGTGCCATAGCCTGTACCATTGTCAGACAGTAAGTGAGGAATGACATATGTCCCTATGTCAATTTCCTTTCCCTTCAAGATGAAAACCAGCACAGCATGGAGTGTACTGGACTAGATTCTTTCTCCCTGATGAGCCAACCTTTTTTACTTGCATGAAAGTTTATTATATTTAATGTGGGAGGGCAATCAGAAATCAGGAATCCTCTACGCTCCATTTCATTGTTATGCCACCTTATTTTGCCGCATATGTAGATCAGACCACAATGTCTGTCACTTTTTAACACACAGGAAATCTACTATATAGCACAGCCCTTTTCTGTTTTGTTCTTCATACTGAGCTGTGCAGACCTCTCAAATATATAGTTTACATTTCTCCACTGCTGGAAATATGGACGCTGTGTCACATATGTCACATGTCACATGTCACTGTGTCACTCATCAAGTCCTACAACAGTCAGCTACTGGAAAGATTTCCTAATTAGATTTCCTAATATGGGTGTGCACAAATCCAGTTTGCACAGTTTGGTTTGAGTCTGGTTCCGCTGTGGCTGTGTGTGGGGGTCACTGCTATTTTCCCTCCCTCCTCTTTCCTTCTTCCACTCTTGAAAGGGCTGGTTCTGCCCATTTTTGGGCCCTTTGGGCCCTTCCTCCTTCCTCAGCATACCATCCTCCGGTGGTGTTGGTCATTTTGGATGCTGCTGCACATGCCCAATGGCCCTCAGCATGACCGGGTCAATGGGCCTCTGTGTGGGAGGGTCAACTCTTTTTAGAGAGGGAGAAGGCCGGCAGAGGGAGGGAGAGATAACAGAGACCGCCCTGCAGCTGCCATGCCCTGAATACGGTGGTGAATATAAAAAAATACTTTAAACAATACTTAGAACCCTTGAACCAGCTCTGAGCCAGCTCAGGGGGTTTGGCTCAAGGTCAAGCTGAACTGGGCCCAGTTCGGCTCGAGGGTGAGCCCTTGAGCTGGCCCAGTTCAATGGCAAACTGGCTTGACCTCGAGCCGGTTTGTACATCCCTAATGCATAGTAATCAGCTCATTTTATACTGTGCCTCTCAAACATAAACAGTCAATCAGCTATACTGTTGAAGGTAGTTCATAAACAAACCTATTTTTCTTTGCAGGAAAATCCACATTACTGCTACTATGGATATTTATATACCACTTTTCAACAAAAGTTCTCAAAGCGGTTTACAAGGATAAATAAATAAATATAAAGATGCAATCCAGGCCCCAAAGGGCTCATAATCTAAAAAGAACCATAAGATAGACACCAGCAACAGCCATTGGAGGGATGCTGTGCTGGGGTTGGATAGGGTCATTTGCTCTCCCACAGCTCAATAAAAAGAACCACCACTTTAGAAAGGTGCCTCCTTGTTCAGTTAGCAGGGGAGATTATTGAGCAGATTATTGAGTCTGATGTACCTAATCTTATGTATATACATAGCTGATCTGTCATAATTTGATAATTCAGCAGTTGATAATTGGAAGCTGAATGCGTGAACATTACATTGAAAAAATATTGTGTTTAAGATGATATCAAGTGATGTGAATGTTCTGTTTGCAGTATTAGATCTGTGGTGGTTTATTCACACATGCTAGTGATCTTTTAGGATTGAACATCAACAGTAAAGGATCCAGAAGTCATGAAATACGCCGCAGACTAGCACTTGGTAGGGTTGCAATGAAGGCCTTGGAAAGGATATTTAGATGCTGTGACAAGTCTACACCTACAAACAGAATTGTTCAGACAATGGTGTTTCCCGTAACACTCTATGGATGTGAAAGCTGGACTTTGACAAAGCAAGATAGAAAAAGCATTGATGCTTTTGAGCTTTGGTGCTGGAGAAGACTTTTGAGGATACAACGGAGAACCAGGAAAACAAACAAATGGATCATAGAACAAATCAATCCAGAATTTTCACTCGAGGCACAAATGACTAGGCTCAAACTATCATACTTTGGACACATTATGTGAAGACCCAGCTCCCTTGACAAGTCAATAATGCTGGGGAAAGTTGAAGGAAAGAGAAGAAGAGGACAACCAGCAGCAAGGTGGATGGACTCGATTATGACAGCTATGAATGCACCACTGCAAGACCTTAAAGGCCAAGTTGAAGACAGATCATCCTGGAGAGAATCTATGTAGGTGCTAAGAGTCGACACCGACATGACGGCACGTAATCAATCAATCAATCAATCAATGATCGCTTGATGTTGATGATGTTGTTTGCACTGTGCATGAACATGCACACATGAACAAATTATCAGTCAATTAGATTCTGTGTATTCCAGAATCAATTCTGTATATTCCATGCATCTGTAGAAAACACTCCTACTTATGAAATATAAGACCTTCCAAACATTGGCTGACATAATGTGCAGTGTCTTGGCAATGCTGTGAACTGCATAGGGGTCGCTGCAGAACTGTAAGGCAGCCCTGACACTTTTGAGGATGAGTGGCTGTTCAAGCAGTGCATATTCTGAGCATGAAATGATTTCATTCAGCATTACTCAAATGAGTTAACATCCAACAAAGCTTAAAGGTTTTATTATCGATTAACATGCAAATGACTCTGATACCAGAGATGCTATTTCTTAGAGTTCGTGGGTGGGATTGAAGATGAGTTCTTTCAGACTGACGACATTTGGACATTAAACCCATAAGGTAAAAAGACCCCTTGTTTTCAGTCAGATTTAAAGATTTAGATGCAAAGTCTCTTGTGAGACAATTTTTAGCTTCCTCCTCTGCAGGGGGCAGAAATGGGAAACACAGACACACCAGGTGCCAACATCTCATTGGTTACTGACTGAGCTAGACCTGTCTAAAACAACCCCTAATCACTTATTACAGCATAGACTTAGCTAGTTGAGTCGGGGCATAGCTATAATTGAGTGAAAGGGTCCAAAGAACACAGGCCCTCAGCTCCTGAGGGCCCTCCAGCTCCACCCCTCCGTATTTTCTTCATTATCTCCCTCACTCTGGGGGGCTGCCGAGAGAGGGATGAACACAGGCCCCCTCTTCCCCAGCTACGCCCCTGAGTTGAGTTCTGTTTTTGTGTTTAAGGCATTCTCCTAGAGTTACACAAACTAACAGGCAGATTGACACAATTACAATGTGGCTTTGAAACTTGCATGTGTTCCATAACCATGGTGCTCTCATGGCAGCACAGTGCTATCTCAGTTACTTCCATTTGCCGCAATGGGAGTAACTATAGTAGTGCCACTTGCACACTCATTTGTTCTCAACAGCAATGGGGCTGCCGTTCACATCTACATGGGGTCTTCAGCATCGTCAAGATGCTGCACATCACGCCAGCCACTAGGGCTGACTTTCATGGCCTAGACAATTATTTCTATAGGCCTGGTGAACGCTTGAAACTTATAAAAGCTCAAATCAGTTTTTGCTTACATATATCTATTGTGTACATATTGGAGACTTATAGTGACCAGAATGTGCATCTGGTTTGCAAATCCCTCTCTTCTCATTTCTCTCGTACATTAATAATATCAACCCATGGTTCGAACACCATGAGATGGGCTCAAAGACACCTAGTGTCATGCATGAGAGTGTGCATAGGATGCATGGATGTGGAAGTTTGGGTGGTGTCCCACAAGAAGTTGATGGATCTGGGTTTGGATATATGAATGGGAATGGGAATCTAAATGGACAACTGTCAGTTCAAAATACGTGGGGGGGAAATAGGGGCTGTTTGTTTCCATAGCAGCCCTTTGCCATAAAAGCTTAATTTCTCCTGACAAAGAGGCCCTCTTCCTTGAAAACATCTTTATGATTCTTTTGTGTATTGTGCTTTTGGTATAAAAGCTTCTCCTCTCTGTCAAAGCTCAACCGGCAGTTCTCTGTCTCTCAAGGGGGTTTATTGCCCTCCTTGGCATAAGAATAGCAAGGAGAAGCCAAACCAAGTGCCAATGGGACAAAGACCTAACCCCAAGGGCTTGCGTTTGCTTTCTTTGGGGTAATGCATACATCTCGCACCATATCACCATAATTAAAAAGAGTGTTCCTGACACACAACCATAATTTGGCTGTGTAATCTTAAACAAAGATCTTTTCCCCGCCCCCTTTAGACAAATGTCTTGCAACAAAGCCAGAAGCTGCGTGGATTACTATAGTGGTTGATCAGCTGTTTCTCCCTTCATTTTCTGCTGCTGATCACAATACAAAGTTAAATGTAATAAGCCAGACACCAAAGCCTCAGAGAAATAGAAACGCAGCCAGCACATTAAATTTTCTTCCCTTCAGAAAGGAATATACAATAAAGGCCCAGAAACATTTGGAAAGATATTTTCCATTATCATGGAAGCATGTCTTCAAACTCTGTTGGCAGATTCTTTTTATTAGTAACTTCAAATTTGAACATAGGGGTTTCTAATAATAATAATAATAATAATAATAATAATAATAATAATAATAATAATAATAATTTTTTTAAAAAAAATAATGTTGACAACAAATCCCTCAATCTGGATTGAAAATATTTATATCAGTTTGGTAATGCTAGGTTTTTAAAATTCATGTTTAATTCCAAAGTTATAGAATTAATTTGTTGTAATATTTCAATGCAATTTTAAAGTAAAACTCATATTTTCAAAATCTACTCCTCCATTGTGATGCTTTGCAACCCTATCCTTGCATTACGTAGCGGGGTGCGCGAAAAAAAGTTGAACACCAATGACTTACTTGTATTTATTTTTCTTTATTTAATTTATTTATTGTTAAATTAATATGCCACCTTTCATTAAAAACAATCCCAAGGTGGTTTACAAAAGTTAAAAAACATACAATTAAAATTACAATAAAAATATTAAGCTAAAAATATAAAACAAATCTAATTTAAAATCTACAAAATACAAACATAAAACATTATACACGGGTAAAAACACAGAGAAGCAGCAATAGAATAATCATGTAAAAGCCTGGATAAAAAGCCAAGATTTAATAAGCTTTCTAAAAGCTGTGATGGAGTCCAAGGAGCAGAGACCCACTGGGAGAGCATTCCAAAGTTTGGGGGCAGCAACAGAGAAGGCCCTGTCCCAAGTGCACGACAGCTGAGCCTCCCTCATTGTCAGCACCCGGAGCAGAGCCCCCTTACATGACCTCATCAAGCGGGTAGCAACCCTTGGGAGCAGGCGGTCCCTCAAGTACCCCGGGACCAAACCGTTAAGGGCTTTAAAGGTCAAAACCAGCACCTTGAACTGGACCCAGAAACAAACTGGCAGCCAGTGCAACTCTTTCAGAATGGGTGTGATGTGCTCCCACCGGGCAGCTCCAGATAAAAACCTAGCTGCCGTGTTTTGCACTAGTTGCAGTTTCTGGATATTCTTCAAGGGCAGCCCCACGTACAGCATGTTACAGTAATCCAGCCGTGACGTGACTAAGGCATGGGTAACTGTGGCCAGATATGCCTTCTCGAGAAAGGGATGCAGCTGGCGCACTAGCCGAAGCCATGCAAAGGCACCCCTGGCCACCGCCTTCACCTGAGCTTCCAAAAGCAGAATCGGGTCCAGTAGTACCCCCAAGCTGCGTACTTGCTCCTTCAAGGGGAGTGCAACCCCACCCAGAGCCAGTAAAATCTCCTCATCCCGATTGGCTCTCCTACTGACCAACATTACCTCCGTCTTGTCCGGATTCAATTTCAGTTTATTAGCCCACACCCAACCCATTACAGCCTCCAGCCCCCCCATTCAGGACATCCTCCCTAGTATCAGGTGACAAGGAGAGATATTGCTGGTGTAACCCTGATTGGATGACCTGGCTTCCTGGAATTACTTCAGTAACTGCCTACAGTAATGTAATTTCAGTGAGATGATGTGATTCTTTTGTCAGTTTCAGCATATCTGACATTGGGTGGCATCCTGACTAAAGCTGTGCATGTGCAAGCAAACAAAAGCACATGTGCAGTAGCTGCACTCCTGCTTCTGAAGGAAGTGCTCTGTGCAACCTACAACTATGTACTGGAGGGTTGCACAGCCATCAGGGACATAATTACAGGTTGCACAGAACACGTCCAGGTAGGGATGTGCATGGAACTGGGGGGGGAGGCTTGAAGGTGGGGGCGCCTCTTTAAGGGTGAGGGAAGGTGAACCTACCCCTCTCGCCACTCTTCCCCCACCGGCACTCCATTTTTAAAAAGTCCATGGGGCGGCAGCATACCTCCCTGCCGCCCCATTTGCCCCCGTTTACCAAAACTGAGCAGATGTATATGGTGTGCCTGCACATGTGGGTGTGGGCATGCGCATGTTGTGTATGGGTGCACACAGCGGGGGCAGGCATGCAGTGGGTGTACCCGATACTTCCACTCAGTTCTGATAAACGGGGGCAAACGGGGCGGCAGGGAGGTACGCTGCCACCCCATGGACTTTTGAAAAACAGCGCTGGTGGGGAAAGCAGTGGGAGGGATAAGTGCACCCTCCCCGCCTTTAAAGTGGCACCCACCCACCTTTGAACTGGCGGAACCACCCGCCATTCAAACCAGTTCGGAGGCCCATATAGGGGCCTATATGGCAAAAATCCCCCCCCTCAATGCTATCCCCCACACTTCAGCAATGGGAGCGTAATCACTGCACACATGCTTCTTTTGCTTGCATGCCTCCAGCTTTAGTCAGGATGCTGGCCACTTTTACTAACTGCTTTGAAATAAAACATAGAAAGGCTTCATTCCAGAATAAGTGTTTCAGCTTGCTATATATCAGCAGTCTTTTTCCATGTGTTTGTGTGACAGAAATTTGTATCACTCCACCCACATTCAAGGTATCCCAGAGTTCCTCCTAATTCTTCCTCTTGATTGAAAATAGTTGGTGATCTTCTGCCACACATGAGCCTGAAGCCTCCATTTGAGGGTGTCAACAGGCCTTCTGTTTCACTCCGCTGAAGTAATCAGATAAACTCAGCGTGAAGAAATAAAACTGAGCCAGAAGCAAGGCTGTCGGTTAAAAGGAGGATAAGCCTGTGTTTTCCCGGCAAGCGTAGCAGAGCTTATTGGGAAGATTGTGATTCTGTGGCAAGCATCTCAGGACAGCTGCACTCAACCACACAATCAGGCAGTTGAGCAGCAGAAAGGAATTGTGTCCCCTAATCTCATTTTCATAGGTATGAACAATATTGTAGAGAGGCCGTCTTTTGAGTGATCAAGACACCCAGTGCTGATATAATACACGTTTGGTTGCAAGGGCATAGTTTAGAATGAATTTTTAAATTTCTTTGTATTGTATTTTGTATTTTCTTTTCTCCCTTTTTGTCTGTTATGATTTAATGTGTTATGTGTTTTTATTGTATGTTTTAAATAATATTGTGTTGTGAGCCGCCCAGAGAACAATTTCTTATGGGGCGGATAGAAAATAAAGTTTATTATTATTGTTGTTGTTGTTGCTACTGCTGCTATTAATAATAATAATGATGATGATGATGATGATGATAATAATAACATAGAAAGGTGTTATTGACTGGTTTGTTTTATCCAGACATCAAGTCCTTCCCAAGGACCTAGGATGGCTGAATTTTATTATCAATATTGTTGTTATTATTATAGATGTTGTCGCAAGATATAGGCTGTTCCCAGTAAAGTTGCTTTTTGTAATTGGCTAATGGTGATTTCTGTGGCCACTATGGTGTTGAGGTGCTCTTCAAGATATTTTGGAATTGCACCTAAGGCGCCAGTTACTACTGGGATTATTTTGGTCTTCTTCTGCCACAGCCTTTCAATTTCAATTTGTAGATCTTTGTATTTTGTGATTTTTTCCATTTCTTTTTCTTCTATTCTGCTATGCCCTGGTATTGCTATATTGATTATTTTAACTTGTTTTTCTTTCTTCTCGACTACAGTTCTATCTGGTGTATTGTGTGGCAGATGTTTGTCTGTTTGTAGTCCGAAGTCCCATAATATTCTTTCATCTTCATTTTCTACAACCTTTTCAATCTTATGGTCCCATCAATTTTTGAGTACAGGTAGCTTGCATTTGTTTGCAGATGTTCCAGTATATCATCCCTGCTACCTTGTCATGCCTTTGTTTGTAGTCAGTCTGTGTGATCTTTTTACAACAGCTGATTAGGTGGTCCACTGTTTCATCTGCTTCTTTACAAAGGTTGCACTTGCTGTTTGTTGTTGATTTTTCGACTTTTGCTCTTATTGCATTTGTTCTTAGTGCCTGTTCTTGTGCAGCCAATATTAAACTCTCTGTTTCTTTCTTCAAGTGTCCATTCTTAAACCATTGCCAGGTCTTGGTGATGTCTGATTTTCCACTTATATTGTGCGAATATTGACCATGCAGGGGCTTATTTTTCCATTTTTATGCTCGGTTCTTGACGTTCTTTCTTGTAGGCCTGCTTTGTTACACTGGTGTTGAATAGTTTCTTGTTACTGACCTTTTGAAGTGCATCTTCTTCACTGTCCTTGATATAGTGTTCAAGGCCTCTTTTCTCCTCCTCTACTGTTTGATGGACTTGCAGCATTCCTCTTCCACCTGAGCTGCGAGGGAGGTATAGCCTGTTGACATCACTGCAGGGGTGCAGAGCATGATTGATGGCCATTATTTTCCTGATCTTACGATCTAGCGTCTAGCTCTGCCTGGGTCCAGTCTATTATTCCTGCAGTGTATCTGATAGCAGGTATAGCCCAGGTGTTTATGGCTTGTATGGTGTTCCCACCATTGAGTTTGGACTTGAGGATTTTTCTAACTCTCCTGATGCATTCACTTCCAATTTTTCTTTTAACTTCAGTGTGTGCGATGTTATCAGCCTGGAGAATGCCCAAGTATTTGTAATGTTCTTTCTCTTCCAGGTTCTTGATGTTGCTTACTTGTCTAGCCCAACCTCCATTGCTATATCGCTACTGAATATACGGACAGTGTTTAGCAGTGATTTGATTTCTGCCTGGGACTTTCCATACAACTTTAGATCGTCCATGTAGAACAGATGGTTTATTTTACTTAATGTTTTAGATATTTTGTATCCGCTGCCTGTTGTTGTTGTTAAGTTGTTGTTATTATTATTTCCACAGTCAGACAGGTGTTATTGACTGGTTTGTTTTATCCAGACATCGAGTCCTTCCCAAGGACTTGAGATGGCTGAATTTTATTGTCAATGTTGTTGCTGTTGTTATAGATATCATCACAAAATATAGGCTGTTCCCAGTAAAGCTGGTTTTTGTAATTGGCTGATGATGATTTCTGTGGCCCCTATGGTGTTGAGGTGCTCTTCAAGTTGTTTTGGAATTGCACCTAGCGCACCAATTATAGGCGCCAATTGGGTGCCAATTGGCATTTGTATATATTTTTTCCGGTTAAGCAACGTTTCTTCCAGTAACCCTTCAATCTCCAGCCCTGGTTGCTCAACTGAAGATCCTGAGTCCTGTAGCCCACTTGCCACCAGATGTCCAGGGACTCCAACACCTGGCGCGGTCCTTGTTGACCCGGGCAACGACCGATCCGGTATAGATTTATTAAAGTTATGTCTCACCATATTGTTGATGGGAGAGGCACTCTTCGTCTGGCTCCTCTGGTGAGACCTGTCCAGTATGGTTGGACCTCTGGCATAGTTCTCACCTTCCTCAGAGCACGAAAGCCCCACAACCATGCCAAGGTAGTGCCTCACTGGGGGTTGTTTGTTGTTGTTGTTGTTGTTGTTATTGTTATTATTATTTCTTGTTTGCACAGTGAAACAGGTGTTATTGACTGGTTTGTTTTATCCAGACATCAAGTCCTTCCCAAGGATCTGGGATGCCAGAATTTTGTTATCAATATTGTTGTTATAGATATCACCGCAAAATGTAGGCTGTTCCCAGTAAAGCTGTTTTTTGTAGTTGGTTTATGATTATTTCTGTGGTCCCTGTGGTGTTGAGGTGTTCTTCAAGATGTTTTGGAATTGCACCTAGAGTGCCAATTACTACTGGGATTATTTTGGTCTTCTGCCACAGCCTTTCAATTCAATTTGTAGATCTTTGTATTTTGTTATTTCTCCTGTTTCTTTTTCTTCTGTTCTGCTGTCACCTGGTATTGCTTTGTTGATTATTTTGACTTGTTTTTCTTTCTTCTCGACTACAGTTATATCTGGTGTATTGTGTGGCAGATGTTTTTCTGTTTGTAGTTGGAAGTCCTATAATATTTTTACATCTTCATTTTCTACAACTTTTTCAATTTTGTGGTCCCACCAATTTTTGGCTGCAGGTCACTTGTATTTTTTGCATATCTTCCAGTGTATCATTGCTGCTACCTTGTCATGCCTTTGTTTGTAGTCAGTCTGTGTGATCTTTTTACAACAGCTGATTAGGTGGTCCACTGTTTCATCTGCTTCTTTACAAAGGTGGCACTTGCTGTTTGTTGTTGATTTTTTGACTTTTGCTCTTACTGCATTTGTTTTTAGTGCCTGTTCTTGTGCAGCCAGTATTAAACCCTCTGTTTCTTTCTTCAGGTTGCCTGTCTTGAGCCACTGCCAGGTCTTGGTGATGTTTGATTTTCCAGTTAAGTGTAAATACTGACCATGCATTGGCTTGTATTTCCATTTTTCTGCTCGGTTCTTGACTTGTTCTTTCTTGTAGGCCTGCTTTGTTTCATTGGTGTTTAATAATTTCTCACTGTTGACCATTTTAAGCCCCTCTTCTTCATTATTATTGTTATTATTATTGTTGTTGTTTACACAGTCAGACACGCATTAATGACTGGTTTGTTTTATCCAGACATCGAGTCCTTCCCAAGGACCTGGGATGGCTCAATTTTATTATCAGTGTTGTTGCTGTTATTATTATTATAGATATCGTCATAGAATATAGGCTGTTCCCAGTAAAGTTGCTTTTTGTAATTGGCTAATGGTGATTTCTGTGGCCCCTATGGTGTTGAGGTGCTCTTCAAGGTGTGTTGGAATTGCACCTAGGGTGCCAATTACTACTGGGATTCTTTTGTTCTTCTTCTGCCACAGCCTTTCAATTTCAATTTGTAGATCTTTGTATTTTGTGATTTTTTCCATTTCTTTTTCTTCTATTCTGCTATGCCCTGGTATTGTTATGTCAATTATTTTAACTTGTTTTTCTTTTGCTTGACTACAGTTCTATCTGGTGTATTGTGTGGCAGATGTTTGTCTGTTTGTAGTTGGAAGTCCCATAATATTTTTGTATCTTCATTTTCTACAACCTTTTCAATTTTATGGTCCCATCAATTTTTGAGTACAGGTAGCTTGTATTTGTTTGCAGATGTTCCAGTGTATCATTGCTGCTACCTTGTCATGCCTTTGTTTGTAGTCAGTCTGTGTGATCTTTTTACAACAACTGATTAGGTGGTCCACTGTTTCATCTGTTTCTTTATAAAGGCGGCACTTGCTGTTTGTTGTTGATTTTTCGACTTTTGCTCTTATTGCATTTGTTCTTAGTGCCTGTTCTTGTGCAGCCAATATTAAACCCTCTGTTTCTTTCTTCAAGTTGTTGTTATTATTATTAATAATAAAAATACATCATTTTGAGAACAGTAAGTCTTGTTCCTATTTCAAACTAATAATTTTTCCAGTTTGCATGGAAGAGGTGTCTGGTAATTTCTAAAATTCTCTTTATGCAAAGAAAATGCCTGAATGAAAATCTCTTCTCTTGGATCAAGAATTAATCTGACTTGGTTTTTCCCATAAGCAGATTTCCACCTCTACTTCTTTGTCTTTTATTTTATTTGTACATTCCCATTACACTCACACACACGAGATGCTTGTATTAGAAGCCCAGTTGCAGGTGATCATACCATTCCTGAGTGAAGTGTAAAAGAATGTCTGAGTATAATCAGTTCAAGATCTGGTTGATTCCAGTTGGTTACTTCCCAAACCATTGTGCAAAATGGCCTTTCTTGATCATAGATCCCACAGATCCCAGAGGTTACAGCTCTCTTGAAAGACTTTTAGAAGTTCTGTGGGCAGGGGGCAGGCGGTGTGCATGTGTAGAATATTGCTGTGGAAAAAAAGAAGTTCTGTGTGAGGTGTGGGGAAGGAACAGTCAGAGGCGTAACTAGGGAAAACGGCGCCCGGGGCAAGCATTGAAATGGCGCCCCCCCGCACCCCCAACATACTACATTATACTTAGGTTTTTCCTCACAAGCGCCCACCGCTGCCGCCAAGCCAGGCCACTGACTGGACGCCAGGCACTAGCAAAGCAATGGGGGGGGTGCGGGCGGCGCGGAAGGGATTGCTCATGGGGGAGGGGGCGCCGACGCGCTCCCTTGACTGCTGCAGCGCTGCTGCACTGAGCAGGAAACATTTGTATTAACAAAATTTTTTAAAAAAAATTAAAAAGAAATTTTTTTGTCATGGCGGCGCCCCCCATGTGACCAAAAAAGATGGCGCCCGGGGCACGTGCCCCCCCGCCCCCCCATAGTTACGCCTCTGGGAACAGTTACTCTTATCATTTCTTTTTGTATCTAATTGCATTGGTGCAGACCCCTTTAATGACACAAAGAATATAAGAACAGCCTTCATATTATGCATTCTGAATCTTCAAAGATATCCACATGCATAATCTCCGTCAAGGTCAGCTCCAAGTGTTAGAGGAGTCTTTACGGGGCCCCTCTTACCTGGGTGGTCCCTCTAAGGTAATGGTTATATTTCCTTTGACAGATGGGATAGGAGAGAGGAGGTGATCACAGAGTGACACTCTCAACCCAGAGAGTAGCTCCACCCCACTTCATGAGGATGATGAGCACTGAGTTGGTTTCAGGGACTGGCAACTACTCAGCAGTGTTGACCCCTAATGCTCAGTCGTTCTGACAGCAAGTCTGTAAGTAAGGCCTTGTTTTCATCTCAAGCTCTTAGGCACAGACCTATTCCTGTAATTACCTTATTATGCATTTCTAATCCTGCTTTCTATCATGCCATGCAAAGCAGTTTACAAAATTTGAAAACATACCCCCCCGCAAAAAAATAATAATCACAGAACAACTCAAAATATGAGCTGCAGCAATAAAATCTGACAACTCCCCAGTCCCCACAAAGAAATAAAGTAGCAGATTACAAGCTTAAAATAGCCACACATATTAAACTGTACGTTAAAGGTTCACTGAAGAAAAGTTTAAAATGATGTAAAACACACCCAAACATGGGGCCAGGTGGAACTCTATGGGGAGGGTACTCCAGAATCTTGGCGCCACCACTGAAAAGGCTCTTCCTTATATACCCACTGATCTGATGACACATCAAGCAGGCTGGGAAGCAGGTAGAGCAAGGTCTGGCAGGGTGGGGTGGGGTTCCCTTAAGGAGCCAGTAAGTAGCTCCTTACCTGCTCCTTCCTTCCCTGCTGCTTTTTGGGGTGCAGTGCCCAGTCCCAAATTGGCAATGTGGGGCTGTGACGCTGTTCCCTGCAGCCTCTGAATGGTGTTGGCACGCAAAGGGCTGGCGCCCACACGCACATGCCAGCCATGTGCATGTTGACACTGTGTGGAGTCTGCAGAAGAGAGCAGCGTCGCAGCCCCTCACAGCTAGTTGGGGACTGGACACCATGCCCGGAAAAGCAGCAGGGCAGGGAGGAGCAGGTAAGGAATTCCTTACTGGCTCCTTAAGGGAACTGCTCCCCACTCTGTTGAGCCAGCTTGGACACCTGCTCCTGAGCTGGTTCAATGCTTCCAAGAGGAGGCCCCAAACCATCTTGTACACATCCCTAGAAGTAGGGTCTCTGATGGAGGTTTGAGATGTCAGCCAGGTTCACACTACATTAGAGGCCAAAACAGATGTTACATTACTAACACGTTTGGCCCTTGTGTACTTAATTCTTTTGAGCTAAATAGCGACAGTGGAGGGACTCAATCTGAATTGGAATTATGGACAGGATAGAGGCCCCTTGTTCTAGCAATGGTCCCAGTCCAGATCAGGGGCCTCTAAAGCTGCTAGTTGACCTGGGAGGAAGTTTCTTCCAAGTCAAATAACAGCCATAGGGAAGGGTGTGATCCAGATTTGGTCATGGACAGGGGCAAAGGTCTAAAGTCCTCTCCACTTGCCATGCTCCTGTGGTTGCTACTTGACTTAGAAGGAAGCACGTCAGGTCAAGCATTAATGTACAGTGATGTTGCAAATTCAGAAGTGCAGGCACTCTCCATGACAGCCCCCCATGGCCGTACCCATTCCAACACCCAGAGAAGCTGAGAGGTACCATCACTCCGTCCCTGTGCGCCCCGCCCCCCCACTACACCCTTGCTAATGTAACATGTAGTTTGGTCCTAGGCCTCAGAAAGGAGAAGCCTGTTAGCAGCTTGTTACAGAACATAAGTACTTACACCTACAGAAGGTAGCTTTTGTCCAATACAGATTGGGAACTGATCAGCATGCTGCAATAGCTGTATAAAGATGTTTTCACTAAGCAAAGTTCAGCTGAAAGTGGCTTCCCAAATATGGCAGCTGATTTTTACATTCACAGAAAAAACTCTTAGGGCAAAATCTACCAGGAAGTTCTCCTGCATAAGCCCCACTGAAAATGAATGGAATTGTGTAAAAGAACTTCTGGCTGAACTAGGCCCTTGTTCTACATCATTTCTTTGCTGTTCTTTCAGACTATCTTATGATTAAGGATCAAAATCCACATTCATAACAAAAGAAAATGGTAATTCAGTTATAGTCCTTCAGGCGATTATAAAAAAACAAAACCCAACTGGTCTGTAATGAGGTCTACTGTCATAAATGTCTACTAAGAAGGATTTTTAGTTAATCTTTCTGAATTATTTTAATTACTGAGAGGATCTTGCTTGGGTCATTTGTTCTTTGGCCTCTTGAGAGTTGCTCCACATTTTCTGTGCCAGGGACTGAGAATAAGAGGGAAAACACAGCAAGTAGCTGAAAATTGTTCTTATTGACATGGACAATTGATCATCTTATGGCTTCCTGGGATCAGAGTCTTTCTCTCTCTCTCTCTCCTTTATTAAAAAAAGAAGAGAGCATGGACCATCACTGATGGAATATTTACCTTTGTGGTGTTTTTAAAAAAAAGTTAATTACTGCTTGGAGCAAGTTGGTCTAGCTGTCCTGAGCTGTCTTTTATTAGTAGTCCCCTTCATTAATTTCCCTCACTGGATTTGCTGTTAATAGCTGCCTGGTCTCCGACAGCACAAAGCAGCATCTGTGCCATTGAGCAGAAAAGCGGGAGTCAAGCAAAGGGGGGTGGGGGAAGACGCCGTTTACAAATCAACCCTGATTAACATGATGGCCTACTCTAGGGGGAACCGCATCCCTTGCCCACCACCAGCTTCAAGAGCATCAGTCTGGCCTACAACTCCACTAGGATCAACTGGTGCCTTTGAGCAAAGGGAGGAAACAAAACACCTTCTTGCATGGCAGTGGAGGATGTATAGGAGACTGGAATGGAAATGTCACCAGGCTGATTGAATGGGGAAAATGATTAAACACAGGGAAGCCATGGAATTAAGAAAAAGCTTGAGCAGTAAGAACTAGTGATGCCTGTTTTAAAAAGAGAGAATAACTTTGATTCTAAAAATGTTCCTAGTAGTTAAGAACATAAGGAGCGTTGTTGGGACAGGCCAAACGTCTATTTAACTCAGCAACCTGTTTCCAACCTGCCAGATGCCTCCAGGAAGCCCAGATATTAGGCCCAGTGGCAAGGCTGGCAGCAGGATCAACTGCCCTCCCCTTTCCCAGGAAGCCCTCTGTATCATCTGAAAATATGTCCCCAAGGGTTACACAGTCCTTGGGGTCATATCTTCAGGTGGCACAGAAGGCTTCCTGAGGAAGGGGAGAGCATATTGTTGCTTCCCCACTACACCCATGGAATTGGTTTCAAAGTTTTGTTAGGGTGCTCTCTTACGGCACCAGAACTTCCTTGCTTTGAACACCAGCCACTGGAAGACAAGAGCAGGCTTATGTCTTACTGAGTAATGGGGTAGAATGTTGTCTGCATATTGCTCCTTATATCTTTGGAAGTAAAAGGGTTAAAAACTTATGGCAGAATCCAGCCAAAGCTAAGCCCGTTTAAGTTCAATTGATTCTAGTATGAGAAAGATAAGCACATTCTTAAATCTATTTCATTAGATCAATGGGTCAGAAAAACACTTCGATTTTGCAGGATTGTGCCCTTATTTGTTTGTTTGTTTGTTTGTTTGTTTGTTTGATTGAAATGAACATTCGGATAAGGGATCTGGACTATTGTTGGAGCAAGGGGTTCCCAAACTTGGGTCCTGAGATGTCGCTGGACTACACCTCCCACCATCCCCAGCCACAATGGCCTTCAGACAATGAAAGTTGTAGCACAAGAAAATCTGCGGACTCAAGTTTGAAAATCCCTGCCTGGGGATCTATAACTCAGAAGCATCATGCAGTAAAAGTGTGGGGAAGAATCATATAGTTCTATCTAGTAATTAATGATATTACTATGTCACCGCCTAGAGATACATATATCAGGCATTAGATAGATATAGATAGATAGATAGATAATTCACGCCTTCCCATAAACCACAGTATTCCTTTAATGATTAGGGTGTGCGCGCCAGCTTGAAATTGAACCAGCTGAAGTTCTGGTCAGCCAATCTGGGCCCAGTTCAGCCTGAATTTGCGCGGAACCAGGCCAGGTAAAGAGGAACTGGTAAGGATTCCCCTTTACAAGTAAAGGGCCCCCTGACCAGGGGGCTTTGCTATAGAGAGTTGGGGCAGGAGGGGAGTTAAATTTTACCTTAAAGTTGCTGCGAGAGGCCGCAGTGGTGGGCAGGGGTGGCAGTGGGGACTCCCCACCCCTGCCAGAGCAGGCAGGCCCATTTTGGGCCTGTTTCAAGCCTCTGTGTATGGAGATCAATAAAATGGCCTCTGTGCATGCATAGAAGCCATTTTATTGATCTCCATGCATGTGCAGAGGCCAGAACTGGTCCCAAACCAGGCCTGCCTGCTCTGGCACGGGTGGGGAGAGTCCACGCCACCAACCCACCCACCCGCACCCACCCCATGACTGCGGCAGCAAACAGTCGGCAGAAACTGTAAGGTAAAGTTTAACTCCCCTCCTGCTCCAACTCTCTTTAGCTAAACCCCCTGGTCCCCCCTTCCCCTTTACTGGTATAGGGGAATCTTACTGAATTCCCCTTTACCAGTATGGCTTCGAACATCTCCAAACTGGGCTTGGATCAAACTGAACCGGGTCCAGTTCGAGGGTGCACAAAACTGGACCTGACCCAGTTTGACTCAAGTCTGATTCGATTCAAGCTGATCTGGTTTTTCCATTTTTGTGCACAGCCCGATTGCTGATGCCGATGCCTTCCTGTTGCCTGGAAGGCAGGGTCTTTTTCAGAGAAGTGGGTAGTGGTGGTTGCTGAGAAGTAGTTCACTCAGCTCTTGCCTCACAGATAGACTAGGTCAGGAGATGATTTCATCCTCATAACTGATTACACTCAGGCAATGTTTAATCCAAAGGGGAATGCAGGTCACTCGGGCACCTCTTCCTTGACTGTTCTTCTAAATGAATAATTAACACAGTTACCCTTTTAATTGTTATCCCAGATTCATGCATGCTGAGAAGCAGCGGTGCTGCAAATATTAATACACTTACTATTCAGGTGGAGAATGAAGTGGTGTTCAATTCAGAGACTAAGCAAGATCAACATGGTTTGAAATGAATGTATATTTAGTCCAAGGTGGGGTTTTTTGTTTTGTATTTCTATCAAGATAAAAAATATAACTCCAGTCTACCCTTTACAGGTCTTTTGGGCATTCAATTTTGAATCCCTCAAACTTATGGAGATGACATTTGATAACAGTTTTGCTCTGTTTCTTGTCATTAGGCATTTTGTTTCATGTCTATATAGTCTGCATGTGGATGTCTAAACACAGGACAGCAGAAGGACAACATCTGCTTAATGCTCCCCATTAAAATGACAACACTTAACAATAATTACCTTTGGCTGGATTGGGCCCAGTCTATACTTGTGTAAATGTATTAGAACTGAGATTTATAAATATAACTTTGGACACAACATCTAATCCTGACAGATGAGATTATTAACATTAAACAAAATACAGGAACTAAAATCAGTTAGGATTTATGCTGAAATTATCTCTATCTATCTATCTATCTATCTATCTATCTATCTATCTATCTATCTATCTATCTATCTTTACATTTTATATCCTGCTCTTCCTCCAAGGAGCCCAGAGTGGTGCACTACATACTTAAGTTTCTCCTCACAATGACACTGTGAAGTAGCTTAGGCTGAGAGAGAAGTGACTGGCCCAGAGTCACCCAGCAAGTATCATGGCTGAATGGGGATTTGAACCATGAGGCAAGACTACAACACCTGGGGCTTTTTAGTTTACAAAAAAGACGACTGCGGGGAGACATGATAGAGGTCTATAAAATCATGCATGGTGTGGAGAAAGTGGATAGAGAGAAAGTCTTCTCCCTCACCCATAACACTAGAACCAGGGGTTATCCCATGAAATTGATTGCAGGGAAATCTAGGACCAACAAACGGAAGTACTTTTTCACACAATGCATAATCCACTTGTGGAATTCTCTGCCACAAGATGTGGTGACAGCCAACAACCTGGATGGCTTTAAGAAGGGTTTGGATAACTTCATGGAGGAGAGGTCTATCAACGGCTACTAGTCAGAGGGCTGTGGGCCACCTCCAGCCTCAAAGGCAGGATGCCTCTGAATACCAGTTGCAGGGGAGTGACAGCAGGAGGTAGGGCATGCCCTCAGCTCCTGCCTGTGGCATCTGATGGGCTGCTGTGCGAAACAGGATGCTGGACTAGATGGGCCTTGGGCCTGATCCCGCAGGGCTGTTCTTACGTTGTTATGTTCTTAACCCGGGTCTCCCCAGTCCTAGTCACTGCTCTAGCCACTGAAAATAAATGTGTACTTCAGTTTAAACCGTTGTGAAATCTGCTGTTACACCTTAGCCTAGTTCTCATAAACAACGTATAAAGGCCGTTCTCACGATCAGCCCAAACAGGGTAGAAGTGGCAAAACCAGAGTAGAGAGGCTTGTGGGGACACACGGGACCTGCTCATACCTGCTCACTTCTAACCATTGAGTGCCACCTATAGAGTGGCCAGGAAGCCTGGAGCTGCTGCACTGACGGGGGCAGCCTCTTGGCTGCCCACCCAATCCATTGTGGAATACTGGAGGACTTCCTCCTCCAGATCCCTGCTAAAGACATTTTTGCCACACCGATCGTGTGGGTGCATGGCATGACGGAGCACAGATGAGCCCTTGCTCATGTGGGGGAAGGTAGGTATAATCCTGCCCTTCCCCCATACCTCTCTAGCCCTCCCTAGCCCAAGGGAATTTGGTTGTGTGAATGACCTTATAAGGTGGCAAATGTATGCCTGGCCTGTACCACTTCAGACTGTAGGTGGGAGGTCACATGACAGAATGCGGCTTTTAACAAAAAATTATTCCAACACATAGAACACTAGCATTCTAGGGAAATAGCCAGGCTAGAATTCTGCTTTCTGGCATTTTAGAAAGCAGGGACATAGGAACATAGGAAGCTGCCATATACGGAGTCAGAACATTGGTCCGTCTAGCTCAGTGTTGTCTACACAAACTGGCAGTGGCTTCTTCAAGGTTGCAGGCAGGAATCTCTCTCAGCCCTATCCACCCCCGAGTTACAGTACTACCTGCATATACTTCATAAGCTTGTGGGTTTCCAAATCATTGTATGTAAATCTTTGTAGATATATCATGTACAAACAACCACTTTGTATATAATTGTGCTTTGGCAACGTACTGTATGCTTTGGTAGTTTGTTGGTTCAATAAAAAAAATCTTGTCCTATCTTGGAGAAGCTAGGGAGGGAAGTTGGAACCCTTCTGCTCTTCCCAGAGCAGCTCCATCCTCTGAGGGGGATATCTTACAGTGCTCACACCGAGTCTCCCATTCAAATGCAAACAGGGCAGACCCTGCTTAGCTAATGGGAGAAGTTATGCTTGCTACCACAAGACCAGGTCTCCTCTGTGAAGAATGTCAGCCATTTCCTGCAGCCTGCAAGTGAACTGTAGAGGGAACCCTGATTGGGCTTGGAGTGGTAAATGCAGAAGCATTTAAATATGCATGTATGCCTCCAGTACTTTATGTGATGGTTGCAAGAAAAACTGGAGTACTTCTGGAGTATACACAGCAAACATACTTGCTGCATGATGTGTCTATTTTTGAAATAATTATGGAAAGAACAACCACGCACAAGCAGAGAGAGAGAGAGGAATATTTCATCTTAGCAGTATTGATTCCTGAAGCCACAGTACCTTTCATCTGCAGACTAAGTTTACTGCCAACTTGTGCTACTTGGTTAAATCCAGCCATTACTGAGCCCAGACAGGCTTCCGTCCCTCTTGCCTGTGGAACAAGACAACTGACATAATCTTTCCAGGAACACGTGAGCTGTCATGTATCGTTTTAATCTGCGAAACCCCAGAGCTGAGTGTACTGTCACATGCTGATTTTACTTTTCTATGAGAAAGTGACTCCGGGTTCATTGATGGATTGTTTGCTCTCTTTTTAAAAACAGTCAAGATGCTGAATGCCCTCGGGTGATAGACAGTGTGCAATGGGAACGAAAGCGGAGCTGATGGCCCAGTTCAAGTTCACCTGACAAAGCTGAAGCAGGCTGCAAGCAAGACTCTAGAAAAGGATTATTCACACTAGCATTATATTTTGTGAATGCAGTTTTCTTCCTGCGCAGCTGCAGAGCTCCCTAACCCTGAAGGTTTATGCACCATAATAAAGAGATTTAATTTTTTTTCTCTTTCTCGTTCCAGTTTTCCACTCTTTACATCTAATTTCTTCTGTGGCTCTGGGCTGTGAGAGGGCATTTGTATAACCAAACCACACAGCACAAATATCATCCAGAAAACAAAGGCAGGATGCAGAAACAGCCACACAAAACCTGAGCTCCCTGTTAGTTTTAAAAACAAAAGCCAACAGATATGGGAAGCCTAACTTTGTAGTAGTGATCTGTCCTTTTATGAAATATTACTGATGATCCCATTCAATATTACTCAACTAGTCCCCAAGTAACCATATGCCTTTCTTAGGGAGCTGCATCTTTTTACATCCCACTCCACCCCAAAATAATTAGCTGAGAGAGGAATCTGTTGCTTTCTGATCAGAAAATGTCACTCCTCCTTTCCTATGCTTAATTATATGCTTCAAGAGATTTCATTCCTGTTGTAAAAGTACATCTTTCATTTGAACGTCTGAATGGAATTTGCATCTAGAGGCCATTCACACAATCACAAAGCGTGTTCTACTCAGGTTTGGGAGCTGTGTTTGCTCCCAATTTTCAGTTGTATGGGTAGAGGTGATTGTGTGGAAGCAAGGTAGGAGGAAAACCTGGGTAGCTTTCCCTCCTACCTTGCTTCCACACAATCACTTCAACCCAGGTTTTCCTCTTACCTTGCTTCCACACAACTGAAAATTAGGAGCACACACAGCCCTCAAACCCAGGTAGAACACATTTTTTGATTGTGTGAATGACCTCTAAATCTACTCAAGAGTTTGCTCAGAATTTATATGTCATGTGCCCATGCCACTGAAACCACTAAAGGTTACGCCCAAGGCTTTGACTGCACCAGAAGGTTTACTGTGTATTTGAGACTTTTTAAATGTACATGTAACGTACAGACACCTTGCAGCATAGCAGGGAACTGGTATAGCTGCTTGCAGTTTTACTAAAAACGGAATTGAAATGAGGTTAGATGTCATTGGTTCAGCTAGTTTACAGGGCAACAAATATGCTCACACAGAGACATAAGGTTAGAAGTTGTGCTCTCTTCTTGGGACCAAACTATCATATCTGAACTCTGAAGGCTGCACAGCCCGAGCACGAGGTTGATAGATTGGGCTGTTGCTGCGACATTCCTGCATTACGGCCCACACCTGCAATGAGCCGTTATCTTGGTTCTCACTTGGGTTGAAGCCCTCCAACTTAGCTGTGTTGCACACTGAGCGAGAACACATCCCAGAGTGCTTTGTGAAATTTCAAGCCCTCCTAGGTGGTGGGGTCACCTTCCTACCTCAGGGTGACCTGAGGTAAAAATAAAATATTTTTTTATTTATTTAAAAATAAATATGGGCACTCTGAGGCCAAGTTGCCATGGACCCTCAAAAGCTGGATATAACCCTGGCGGGTAAGCAGGCAGACCTAATTGTATTCTTGTGGCTCCCTTGGCTACTACCTGATTGCTTTTTACTACTCCCTTTTTAAAAAAGTGATGCTTGTGTACAGGTGAGCTTCTCTCCCGCCAGGTTTATGGCATTTTCCTCTCCGACTCATTGGCGCAAACTATGTGCAACATGAGCAACCAGACCCATGTTTTGATTTTATGACCGTGGCTGACATCCTTACTGATGAAGTGTGTACACTTTGGGGGTCTGCAGAGATGTGATGGGAGCCTTGGTGAACTACTATCCCATAGTGTGTTAGGGATTTCCTCTGGGAAGCATCAAACTGGCTCGGGCTCCAGTGTTTGAACTGGCTCGGCGGGGCGGGAAAGAGCAGGTACATAGGAACGTAGGAAACTGCCATATACTGAGTCAGACCATTGGTCTATCGAGCTCAGTATTGTCTTCACAGACTGGCAGTGGCTTCTCCAAGCTTGCAGGCAGAAATCTCTCTCAGCCCTCTCTTTGAGAAGCCAGGGAGGGAACTTGAAACCTTCTGCTCTTCCTAGAGCAGCTTCATCCCCTGAGGGGAATATCTTGCAGTGCTCACACATCAAGTCTCCCATTCAGATGCAACCAGGGCAGACCCTACTTAGCTATGGGGACAAGTCATGCTTGCTACTACAAGACCAGCTCTCCTCTCCAAGGTAAGGAGCTGCTTATCTGCTTTTCAAGGTTAAAAGGCCAGCTGCCTCAAGCTGTTCATGCACATTCCTACTGTGTGTTGCTGTGTGCAAGAGCCATTAGAGTTCCAGGTACTCCCCGAGTTCCAGAAGGGCTCTGCAAGATCAGAAGCATGTCACTGAGGGTCAAAAACGTGTCTCTGATCTTAGAGAGCCCTTCCAGAAGAGCACAGGGTGTGCTTGGAAGTCTAACAGCTCTTGCATAACAAGGCACATTCTGGGGAAATGGAGGAGTTATATGAGGGTTTCCACTGTGCTTCCATAGTGTACCCACTTTGTTAATCAGCTAAGTGCAGTTACTCACTAAGCTAAGTGCAGTTACTAGTTGTCAGCTAGTGCAGTTACTCAAATCTGGTAAACGTTTCCTCCCCAGAAATGGACAATGTTACTCTAAGGAGGTGCCAGGTAAGCAAACTGTTGCCCATGCCTTCTGAAAGATAGTCCAGATCATCCAACATAGCCCAACCTGTGTAAATGAAGGGAGAAACAAGGCATTCATTCATGTTATGTATTTAAACATGTTAATAGGCTGCCGTTCAGTTTAAAACAAGTATCAAGCCATCTGGGAAGTTCGTTTTATACTATAAAAGTATTTAAAAATAAATTTAAAAAACCAACAATTTACAAGAGAAAGACTAAAATAACAGAATAGCCTAAAAAGCACAGAAGTTTTAAATTTATTAATTTATTGTATACCACCCAAAACTCAAGTCTATGGGTGGTTTACAACAAAACAATAAAAACAACAAATAAGAAGGTTAAAACATTACAATAATTTAAAACTTAAAACAACATTACAACTATTAACAAACATCAGCGTTTAACAGCATCTAATTAAATGCCTGGGTGAACCAATGCATCTTGACTGCCTTTTAAAAAGTTATAAGAGATGGGGACACTCTTATTTCAGCAGGGAGCATGTTCCAAAGCCTTGGGGCAGCAATGGAGAAGGCCCTTTCCCGAGTAGCCACCAGATGAGCTGGTGGCAACAGCAGATGAATCTCTCCTGATGATGGGCAGTGTGGGCAGTGTGGTTCATAGCGAAGAAGATGTTCTCTTAAATACCCAGGGCCCAAGCTGTTTAGGGCTTTATAGGTTATAACCAAGACCTTGTATTTTGCCTGGAAACTTATTGGCAACTAGTGTAGAACTTTTAAGATAGAAGTGATATGGTCTCTCCGAGATGACCCAGAGACCAAACTGGCTGCCGCGTTTTGGACCAACTGCATTTTCTGGACTATGTACAAAGGCAGCCCCACATACAGCACATTGTCTGGAGGTGACCAGCAGATGTACTACTGTTCTGAGGTCATTTATCTCAAGAAATGGACTCACCTGCTGAATCAGCCAAAGCTGATAAAAGGCACCTCTGGCCACTGCCTCAACCTGGGACACCAGGGAGAGGTGTGTCCAGAAGCACCCCTAGACTGTGTACCTGTTCCTTCGGGGAAAGTGTGACCCCATCCAGAACTAGATCCAAAACAAATTAAAAGGAAAATTGAAAGGTCTGGGCAGACATAAGACTCGCCACCAGAGATAAGATTAGATAAGTTTAAGCCACCACCTAGGAAACCTTTGCATTGTCCAGTTCACCTCCAAAAGTGGAGCACTCGGAGAGGGGCCTCTGAAGGTGCTGCCAACATTAAGATAACTTCAAAGGTGGTCATTTAGAACAGGTAGTCCTTTAGATACCCTAAGCTCAAGCCAAATAGTTTTTAAAAGAAGCACTTTGAATTGTGCTCTGTGGACTAGGAGCTAGAGAAGTCATTTTAAGAACTGCTAAGATGTATTCTGTTCCATTGGTCTTGGTCAGTAATCTAGCAGCTCATGAATGTCTGAGATGGGAATGCACTGCTGATAACAAGAAAGGAACCGGCACTGTAAGTTTTGGATCCCTAGCCAAGCAAAAACCAACCAACTAACCAAACTCAGAAATTCTGTTACTGAGAATTTGAATATTTGGATACTGAAGGGCTGATATTCTGCCCTGCTCATCGAAGGACTGCTGAAGTAGTCATGAAACAATGGCTCATTAACAAGTTATCATGTGAACGTTATTAAATCTTATTTACTGTTTGTCTTCAACATACTTATACAAGTGGGAAAGGCTCTTGGATGGAGGGGAAAGATGTGGCAATCACTTCTGGTCCCCCTCCACACCTGGTCTGTTGCACAAGAAGCCTTCAATGTAGAGACATTGAAGGCTTCGTGCAGATTCACAGCTCTTCTTCCATCCCTGGAGGGCTGCAGAGATGTCAGTCAACATAAAGAGTCTCTCATATGGGCCACTAATGTACCATCAAATCACTAGTGGCTGAATCTTGATGAAGGCTGTGCCTTTGTAGGCAAAAGTGGCTGCGATCTTACTTCAGCATTGCATGCAGGGTGCACAATTCTGCCAATTTCCATGTCCCCTGGAAGTGCTCTGTGCCACTGGAAATCACGCCCCATCCATGCTGCTGAAGGGGGAGTACAGCCACTGCATACATGCCTCTGTGTGTGTGTGCTTGCACATGCCCAGTCTTAGTCAAGATATTGGCTAAAGGAGTGAGTCATATAAAGGGGTGAGTTATGTAAAGCTGGATGTACACTGCAATATGAAATTTTTGTGCTGCATAACTGGGCTGATCCACATGGTGAAGTGCTTGTGGGACTGTTCAAACTCGAGTGCAGCATCTGTTTTAGTCTGAAGTCCATCCATATTACACCATGCTACACCAAAGATTTAACAGTGGCACAGCAAAATGCAAGTCTAAACTGAAGAAGAAAAAAAAGAATTAGGAATTGGATGCATGGTGAAACAACCACACAACTGCTTCTCTGCGTAAGTGCAGCCTGCAAATTGTCAACTCCCATTTTGGCAGGCATCCAGGGTCATGTGAAATGGCCTTTGGACCTGCTTAAAAGAAATCCAGATGACAGGATGGTATAAAACAGATGTCTCGTCTATAGCAGAGATCCCACCATTGTGAACACTAGAAAAGCTGCAGTGATAGTCACTTTTAAAGGGTGGGGGGAGTCTAGGGGCACAATCCACTGGGAAGTTGTCCCACACCAGCAACACTGAAATGAACTGGAACAACTCAAGAGCACATTTAATGCTTGTGTGCAGCTGCCATTCATTTCAATGGGGCTTATGCAAGAGAATGTGTCCTCAACTGAGCCCTGGGGTAGGAACAGCAGTTCACGACATCACAATATTCGCCAATGAACATTTGGGAAGTGAAATGGCAGTTCTGTTTTTGCTGCTTTCCAATTCTCCAGGTGGTAGCTGACAAAAGTCCAAGGAGGTCACATCCATGAATTACAAGCTTTGATCTAAAAACACAAAAGATTGCTTCATAAGTAGTTAAAAAAAAACCTCCGACAGCTGCTTTTACCCAGGGCAAGCTCTGTTGATGCCTGTGGACAGCACACATACCACAAAACATTCAAAGGGGATGAATGTCAGAGCAGGAGCAGTTTGAATATATCACATGGCAGCGAGCAACCAAAAAAAAAAAAAAAGCAGCAAATGACATGGCAATGGTCAAAGGGATTGATGTAGCTGTATAGTCACTGCAACTTCCCAGCATTCAAGAATAGTTCACTCTAAGCAGATAGATGAAAAAGGAAGACTAGGAAGCTGGGAGAAGAAGACATGGTTGCTGTGTTGGTGGAACTTGCTGAACAAATTAAAAATGGAGCTTGATACCATATCAGGCCTGGAATTTTACACCTTTTCACACCTGGCTTTCAGTTCGTATCTCCTCCAGAATGGAGGTGTGCATTCACATATGGGCCAGATTGACCCCAAAGTCCCTGTGAGCTATCAGGAAGCACTTCACACACAATTTGTTTTTTTTAAAAAAAATCACGCATTAGCGTGTAGCCCGATATATCACTGGGGTAAAAAAATTCGCTTTTTACATCAGTTTTTTTGGGCAACTTCGAACTCACAGTAAAACCTTTCAGAAAACCTATGGTAAAGCCTGCTGTCTGGGAAAGCTCCTGCTATCTGAAGGCATTTCTGCTTGCTTCTCAAAATGTTATCTTGATAGCTGAACATCAACACACTTCAGTACAAATTTGTTTTAAAGGGGCAGGTTCACACGTAGCGCCAAACTTTAGGTTCAGTGGAGCTGCCAGAGCCCCAGGAATGCATATGTGCTCTTCTTCCAGTCTCAGGAGAGGTATGCCAAGATTAGGTATGTCATATGAACTTGGCATATTCTATCCTACTTGCAGTACGGAACCGAACAAATGTCCCTCACTTAAAATCTTAGTTGCAGATGTTTGGTTCCATACCACAAGTAGGGTAGAATATGTTGAGGATTGATGGGTTGTATGATGCATACAACCTTGGCATGTGCTTTCTGAGATCCGAAGTAGGGTGTGCGCATGTTCTCAGGGTTCCGGCAGCTCCGTTGAACCTCACATTCAGTTCTCTGAGTGAAATTACCCAAAATGTTTCCCAGATAATCTATTTCAGCCTGTTATAGAGGAGTTCTAAACCAATTCAGTGATACGAGTGTTAAGGCTGAAGTCAGGATTTCTGTGGGACAGGATGGAGTCAGAGTCCTCAACCAAAATTACAGTAAAACACAGCTCTGCACTGCTCACAAATAGGACAAAGAAGAATGCACAGTTGGTGGGATTTCTATCTACACACATTTCTGTAGCAGGATTCATTAAAGAGGAGATAGGTAGATGCAGCAGATTTAACCCAGCCTTTGTCTCAATGCAAGTTCACGTGAGGGGAAGAAAAATATCGAATCATCCTCTTTCTTGCTTTCATCCACAAAGGCTGTTCCTTTAAACTTAAACTGTTCCTTTAGGAGCTCAATCGTTGCCACCACACCTACTTTTTAACAGAGTTTAATCCCCATCTTGTGTGGGCAAAATTCCAGGGAACTCTCCTCTTTACCAATGGAAAAGTACAAAAAAACCCTTCCACGTGCAGCCTACACGTGATGAAAAAACTTAGCAGAGTTGCTGAACAATCAAACTTGAGCAATCAAACTTGAGCAATCAAACTTGAGACGTGTGTTGCACCAGAGCAAGCCCTTTCCCCAGCCCCCACTCTCCTGAGTTAAAAATCCACTCAAGAGGCTGGTTAAGATTTTCAAAGAACAGAAAAAGAAAAGGGAAATTTATTCAAAATGCTACAGTTTCCGTCTGAGACTTTCTCAGCTTTTAGTTACAGGTAAAAGAAACAGTAGTTGCAAGAATACTGCAAAAAAACACCCTCAGATGATATAGGGGTGGCACATTTTAAAAATCATGGTTATCCAGTTGCAAAGAACATAAATGTAATAAAATACAAAAAGCACCTTTGAGAGTTTACCGAGGCTTTTGTAATGCCCTAGTTGCATTACTGATAGACAAACTCAGTACAATATCAGGAAAATGCAGACCAAAAGAAAGATAAGTTTCTGACGCAAACTAACTAGCAAACTGTTCCCTAGATTAAATCTCTCTCCGAAGCCAAAACCCTGGCTTCCTTCCTGAACTCACAAAATCCATGGTAGAGACTTCAAGCCTCTGAAGTCCTAACTTCTCAGGATTGCAGTCCTTCTTGTTGCAGCCATTTGCCTGGTCAAAGTCCTGTTGCCAGCACCGCCTGGCTCCAACTGAGAACAAAGAAAGTCTTCTCTTCCTGCCGCAAGGCCCTCTAGGTCCAGCCCACCGTGTGCTGAGTGGCTGATCCCTAGAGGTCACTGCCTGTCAGTCAAGACAGGGTTCACTTCTGAACTGGGGTTCATCAGGGTTCACTTCTGGTTCCTCTTTAGGGGAGGACAGGGCTGCTCACTACAATAGCCAAGTATGTACAATTAAAATGCTGGCTCACAAACCAATGTGAAATACCTAGGTATTTTTAGTGCAGGCAGGGCTGCAGAGTGTAGGTTACCTCTCAGGTATTTAGACTGGACCACTGCCCATCAATGCCCACTGTCATTTTTCAATTCCTAGTCTGAAATGATCTTAAGGGAAGAACTATTTCTGCATAATAGAACAGCATGGCTCACAATGTACTTGCTGGGATCCAAAAGGCTGCTCTCCTACTTGCATATGCCAAAGGGGTTTTTGCCATCATGTTGCTTGAACAGCAGCCCCCTATTCTACTGGACAAAATGCTTTGGAACTTGAGACAATTGTTCAAGGAATTTACAATATGGGGGTCATTGTTCAGTGACGTTAAAATTCCTACTGGGCATGCCTAAGACTTTTGGTATATCTAATATCTATCTTTGGATCCTAGCCTATGTTTATACAAAGTGAACTGAGACAAGAAGCACTGGTGCAATGGGAAAAGCACTGGTCTTGCACCAATGCTTCTGAAGAGTGTGTGTGAATTTCAACCACTTCTCCTTCCCCAGGAAGTGCTCAGTGTCACCTGAAAACGTGTCCCTGCAGGTTGTGTGACTCTCTGGGACATATTCTCGGGTGAGAAAGAGCATTTCCTGGGGAAGGGGAGGTGGTTTAATTTTGCCCCCACCACTGAGCCAGCAGAGGAGTGGAGTGAATTGAACAGTTCAGAAGCACCAGTGCTTCTCCCACTGCACTGGTGCTTCGTTAGTCAGGATCTCAGCCTGTGGCTGCCATAATGCATGATCCTAATTGTAGTGGTGGGACTTGAGGTGCTGCTGCTGCAGACCCAGAAGCAGCAACACCGCGGTAGAGAACCAGTGTTTGTGCTTCCAGCATTACTGTATGTATCCCTTGCGGTAACAGTTGGCTCTCTACAGTGCCACTGCTACTTCTGGATCTGCAGCAGTGGCACCGCAAATTTCACCTCACACCTCATGTCAGCTAGTATGCTGAAGGGCTATGGTTGTGCAAAATCAATCAATACTAAAGAGGTATCTGTGCTTCTCTTTGGTCTGTATGTACCTTGTATTGATCCAAAATTATCCTGATCTGACATCTTGAGAGGTGTCAATCATGTACCATGTGTAATGAAAAGACTAACAATTTCTTTTAATGTGCCTGAAACTCGCACTGGAATTGCAGTGTGCCCTGCTGCTAATGAGCATTGTTTAACATGCCACACCATGCACTTTGGGAAAGAACCGTATTCAGTTCAAATTATATAATATAATGCCAATAATTTGGCTGTTGAATTTTGATTTTAATATGCCAGGGGTTCTCAACCTTGGGTCCCCAGATATTGTTGGACTACAATGCCCATTATCCCCAGCCAAAATTACCAAAAGGATGATGGGAGTTGCAGTCCAACAACATTGGGGGACCCAAGGTAGGGAATCCCTGTATCTGTGAATTACCAATAGTTGATTCTCCCCCACCCCCGCCATCGAAAAACACAGCATTTGACTCTCTGCCTGAGGATACAGCTTCTCCTACCAAAAATGGTGGAGGCTGGCATTGTTAAAAATATGAAAAAGTGAGACATTAGGGCATCCATAAAGTGCTTTGGTTGGATATCATGATGCAGATGTGGAAAACATAAAAGTGAATTCAAGTATCTCTTGAGGGAAAGACCTTCATCTTTATCCAACGTCAGTTTGGGTTCTCTACAAGAGGTCTTGTTAAGGAAAGACGACGGCAGATTTCATTGCATTCTGTGTGCTGGTTGTTGAAGAAATAATAAATCCCTTTCTTCCCAAAGTTTGTCAGGCATGATGCTTCTTTCTGGGAGAGAGAATGGATCTGGGGGTCGGTTAGGTAGATGAGACCTTTTCCATTACCAGTTACCCAACCTGTATAAAAGAAAAAAGTTAGTTTTTTTAAAAAAAGACACAAAGATCTACTGAATGCTAGGAATTATTCATTTCAGAATCAATGCAAATAACAGTAGAAATAAGGCAAAATAGTTGCATTTCAAGGTCTTACTGAAAAAGCTAGTTATACTTGATTGGGCAAGAGAAGCAGAAGTTCGCAAATTCCCCCTACACATTTGCAGTGTCTGTTGTGTTGTTGCAAACAGCTAGCAAATCAATTTGTTGCAACTTGGATGTAACCAAGCTGCTTGCAAAAATGCAACTAGGAAGCATATACTGGCTGAACAAGAAAGCACCAGTGCATTGAGAGAGCAGTCTAACAGAACTTCCCAACTAACTGCACTGTTGCAGCAGGGAAGTGGCAGTTTTTGAAGTGGCAGTCCCTTGCCCAGGAAGCTCTATGTGCCATCTGAAAATATGTCTGCAAGGGCTGTGCAACCTTCAGGGACATATTTTCAGATGGCACAGAGGGCTTCCTGGAAAAAGGGAAGGCATCAAAAATTGCCACTTCCATGCTGCACCAGTGCAGTTGGGGAGTTCTGTTAGGTTACTCTCTCAATGCATTGGTGCATCCTTGCTTTGTATGTCAGCCATGGGCTCCAATGCAACAATGAATGAATGAATGTCTGCATCAGCTGAATAAAGCTGGAATCCCACAAGCTGTTTAGAGGTTAAGGGGATTAGAGTGTTGGACTAGGACTGGGAAGACCCAAGTTCGAATTCCCATTCAACCATGAAACTCACTGGGTGACTCTGGGCCAGTCGTGTATCTCTCAGCCTAACCTACTTCACAGGGTTGTTGTGAGGATAAGCATAACCATGTACACCACTCTGAGCTCCTCAAAAGAAAAGCTGCATATAAATGTAAAAATGAATGAATGAATAAATGAATGAATCCAGTCTCCCTGCTCCTGAACATTTGATGGGGGCTTCCATTTTTTTTTTAAAAACTAACCTATATATCTGCTGCCCTGGTTGCTGGAGTGGGCCATGAAGTAACATGAGCAGTAGCTGAGTGCAATTCTCCATTAGGTGAGGGAGATGTTGCTGTTCTCTCCTGCTACTGTAAATATATAAATGTGGGCTTTCTCTGTGGCTGGCCCGGGGTTTTGGAATATGCTCCCTGCTGAAATAAGAGCATCTCCTTCTCTGTTTGTTTTCAGGAAGACCCTCAAGACTCACCTGTTCTCACAGGCTTTTAATTAGAATTAATTTTAATAATTTGTTTTAATAATTGTTTTATGTTACTGTTTTTATTTCTGTTTTTATGCTACTGTTTTAATTGTTTTGTATTTTGATCTGTGTAAATATTGTGTTAAATTTTGTACACCACCTAGAGATGTACATATTGGGTGGCATAAAAATATGATAGATAGATAGATAAATGCGCTAACCCTGTAAAGGGTGAATCTTTGACCAGTTAACAGGGTGATATGTGTAGAGAAGCCTGCTTCTGAATCTATATAGTTCCTGTTTGGAATGGGAAGAATATTTCGGTGACATCTGAGAAAGTCAGAGTTCTTGGATTTAAGCTAATCCAGAGAACAGCAGAAGATGTTGTGGATATACCATGCCACCTGCACCAACCTTGGGGTCATGAATATATAGAATATCCAGGGGTTCTCAAAATGGGGTCCCCAGATGTTGTTGGACTACAACTTCCATCATCCCCAGTCAACAAGACCTTTGGCCATGATGGTGCGGAATGATGGGAGTTGAAGACCAACAACATCTGGGGCTTTTGAGAACCCCTGTAATGCCCCATTACTGGATGTGTTCTTTGTTCCGCTGTGCAATAGGCTTTTCCACATCTAGCACTGTGTTTTCACAAGGAAATGAAAGTTTAAGGAGATAGATTTGAAGTACTGAAGTAACTTGGATTTAAGACTGTTCAGCTATCATGAACAGCTAGGCACTTTGATGGCATTTGTAGGTGTTTTTTTGTTATGCCTATCTCACAAGAAACTGCCAAGTCACATAGTGTAACTAGTTTGAAGCTAAGTCATTACACTCTACTGGGCTGAGGTTTGATGCGCAAGTCATCTATAAAGTCCAATGATCTAAAGAAAGAATGCAATGGAAGTGTATAGGAAGGAACATTGTCTACCCTGCCTGGCAACAGCAATCCAAGATTACAGGCAGGAATCTCTCCAACCCTACCTGGAGATTCCAGGGAGTGAACTTGGGCCCCTCTGCATGCAATCTTAGCAGGTAACCTCTGCTAATTTGGCAAAGAAGCACCTTTTAACATGGTGATTCTCTTTTATCTAGCAGTGGGAGAGTAACTGGTGCTATCCACCCCCAGCACAGTACCTGCAGTGATGGTTGCTGCTGTCTATCTTATGTTTCTTTTTAGATTGTGAGCCCTTTGGGGACAGGGATCCATCTTATTTATTTATTATTTCTGTGTGTAAACCGCCCTGAGTCACTTTTGGAATGGCAGTATAGAAAATGAATCATCATCATCATCATCATCCTCACTGGGGGATAATTACAAAAAGCAGCTTTACTGGGAACAGCCTATATTCTGCGACGATATCTATAACAACTGACAATAAAATTCAGCCATCCCAGGTCCTTTGGCAGGACTCGATGTCTGGATAAAACAAACCAGTCAATAACACCTTTCTGACTGTGTCAACAAGAAATAATAATACAAAGATCTACAAACTGAAATTGAAAGGCTGTGGGAGAAAAAGACCAAAATAATCCCAGTGGTCATTGGCGCCCTGGGTGCAGTTCCAAAAGACCTTGAAGAGCACCTCAACACCATAGGGGCCACAGAAATCACCATCAGCCAATTACAAAAAGCAGCTTTACTGGGAACAGCCTATATTCTGTGACGATATCTATAACAATTGACAATAAAATTCAGCCATCCCAGGTCCTTGGGAAGGACTTGATGTCTGGATAAAACAAACCAGTCAATAACACCTGTCCGACTGTGTAAACAAGAAATAATAATAAAAACAAATAGCAAGTGCCACCTCTGTAAAGAAGCAGATGAAACAGCGGACCACCTAACCATCTGTTGTAAAAAGATCACACAGAGTGACTACAAGCAAAGGCGTGACAAGGTAGCAGCAATGATACACAGGAACATCTGCAAAAAATACAAGCTAAAAATTGGTGAGACCACAAAATTGAAAAAGTTGTAGAAAATGAAGATGTAAAAATATTATAGGACTTCTGACTACGAACAGACAAAGATCTGCCACACGATACACTACATATAACTGTAGTCGAGAAGAAAGAAAGAAAAGTCAAAATAATCGACACAGCAATACCAGGTGACAGCAGAATAGGAGAAAAAGAAACAGGAAAAATAACAAAATACAAAGATCTACAAATTGAAATTGAAAGGCTGTGGCAGAAGAAGACCAAAATAATCCCAGTAGTAATCGGCGCCCTAGATGGAATTCCAAGACATCTTGAAGAACACCTCAACACCATAGGGGCCACAGAAACCACCATCAGCCAATTACAAAAAACAACTTTACTGGAAACAGCCTACATTTTGCGGTGATACCTATAACAACAACAATATTGACAACAAAATTCTGGCATCTGAGGTCCTTGGGAAGGACTCGATGTCTGGATAAAACAAACCAGTCAATAACACCTGTTTGACTGTGCAAACAAGAAATAATAATAATAATAATCTTGTAGATGCTCTTCCACTGAGATGCCTCAGTGCCTAAAAGAAATGTCTTACAGTGCTCACATGTAGTTTCCCACCCAAATACAAACCAAGAAGGACTCTGATTAGCAAAAGTAATAATTCATGCTTGTTACCACAATACCAGCTCTTTTATTCAGTGTTAGAGATTAGTTGACCCAAACTAAATCACATATTATTATGCTTCAGATTGCAATTTCATTTTCCCAGTGATTTTCTGCATTTTTAACTTGAGTTCTGAACATTCATGCCCCAGAGAAGACTTTTTTAAAGCCTGAAAGAAAAATATTTTAAACAACTCATTCATCCAATACAATATGTCACAATAAAGCATTTCACTATTTCATGCCTAGTAGTACAAACCTTGTAAATCAACCACCACATCTGTGCCTTTGGAAAACTCATAGCAGAAATGGCCATAAGCAAGTCCATACTCTGTAGCTTTGTACTCTGATTTTACTACTTTGGTGTTATTGGACAACTTCACAAACTCTCCGAGAATATAAGGCTCCACGCTTATACATCCTTTTATAGATTTGCCTTCTAGGACCTGGGGAACAAAAGAGGATTTTGGTGTGAACAGCACTGCAATCTATACTTTGCCTATTGCTTTGTTAGGACAGTGGCTGACATGACGCGCAGCAATATGTCAGTGTAAAAAGGCTTGCGGATCCACAGGGATCCTCCAGCATCCCTGCTGTGAGGTATTTCAGCTTCTCTCTCCTCCCTCTAAAATTCCACTTGCAGGAATCCTTTCCTGAAGATCACGCAGCCCCCAGGAACATATTCCAGCAAGTGAAAGGGCTTTTGAAGGGATGGAAAGAAGCAAAAACCACTCTCTCCTCCCTCTGCATTCCTGCTAGACTGCACAATACTCTGGGGGCTCCCTGTGGACCCTTCTTCATATGCCAACCTATTGCTGTAGATAATATCAGCCACCATTTGTCCCTCATCTTCTGCTTGCTTGTTTAATCAGCTGAATCCCTTGTAACCTTCTGTTAGTTCCTTACCAAGAGTACCACTGATGGGATGTAAAAGATTTGTGTTTGTATTTGTTGCTCATACAGCCTTTTGTTGAATTCTGTCACATAGTATTGGGCTGTCATTTGCCGCTCTACATCACTGAAATGGTGAATAAGGCCTTTCTCATCTTTATACTCTTTCCCAACATACCTGTCCAAGACAGAAAGCACACCACAAATAATTATCATGTATTTTTTGGAGCTGCCATTTCCCCCGCCAGAAGCCTCCTTGGAAAAATACTAATTGTGACACAGCATTGGGCCAGTTTGGGTGATAGTTTCAACGTGTGATTAGATTCTTCTACATGTGTACAAATAATGATCTGAATTAAAAAAAACATATACACTCATGATTTAAATACTAGATATAATGTAGGATTCAAAATGCGGGGTAGTCACCTTCATGTGATTAAATGATTGCTTTTTGGGGTGGTCTACAAAGTGATAGATAGATAGATAGATAGATAGATAGATAGATAGATAGATAGATAGATAGATAAAAGAGCTGGACATTCCTCCTCCTCAATTGTTGGTTGTGAGGACTAGCTTAATGCGTTTAGGACTGCAGCTTCAAAAGTGCTTGCTTTTAGCTACATCATGCCCTTTTGCAACATTATACACATTAATGAAAAAGCCAGTTAGAATAGCTCGGTGTCAGCCAGCCTACAAAAAGAAAGAAAAAGCTGTGCCTTGGTGGGCTAAGTAAGGAAGGCTCCACTCTGGAGCTGCTGTGCCACCACTGAGAAAACCTTGTACCAGTTTCACTGCATGCAAACATATGCATGATAGCTCATCCCAGAGAACTCATGTGACTCTACTACAAACCCAGCCTGTCTCTGTGTCAAGCGGCATAACGATGATGAAGGCGGCCCCAGGATGAGATTGGGGCAGCCTCCATTGCTGCCACTGCCGCCGCCACTGCCCACCACTCACTCACTGCTTGCCTGCTTTGATTTATTATTTGTTTAATAATGATTGCTGCTTGCACATTGCTCAGGCCATACTACTGGGCCCCATGCCTGGCAGTGGTGGCTTGGTGACATTGGGTGTCCAGGAGCGCCAAGACAAAAGGAGATCACGGGGAAGAGGGTGTGGGATGAGCCTGTGGTGGCCCCGGAAGTCCCACAGGCACCAGTGGCCCATGGATATATGTTCACCCCCATGCTCCATTATAGCTACGCCTCTCTGTGTCCTTGAGCTGATTAAAGGTTCACTCTAGTTTGAGCAATACCTTCCCAGGGTCTCTTCTTGGTGCAGAAAGTGTATCCAGAAAGCATTCCTTTGTCTGCCTTTCTTTGCCACATTTAGGTAGTCTCCAATGTATACTGCTGTTTCCTGGGCTGTCCACAACCCAGATTTCTTAGAGAATTTCAAAAGTAGGGCAGCTGGAAAAAAAGACAAATTAAGTGACAACTTCTTCAACAAAGTTGTTCCATGCCATTAACCAAGAATGCAATGGCAGAGTTAACATATTTTACTTGTTAGTATCCAGGCAGTATCATAAGAATGTAAGAACAGCCCTGCTGGATCAGGCCTAAGGCCCATCCAGTCCAGCATCCTGTTTCACACAGTGGCCCACCAGATGCCTTTGAGAAGCCCACAGGAAAGAGCTGAGGGCATGCCCTCTCTCTTGCTGTTGCTCCCCTGCAACTGGTATTGAGCGGCATTGTGCCTCTGAGGCTGGAGGTGGCCTGTAGCCAACAGGCTAATAGCCATCAATAGACCTGTCCTCTGTGAATTTGTCTAAGCCACTTTTAAAGCCATCCAAGCTGGCGGCCATCACCACATCCTGTGGCAAAGAATTCCATAGATTAATTATATTGAAATTAATGTGAAAGTAAAAAATACATGTGAAAAGGTCCTTCAATTTGTTGGTCCTAAAATTCCTGGCCTTCAGTTTTAGGGGATGACCCTGATTCTAGTGTTGTGAGAGAGGGAGAAAAATGTCTCTTTGTCCTCTATCCAGAACCTTTCCCAGACAGAATCAGGGGGATATGGCATTTTGTTTTCCCAGCCTGGTTCACAAGAAGCAGCATTCATGACTGCAGTGTAGTATTGCAGTGAGTAACCTATAAACAGAAATGGCAAGGCAAGATGATTTATTTTGGGACTGCTGAAAGGGAAAGTTTTCATCACAGATACTTAGCACTAGCTTATTGATGTGGGCTGCAGCCTGCAGCTAGATTTTTTTGGCAGATCCTGCCACTGCTGCCACTAGCCTCTAGCTTCCACTGCTGCCACTTGCCCACTCACTTCCCTCCTTCTGCAGCTTCCTGCAATCCTTCCTGTTGCCACCAGCAGTAAAGGGCATGCAAGCTAAAGATGTTACTGTCTGCTGTTCATTGTTGGGGAGTGATGTCATTAGTTCTCATTGACATTAGCAAAGGATCAGCACGCAGGCTAATAATGTCACCGCCTGCCATGTGTCCACTTCTAGTGCAGGACTGCTCAACTTAGGCCCCCCCCGATGTTTTTGGACTACAGCTCCCACAATCCCCAGCCACAGTGGCCAATAGCCAGGGATTATGGGAGTTGTAGGCCAATATCTGCAGGAGGGCCAAAGTTGAGCAGCCCTGTAGTGTGTGGCACACCATGGTCTATCATTTTGTCCAAACACAGAAAACTATGGTGTGCACCAACCGTAATTTTCCGCACTCGGATAAAATGGCAAACCATAGATTGGAGGCTAATCTAAGCTTCTAAATTAGACCATAGATTAGAGCCGGGATTCTCAACGTTGGGTACCCAGATGTTATTGGACTACAACTCCCATACTCCCCAACCAAAGGCCACTGGGGCTGGGGATTATGGGAGTTGAAGTCCAATATCATTTGGAGAACCAACGTTGAGAATACCTGGACTAGAGGCTAATCTAATCGACTCTGCAAACAGAAAGCTAATAGTACAGCAGGGGGGAAGGTTTCATTCCGAGCCTTCGCCTGCTGTGCTGGTTTTCTATTTGCAAGAAGTTTCTAACGTAGGGAGCACAGAAAAACATGGAACATTACAAGCATAGAAGCAGGTAGTTCATTAGCCTAAAATTGGCTGTGGCTTATTCTTGTAAGGAAAAACCAATGGTTTCTTGTTACACCTGGAAGAGTTCTGAACTGTATTTAAAAAAAATAAGACTGAAAATCTCCAACATTCTAATAGCTCACTTGAGTTCTAAATAAAAAGGCTAGCGGCAAAGAATGCCTAAGGTATCTGGGGCTGGAGATGCAACTCAGTGGCAGAGCACCTGTTTTGATTGATTGATTGATTGATTGTTAGGTTTTTGTATCACCTTTCATTAAAACAATCTCAAGGCAGTTAAGGCATGTGTGGAAAGGCCCCAGGTTCAACTGCTGGCATTGCCAAGTAGGGTTGGGAAAGACCCCATCTGAAAGCCTAGCGAGCCAGTGCCAGTCAGAGCAGACAGTACTGAGCGGGGTGGACCAATGGCCTGACTTGGTATAAGGCAGCTTCATGTGTGCAAGGCAATCTGGTTCTGGAGGAAGAAAATGCAAATGGCACCCCCTCTCCCACCATGCTGAGCAGGGGGCTCAGCATGCTGGCAAAGATTCAGTAATTAACTAAGCCTTGGTCCACATATTCAAGAGACTGAGATGGCAGAATGGACTGCACTGCTTCAGTTTGCAGAAGCGGGGAGAGGGGCTCTACTTTTGAATGCTCCTCTGTGCACAAAACTCTCTGAAAACAGAAAACTAGTGGGGGGAAGGTTCCATTCTGAGCCTTCGCCTGCTGTGCTGGTTTTCTATTTGCAAGAAGTTTCTAACATAGGGGAGCACAGAAAAACACAATCCCCTCACCTGTGGCCTGTGCTCTTACAGACCATTCTACTGCCTCAATAACTGATCACTTTATTCTGTTGCACGTGTAAACGAAAGCCTCAATCAGACATTATATTTAAGGACGGTGTACTTGAGTACATCGTCCAAAGCAGGAATGGAAATCCTGCTCCACTGCTGCTGTCCAACATTCCCCTCAATCCCCGTCCCACGATGCTCACACTTACAATCTTTGAAGTGGCAAAGGCTGTAAGTGTGATAGCAGGTGCTTCTGTAATCAAGAGATGTGGGTGCCCACGTCTCCTGATCACAGAAGTACCTGCCAAAATGCTGTAAGTGTGGGAAGGGAAGGAGGGGCAAACGATGGACAGTGGCAGTGGGACAGAACTTCTGTTCCTGCTTTGGACGATGTAATCGAGTACACTGTCCTTAAATACAATGTCTGAATGAGGCTTAAGCCTCAGATTAAAGTACTTCTAGGCAGCAGCACAGCACTCCTTTCCACTGGAAACGGAAGTGATTTAAAGTGATGCTGTGGCAGCCACATTGCGACACTGTTGGAGCTGTATTTTAAGTCGTACAGCAGCCGCGCTGAGTTCCTGCTGCCAACTGCTCATCTTGTTGGCCACGGAGACTCACTTCTGAGCAAACAGACATAGGACTGCACATAACTGGCAATTTTCTATTTTTTAATGGTATGCTATAACCTCCAACTCTGTCTAACAGTAATACCAGCCCTGTTCAACAGGATCTTCAGGGTGGCTTTGCATGTTACAAAGAAGCCAGAGTAATGTTCTCTTTTTCTGCTCTGGCTGCAACGTGCCGAAGGCAAATTCCTGCATTACCTCATAGAGAGATGTGTGTGCTCCAGTATAGGTCACAGTATAGTTCACCGTATAGCTCTCACAAATTGGCATAAAAGCAGAAGAATGTACTTCCTCCTCCCCCACCACGGTAAATGGTAGAGAATACAGGAGAACCCAGTGATTCGTGGGGTTCCATTTGGGGTTTGGGGAGTGAATCCGCAAATAATGGGGCATTAAAGTGAATGCAAATTGGGGGGTTAGGTTCCTGCACTGCCTCAAATTGGACAAAATGGGCCAAATAAAGTGCCCTACCATGTTCCACTGCCTGCAAGGAGTCTGAAAATTACTCTAACCCCTCCAAGAGTAAAAAACCGACGAAAACTGCTTTAAAAAAGAAAGAAAGAAATGAGCCATAAAAAAGCTCCTGAAGTCAAAAAGGCAGCCAGAAATAACCTCCAAGGTCATTTCCGGCCACCCCTGACCCACAGATATGTAAGTTTTACCCTTTTTTTGCTGGTGGGTTTTTTTTTTTTTTTTTTTGCATATACCGAGGTCGGGTGTACAGGTGCTGGACCTGTGATTAATAAAGTTCTCCTGTATCATAGCACATTTTAGAACACTCTACTTACAGTGGGCTTTGCGAAGTAGGGTTGGCTTAAAGAGCCCCGTATTTTTCAGTCTCTCCACCAGCCAGCTATGCTCTACACCTGCCAAAAACCTCTCATAGTCATCATCGCTCAGAATGCGAGCTTGTAGAACTTGCTCCTCAGTCTTAATGAGAGAAGTGAAAGAACTCCCACTGGAGCTCAGAAATGAAGAGTTCTCCAGTTCAGAAAAGCTACTGGAGAAATAGGGTGATTTGTACCATGATTTCAGAGAAGAACTTGAGCTCTGGCTGCACAGTATGTTCCTTAGCTTATCACCTTCATCTCCTTCGGTGGTAGCACAATCACTAGATTGATTGGCTAATGGCTTATGCTTCCACGATGGAGAATGTGTGGCCTCAGCCCTGTGACTTGGCTGATCCTGTACCATGCTCATGTCTGGAGGGTTATCGCCTGATTTCCTTCCACTACCAGATGCAAACTCCCAGTCATCTTCTGTATCTGCTTGGAGGTCAACTTCAGGCATTTCAGAGGAGCCCCCTCCAGACATCATCGTGCTTGATTTATTAATCCAGTTCTGCACAAAGCGGTCACGTTCTGGTCGTAGCACACGGTTTATGGGTGCCATCATATCACCAGGCAGCTTTGGATTCATTTGTGCATCTTCAGCAGTGTCTAAGGTTTCTCCTTCCGGGTCAACCAACAGCCAATGTTCTCTAAACATGGGTTCTAAAGCTCGGTTGCAGTTTTTGGGGTCTTTTGTGTTTACCTTCTCAGTGCTCTGCTGATTATTGTTGGACATGGCACTGTTCTTGTTGCTGTCCTTGGTTTTTGAATCTGAAGAAGATATAATCATTCCAAATGAATCTTGTTTAGAAGAGGAATAAGGTACATAAGAAGAGGGACCCTTTATATCACTCAAAGTATCAGAACTGTTCTTGCAGCTGGTGTTACTGGCTTCTCTGAGTGACTGCTCATCTTCACATTCTGTTTTCTCCAAATGTTCTTGTCTGAAATTTGGGTCTGATTCTGTTCGTTTATTAGTCAGGTTTACGTTGTTATGGAACAGAGGACCTGTACAGCCACTTTGAGTCTCCTGGACAGAGAGATTACAAATTTTGGAAGCCAGCAAACTGACATTGTGCCCTTGAATATTTTCTTCAGCATCTTCAGTCAATGCAGCAGAGTGATCTGGCTCCTTATCTGCAGAGCTGTTTGTTTTCTGTTTTTTTTCTTGGGGCAGTTCATTTTCATTACAGCCAATCTCTTCCCAACTAGTAAGGGAACTTGATTTGGACACTTTGCTCCAAGATCTCAGTGAACTCGAAATTCCACTCCTGCTTTGAGATCTGCTTGAAATGCTATCGGCATTGCTTTGACCTCCTACCGAAGGCTCACTCTCTGTGTCTTCATCAAGGGAGATATCCACTGCAGGAACACGAGACAATTTCTTTCGCATTTGGCCCTTAAGACCCTCTTGACTTCTCCTTGCCTTTTGTGAAACCGAGGTCCTTGCAGTGCCTTTTCCATGGTGTCCTTTTTCTTCAGTAGTGCACACTGTGTCCATATTTCTGGTTTCAGTTTTCAAAGCAGTTATACAAGCCCCTGTTTTGCCTTCTCCGTGACTCATTGTACGGCTTTTGCAAGTGCTTTCAAAAACGTTAGAGACTGCTGCATGATGCTGGGAATACATGGCAAGGACTTTCTCAAAGCTTAATTCACCATTCACAATCTGCTTTTTGACACTCGCTTTGTAGCTGTCTGGAATGTAAGCCTTGGCATCTGAATTAGGGAAACTCTGCACTTGCAATGGCTCCTTAACAGACATGACCAGGCACATGATCTCCTTGGCGAGCAAATCTTTGTCTTGCTTTTCAGCATGTGAGGAATGGCTATAAGCATACAACTTCTCCAAGGCTTCCTGGCACACCTTGATCACCTGGCTAAGCCTTTCGCTTTCCCCATAGAGCCGCTGGTGCACTTTGGTGAGGCAGAAAGCTGCCTTGACAAAACTGTGGAGTTCCTGTTTGCTGTTGACTGGCTCCTCATTCTTCTTAGTAAGGAGACCAATTTCAAAGGACTCCTTCGCTTCAGACAAATAGAACTGTTTTTCCCCTGAAGGGCACGCACTGGAGTAGCTATAAGACAGCAGACACATCCCACGGATATTCTGTAAAACAGGTACAATTGCATTAATAAGGGGTTTCAGATTCATGCATCTAACATCTCTAAGTGAAATTTAGATACTTTGAAGACTACTGAAATGTGAACTCTCATCATCAGAAAAACCTAAATTTCCCAAATATTCCTCTCCATTTTGTCAGCTACATTTGACTTAGACACTGTGTAGACCGAAGGGACACTGGCATTTTCAACAATTTTCAGACTTGTTATGGAATATCTAGTACTGATATCATCCATGTTAAAATGGTGTACTGGCTAACTAGATTCCCAGAGGTCTAGTACAGAACCTTTCAAATCAATGTGACAAAGCAAACTATCTCAGGGGTTGAGGGGACTGATCTCTTTATGGTGTCAGGCACAATTGAGGCAGGAAGAGACAACCGTAATCTCAAAACCTATACTATGAAACCCTGGGACACGGAACTATGAAGAACATTTTGTTGCCTTGCAAACCTCAGTGAGGTTCCATGTGATGAAGGAAGTTTCTCCCCCTGTATCTACCAGTGCAATTCCTGAGCCAGGAAAAGAGAGCAGGAATTTCACAGTTGAAGTTGCATGGAGCTGCACAGCTGCATGGTGCAAATGTGAAATTCCTGTACTCTTCTCTTGGCTTGGAAGAAAGGTGGATGGGCAGTGGAGAGAGAAACCTCAGGGTGGAGAAGCAGATCTGGTACTGGCGGGAGGGAGAGAAGCAAAGCTACTCCTGTTGCTTCCTCAGTAGGTAGCAAGTGGGTACACAGCAGCAGAGCAGTGTCCCAGGCACTGGGTAGCAAAGGCAAGGCCAGGTTGCTGCCACTGATGCTACAGCTACTGATACGCCACACTCTTGCCTCTGTCCTGGGGATAGGAATGTTAAGTGTTGTATGGCGCTTTCACCTGAGATTGGAAGAGTAGCAGTTCAAAAACATTAAGGAGCTCTAATGTGGAGCCAGTCTAATACTGGCTGACATTCAGAGTAAGGCTGCACCCCTGCAGTGAGAGAGCAGCCTAACAGCAGCTCAACCCTCAGGGACATATTTTTGTGTGGTGCAGAAGGCTTCCTGCCACTTTCCTGGCAGTTAGTGCCATTAGTTGGGAAGTTCTGTTAGTCCCCTGCTAACTGAGCAGAGAGGCCCCTTTTTAAAGTAGTGATTCTCTTTATTGAGAAGGGGGAGAGCAACTGGCCCTATCAGCCCCAGCACTGCAGCCCTCCAGTGGCTGTTGCTGGTGTCTATCTAATGTTTCTTTTCAGATTGTGAGCCCTTTGGGGACAGGGATCTATATTTCTCTCTCTCTCTCTCTCTCTCTCTCTCTCTCTCTATCTCTCTCTCTCTCTCTCTGTAAACCGCTTTGGGAACTTTTGTTGGAAAGCAGTATATAAATATACGTCGTCGTCGTCGTAGCGTAGTAGCAGGCTGCTCTCTTGCTGTACCAGTGCATCCTTGCTCTGTATGTCAGCCACTGAATATTGCACTTACCGCTGCTGTGAGCACAAACAGAGGCGTGAACTGGCTGAAGGCTGCGGCCAGTTTGCAGGCTTCAGCAGCAGATAGTAAACGATGGTCAAACTCTTTTAGCAGGTTCTGTTGAAACATCAAGAAGAAACAAGCTTTAGACAAGTTAGGACAAAAAAGCAAGATTATAAACAAACAAACAAACAAACAAACAAACAAACAAACAAATGGACTTTTTATGAAACCCCAGTCATCTCCACTCTCACCTAGATTCAAACAATTTATAAAAGCCAATCAAAACTGTTTTTCAAATTGATTTTTTTTAAAAATCAGTCTCATCTATAAATGTTGCTGCCAGTTCTCTACAGCAGGGATCCTCAACGTTGGGCCCTCAGATGTTCTTGGACTTCAACTCCATGGTGTGATGAAACCATGACACTGTTCCCAGTGTCATGAGCCCCTGGTGGCGCAGTGGTAAAACTGCCACCCTGTAACCAGAAGGTTACAAGTTCGATCCTGACCAGGGGCTCAGGGTTGACTCAGGCTTCCATCCTTCCGAGGTCGGTAAAATGAGTACCCAGAATGTTGGGGGCAATATGCTAAAATCATTGTAAACTGCTTAGAGAGCTCCGGCTATAGAGCGGTATATAAATGTAAGTGCTATTGCTATTGCTATTGCTACAGCACCAACAGGAACATGCTGGTAAACCCTGCCATGCCCATGGGCTACACCCACCGTTCTCCATGTATACAGTGTATACAATATGCAGAGACAAAGGCTGTACTTAGCAAGCGATCCTCACCAACACTGCAAACATCCAGCATTCTCAACCACGGAGGACACAAGAGGCTGCCTTATACAAATGTAAAATGTAGAGCCAGGTCTTATGATCAGTGAGACCTGGTTCTTGAGAGTGTTGGGGAGAGCGGGCTAAGCTCGCTCTCCCTGCACATGAGCGGGGAGGGAGCCCTGGGCGGCCGGAATGGCTGCTCACATGATTGCTGGCTCCGTGATGGAGCTGGAGGGGGCTGGGGAGTTTGGAGGCCGTGCGGTCCCCAGAAGCTCCAGTATGCCCTGTGCGAGCGTGCAGGGTATACTGGGGAGACCCCCGGGGCTGGGAGGTGGCTTTTCGCCTCCCCTCCAGGGGTCTACTTGCGAGTAGCCACGGCCTGGAGCCATGCCATGGCAACTCACAATCAGATAGCACAGGTTTGCAGAGTGCTCGCTCCACAAACCTGGGCAAAGGGGAGGGGTACTTGAGCGGGTTACTCGCTCTAGAACCACCGGGCTCGCAGCTGAGCCCAGTGGCTCTCATGATCAGCAAAAATCGGGCTAGGCTCTCCTAGCCCGATTTTTGCTGATCGTGAGAATAGCCTCGTAAGTTAATAGAAGGTATATATCTTATACTGGCAGTGGATCTTCAAGGTTTCAAGAAAAAAAGTTAACAGAAATCCAAACCTTAGGTTTGGTGGAGACTAACAGTAGCATACAATTGCCACTGAAGAAGACCTGATACAGTCAAAACGCATCTGGCAACAATACAGGAGAGATCAGATGCTGGCAAGATCACGATATGATGCATCATCTTCCAACTAAAGCACAATACTGGGAACATTTATGCACACTTCTCCCATTTGATGGTCTTCCCAGGGATTGCACCTGGGACCTCCTGGATGCAGAGCAAATGCTCTTGCACTGAGCTATGGCCCCATCCCCGAAGGAGGATATCTTACAGCAGACAGCGCTCACATGTAGTCACATGTCCAAAGGCAAACCAGGGTGAACCATACTTAGCAAAGGGAACAATTCTTGCTTGTCCGCCTCAAGACCAGCTCCCCAAGTATAGCATTTGTCTTTGCAGATAAACGCTGTATCTGTGGATAGCAGGGAAGAGTGGTTAAGGAACATGTTAGTGTGAGAGGAGCAGGGCTTGCTGGAATGCTCATGTTGGAACTTGATTGGATACAGTGTGCATAGATACAGTGTGGGTGGATATTGTGGGCATGGATACAGTGTGCACGGTTTAATATCAGCTGAACAGGGCTATAGACAAAACATTAGAATTAAATGAGATCCAATTATGTTCTCACGTCAGTGGACTGGTCCATATGATGTGAAAAGTACACGTTCTTTTCCCATAATTTTGAGAGACTCTGACCAACAAATGACACAATATTTGGCCTTTACTTTGCCCACCTTGTTTCTGCTCTTGAAATGTGAACTTCAGGTGATGCTTTCAGGCATCCTGAAGTTAGCTAAATTAGTTTCACCTAAGTACCTCCAATACAAGAATAGTTACCAGGTCAATGAGAGAGTTGTTTTTAAATGTGTTGTAATCATTTTCACTCATGGATACAAAGATGTTGGCTAAAATGCCCAATGATGTAGCAATCCCCTGCAAGAGAAACACACAAAAGTTTATTTTTCTGTTCTCTGTTTTAGAGTACTTCCAATTTGCATAATGTATTATATGGTGCAAGAACAGAAACTCAGTCTGCAGTTGTTTGCACACGGTTTGGCTTGTTAGCAGGGCAAGTAGCTAGAGCTTCTCCAGTGGCTGGGGAAGAACTCCAGAATGCTCCTTGATGACAGGGGCAGAGCTTCCTTGCAACTGCAGTAGATCCACTAGTGAAGAAGGACTTCAGTCTGTCCCTTGCCCCACCACTCCCAACCCCAATCTCTCTAGAGCCCAGAGGTTATGTAGCAAGGCATTCCTCCTCTTCATGAGGGATAAAGAGAAATGTGGGAAACATGACCTAGATCAGGGATCCTCAACGTTGGGGTCCCAGATGTTCTTGGACTTCAACTCCCATAATCCCCAGGCCCAGGGGCCTTTGGCTGGGGATTATGGGAGTTGAAGTCCAAGAACATCTGGGGGCCTAACGTTGAGGATCCCTGACCAAATGAACAAACCAAATTCTGCAGACCAGTAAACAGTATAGAATATTCTGGATTGCTCAGTCTCTAAAGTATGATCGTTATGTACACCGCCCAGGGATGCACATGTCAGGCAGTAGATAAAAATCATTAAATAAATAAATACATAAATAAATAAATGCATCACCTTTTTATCTGGCTGTGGCAGTGTGAAATAACCCAAAATCGAGGCCAAGGTCAGCTCTGCTGCTTCATACCACATTCCTGAAACACAGCAAGAGTGGTCAACAGTCCAGCAGGTCATTTTGAAGCATCAGAATTTGTACATGCATCTTTAATATACCTTCAGTTTCCTGATCTGGTTCAGAGATTTAGAGAATACATTATGACTTCACAATTTCCCAACATAGGCACAGTAAATATGTATTTATTTTTATTTGCTTCCATGATGCTTCTCCTTTAAAAAAAAGATTTGCTACTGATAGATCCTGAGGCCAGTACAAAAGAGATGATAATGATAGAAGTGGTGTTTTCCATGATGTAACTGTAGCTATTGTTTATTTTATTTATTTATTTATTACATTTTATATCCCGTTCTTCCTCCAAGGAGCCCAAAGCGATGTACTGCATACTTAAATTTCTCCTCACAACAACTCTGTGAAGTAGGTTAGGCTGAGAGAGAAGTGACTGGCCCAGAGTCAACTAGCAAGTATCATGGCTGAATGGGGATTTGAACTCGGGTCTCCCCGGTCCTAGTCCAGCACTCTAACCACTATACCACGCTAGCTCTCATATATAATCATGTGATTATATATTTGTTTGACATTGTCATCACTGATTCATCATCATTTCCCAGATGGCCCATTAAGGGTGTGTACAAAGCAACACTCTTCACATGACTGGCTACAGAAGATCACTCAAGGGGCTAATGCAATGTGCGTTGTATCCTGTGCTGTGCCACTGTGTGCTCTCCACTTTCCAGAATCTGGTGTGGAATTTGGCATCCTTCTGAGAATCTGAGCTCTCTCTCTCTCTCTCTCTCTCTCTCTCTCTCTCTCATTTTCTTTTAAGAAGATGTCTATGGAGCAGACTTTTGAGAATACCATGGACAGCCAGGAAAACAAAAACATGGATCATAGAACAAATCAATCCAGAATTTTCATTCGAGGCACAAATGACCAGGCTCAAACTATCATACTTTGGACACATTATGCGAAAACCCAGCTTCCTTGATGAAAGAGAAGAAGAGGACCAGCAGCAAGGTGGATGGACTTGATTATGACAACGATGAATGCACCACTGAGAGACCTTAAAGGCCAAGTTGAAGACAGATCATCCTGGAGAGAATCTATCTATGTGGTAGCTAAGAGTCGACATCGACATGACGGCACTTAATCAATCAATCACTCAAAAGTCCTCATATTACTGAAGGAAGGAAATATCTCAAAATTATGTGAGACGACAAAGCTCAGAAACCCGATGGAATGTCCATGATCAATGAGGGGCATGTCAATCTCCTGGGCATCTCTATAATTGTCTCCAGGGCATTATTCACACAGGGCTTTTAGCTTGCATCTCTTCCAGAATGGAGGGTGTGTGTTCACATATCGGCCAGATTTACTTTGAAGTCTGAATTCCCTGCGAGCTATTGGGGAACACTTCACACACGATACAGGTTTTTCCTTGTGCATTAGAGTGTAGCCCGATTTATATCCAGAGTAAAAAACCCCACTTTTTGTGTTGGGGTTTTTTTGGGCAACTTTACCTCATGGTAAAGCCTGCTGTGTGAAAAATGCCCTGTAGTATGAAGTATTCCTTGTATCCTCGATTCATACTACAGCAGCATAGCCTAGTGGTTAGATGTTGGACTAGGATTGGAAAGACCTGCGTTTGAATCCCCATTCAACCATGAAACTCACTGGGTAACTCTGGCCCAGTCAGTTGTTGTGAGGATAAACATAAGCATGTCTGAGCTCCTTGGAAGAAGAGTGGGATATAAATGTAACAAACAAACAAAATAATAATAATAATAATAATAATAATAATAATAATAATAATAATAATGCTACAACTCCATCAAACAGTAGAGGAGGAGAAAAGAGGCCTTGAAGAATATATAAGGACAGTGAAGAAGATGCACTTAAAATGGTCAATAATGAGAAACTATTAAACACCAAATGAAATAAAGCAGGCCTACAAGAACAAATCAAGTACCAAGCAGAAAAATGGAAAAATTAGCCACTGCAAGGTCAATATTTGCACAATATAACTGGAAAGTCAAATATCACCAAGACCTGGCAGTGACTTAAGAATGGCAACTTGAAGAAAGAAACAGAGGGTTTAATACTGGCTGCGCAAGAACAGGCACTAAGAACAAATGCAATAAGAGCAAAAGTAGAAAAGTCTACAACAAATAGCAAGTGCCGCCTTTGTAAAGAAGCAGATGAAACAGTGGACCACCTAATCAGCTGTTGTAAAAAGATTGCACAGACTGACTACAAACAAAGGCATGACAAGGTAGCAGCAATGATACACTGGTACATCTGCAAACACATACAAGCTAAAAATTGGTGGGACCACAAAATTGAAAAAGTTGTAGAAAATGAAGATGCAAAAATATTATGGGACTTCCGAATACAAACAGAAAAAGATCTGCCACACAATACACCAGATAGAACTGTAGTCGAGAAGAAAGAAAAACAAGTCAAAATAATCGACATAGCAATACCAGGGGATAGCAGAATAAAAGAAAAAGAAACAGGAAAAATAACAAAATACAAAGATCTACAAATTGAAATTGAAAGGCTGTGGCAGAAGAAGACCAAAATAATCCCAGTAGTAATTGGCGCCCTAGGTGCAATTCCAAAATATCTTGAAAAGCATCTCAGCACCATAGGGGCCACAGAAATCACCATCAGCCAATTACAAAACGCAACTTTACTGGGAACAGCCTATATTTTGTGAGGATATCTATAACAATAACAACAATATTGATAATAAAATTCAGCCATCCCAGGTCCTTGGGAAGGACTCGATGTCTGGATAAAACAAACCAGTCAATAACACCTGTCTGACTGTGTAAATAAGAAATAATAATAATAATACTGCCAGCCACCTAACACCAATCTCCATGCCATTTTCTCACTCCATTCTCATCCTTTCTTGTCCTGTACAGCCTTGATCAAATTGCTTCCTATGTATAAACCAATCAGGCATATCTCTAAACATGTGCAAAATGAATTACAAAGCCTATCTGAGTTCTATCAGCTGAAACCACACAATGTGAAGTCACAGCATGAACCCAGGAAGGAATCTTACCCAGCTTCTGTAGGATCTGTCCTCTGATCTGTATACAGACAGACTGAACAAGGATCCTATCGCTTTCCTTAGCGTACTTCCACACACCTGAAAAAAAAAAGAATGAAAAGAGCAGTTCAATACAGCTCAGTGCTTAGACAAAGTAGAGAGGGCGAAAGGTGAGATCAAAAGTAGCTGAACTGAAGTCAGCTGGCCTTGAACAGCTTTTTGAGGAAGCCAACTGATAACTGGTGGGTTTGGAGATAATCAGGATAATAGGCTTTAGATATGGAGTTATTGTGAATGCTCAGTGGTGCATAAAAAACAAATAATGATGCACCAAAATGTACATGAATAAAATGTATTTTTGCAATTAGTTCCCCATTATGAGTTATATACAGCTATGACCAAACTAAACATTTAATAATAGTAATGGTCCCTGAACTGCTGACTCCCCCCCCCGCCCGAAGCAGCATGTCTCCCAATCTGGACTGAGACCATGGTAGGGGAATGTGGGGTGGGGCTTAATTTAGCCCTGCCAGGGTTTTAATCCAGATCAGGTCACCCATCTGGATTAAAAAGTCTCTTTTGGAGACTTTTTACAGTCTCCAAAAGTAATGCATAGGAGACTGCTTCTATGTGACAGGCATGTTCACTGCTTCTACAGCATATGCTAGTGGGGTTTTAAGCGTTGCGGAAGCAGTGAGCATGGCTGTTGCTTAGACAGGTGGCTCGCTGTCTAGTATGTGAGCCAGTGAATGTACCGTTGATCTCCTGTGAGTCAAAACGCAGGAACAGACTGCACACTACATAAAATGCATCATTATGCTTAAGTCTGTCAGTGTCCCTTTTAAAGCAAAAAGCAGCTATGGGCCCCTGACCTGGATAGGGACCATGGCACATGTGGAAGGAGCACAATTTCTTCTTGTGTGTTTTCCCATCAGGAATCGCTCCTTAACCGCTAGAGACCAGACTGGAGAAGCCAAGGCTGCCAGACTTAGACACATCTTTGAATGGCCCATTCAATCTAACATGTCGTTGGACCCTCTGTTATCAAACATGACATTCCTATGTGTCACAAAATAAGCACTAGACAAACCCAAAACGTGGGCTTATTGGTCACTTTATTGGTCACTTTGCACTGAGTGCAAAACTTGTAATTCATGAAAGGGACTCAGGAGTTATATTAAACCATTTCTTTAATTAATCAGTATTTTTTTGCAATTGAAATTCTTAATGTTAGGCATTATCTAGCAAGCTGGGTTTAGATGTGTCACAGGAACCTAGCTAGGCTGCAGACCAGTGCAAAAATTAGACTGATTACATCTCGGTGACTTCAGTGGGGTTTAAACAGCCTCTCTATGAAGAGAATTGCAGTCTTAGGCTCCCTTCACACAAGCCATGAAGCACGGCATCTGATTCAGGGATATGCATATGAATAGTGTGACCACACAGACAGGCTTGGTTGCATGGGTCTTTCACAAAGAACTGGCTGATTTCATGGGGAAGACCTACATAAGCACACTTTAATGGTGTGTCTCTGCCATGGAGGATTGCATCGCACTGAAGCGCATGGCATGCACATGAAGTAGGCATGTGTCTTTACAGTGCAACAAGCTGGACTTTTGGTTTTTCTGTTCGTCACTGAAACCCAATGAGTGGCCTGCGGAAAGTTGGTTTCCCAGAGCCTAATCTATTTCACAGGGTTTCTTCAAGGATAAATGAAGAAAGATGCAAGTTCAGCATGGGCACATAGTTGTGATTTTTTGCATACTCAGTGACTGGCATCCAGACTAATGATGTGCTGGTGGAAGAGCATTTTCTGTCACACTAGGGGAAGGAGTGAGTTTCAGTTATCCTCTCCTTCCTGCACTGAGTGGCTTACCAGGCAGATATCCATCCCCATAAGAGAGAGGCATGTGTGCAACTGGAGAGCCACTGTACAGAACACTCATGCTGCTTCCAAAGGTGAGGCTGCCACATGCCTCCTAAGCATTGAGAAAATGCAGCTGCGATGCTACTCTCATGATAACAGGAGTTTCCCTCCAAATGAAGATATATTGGCAGGGAGGAAGCTTCCCTCAAATCTCTACCAAGGGATGCACCCACAGCTAAAGGTTGCCTGCTTTAGGCACACAATAGGCTGCAAATCTCTCTGGTTGGAAGTCTGAATGAGGCCACCAAAACATGTCATCCATTACACTCAAATAAGTATAGAAGCCATAACTGATAGATACCTGTTGCTCCACTGTCATTGATCAGACTGCTAAGGATATATTCTGCCTTTAATAGTTTACCTGAAAACAGCAGAGAAAGAAGCATTTCAAAATATTTTTTAAAGACGTGTGAATTACATCTTATTGAATTGAAGGCTTCTACTGTTCTTTTGCCACCCCATTCCCAACAACTTTATTTTTCTTACTCAATTGTTATCATGCAGAAAAATGTATCTATGCAATTAGCTCCCCATTATGAGTTATATACAGCTATGACCAGACTGAACGTGACTTTAATAATAATAATGGCCTCCAAGTTGTTGACTTTTTTTTTTGTAAGCAGCATGTGTGGGGGCTCCTAATCTGGACTGGGGCCATGGCAGGGGAATGTGGGGAGCACATTTATAGAGTCAAATTACCGTCCAGGGCAATGTCACCTTATGATGATGTTTCCTTATGAACATTGATAATGTGCTGGTAATCACAACTGAAATCAACCTCTATTGACTTGTTTAGGCAAGTACTTGCAAGATGAGACATCAGATACTATTGGTCATGAATCATGACAGTGATGAAACTATTAGAATTGCCTACTCTCACTGAGATGTAGCTGCTGGCTGGCTTCACACATAAGGATGGCAAGTACAGGTGAAACTCGGAAAATTAGAATATCGTGCAAAAGTCCATTAATTTCAGTAATGCAAATTAAAAGGTGAAACTGATATGTGAGACAGATGCATTACATGCAAAGCGAGAGAAGTCAAGCCTTAATTTGTTATAATTGTGATGATCATGGCGTACAGCTCATGAAAACCCCAAATCCACAATCCCAGAAAATCAGAATATTACATGGAACCAAGAAGACAAGGATTGAAGAATAGAACAATATCGGACCTCTGAAAAGTATACAGTGTACTGTGCTTGATTGGCCAGCAAACTCGCCTGACCTGACCCCATAGAGAATCTATGGGGCATTGCCAAGAGAAGGATGAGAGACATGAGACCAAACAATGCAGAATTGCTGAAGGCCGCTAATGAAGCATCCTGGTCTTCCATAATACCTCATCAGTGCCACAGGCTGATAGCATCCATGCCACGCCGCATTGAGGCAGTAATTGCTGCAAAAGGGGCCCAAACCAAGTACTGAATACATATGCATGCTTATACTTTTCAGAGGTCCGATATTGTTCTATTCTTCAATCCTTGTCTTCTTGGTTCCATGTAATATTCTTATTTTCTGAGATTGTGGATTTGGGGTTTTCATGAGCTGTACGCCATGATCATCACAATTATAACATATTAAGGCTTGACTTATCTCGCTTTGCATGTAATGCATCTGTCTCATATATCAGTTTCACCTTTTAATTTGCATTACTGAAATTAATGGACTTTTGCACGATATTCTAATTTTCCGAGTTTCACCTGTAAGTACAGAAGAGCTTCCAGTTCCCACTGAGCATGCGCTCCTGCCACCAATTCTGTGACATCTGAATGTGCCAGTGTTGGGTGAAGAATATCGGTAACTCACCTCAGCCCGACAATCAGATATTTTAAGTCTGCTTAACAAAGTTGGGCTGAGGTGGGTGAACGACATTCTCCACCCAATATTCATGGGTTCAGACATCACGGAAGTAGTGGTAGTCGCGGGAGTGAGTATGCAGCAGGAATGGATGGCTCTTCTGTACTTACTTGCCACCGTTACATGTGAAACTACCCATTGAAATTAGACAGTAACTTTATATAGTTAATGCAAATTCTTCCACAAATTAAGGCGTAGTGAACATCAGTTTGGTTGTGACTTTCACTTCTGAAATAATCAGAAGTGATTAAAAAACAGCCCAACAGCATCCATTCTTTTAGTGTAGTAACAAAAAGGGGGGGGGGGAGAGGATTCAGTGTACATGAGTAGATTTGTCGGCTGCATTGTATGCGGCTGTAGGTCTTTAAAAAAATAGAACTAGGACAGTGCCATGGAAAATACACGGACTGAAATCTATTTTTTAGAGGCTCTTGCTCAGAAGTACAGCAATTCACACAACCCTGTTTGAAACAGCAGGGCAGATTTGTTAGGAGACAAAAGCTCCAATTAGTATTTTCCACACCCTTTCACAATTTTCTCTCCTGCTTTTTCCTCTGAAGCCCTTTATGCTGGACACTTTGTGCAGGCAAGGAGAAGTGGGAGGGGTGTGGAGGGGGAAGGCTATGGGGGAGGGCAGGAGTAGGGTGTCAGCTTTAAAAGATGGCACTGGGATCACAGGAATGTCATCTCCAGAATGGGACAAAGTATCCTCTTGAAAGTCAAGTAGCTCCTAATTGGAACTGAGCAGAGAAAAGGAAGAAAGAGAGGTAGCCTCCGAGGAGGAGGCTTTCATTACCTGAATTTACAGAGACGCGAGCCTGGCGAATCACCAGCTGAGGGGCAATTGGCGTTGTAGGCTGAAGTTTGTGCAGCCTTTTGGCAATCTGAAGGAGCTGGCTGGAGCCATCAACCCAATAGAGGAACCGGTCAATCAGGAATACAATAGCAGCTGCTGTCACGTAGTCTCTGACAGTGATGGAGGCTTTTAAACACATCTGAAAAGAACACCCAAAAGATGGGATGGTAACTGTATCCAGGGGACCAGTATGTCACTCATCAAGGAGATGGGAGGGGGCAGCAAAGTGGGGACAAAAGAGGGACACGGAGTTGGTTAAAGGGGGCAAAGGGTGACAAGAGTGGAGGGGGAGTTTGAAAAGTATTTTAAACAAGTGTCACACTTTACTGATGGTCCATAGGTCACATTTTCTGCCAGGTGTTTAACCCTGCTATTCAATGAGCAGCATCGTATTATATCTCTCCCCGCCTCCCACCCACTGCTAATGCTTGGATTCTAAACCAAGCAGCATTGGAACCCAGGCCTCTACTGAACAGTGTGTAAGGCACTGAAGGTTTCAACCTGGGACTCCACCAGCAGGGCTCAGGCACCTTACTCCATGCACCTTACTCCACAGCATATCTCAAGCAGAAAGAATAATAGAATTTAGAGTTGGATGGGACCTTGGAGTCAACCCTTTGCTCAGTGCGGGAAACTGTTAAAGGATCACTGACAGATGGCCATTCAGCTTCTGATGGAGAACCTCTAGAGAAGGAGAGCCATTGCATGAGGCAGACTGCCCCACAGTCAAAAAACATGTACAGGTAGGAAATTCTTCCTAATGTCTAGCTTGAATCAGCTTCCCTGCCATTTCACTGGCTGAAATACTGCACAATGTTATGTACACGATGGAATGTAACATCTGTGCAGCTGCGCAAAATTTCTGCAAGTTGAGTTGTGTGACAGTGTGGCCATTATATGGTTTTTTAATGGGCTTAATTGGTTTTATGTTTTATGCCTATAAAACATAAATGTTATGCTTAATTAGTTTGATTTTAAATGGATTTACTTCTAATTATGAGCTGCTGTGAGCCATTTTGGATGGGCAATACATAAAGCTACCCAATGAACTTCACAGCTAAGGCAGGATTTGAGCCTGAGAATTTCCAGTTCTAATCCAAACTATCCACTATATCAGCACTAACTCTTGTAAGTGGATTAGTATCTATTGTCTTCCAAATGGTTGAAAAAAGAGGACAAGATGAAATCTACCAGTTTATGGCACTCCTGAAAAGCCAACCAGTATTTTGTTTCAGAAACAGTCAATGTTTCAAATCTGGGCTACCTTAAATGGGATGCGAGAGTGCTGTTATTGGCCTTTCCCTTTAATTCCGAAGGGAGATGAATACTTCCCTGTTGTCAGTCAAGCTCCAAACATCAACAAGTTGCATTAATATAACAGTAAGACTACCAGATCAAACACTCCTTTGTACTTCATAAAGAAGCAACTAGGTCCGCAGTCCAATGTTTTCCCTTTGCAGGTTGCCTTTAATGGTTTTTTAAGTGTCATTAACTCCCTCGGTATCCCCCTCAGTGGCTGATCCCTCTCACTGTCAAGGAGAATCAGCAGAGCTTATGAAGGGACATGCTGTTAGGAGAGAAGACAGGCCAGCAGGTTAGCTCTGTGTATGTACTGAGCCTTCCTGAGTATTCAAAATCCTTGCAGAAGTCATGACATCTGTCTAAATGCCCTACTTGAACCTTGGGAAATGGGATGTTCATAGCGTTTTACACACAATTTGAAGATGGTTCCTTGCTATTTAAAAATGTATTGCCCAATTAATGGGGCTCACTTTTTAAAAGTCATGTTTTTAATTGACTGATCTAGTCCACAAGTTGGCAACCACAGCTCTCCAGCTGTTGTTGAACTACAACTTCCACCATTGCCAGCCACAATGTGGAGATCCAAGGTTGCTTACCCCTGGTCTAGCTGACTGATTAAAGGTTGCAGCCCTAAAAATGATTTGGAGCTGCAATGTGAGACTATTACCCCAGTCCAGAGCTCCATATGTATTCTGATACTTTCATGAAACTCTTGCACAAGTGGGCCTCCCATTCCCTTCAGTGGATAGAGCAGGTTTTTTGTAACTGCAATGAAATGCATGAAAGTAGCTACCCTCAACTGAAATGAATGGGGATGCCCTTTCAGGAGAAGGAGCTAAATGCATACACACTGAAACCACAGCACTAAGGGCTAAGACTGTTGAAGTGAGTTTGAGTGTGTGTGTGACTCCAATTCTCTAGCACTTTTGAGTGCTTCACTGATAAAAAGAGAGGGCTATTGCTCAAACCTGTCTGTGGGCCATGCCCCTGGCCCATAATGCCTGTCCTCAGTTTAGGTATTTGATAGCCGGCTGTGATAACTCACTGATGAAATGAACATAGGAAGCTGCCTCATCCTGAGTCAGTCCATTGGTCCATCTAGCTCAGTACTGTCTACATCGATCCATCTAGCTCAGTGTTGTCTACGTTAGCAGTGGCTTTCCAAGGTTTCAGGCAGGAGTCTTCCCAGCCCTACCTAGAGATGCCAGGGACTGGACCTGGGGCCTCCTGGATACCAAGCTGATGCTCTTTCACTGAGCTATGCCCCATCCCCTAAGGGGAATAGCTTAAAGCAGACAGTGCTCACATTTAGTCACATGTAATCCCTCATCCAAATGCAAGCCAGGGTAGACCCTACTTCACAAAGGGGGCGATTTTTGCTTGTCCTCTGCAAGACCAGTTCTCCAAGGTTTGAGGTAGGAGCCTTTCCCTGGCCTAGCGGGAGATGCCAGGGATTGAAGAACCTCAAGACCTCTGTGCACCTGAGTGCCAAATGGGTGTCAAATGTTTTCCCCTTGTGCATATCCTCCCCCCCTTTCCCTCCCCCCCAAAAAAACAGGGGACATTTTGTCATCTCACTGGCACCCCAATAATCTGCTGCCTAATGTGACTGCCTCCATTTGCCTCATGGAAGGGCTGCCCCTGAAGGTCAGTCAATACCAACACATTATATGAGAGATGTTAATGCCTGCAAAGATTCTAAGAAAGGTATATTCCAATTGGGTTAATCTGAACTGAGACTTCCACACATTTTCAATACCCCTTCTTATCTGCGGAAAGGGCGTTAGGCAGGAGACTTCTATAAAACAGAGTTTTGCCAAGGATTTGTAGTGACTGTAGTACAGAATTCTTGCCTCAAAGGTCTGCAAGAGAGGCAAGGACCCAGAGGAAGAGCAAGGCTGTCTTCTTCAGAACAAGGAAGGAACAGTGGCCATCAAGACTTGAAGTGGAAGTACATATTAGGAACACAGGAAGATGCCTTATAGAGAGTAATACCATTAGTCCATCTAGCTCAGTATTGTCTACCAGACTCGCAGTGGCTTCTCCAAGGTTACAGGCAGGAGTCTCTCTCAGCTCTATCTGGAGATGTCAGGGAGGGAATTTAGAACCTTCTGCATGCAAGCATGCAGATGCTCTTCCCAGAGTGGCCCCATCCCCTAAGTAAGGGGAATATTTTACAGTGATCACACATGTAGTCTCCCACACAAATGCAAACCAGAATGGACCCTGCTTAGCAAAGGGGACAGTTCATGCTTGCTACCACAAGACCAGCTCTCCTTTCCTCCCCGTTGCAAATATGTAGCGATTATTTGCAGGAAGGTGCTGCTCATCACCTTTATGTCCCAATGTATTTACAAATACATGCCTCCACCTCACTCACATACTATGGCATCTGCCATGGCATATTCATCAAAGGGCAGCTCTACACATTACGTTTACAGTATACGACAAGGTTGCACACATACATACATACTTCTCTGGCCTATTTATTACTGAAACTTGCATTTTCTGCATTTGCTTCCATGTAGAAAGTGGGATTTTGCACTCGCACACACACACCTGTACATGCAGCACTTGTCTGCATGCTTTTGTTTGCAGTTATATGGCCACTTTTGCCATGTAACTTGTGGTTTGGCCCTCAGATCAGCAGCACTTTTGGCATTATCAGGGCAGTTCAAGGAGCTGTCCATTGGGACTCTACAACCAGCAGTGCTGAAGCTAGGAAGCCTACCGGTGGATGTTAAATGTTACGATTATATCCTGGAGGCTCATACATCTGGGGCAGGGGAAACTTATATTTCAGTTACAGACTCCTGGCTTGAGAGTCCACGGGACACCACTTCAGCCTGTAATGCCTTAGCCATCATCTTTACATGTGGCATCTGATTTTAGCAAGTCTACATGGCATGAAATCAGCTCTATTTGGGACTGATCTAAAATTGATTTTGGTCACAGGGTTGTTGTGGGATTTTTATTTTTTTAAGGAAAGAAAATGAAGATTGTTTCTGAGTTCTTGATATCTGGTTTGAATGTCCTAAACAGGAGACATTCCAATGAACATATGATGCTGCCTTACACTGAGACATACCATTGGCCCATCTAAGTAAATACTGTCTACACCTACTAGGAGCAGTACTCTAGCATTTCAGACAGGACTCTTCCCCAGCCTTATTTAGAGATAGCAGGGATTACACCAGGGACCTTCTGCACACAAAGCAGATCCTTTACAACTAAGTTCTAATCCTTCCTCTGATATCAATATACTGGAGAACCCCGATATCCACAGGGGTTCTGTTTTCTACTATTACTGTGGATAATGGAACCACGGATACTGAGTCATTGAGGCTATGGGACTCAGGAGGTTAGGTACCTGGAGGGGAAAAAAGCCGCCCCCCCCCCTACAGGCTTTGAAATGCTAAAACACATGAAGTAATGTACCATGCCATATTCTCCAAGTTTCCAGTAATGTCCTCCCAAAGTCCCAAATCTGGGGCTTTTCCTTGAAAAATTGTGGGGTTTGGGATTTTCTTTTCTTTTCTTTTCTGAAAAATGAGCCACAATATGCTCTTCTCCACAAAATGGCAGCCTGAAATGACCTCGGAGGTCATTTCCAATCACGGTGAACCTGTGGATACATGGAATTAAACCCCTCCCCCTTTTTTGCTGCGGAGAGCTCTGTTGAGGGGAGTGGCAAAAGGTCTTGCAAAGTGTTGCCCTTGAGCAAGAAGGTGAAGCTGCTGGACATGCTGGCTCATGGGGACAGTGTGGCATTTGTTGCGCACCATTATGGCATCAACGGATCCACTGTCCACTCCATAAAGAAAACTGAAGCCAGTAAACGTGTAAGTGAGGTGTCCGGCATGTCTCAGAGTATCAAGATGGTGTTCCATCCACATGATCCCCACATGGAATGGATGGAATAGGCCCTCAGTCTGTGGGACGTGCCACTGTGCAGACCAGTAATCAGTGAGAAAGTGCTGTGGCTCTACAGGCCGTTTGCCGTGGATGGCGGTCAAGTGGTGGGAACATCCGAAGGTGCTGAGTGTGGTTTTCAGGTGAGTAAGGGCTGGTTCGAAAGGTTCAAGCACTGCTACAGCCTCCACAATGTAAATCTGGCACAGGAAGTAGCATCGGCGGACCACAAGGTGGCACAATGATATCCAGGGGAGTTCCAGCAGCTAACTGAGTCTGGAGGGTACAGGACAGAGCAGGTCTAATGCTGATGAGACGGCCTGTCCTGGAAACAGATGCCATCCTGCTCCTTCATCAGCAAAATTCATTAGCTGTCTAAGAGTACTTCTGGATTCACACCTCTCCCTGCTATCTCAAGTTGAGGCTGTGGCCAGGGGTGCTTTCTATCAGCTTCGGCTGATACGCCAGCTGCGCCCGTTTCTTGAGATCAATGACCTCAAAACAGTGGTACATTTGTTGGTAACCTCCAGACTTGACTTCTGTAATGTGCTCTACATGGGGCTGCCTTTATACGTAGTCCAGAAACTTCAGTTGGTTCAGAATGTGGCAGGCAGGCAGGTCTCTGGGTCATCTCGGAGAGACCACATTATACCTCTGCTGATGGAGTTACACTGGTTGCCTATAGGTTTCCAGGCAAAATACGAAGTGCTGGTTATAACTTATAAAGCCCTAAATGGCTTAGGCCCTGGGTATTTGAGAGAATGTCTTCTTCGTTATGAGCCCCACCATCCATTGTGGTCGTCTGTGGAGGTCCGTCTCCAGTTGCTGCCAGTTTGTCTGGTGGCCACACGGAGACGGGCCTTCTTGGTTGCTGCCCCAGGACTATGGAATGCTCTCCCTACTGAGATACGATCCTCCCCATCTCTGACAATTTTTTAAAAAAATATTTTAAAACTCATCTTTTTACTCAGGCTTTTTCAGCTTCTTGATAATGTATAGGTTTTTAATTCTGTGATTGATTTTTAAATTGTTAGTTTTTAATTGTTTTTATGTGTTTTTATATGGTTTTTAAAACTGTTTTATCATTGTGAACTGCCCAGTGACATGTGCTTGGGGTGGTATACAAGTGTAATAAATAAATAAATAAATAAATAAATAAATAAGCAAGCAAGCAAGCAAGCAAGCAAGCAAGCAAGCTCCAGGTTTCAAGACAGCCAAGGACTGCCTCACTCTGCTGGTGTGCGGCAATGCTGCAGCGGACCGTGTCGTCAAGCCCATGCTCTTGTACTGAGCACAGAACCCTGGTGCCCTGAAAGGGAAGAATAAAAACCAACTTCCCATCTTCTGGAGAGCCAACAGAAGTCAATGGGTGACTGCAGCAGTTTTCTCTGACTGGGTGAATAACTGCTTCCTGCATGAGGTGCAGAGATATCTGGCCTCTAAGAACTTAGCCATCCTGTTGCTCAACAACACCCCTAGTCATCCTGAGGTCCAGCAGTTTGCACACCTGAACCTGGAGATTGCCTTCTTGCCGCTCAACACCACCTCATTGATCCAACCAATGGACCAAAGACTGATAGCGACCTTCAAGTCCTAATACACTCACTGCACCTTCAAGAGGCTGCTGGATCTCATGGAAGCCAATCCCTCTGTCAGTCAGCGATTGCTGAAAGAGCTACAGCATCATGGACTGTATTGAGAACATGAAGGCATCCCTTGCAGAGATCAATTCCCAGACATGGAACACAGTCTCGCAGAAGTTCTGGTCTGGGGCAGTCACCTCTTCATCTGCTGCTGCCGTTCCCTTAGTAGCTGACAAAGTGGAGCGGATCACCAACCTTGCATGCACCATTAGTGAAGAAGGCCTAGAAGGCAACAAACCACATGAGGTGGAGGAACTCCTCCAATCCCATCAGGAAGAGCTGACAGAGGAAGAACTGGAGGACATCTGCTTTCCTTCCTTTTTGTGTGTGATTTTTTGGTCATTTCCCGGGGCTCTGGAACCTAATCACCCAATTCATTCATTCATTCATTCATTCGATTTCTATACCGCCCTTCCAAAAATGGCTCAGGGTGGTTTACACAGAGAAATAATAAATAAATAAGATGGATCCCTCTCCCCAAAGGGCTCACAATCTAACAGGAAACTTAAGACAGACACCAGCAACAGTCACTGGAAGTACTGTGCTGGGGGTGGATAGGGCCACTTCAATCAATTCCCATAGATTCAACATCTCATTCTCAGTGGTTTCACTATCCGCAGTTGTATATGGGAACAGAACTCCCACAAATAACTAGGGCCACCTTTACTGCAGACAGCTTGGATAGGAATTCAGATTACAGAAGTATGGGCCTGCAACGAAATGTTGCCTTATATACCTGGTGTGCATGTGTTACCTGAGTCTGTTCCTGAGCATGATAAAAGTTTTAGGCACCTTTCTCCCTCAGAAGGAAAAGGCATTGTGGCTGGCTTGAGGGAGTACTCTTCAAGCTGAGACATTTCCCGCTCTTTTTGTTCAAGCCCTTTCCCCCCTACTCACCACAGAGTTTCATTAGCTCTGCCCACCTGGTTGACTTAACTACCCTCCACATCTGCAAACATTCTGCTCCACTGAGTAATGCTGGGGCCTTTTCTTTTTTCTTTTGCACAATTAATCCCCCCCCCTTCAGATTTTTCTGAAACTGACGTATCTGCAGGTTGCCCGCACCTGCCAGTATCTCTCTCTCTCTTGCCTGCAGGTGCTCTGGTTATGTGTCTATAAGTATCATAACATTTCCAGCTCTTTCGGAAATAGATATGTTTCCCCCACAAGATCAGGCTATCAGTTGCTAACAGAGTATTCTTAGGCTTACTCGGGCTTCAAAAGCAGACTCTTTTTTTTGGTGGGGAGGGGAAGTGCTTTCGGAAAGGATGGCACTTGAAAGGGATTCCTGTCCTCTGTGCACATGTGCCCCTTGACAAAAGAAGAATCTCTATCTTTAAGCACCTGTAAACTGACACTGCCAACTACAAATCCTTCTCAGTGTTCCCCTAACCCTCTGCATATTTAAGCACCGAGCCATTGCCTAATGTATTTTTTTCCCCTCTCTGCTGCTGCTGCTTCTTCCCTTAAGAGACTGAAACACAAAAGCATGAGAGAGGGTGACCTACCGAACAAAAGAGCCTTTGAGTTCCTAGCAAAAGTAGACTTGGAGGAGGATGGAAGGAATCCAAGTGGCCCTATTATTTCCACTTGCACTAATTAGACATTTTTCTGTCAGCTATTGAGCACTGCTGAGAGGCCAAACTCACTGAATTCATTTCTAAAGTGTTTACAGAAGTTTGCATCTGTTTGTGTCTCTTCAGGAGGAAAATAAGCACTTCAATAGCATTGTGCAAAATCTAAACCAAGTATCCTATTCTGGAGGGCTGAGCAGCTGCATAACTTAACTCTGCTGAATGCTGAAACCTCTTGTGTCCCTCTCCAAAATCGAATGCACACAAAATGGAGAAAAGTCAAGACAGGGCGAGAATATCATCTATTTTTTCCTCCCCTGGCGGCATGCTGTGTCACACACCAATAAATTTAGCCTGGTGTCAATTGTTGCAGTTATAACCCTGTTTTCTTCCCCTCTTAACAGTATGCTGAGAATTTACTCTACCCGGTTCTTTCATTGGCTGCCAGGCAGTCAACATTCCTCCGCCCACAAAAATACTGCCGGTGTTATATAAAGAACATGTACTGAAAGCTCCCTCCTCTAACAATGGCTTAAAAAAAGAAAGAAAATGGAGTAAATTCTGCATGCTGTTTCAGTGGTACACACCCAGCAACTCCACAGTGAGTGGATGACTTTACACATGCAGTCAGTCTGTGCATATACACAAAATGAGTGCTGTATTTACCTGAATCAAAGAGGACTCTGAATTCGTATCCCCGATTGAAGCTTTGGCATGTAAAGAGTCAAATATGCAATCTGAATGGGGTACCTATAGGGATTTGTTATGTTTTCAAGAGAAGGGCTGTAAATTAAAAAACCTAAATGAAGTACAAAATCTGGTTAGTAACGGGTTTCAGTACCCTCAGCTAAATGAAATTTATAAGAAGGATCTTAAAGTTGGATCTGAGGATCGAATGTCGAGATTTGAGAAGGAGTTGTGTGAAAATGATGAAAAATTAGTCTCTAAGATGTATAAGTTGCTTTTGGAGGAGACAAGAGATGAAGTGATTAAAACGACTATGATAAAATGGGCTCAAGATGTGGGTCATAATATAGATATGGCTGCTTGGGAAAAATTATGGATAACCGATTTAAAGTTCACTGCATGTTATACTTTAAAATAAAATTATTATAAGATTATGTATAGGTGGTATTTGACACCGAAAAAATTAGCATTAGTGTATAAAAATGTTTCAAACAAATGTTAGAAATTTGGACAATGTGAAGGAATTTTTTTTCATATGTGGTGGTCATGCGGGAAGGCAAAGGCCTTTTGGGATATGATATATAATGAGCTGAAGAAAATTTTTAAAATGACATTTCCTAAGAGGTCAGAATCCTTCCTGCTGGGAATAACTCAAGGAGGAGAGTTCTCCAGAAGAAATTTAACTTTTTTAATGTATGCAACCACGGTGGCTAGAATAGTATATGTGCAGAAATGGAGAGACAATAAAATGCCCTCAAAAGAAGACTGGTTGATAAAAATTTTGGAATATGCCGAGATGGCAAAACATGCAGCAATTATAAGGGATGAAAATTTGGAATGTTTCAAAGAAGATTGGGAACTATTTTTACTTTACTTAAAGAACTATTTTTCTAATATGGACTTTTCAGCAGGGTTTGAAATATAGTAATAACAGCAGGTTGGGTTGGGTAAAATCAAGTAGCAATGTGGAGTATGTATGTTTTGAATTATTATAGCAATGGTTTATATGTATAGTTAATGTGAACCGCGCAGACAGGTAAGTGGGAAGTCAATATTTACTTAATCAAATAAATGAATGGATTGTAAAGTTATTGTAAAAGCCAATAAAATTTTAAAATGCGAAGAGGACTCTGAATTTAAGACACACACCCCTTAAAAGCAAAGGTTGAATACAGGTTATACCTGCATTTATTCCAAAGGAACAGGACTCTGAATTTAAGATGACCTCCTGATTTCTAATATTAAAAAACTTGGAAAGAACCTAATCTTGGATTCAGGTAAATACAGTAGACTCCCCCACCGCCACACCCCCAAAACTTGTAGGCAGTATGACAGAACTAGCATTCAGAAGTATACCAGTTTAGCTCTTCTGTTCCATTTTGGCCCCTGGTGAACTGGTTTTGCAGGCCTAAAATCTTTAAAAGCTGTTTGACAGAGGATTTTTTTGGGGGGGATAGTTTTTGCTGTTTGCCAGTGTTTTGCCATTAAGCTGACAGTCTTTTTGTACATCTGTGCTCACCACAGAGATGTGGGCACAGACACATGTTACATATTGGCAGTATGTGTTCACAGAGATTAATGCCAAGGAAGAGAGATCCTCCTTCCTTTTTGGTGACATTGCTATGCAGAAGCACAATGAATCTGGAAGCATGGATTCATGCTTCGTAAGTACACCCTCTCTGCGGATGGGTGGGTAGAACAAAACAGAGTGGCTGCCATTAGGGATGTGCACGAATCGGTTTGGCGGTCCTTTAACGGAACACTGAACCGTTTTGTATGTCTGGCATTCAAGCCAGTTCAGAGGCGGTGTGTGTGTGTGTGTGTGTGTGTGTTTCTTTTAGGGGCAGGCAAGGTGCCCTTACCTCCCCTGTTGCATTTTCCCCGCTGGCACTCTCCCCAAAGTGTCTGGTGGAGCTGAAGCATACCTCTCTGCAGCCCCATAAGCATCGTACTGGAAGTGGCTGGCACGCGTGCACATGGCACACATGTGCGTTGGCCACTTCTGAAACAATACTTACTGGGACTGCAGGAAATGAGGCAGGGGAGGTAAAGGCAACCTCCCTGCCCCTTAAAGAACCGCCCCCCGCCTCCCAGGAGTGCATGGACCAGTTCATGCACAACCTAATTGCCATGCACGTACAAGTTTGTCCTTAGAAAAGGACACTGATTTGCTTTGAGATCAGCTGGAAATTCCGATCTCATAAACTCTTGCAGTTGAATATCAAAAGCAAGAACTGATGAAATCTCTCTCATGTGGCTGTCTTGCTATGTCAGGACTTGCCAGTTTCTATGTGATTTGCACTTGGAATTACCATGGATAATTTACATAATCTACACTTCACCATGTAGAGATTCACTTCCAGGTTTCTCTGTGCTTCCCTGTGATGTTCTCTGCATGTGTTTGGACAGTGGTTACTATCCTGGCCTCAGACCCACCACCCTTCCTCCCTTATTATCATAGTTGATTTTTATATTTTTAAAACATGCATGTCCACCCATTCACCACAGAATCTCACTAGTCTTCTACTAATTTCTGTTTCTGAGGCAGAAGAAGAAGTTTAACTCTGACCTCGGAGAACCCTAGTTTCTTAATAGTCCTATGGAGATGTCCAAAGGTCCCCTTTCTTACACCTCATAGAACAGCCATTGACATGTATAGATGTTAACACTGCATCTGCACCCAGTTAGCACCATTGAAAATATTGTTTTTTAAATGCTATTAAAATATCATTTTCAAATGGCTATCATGATGCTCTGCCTGTTGTCATCCCAATGCTCCACCCGGGGGGCTTCTGCAGAGTCCCAAGACAGCATCAGGGCTGCTCAGAATGAGCATTTGTGCTAGCAATTCTTCCACTATTACAGTGAATGGGGAAAACAGCGGAAGGACGGCTAGTGCAACCACTTGTTCTGAGCATCCCTGATGCTGCCTTAGGACCCTGCAGCAGCACCGGAGTGCAGTGTTGGGCTGACAGAAGGCTGCGTATCATGTCAGCCAATGTGATTTATTATAAGCATTGATCTTCTACCATGCAATTTTAAATAAAAGAACTTGAAGCAACTAATAACATGCAAAATAAAAGTATGATAAAACCAATCAAACACATTGGGGCTATTCTCACGATGAACAAAAATTGGGCTAGGAGAGCCTAGCCCAATTTTTGTTAACCGTAAGAACCACCGGGCTCGCAGGTGAGCCCAGTGGTTCTTGAGTGGCTAACTCACTCAAGTAGCCCGCCCCTTAGCCCAGGTTTGCGGAGCGAGCGCTCCGCAAACCTGGCCTATCTGCTTGTGAGTAGCCGCGGCACGGCTCTGCACTGCAGCTACTCATGAGTAGACCCCCGACCGGGAGATGAAAAGCTGCCTCCCGGCTCCAGGGATCTCCCCAGTATGCCCTGCGCGCTCGTGCAGGGCGTATTGGGGCTTCTGGGGGCTGCGCGGCCCCCGCTCCCCCCAGCCCCTACCGGCTTTATCACGGAGCCGACAATTGTGTGAGCAGCCAATCCGGCCGCCCAGAGCTCCCTGCCTGGTCATCTATGGGGAGAGCGGGCTTAGACCACTCTCCCTGCAGTTTCAGCGAAAGCGGGTCTCACGGATTGTGAGACCCGCCTCATTGTATTGATGTATATAAACAATTCAAGCTCACTGTTCTGGGAGGAAAAAAAAATCTATCTATCTAATGCATAAACTGCAGTTACAGAGACAAGAAGGGTGGAACCAATCAAAACGTAAAGAACCATAAAAGTAGGGTTCTGGTCTGCACATAACCTTAAGGCCTCTGGGTATCTAATCCTAGAAAGAGGGAGAGAAATAAATGTGTACTTTGAATGAACATCTGTTTCCACAGTGCCAAATATGTAAGTGTAATTGAGTTTAGGGGCACAAAAGGAACTTCATGGCTGGCAAGCAGAGTCAGGTGGAGACAGAATTAGATTTGCAGGAGATTTCTATACACCAATTATAGGGTGGGGAGAGTGGAGGGGGGAAATGCAAAGCAGCCCCTGTTGAAGGGCCTTTGCTTAGAAACACTGAGTGGATGGATGTGCTGTTTTCATGGTTTCCCGCATTAGTGATGTAGCTCCTCCCAGCGTTACACCTTAATGGTTGGATCCCAGCTTTAAATTTGATGCCAGGACACCTTGCTCTTTGCCGACAACTGCAGCTGCTCCCAGGACAAGAGAAACTACCTTTTACCAGAGCCATCTGGCATTTGAGTTTGGTAGAAATATGGGCAAATAGGAAACTGGTTCGTGCACAGTAAATGAGGAAGAGGATAGAAACAGAAGATGGTGGAGGGATTTCCAATCAGCAAGAAGATGATCAATAAGGGAATCTATAGGCCTCTCGCTCTCTTTCCCTCTTTCCCTCAGCTTGGGAACATAGTCAATTAGATCTCAGTTTCTACATTTACCAGGTCTACTCCCATTTACAATGTAGCATGTGCACACATCTCATGTAGAGTAAGTGGTTGCTGTATGGCAACAATCATGGCGATAGACTGTCCAGTTCGATAAAGTATGTAAATCGACCTAAGCAGGAAGAGAGAAGAAAACTCAACACAAGGAGCCCCACATGGAATGGTTCTACATGTGCTTTGCTTGTTACAATAATGAGTGCTTCTCATTATTGTAACAAGCACATTACAACACTTGCAGATCAATCAATTTTTAAAAGATGTTTTTAAACCTCATTATCATGCTTTTTTCTCCAAGGGGTGCAAGTGGTACACATGATCCTACCTAACAAGAACTTTGAAAAAGTGAAAGTGACTGGTGCAAGATCACTAGTGAGCTTCATGTCTGAGAAGGGATTTGAACCTGGGTCTCCATGGTCACGATCCAGCATTCAACCCACTATACCATACCGGCCCTCTGAGATTTCCTAAGTAACTGAGTTAGATGGTTGTTTGGTTCTCTCTGCTACTGAGAAAACTTCTCAGGGAGACCCTGGCCTTCATAACAGAACGCAATGCCTTAGGGCAGGCTTCTCCAACCTGCAGCCCTCCAGATGTTGCTGAACTACAATTCCCATCATCCCAGCCACAATAAGTTGTAGCTGGGGGTGATGGGGATTGTAGTTCAGCAGCATCTGGAGGACCGCAGGTTGGGGAAGCCTGCCTTAGGGTGTTGGAGTGGGAAATTAGCTGAACATTGGGATGGTGACTGCTGCAAAGGAATGTAGCTTGGGCCCCCAACATATGGGTAAGCAGTAGGCATCACTCTTATCTTAAGGATGATTCAGGAACAAAACCAGACCTACTAGAGATGATGCGATTCTGGGTTTTTTTGCTTTTTGTTTTAAAAAATATCCTTTTAACGTTTCATCTGGCAGGATGTGATCTACTTGTCGAAAAGTCCATGAGTAATAATAGAAGTAGCATTGCTGCAGCTTGGACACAATTTTTAGGGGGCTGTGAGAATTCAGTAGATGAGGACACAAGGTTTAAATTCCCATGGAGCCAGTGCATGTGCCTTCCATGGGTAGCATGCTGCCTGCGCTGTTTGTAAGACAATGAGGCTATTCTCACGCACAGGCAAAACCAGGTTAAGGAAGCCCAGCCTGGTTTTGCGTCTGTGTGAGAACCGCAAGTAGATGTGTGGCTCCTGGTGGCGGTGTGGTGGCAAACCAGTCAAGGAGCTCCACCTGTTAGACAGGATTAAAGGCACAAGTGGGCCCTTAGCCCAGGCTAACTGATTGTGCGTTGGTGCTGCGCGGTTCTGCATGGCACCCACACACCAGAAGCCTCCTGGTCAGTGCCGGAGGAATCACCATAATGCACCATGCACTTGCAATTCCGGGGATTCCGGGTGCTGAGCCGACACATTCCAGCCCCCAACTCTCTGTGCTGCTGGTGATCGTCTGGGTAATATGTCCACCCAGGGAGAGCAGAGGGACTGTCCGCAGGGAGTAAATTGCTAGCAGCCTTCCTCCCTGCCCTCCCTTGAGCCCTTTCTCACTGACCGAGAGAAAGGATTCAGCAAGATGGAACTCCCTCTCTCAGACAAGGACAGATTCCCTTCTCCTTTGATTCATTCTGGGAACATTTTCCTCCCTGGAAGGGTGGGGAAAGGCAAAGCATGAACTAATATTTCCAGCTCCTCCAGTCTTTTCTTCCTGATGGGAAAGTTGTTTGTGTGTTGGGGAGAGACCTGTGGGATTGTTCTCAACAGTCAGTTTTCCATGTGGGCCAGTACAACATGTACACAGGTTCTCGACTCCCCGCTTTGGGTTTCTCCTCTTCGCCTCATTCCTTTGGCTCACACCCTCTCCCAAGTCTCAGCCCTAAGCGCCCCGCCCCCTGCCTTTCCTTGAACTGCTGCCTTGCTATGTTCCTAGTTTTTGGTCCATGCTTCTTCTACTCCTCCCTTTCACAGATCTTTTTGCCTGCTCTGCCTCCCTCTAGCATCCGAGAACCTCAGCCAATGGCAGCCAGAGAGCCCCTTCTTCCTGCCCTGCCCTTCTGTGACATTAAGGCAGCTCAGCCATTCACTACCAGAGGCTTCATCACCACAATATTACAGTACAGATTACTCCGGGACATACATGGATCTGACTGTGGATGCAACCTCTGTTACCATTTGGCATGTTACATTCTACACCCAGGGTGTACATGAATAATTTCTTCAGATGTATACCCATTAAAAAGTAACATTTACAGCCATGTGGCTACACAAGTGGCTAAGCGATCAGAATTATTTCCTATTGGATTCAGAAAAATAATTCTTGAAGATGTTATGACAAATATCCTTTCTCCCTCCAATCCCAAGAATTCATGTTCAGGAGTTAAAATCACAATAAAGGGGAAAATATTTCAGGGTACTTATGTGATCACTAAGTTTCCTATTAAACTTACTAGGTATGGCCTTTGTCCCCCCTCCCCAATTCCTTTTATGAGTATTCCTCTCTTCTGATTGTTTTGTACAATAGGATTCTGCAGCCAATGCCAAGCTGAACTGTTTAAAAGGGTGATGTAAGCAACAGCACTTCTTGTTCTGCATACCCAACAGAGCAGTAGTCTGCAAACAAAGCCTCTCTTGTAACAATGTAAGGCTAAGTCAAACTTTCACACTGGAGACCAAAATTCTCTCATACAGACACTCTGAGATCAGTGAAGCTACTCAAGAAGTAAGATGGTGCACACTATGAATAAGGACCACAAAAAATCTGACCTTCCAGAATAATAAACACTTCATTCAAGGATCCCAAAGCACTTTGCAAACTCCACTGGAGAGCTTATTCGAAACTTGCCGCTTTAGAATAATGCAACGTGTTAAAGGTTTCCTCAAACAATATCAAAGGAGGCTTATTTCTCTTTCAGTGGGAATTAAAATAATTTCTTCCCCCTTCCCCTCATATAAAAAGAGAATGTCCAGAATTTTATTTCAGCTTCATTTCACCTCCTGTGACTTAGCTGAAGATCCAAAGAAAGTTTTACTATACCTCGAAATTTTACGTTTTTTAAAACAGGAAAAGAAATAGGAGGCAAGAAAACAGGGGAAAACATTTCTTGACTAATACTAATAATATGGGTCAAAATATCAGTCAATCTATAATTAAATAGTGGGGGAAAGAGTATCCATTCCCCCGCACAGTACAATAGTGCTAGAATATAAATTACCGAAGAAGATGAAATAGTACTTCAAAGCACATGGGGAAAGGGAGAGCAGTATTTAGAAAGTATTTTTTACGGCATGTTGAAACATTGAAGATGATGGTAACCCATGGACTTTGGGGCGTGTTGTTGAATAGTCTCAAACTAGCATGAGGTAGGATTGTAGGGCACTATAGTCTGTGACCCCATGATATGCTTTGTTTTGCTGGGGCAGCTGCAGTTATCAACAGATGTTTCGGCAATAAATAATTGGTATCATCGCAGAAAAGGCCTATCTACCTGGGGTGAGAGAATAATGCTTGCAAACACTGCTCCACTATTACAGCCACATTAATCTCCCATCTATCCAGGTTTCTCGGGGAGTTTACTGCAGGTGTTTATCCTGGGAGAGAGCAGACAAATGCTCTCAAGTCTGAACGCTTTGTGGGCATTGTAAAAGGGGTCAGCCTCCACCATAAATTTCTGTCTGAGGCCACACACACCAAAAAGGGAAAGGAAGAATCAAGGGGGAGGAGGGGAAAATGCACCCAAACAAATTCAGAATCACAATAAAACTCCACTTAGCATTGGGATTTGTAAAAAACAACAACAGACCCTCCCACTTTATCAAGGGCATGTAGTGGCAGCCAATAGAATACCTCGGACTGTCATGTGAAAGAACAAACAGGTGACACTCATCTCCATCGTCATGCCCAGTGTGTAAGCTTTACAGGGCCATTGGGCTGGATCTTTTGCAGGCAGAGGACTTGATGGGGGTTTGGTTTGATTCCGAATGGTAAATATTATGCTTTTATTTGCAAACAGGCATGCTTCAAAGCCCACATGGAGCTCCTAGATGAGTGAGTTTCCTTGTTTACTTGACTGCTGGAAGCCTCATTTTGAAAAAGTCTGTGAAGTTATTCACACGCGCAGGCAAAACCAGAGTAAGGAAGACCAGCCCAGTTTTGCCTGCATGTGTGTACCGCCGGGATCAGGCCCGATTCTGGTGGCACCTCATTCCTCTCCGTAACCACCCTCTAAAATGAGGTTAGCAGAGTGAGCCTCTCCTAATCCCATTTTTGTGATCGTCTGGCAGACTGCAGGGCTCCTGGCCAGCTTTGGGGAGGGGGGATCCCTATAATGCACCATGCACTGATGCAGTGCATTATGGGAGCTCCGAGGGGCAGGGCAATATGTCTTGGCACCTTGACCCTCCAAGCTCTGGCAGCAGCCGGTAATTGTCTGGGCAGGTGATCCGCCCGCAGAAGAGGGAGCTCTTGGTCGTCTGTAGGGGTGTGCACGGAACAGCGGAGCTGCGGTCCGGCACTGGGGTGGGGGGTTACTTTAAGGCGCGGGAGGGTTTACTTACCCCTCCCACCGCTTTCCCCCCTCCGGTGCCCGTATTTCATGGAATAATGGTCCTTACTATTTCCTCGAGCACCCCTTCTCTGGCGCTCTGCTGCAGCGATTGTTTTAGTAATGGGGCAGCAGGATACCTCCCTGCCGCCCCTTCCTCCGCTTGGTGTCACGGCATAAAGTGCAAAAAGGCTTTAAGAAGTCTGTTGTGCGCATGCGTACACGTACTTTCTTAAGTAATTATTCCGTTTTGCTTTGCTGCAAAGTGCAGGGAGGTATCCTGCTGCCCCATTACTAAAACAATCGCTGCAGCAGAGCGCCAGAGAAGTGGTGCTCGAGGAAATAGTAAGAACCATTATTCCATGAAATATGGGCACCGGAGGGAGGAAAGCAGCGGGAGGGGTAAGTAAACCCTCCCACGCCCTTAAGGGGACCCCCCCACCCTGAACCACCCAAATCCGAACCGCCCAGGTCCGGACTGGTCTGGAGGTCTGTAGAATGGCTTCCGGATCGGTCCGGGCACATCACTAGTCGTCTGTGGGGAGGTAAGCTTTTTAAGGCTTCCTCCTTGCTAGCCCTCTTGCCCTTTCACACTGCTTGTGAGAAAGAGCTCTGTGTGTGCTTCAGAGAAATCAGTGCTTTCTGAATCAGGCACATACTGAGGTCATTCACACAGTCAAAAAGTATGTTCTGCCCTGGTTTGAGAGCTGTGTGTGCTCCCAATTTTTGGTTGTGTGGAAGCAAGGAAAACCTGGGTAGCTTTTCCTCCTACTTTGCTTCCACACAATCACTTCTACCCATGTTTTCTTCATACCTTGCTTCCATATAACCGAAAAGTGGGAGCACACACAGCTCTCAAACCCGGGTAGAACACACTTTTTGATTGTGTGAATGACCTCATGGTGTAATAAGCAAAGAAAATCAAACCATTAATCCAGGGGTCAGTGCAGGCTTGAACACTGGCTTAGGCAGTGCCAAAATACCACAGGTCATGCCCCTTATGCTGGCCACATCCCCTGATGCAGATGCCAAGGGGCAGGGCCAGCCAGGCTAGCTCCTCCTCCCTCACATGCCACCCTCTTCTGACTTCTGGGCACCCCAGGGATAGGGTTTCTAAACCCTGACCCCAGAGCACCAAGAAGGTAAGCAGCTGGGAAAAGGGGAAGGTGGCATGCAAGGGTGAAGGAGGTGGAGCTAGCTTGGCTGGCCAAGCCCCACCCCCTCGCATGCCCCCTTCCCCTTCTGCTGGCTGCTTACCACAGCAGCTAGAAGGTGGGAGGCGCTTTTAGCACAGAGCAGTGACTTGGGCTTTGATCTTGGTGCTTCACTAGCTGGTCGGATCTCTCTTTCTGCTGCACCTTTTGTGTATGGGGGAAAAGAGAGAGCCATGTCGCTTGCGATGTGACGAGACAGACGCGAAGCTGCCGCTCCATCCAAGCTAAAAGCGCCTCTCTCTGCAGCCACTGAGATAAGCAGCCAGGGGAAGGGGAAGATGGCAGGCAGCATGGAGCGGTAGGCGGGTGAGGTGATGCCCGTGGGTGGAGGAGGTGGGGCTGCCCTGCGGTAGAAGTGCTGCCAGGGGCTGCCACATCACCTTGCCTCATTAGCGAGCCCCCTTGCCAGGGGTTCTCAAACATGGGTCCCCAGATGTTACTGAACTACAACTCCAATCATCCCCCACTACGGCAACCAAAGGTCTGGAGTTTCCACAACCACAACTGGAGACTCAAGTTTGAGAACTCCTGTGATAAATCTAAATGTTGTCCTCAATAGACTGCAACCATTGACTTAAATGGAATCAGGACTGCCAATGCCATCTGGTTGAAACAACAATGCATAATGGGGGGGGGGGTCACCTGTGCAACAGGGAAGCCTGCCATCTGTTAGGCCCCTATACGTTTAAGGGGCCAGTTCCACGAACACAGGGGTTTGAGGGGGCAGGTGTCTTGCGCTTCGTACCAGTAACTCCTGCAGCCTTGCATTGATCATATCGTGCAGGTTTGTTTTGTCTTCAAGGTCTACAGCTTGCTTGTATTGCCACCTTTCTGGCACGAAGGGCCACTTCATTTCCTTTGCCTCTTCAAGGAGGGTCCTCAGATCAACAGGGAGCAAAGCTGAAAAGGTCAAAGGGCAGGTAAGTGATTGTAACTAAGGTTATAAGGTGGCACCTAACCTGCAAGAAAAGCATTCCCTTCCCCAACTTGCGTCTCAGAGGGTACAAGCTGTTCCTTTTCCCGACAGAGTAATAATGAGAGGCTGCCTGTCATCAGGTGACCTCTTCTGCTCTGCCCTGCAGGTAAACTGGAGCTGTCTGCCATTAAGAGACAGGACTGAGCAGGAAACATAACACTGGGATTGCTTTGTGGGTCTGAATAAAGCACAAGCAACAGAAAGGAATAGAGGAGATATATTCTCCAATGTGAAAACAAGAGTTTGGGCCGTGTGTGTGTGTGTGTGTGTGTGTGAACGCAATGGCTTGATACTTTGAGTCTTTTCCTTACTATATTAATGACATTAAGTAAATGTCAAATATTTTGCTTTTATTTCTTGCATTTGCATCCTAACCTAAGCTCAGCGCAACATTTTAGAATCGCAGACATGTGAAGCAGTTTCGAATGAGTGACAGGCTGATCACTGGTTACTAGTCATGACAGTTAAATAGAACCTCTGCATTCAAAGGCAGTATATCTTTGAATATCAGATGCTGAGAATAAGCAACAGGGGGAGACTGTTGCACCTGTGTCCTGCTGGTGGGCTTCTTGTAGGCATTTGGGTGGCCATAGCTGGAAACAGAATGCTAGATGGACCGCCAAGATGAGAAGGTTGGTGCTGAGCCATTGTAAGCCTGCAATTTTGTCTCCTGTGGACAAAATGGTGGCTGCTGTAATTTCTGGCCTTCTAGGCTCTGCGGACATGTGAGTTTTAACCCTTTCGTATCTGTGGATAAGGAGGTCGGTTGTCTATTTGACACCCACAGATACGTGGTCGTGAAACTGCGATTAGTGGTTCAGCGTATAACAAGGTTTGCCTGTAGAGCAATGGTTAGAGTGTTGGGCCAGGACTCGGGAGACCTGGGTTCAAATCCTGACTCGGCCATAAAGCTCACTGGGAGATCTTGGGCCAGTCACTTTCTCTCAGCCTATTTTAACTCATAGGATTGCTCTGAGGATAAAAAGCGGTATGCCATCCTGAGGTCCTTGGCGGAAGGGCAGGATACAAATGAGTGTAATAAATTGTAATTGAATAATTGCACACGTAAATATGCACATATTGTCACAGTATTAATATCTCTGACTCAAAGCAGATAGAATTTCTCCCATTACTTTAGATAAGTTCAGCAGATCCCAGGGAATCTCTGAGCCTCTGATCCTTTACTTCCTGAAGCAGTTTACCTGAAGAACCATGTCTAATGTAGTGATTATAAGGGCACTGATGTACCTTATCTGGAACTAAACTGATTATTTATTATGCTTTGCAGCATTTAATAGGAGAAATTGAAGCAGAAGAAAGGGGTACCTGATTAGAAGTTCAATAGCCCATTCTAAGGAGTGATAATAAAGCTGAACGGAATTTGGGACGAGGAAACAAAAGTGCCTTTTGTGGGATGAAATGAAAGGAAACCTAAAAGAGGCACACACATCCCCGGCTTCTAATAAAAATTGTATTCCCAAATGTCAGTGTGCTGTGGACAGCGATCGTCATAGAGCAGAAAATGTACACAAATAGGATAGCGCCCAAATGAAGTAGATTTAAAATATCTTGGGGGGCGGCGGCTATGTGCTACACCAGGGTAAAGCACATGCTTTGCATATATAGTGTCCCAGATTCAATCCCTGGCATTTCCAGGTAGGGAAGGAAAAGACTATGGCATAGAACATCCCCAAGCCTCAGAGTGCTCATTCCGCTGAACTCTGCCCATGTGAACTTTGGAAGAATTCTGTCTAAGTCCAATTGTGGTTAGAAAAAAGTCACTCATGATGTCCGAACCAACTGATCCTGGCTTATTCTAACCAAAGCTGCAAAAAAACCCTACTACTACTACTACTGCTGATGGTGACAACGATGACTACAAATATTTATATACCACTTCTCACAAAAGTGCTCAAAGTGGTTGGTATAGAAAAATAAATAAATAAATAAATAAATAAATAAATAAATAAATAAATAATATGAAGGCCCGCTTACCCTTGGCTAAATCTTGTTTAATAGCAATGAATATATGACAACAACTAATGACTACTGTAGTGGAACAATTTATCATGCCACTGTATATTCGTAAAGCTATGCTGTTGTTATACTGTATGTGTATGACACTGTCTTTTTTCTTCATGCTTCTGTACTGGTCAAAGACCACAACAGAGTTTAAGAAGGTTCCCTGTTCCAAAAGGGGCTCACAATTTAAAGGAAATATAAGGTAGTAACCACTAGAAAGATGCTGTGTTGGGGCTGGGTAGGGATAGCTGCTTCCTCCCTGCTAAATATAAGAGAATCACCACTGTCAAAGATGCCTTTTCACTCAGCAGGGCTTAAACCACAATCTGAACCCAATTCCAACCCTTGGATTGTGATTGTAGTTTATTTTGCAACTTTGGATAGAATAAGCCAGGTTCAGTTTTGGACATCATGACTGCTCCTGGCTTCTTTCTAACCTTACCTGTGAGTAGAATATTCTAAGGTTTGTGTAGATGGGTGGTGGGAGAACACACTCCTGAAGCTCACGGTTGTCATACAAAGCCATGTTTAGTCTTGGCTCCATATGATGAACTAGCCCAATACGAACAATACTGACCTAGATGGACCAAACTGTTTGACTCAATAGAAGGCAGCTTCATATATTAGTCGTAATGTATTTTACCCATTCAACGTGACTGATAACTAGTAACACAATTAGGTGACAGCAGTGTTCTCTCTAATTTTTTTCAACCGTGTGCGGAATGAGTTTTCTTCTGGGCGGCAGTATCAAGGCAGTGTGCGTGCATGTATATTCAGAGTGGGACATTCCTGATTAAACCTGAGCGAGATCCAAAATCAACTGAGCGGATATCAAAAAATGTGTGAGTGCGTGTGCACATGCGCACCTTAGAGGGAACACTGGGTGACAGTCACCTGATTTGTCTGCCAGAAAGGAAAATTCATTTTGGAAGGGAAGTGGTATGCTTTCAACAAACAAGTAAACAAAATTCAGGTTCAGATATTGAATTCCTAACAGTCTGCTTAACAGAAAACTGTCCTACTGAGGTAGTCAAAGGATAATAGGACAAAGCTGTAAAAACCATTTCAGTAATGACAACTTAATAGCTATGTGATCTACAATCTTGGAACTTTTGGCAAGACAAGGTTATGCAATGAACCTGGAAATCTCGCAGAAAAAAACTATTGAATGTTACTATAAACATCTTATGGTCACTTAATCTGGAGTGATAAATTCCAGAAGAATAGCTGTGGCAGACTTTATAGCAAACACAAACAAGAGTCTTGCAGCACCTTAAAAGCTAACAAAGGTTTTGTAGCATGAGAGAAAAATAAGCATCCATAGTGAAAAACCTACTTTGTCAGAGGACATAATAAATACTCCTCTCCTCCTATTTAATTCTTCCCTCCTCCTGTTTAAATAAATGGAGTCTTTATATTATGTTTAAAAACCAAATTATTTTTCTTGTATTACTAACATGTACATGTCTCTTGTTCAAAATAACAAATGCCAGAGAGCAGTTCCTCCAACAAGTAGCCTGCAGTATTTTATTTCCAAAACCACATCAGCAGGTGATGAACTTTTTAAAAGTCAGAGAATTCACATGTAGGGGCTTTGTATCAGCAGGAACCGTCAAAGGCTTGAGCGCTGGGGACGGCCTTCCAGTGAAAGGAAAGCAAATAACAGCCGGCATTCAGAAGTTGCATTATATTTTTTTATATATATAATTGAAATTTATGTGCATCATCAAGCTTTGGGAGCATTGTTTTTCTCAAACGAAATCCGCTCCTTACAGCCTCATGTTTAGTGAAGCTTTAAATGAGAACTGACAGCAATTCACTGGTACAAAGTAGGCTTCCTTCCCTGCCTGCCTTCTCGCTCACATCCCATTCATGTCCTAGAAATCTAGTAATCTTTTGACACTTGTCTGCTAGAAGACGGAAAAATAGGGCAGGCTGGGGATGGTGGAAGCTCAGGGCTGTCGGCTGTTCTGCAGCCAGGACGTGTCCCTAGGGCCTCACCTCTGGGCTGCTGATGCTTGCTCTCTTCTTCCTCACCCTGGTCCTCCTCCGCTGGAGAGTGCTTATCTAGCACTAGCTTGCATTCCTGTAACAGACTGGCCACCATTTTTTGATTATTCATGCTGCTTGCTCCTGCTCTGTTGAGACTCGGAGGGAGGGGGGCAGGATACCGGGGTGCACAGCAATCAATTACCTAGGAGAAGACACAAATTTTAAATGAAAAGGATCCCTTCCAGGCTGAGATACCTGGTGAACAAAAGAAGGGGGAAGATGATTAACTAAAGCATCATCAATTATCTGTGAGGCTCAAGCAGGGAGGGATAATAGGGGAAGTACATGACAGCCTCAGAGGACTTTATTAGAGAAGGGTGTGAAATTACTCCAGAGTCTGTGTGACAAACTGTGCAAGACAAACATCTCTGAGCGACTGGAGCATGAAGAGAGAAAATGGTTCACTTTTCAATACAGCTGTAAAGTCCCAAACAGTGAAGTGGCCAGCCAGGGGGTGCAGAGAATCCCTTTGCAGGCCTGCGACTGCACACAGAAGTCAGAACGCTAATGGCAGAAAGACCTTTTAACCTCACACTGGAGCGAAGCACATTGATTTAAGCAACACTGGCTGGGTTACATCACATATTCTTTCTGGAGACAGTAGGAAGCACTTTGGGAACAAGAGCTGTGATAATTATTTTATACACAACATGGTGGATGGAAAGTCACAATTCCCTGCTAACTCCCTAGCCAACATGAAGACACCAATCAGTTTGAGGGTGGGGCAGGGACAGAACTACACATTATAGAAGCACAACAAATTTTTTAAAAAACATTAAAACAAACACCATTTAAAACACACAGCTTAAAACAATATAAAAACAATTTTAAAACAATTCAGAGCCATTTAAAAACCAGTTCAAATACTTTAAAACCTTGGAAGGCCAGGCCAAACAAGTAAGTTTTCAGGGCTCTCTTAAAGGCCAACAATGAGCCTAAATTATGGATATCTGCCGGGAGTCCATTCCATAGGCCAGAAGCAGCTACAGAGAAGGCCTGCCTCCAAGTCACCACCAGACATACCAGTGGTAACTGGACATGGACCTCTCCAGATGACCTCAACGTGTGCTGGGGATCATACCGAAGAAGGTGCTCTCTAAGGTAGCCCAGACCCAAGCCGCTCAGGGCTTTAAAGGTAATAACCAGCACTTTGTATTTTGCCCGGAAACATATTGGCAACCAGTGCAACTGTTTTAAGACAAGCATAATATGGTCTCCCTGGGTTACCCCAGAGACCAGTTTGGCTTCTGCATTTTGAACTAACTGAAGTTTCCGAACTATGTACAAAGACAGCCCCATGTAGAGTGCATTGCAATAGTTGAATCTGGAAGTTACCAGCTGATGCACCACTGTTTTGAGTTCATTCTCTTCAAGGAATGGATGCAGCTGTTGAAACAGCCAAAGTTGATAGAAAGAGCTCCTGGCCAGAGCCGCCACCTGAGATATCAGGGTGAGGTCTGAATCCAAGAGCACTCTAAAGCTGCGTACCTGTTCCTCCCCCACAATGAGCACCTCCGTCTTGCTTGGATTCAGCTTCAATTTGTTATCCCTCATCCAGCTCATTACTGCCCATAGGCAGGCATTTAGGGAGTGGCTGTTTGCACTGGGGCTGGCAGATGAGCAGGGGAACGAGGTAAGGAGAATGCTTGTTCTCCTAACCCTGTTTAGGAGGGTGGCTCCAGAGGTGGGTTTGCTGCCGAGGCGCCGCTGGGATTGGGCCCGATCCTGGTGGTACACATGCGCAAACAAAACCAAGCTGGGCTTCCTTAACCCATAGGAACCTGCCATATACTGAGTCAGACCATTGGTCTAGCTCGCTCAGTATTGTCTTCACAGATTGGCAGCGGCTTTTCCAAGGTTGCAGGCAGGAATCTTTCTGAGCCCTATCTTGGAGAAGCCAAGGAGGGAACTTGGAACCTTCTGCTCTTCCCAGAGCGGTTCCATCCCCTGAGGGGAATATCGTACAGTGTTCACACTTCTAGTCTCCCATTCATATGCAACCAGGGTGGACCCTGCTTAGCTAAGGGAACAAGTCATGCTTGCCACCACAAGACCAGCTCTCCTCAGGCAAAACCCAGTTTTGCCGGAGCGTGTGAATAGCTCCATAATGTCTGAATTGGGCTAGAGCTGCCAGTGAAAGGAGCATCAGCATATCCAGTTCTGTCTTGATCCTTCATAATGTCTAATGAAACTCAGTGTGTAACATGATCTCATCACATCACGAGTTTCCCTGTTCCCATCACAATTTGTTGCAGATATCTCTTCTAACAACAGAGTGGGACTATTCCCACAATCAGCCAAAACCGGGCTAGGGGAGCCTAGCCTGATTTTGGCTGATCGTGGGAGCCACCGGGCTTGCAAGCGAGCCTGGTGGCTCCCAGGAGGTTAACCCACCTAAATACCCCTCCCCTAAAACCAGATTTTTGGAGCGAGCACTCCGCAAACCTGGTTTTTAAAATTGTGAGTGCCACGGCTACTCATGAGGAGACCCCCGGAGGGGAGGCGAAAAGCTGCCTCCCAGCTCCGAGGGTCTTGCCAGCATGCCCTAAGTGCTCGCGCAGGGCATGCTGGAGTTTCTGGGGGCTGATTGGCTCCCGCTCCCCCCAGCCCCTGCCGGCAGGGCTCCCTCCCTGATCGTGAGTGGGGAGAGTAGGCTTAGCCTGCTCTCCCCGCTCAGCTCACCAAACCAGGTCTCACCAATCGTAAGACCTGGCTCTCTAAAGGTAAAGCGTGCTGTCAAGTCGATTTTGACTCTTGGCGCCCATAGAGTCCTGTGGTTTTCTTTTGGTAGAATACAGGAGGGGTTTGCCATTGCCTCCTCCTGTGCAATATGAGATGATACCTTTCAGCATCTTCCTATATTGCTGCTGCCCAATATAGTACAAGCGGGGATTTGAACCAGCAACCTCCTGCTTTTTAGTCAAGCATTTCCCCGCTGCGCCACTTAAGGTGCAATAACAAAGTACTTGGTTGCAATATAAACATTCAGAGGCAGCCCAAGATATTGCAGCGCAGGAGGCAAATCAGCACAAAATGCTGACTTGTCTCTTGCTTCTTCGTGGGGGCCAGCCCCCTTTCAAACAAACCCTTGCCAGCTTAGGAAGTACATAGGGGGCAGGGAGGAAGGAAGGTTGCCGGCAGCCTCCTCTTCTCATCTTGTGCTTCTTGCAAGGTTTGCAAAGGGTGTGACAAGAAGCACTCCTTGCACAGTTCGCCAGAGTCACATGATTGGTCCCAAAGAACTACTCTAATTACCTGGTCACCTGGTGATGCAATAATCACAGGACTCCTGCTCTCCACCTGACATGCTAAAAGGTTCATGTGAATTAGCCCTGGCATATTTAATCCCCTTGAACGGGCTGTCCTGCCATGAGATGATGGGGTCATGGTGGTTGCCTCAAGCAAATTATTTGGTTGCAAGAGAGCCAGCGTGGTGTAGTGGTTAGAGTGCTGGACTAGGACCGGGGAGACCTGAGTTCAAATCCCCATTCAGCCATGATGCTTGCTGGATGACTCTGGGCCAGTAACTTCTCTCTCAGCCTAACCTACTTCACAAGGTTGTTGTGATGAGGAACTTAAGTATATAGTACACCACTCTGGGCTCCTTGGAGGAAGAGCAGGATATAAAATGTTAAAAAAAAAAAAAGTGGGATGGCAAGATGCCCCCAGCCACCCCACCTACCTACCTCTGCTGCCCTCTGCCATTGGGAATTACCGTTGCTCACTGAAGAGCCACTCTGAGATTATCCTCTCTTCCTCTTCCTTTACCTTCTTCACAGTGGGGGTACTCAGAGGCGTATCTAGGGAAAATAGCGCATAGGGCAGGCACTGAAATTGCGCTCCCTGTCCAAACACCCATCTTTCTGATAACTTTACTATAATATTAGCTGAAAAATATAAGTCAAACTTGTTAATCTTTTAAAATTTCAAAAACTATTTAGCAGTGGATGTAACCAGACCAAAAAATGCTGGAAAACTACAAATTTCAATATGCTGGGGCTCATGAAATACCCAAATACTATCTGGAGGTGTACTTGGAAAACTAAACAGAAGTGCCTGTCTAATTCTCTGCTATGCATTGTAGCATCACTATTACATAAGTTTTAAAAACAAATGGAGAATTTGGCTTTCCCCAGATACTCTGAAAATAATTAAAGTATATGCAGAGTAAACTGTGTCACTGCTTGGAATATATTCTAGTCTTTCAGAAAGACAGTTAAAATGAGAGAAAGAGAGCAAGAAACTCCCAGTGGGCCTTAATACTAAGGATTTCACACTGATTCAAAGACAAACTCACCATTAATAGCCATATTATTAAGACATCACATTTAACTCACTTATCACAAGAAGCAAAGTAAGAGCAAATGAATACAATCCTAGCTCATAAGCTTCAGCTCAGTATTCACAAGCCCTGATTCTCTGTACATAGTGCCAAACTGAATATGTGTACAGTGACTTATATTATATTAAATTAATTTTTTTTACCTGTAGCCCCTTCAGGGCACTTCCTGTAGGCCATGGCGGGGTCTTCAAAGATTACCCCTCCCACTATTGGCCTCTAGGGCCTTGCAGAGACCATTTGAGCATGTGCAGTGGCCATTTAAAAAAAATAATTGTGGTTTTTTTAAAATGGCCACTGAAAACAAAATGGCCACCGCACATGCTCAAATGGCCTCTGCGAGGCCTGGCCTGGCCTAGGGCCTCACAGAGGCCATTTGAGCATGTGCAGTGGCCATTTTGTTTTTGGTGGCCTTTAAAAAAATAATTTTAAGAATTTGCGCCCCCTTCAAGTGGCACCCAGGGCATGTGCCCTGCCTGCCCTACCCTAGATACGCCCCTGGGGGTACTTGCCACCTGCCTTGGCATGCACCACCTCCCTCCCTACCCAATCTTCTCCCTCACATGAAGTTGGGCTTGTTATGAAAAGGGAGAGGGAGAGAAAATGAGAAGAAGGGCAAGAAGAGTACTAGAAACACCCCTGCTGACTGAGCACAGAGTCACCTTTTTAGTGGTGATTCTCTCTGTTGAGCAGGAGGAGAGCAACTGGCCCTATCCATCAGTGGTCCTTGTAATTTCCCCCCCTTTCTCTGCGGAATGAGTTTTGTTCTGGGGAGCTGTATCAAGGCCATGTGTGCATGCCTGTGCATTCAGAGTGGGGCCTTCCTGATTCAACCTGAGTGGAATCTAAAATTAACTGAGCGGACGTCAAAAAAATGTGTGAGTGCATGCATGTACTCCTTAGAGGGAACGGTGCTATCCATCCCCAGCACAGCATCCCTACAGTGGCTGTTGCTGGTGTCCATCTTATCTTTCTTTTTTTTTAGATTGGGAGCCCTATGGGGACAGGGAGCCATTTTAGCCATTTTATTTATTTATTTATATGCAAACCACTTTGGGCAACTTTTGTTGAAAAGCTGTATATAAATATCGCATTGGTATGCATATAGCGTGTGTCTTCATCCTCTACTGCCCTTACTTCACTTCCCACCACCGCATGAGGGAGATGAGGTGCAGAAGGGCACACCCGTGCTATGGCAGCGACTATTACTATTGCAAAGGAGGAGGAAGCTGAGGTGTGTGGTGTTTGTGTGCATCTGTGGGCAACATGGGCAAGGGTCATTTGCTGCCCTGCCTCTGGAATACTGGAGCTGCCATTGGCTCCTTACACGAGCAATCGCTGCAGTTAACATGTACATTCAATAGTACTGCATCTATTTGACTGGATTGTCAAGCAGTTAATTTTTCAACTATGATGGAAGCTATCCTGGGAAAGTATCCGAATAAGAGTAATGAAGGATCAGCAAGCAGAAGGGAGTTAGAAACTATGATGAAAGGGACTCTGGTGGTAACATAGTTGCTTTTCTTCATAACGGTTTTACAGAACTGAAATCCAGTTTTGCCCAGTTTTTGCATCACAGTGAGTAGCCATATGCACTCCTGTATTCTTTATAATGCTATGTACCTAGATGGATGCAAAAGCAAATAAATGTTCACAATACAAAATTATAGGAAAATAAAACTCATTAAAATCCAAAAGCCCTTCCTCTCAAACATATATATTATCCTAATTTTGATCTTCAGGCTATGCTACAATTCCAGGGAGACCAATGAAGGGGAACCAAAGACCTGATGAGTTCCATGTGGAGGCTGCATTTATGGATTAATCCCAACAGGGAACAAATAAAGCTCATCCCAGGAGTGTTCAATAGGGACTTAGCACAGTCTATTGAGGAAAGCAATCGTTATTTATGGCTAGCACTGCTTTGACTTTCAAATAAACATTTTAATTATTTTAAGTGCTACACTGAAATTTCCCCTTTCTTTGAGTGGAAATTCGTGGTGGCTCTTGAATGGAGTCAATGGTAATTATACAAATCTTTTTGTCATGCTAAGAATAATTTGCAAAGCCGAGTGGAATCATTTGCAAAGCCAAATGAGTGATGCTTGAGTTATCTTGGGACTTGGCAGTGGCAAGATGCACAACCTTCATTACTAATATTAAGGGTTCCCTTATTTCCCTTTGGGCACCCTGCTCACCTTCCTTTTATTCCAGGCACCCAACAAAAAGATCTAGAAAAAGTCTCTGTCACATGCACCAAAACCCCCCACAAATAATTCAAGCACTGAGGCATAGAGAGTCTCCCTGCACTGGACAATTTCAGGGTCTGTCCATCCTCTTGCCCTGTGTCAATCAGTAACTCCAACAATGATATATCATAGGATACAGGCTATTTTACATTTACTACATATAAAGGACAACTGATCGATTCATGTCTAATATGTGAATGAAAAATCCATAACCTTCCACAATTGTGTGACTGTACATGTACTATAAGCAAACATAAGGATTCCCCAATATGCCTTTTTTGTTTTTGTTTGGGTTACTAGAGTAGTGGATTGTGGGAATGCTATGGATGTAATTTATCTCAATTTCAGCAAAACATTTGACAATGTTCCCCATGATATTGTGGTTAGCAAACTGATCAAATGTGGCGAGATAATACTACCATCATGTGGATTCACAACTGGTTGGAAAACCATACTCAAAGAGTCATCAATGGCTCCTCATCAAACTGGAGGGAGGTTTCAACTAGAACTCTATCATGGACCTAGTACTCTTCAACATTTTTATCAGTGACTTAGATGAAGGGGTGCAGGGAAGTATCAAATCTGCAGATGACACAAGACTGGGAGTGAATGCCAACTCTTCAGAAGACAGGAATAAAATTCAAAATGATTTTGATATAATGGAAAACTGGACTGAAATGAACAACATGAAATTATTTATTATTTTATTATTTATTTATTCAATGTCTATACCGCCCTCCCAAAATGGCTCAGGGAGGTTTACAATTAAAACAACAATTAAAATCAATTAACATTTAAAACAGAGATTAGATTATAAAACACCACCCTCTATAATAAAAGGCTTAGGTGTGATCCCGTGTCTCTGCGCCCGTGTCTTTCTCAGCCGTTCTGGGCATGCGCAGAGCGCATGCCCAGAACGTCCAAGAAAGATACGGCCGCAGAGACATGGCGGCCATGTTGGAGGAGGAGAAGCGGCCACCGAGGAGAAGCGGCCGCCACGAAGCCGGGCGGGGGGAAGAGGCGGCGGGGGAAGCCGGCCGAGGCGGCGGCGAAGAGGACACCCCCACCAGAGGAAGAAGAAGAGACAGAGGAAGAAGCCGGGCGAAGCGGCGGCAGAGCTGCCGCTGGACGGGGTGAGGAGGCGGCGGGGGAAGCCAGAAAGGGGAGGCCGGCGGGCCGGGGAAGACCGGCCGCGGCATGGAGGCTGGCATCGGCGGGAGGGGAAATGGCGGTGGGGGGCCCGGAGCGCACAACTCTCCTAGCGCCCGTTAATTTAACGGGCCTAAAATAACTAGTAAAACAATAATTAAACAATCAGAACAATTTAAAAACCCTGAAAAACCAGGTTACAACATTAAAAACCCTTTTGATTGATTGATTAAGGGCCGTTAAGTCGGTGTCGACTCTAAGCGACCACATAGATAGATTCTCTCCAGGATGATCTGTCTTCAATTTGGCCTTTAAGGCCTCTCACTGGTGCATTCATAGCTGTTGTGATTGAGTCCATCCACCTTGCTGCTGGTTGCCCTCTTCTTCTCTTTCCTTCATCGTTCCCCAGCATTATGGACTTCTCAAGGGAGCTGGATCTTCGTATAATGTGTCTGAAGTAAGATAGTTTGAGCCTGGTCATTTGTGCCTTTAATAAAAATTCTGGATTGATTTGTTCTATGATCCATTGGTTTGTTTTCCTGGCTGTCCATAGTATCCTCAAAAGTCTTCTCCAGCACTAAAGTTCAAAAGCGTCAATGCATTTTCTATCTTGCTTCTTCAAAGTCCAGCTTTCGCATACATAGAGTGTCACGGGAAAAACCATTGTCCGAACGATTCTAATATTTGTAGGTGTAGACATGTCACGGCATCTAAATATCCCTTTCCAAGGCCTTTTTTGCAACCCTACCAAGTGCTAGTCTGCGGCGTATTTCTTGAGTGCTGGATCCTTTACTGTTGACGGTTGATCCTAAAAGGCAGAAGCTCTCGACCACTTCAGTGTCTTCATTGTCAATTCTGGGGCTGGTTGCTGTACCTGCTGTCATTAGTTTAGTCTTCTTTACATTTAGTTGTAGACCCATTTTTTCACTGTGCTCTTTGACTTTCATTATTAGAGCTTGCAGATCATCCGCATTCTCAACTATCAGAGTCTTGTCATCAGCATAGCATAGGTTACTGATGTTTCTTCCTCCAACTTTAAAACCATGCTCCTCTTCTTCCAGTCCAGCTCCCCTCAGTATATGTTCAGCATATAAATTGAATAAAGAGGGATAAAGTATACATCTTTGTCTTACTACTTTGCCAATCTGGAACCAGTCTGTTTCACCATGTTCCATCTGGACTGTGGCTTCCTGTCCTGTGTATAGGTTTCTCATGAAAACAATGAGAGGTTCGGGGACGCCCATTTTCTGAAGGATATTTCACCCTTTACAACAATTTAAAAACCCTGGAAGGCCAGGCCAAACAGATAAGGGCTCTCCTGAAGGCCAATAAAGAGTTCAAATTACGGATTTCTGCAGAGAGTGCATACCACAGTCCAAGAGTGGCTATAGAGAAGGCCTACCTCTGAGTCGCCACCAGACATACCGGTGATAACTGGATACGTACCTCCTCAGATTACCTTAATGTGCGGTGGGGATCATACAGAAGAAGGTGCTCTCTAAGGCAACCTGGACCTAAGCTGTTCAGGGATTTAAAGGTAATAACCAGCACTTTGTATTTTGCCGGGAAACATATTGGCAGCCGGTGCAGCTGTTTTAAGACAAGCATAATATGATCTCCCTGGTTTACCCCTTTGGCTTCCGCATTTTGAATTAACTGAAGTTTCCGAACTATGCACAAAGGCAGCACCACATAGAGCGCATTGCAATAGGTGAGTCTGGAGGTTACCAGCTGAGGCACCACTGTTTTGAGATTATTCTCTTCAAGGAATGGATGCAGCTGTTGAAACAGCCAAAGCTGATAGAAAGAGCTCCTGGCCATAGCCTTCACCTGAGATATCAGGGTGAGGCCTGGATCCAAGAGCACTCCCAAGCTGCATACCTGTTCCTTCCCCACAATGAGCACCTCTGACTTGCTTGGATTCAGCTTCAATTTGTTATCCCTCATCCAGCCCATTACTGCCCATAGGCAGGCATTTAGGGAGTGGATGTAATTTCCTGATGATGATGATGATGATGATGATGATGATGATGATAAGGAGAAATATATTTGGGTGTCAACAGCATAATGATAACAGCCTGCACCCAGCAGTTTTATGTAGATATTAAAAAGCATTGGTGACAGAATGGAGACCTGAGGGACTCCACATAATAGCTCCTGTTTCAAAGAGCAACTGTCGCCAAGCTCCACCATCTGGAATCTGCCTGAGAGATAGGAATGGAAGCACTGCAAAGCTTCCTCCTATCCCCAATTCCCTCAGGTGATCCAGAAGGATACCATGGTTGATGGTATCGAATGCCACCGAGAGATCCAAAAGAACCAACAGAGTCACAGTCCCTCTGCCAATTCCTTGGTAAAAGTCATCCATCAGACCGACCATGGCCGACTCAACCCTATAGCCAGCTCTAAAGCCAGTTTCAAATGGGTCTAGATAATCAGTTTCCTCCAAAACTGCCTGGAGCTGGTCGGCCACCAACCTCTCGATCACCTTGCCTAACCAAGGGAGATTAGAGATTGGCCTGTAACTATCCATCACTAAGGGGTCCAGGGAAGGCTTATTAAGATTCAACAAAACTGAACAAAGATAAATGCAAAGTTCTGCATATAGGAAAAAATAAAAATAAAAAACCAGACGCACTTAGATGGGAGTCATCTGATTTTGCAATCACACATGTGAAAAGGATCTTCGGACTGCAGTCAGTCACAAGCTGAACATAAGCCAGCAGTGTGATGCAGCGGCAAAAAAGGCAAATTTGATTTTAGACTGCATTAATAGAACCATAGCTTCCAAGTCATTATAAGTCATAGTTCCACCTTATTCAGCACCAGTAAGACTAAGAAGAATATAGGCTTATTGGAATGGGTTCGGAGGAGGGGAAAAAAGATGGGCAATGGTCTGGAAAACAAGCCCTGTGGAGGAAAGATTGGAGGGATTGGGTAAGTTTGGAAGAGAAGACTGAGTGAGTCCAGGGTAATAAAGGCTGCCACAAAGAAGAGGGCAAAGATTTGTTCTCTGCTGCCCTGGAGGGTAGGACTAGATCTGTTGCATGGAGTAGAGGGTTGTGCTAGATGGCCTCCAAGGCGCCCTTCCAATGCTATGATTCAGTGATAGGCTGCTTTAAGATTATTCTAAAAACCACAGAGGGCCTATTGGAATTGCTATTCAAAGGCTGAAACCTTTACCTTCCTTTACTTGGGAGGTAATTTTGCAAAATTTACTCCGTGTAATTTACTTTGAAAAACAGATGGAGAAGACCATCATGCTATAGAAGCTGTGGCTGATATTCTGCACAGCGCAACGCCAGTGTTCGGTGCTTCATTAGCCAGGATGTCAGCCACTGGGAATTACAGTCATGGAACTCTAATTTCACATCTGCTTCAGCTTTCAGAGATTCTTGTGAGCACCTCTATATTTGTTGTCCTTTGGTTCATAGTGTGGAATCTGGGAGAGGGAGCAGAACCCAGATTATGGGAATGAGTGTCTCTATTGCAGTAATGTCTAAAAATTTATTTAGAGCAAGAGTATTAAGATGATATACAGAATGTATGACCAAGTCCAGCTTCTTTTTCCCCAACAGCACTTTGAAGTATGTGCCTGTCAAAACTGCTTTGAACCCATGTCATTACGCTACATTGCATTTTGGATCGGCAGATTCTAAAGGGCTCGGTTTCGCTCCCTCTGGAATTCAATAGCAAGAGTCCCATGGCCCTGCAGAGAGGAGCAGGGCTGGGCACCAAACGCATGGCCTTTAAGAAGGTCAGATTTAAATTTTAACTTTCAAGATAATGAGATTTTTTTCCACCTCATCAAAAATAAACAGAGCTGTATTTTATAGGTACTTTTTAACAGCTCTAATTTGAAGTTTACTTTAAAGCAGAAATAATGGTTACAAAATATATTCAGAAGAAAAGCAGTGGTGGGGGGGGGACCCCAAGCAATCAGTTTTTATAGATTTATTGGAGGGAAGAGAAAGGTTAGCTCTGGCTGGTATTTACTGGATGGAATTTCCTAGCCTAGCACCACTGATTTCTCTACCCATTTCTACCTGCAGAACATCGGACGTTTAAGCTGCAGAATTGTTTTCAAATAAATAATCAGCAAATCATTGAGCTCACTGGTATTAATAAATATTCCAAGCCAAAATCATTTTCTTAAATAGTCCAAATATACAAATACAAACACATACACACAGAGAGCATTATTATTACATGAAAGATTTCATTTGAATGAGATAATGAGAGATGAGGCCAGGGCTACTTGCTTGGGGCTCTATTTCCATCGTACTTTTCTGGTTTAAAGATTAAATGCTTTCTTTTTGTAAAGCTTGGTATACCAAACGGCACTGGCTGTATTTAAAATAAGGACAACCCTCACTCGAGGAAAGCCTTTCCTAAGGCAAGCTCTCTTGTTAATATGCACCCACATGAAAGGGTTTCTTTTCTCCTATACAACTACAGTGTGTGTGTGTAAATTGCAGGGGGCTCATTGGCATAAATCTCGGCTGCGACCTCTGAGGTAAACGGGATTTACATTACTTTCTGACAAGAATTAAATGAAGGCCTTGTGGATATATGAACAGCCTTCTAGACTGCAACAGATGGGCATGAATGTGCTCCCTAGGCAAACTATCAGTGACATCTGTGTCCTCCAAATTCTGGTGGTCTCAGCCAATTAACAGGCAAAATGGGAAAAACGGGGAGGGGGACGAGGAGGGCCAGTCCTTGCACAGCACCCCCCCCCCCAGCAAAAGCTGAAGCAGAAGTGCTTGTGTTTAGAAATAAGATCAAGAATGGCCTGAGGCAGCGAGGAGATTGTTTTTAGAAACTATAGAGATAAGCTTTACGGGAGAGACTTAGGTTATATTAGATATTAGTAAAGCACCGCATACATGGTAGACCAAATGTCCTTTAGAAAGCAGACCCTCCCATCAGACCCTCTGTCACTTATGCAAAAGAATCATCTCAAGACATTGGGGGCTTTACTTTATTTTGGACTTACAGAAATGTGAAAAGTAAAGAATTTGGCCTGGCATGTATAATTTGCTGAATACAAAGCAAAATCCTGGTTCTTCAAACTCCCTACATTTTGTGGACTCCCAGAGTCCCATATGATTTTATTTCATTTCCAAAACTTGGAGCCTACGGTTAAAGGTCTATTGCTGCCTCTCTGTATGGACAGCAGCCAATGCACCACTCCCTGCTCTCACAATGACTTTTTAAAAAGTGATCCCCATGAGCACACACGTGGAAAGGTTATGCTTGAATGGATTAATCATGTACATTTCCCTTAGGAATCTACATGTCTGTTCATGGAACCATGGTCAGAAGTGTTAGGTGGACAGTCAATTCCACCATAACCTTCCACGATTGTGGGAACGGCTGTGTTTTAACTGGCCCTATGAGCCTTCATCTTTGAGATGGAAAAAAGGAACTTGGAATAAAACATGTACTCAAATGTCAGACATTCTATTGAACGGGGTGGGGGGCGCATAAAAAATCAGCGGGCAGCAGCCAGAATAAATTACTCCTGAGTAGTCCTATTGAAAGTGAGTAGTCTTGCAGAGTAACTCCTGAGTGGTACTATTGACTAACTTAGTTTGGATGCTGCTCAGTGTAATTTCTTGGGGGTGAGGAAGACTATTGTGCTTAAACAAAAACATTTTGTTCACAATTTATTTGTTCTGAAAAATATGTGCCACTCTTTGGTGGCACAAGAATGATAAAACGTAAACTAATACATGGACAATGGGGAAATGACTTGACTAGCAAGCCAGAGGTTGCCCGTTCGAATTCCTGCTGGTATGTTTCCCAGACCATGGGAAACACCTATATTGGGCAGCAGCGATATAGGAAGATGCAGAAAGGCATCATCTCATATTGCATGGGAGATGGCAATGGTAAACCCTTCCTATATTTTACCAAAGACAACCACAGGGCTCTGTGGTTGCCAGGAGTCAACAACACCAACTCGACAGCACACCTTACTTTAATACAATACAATAAGATTAATTGCATAAACTATTAATTGAAGCAATATAAACAGCAGAGTGAATAAAATCATAATTTTAAAGCAGTTAAGTAGCAAGCAGAAAAGACTGGAGAAATGAAAAGGTCTTTGTCTTGGGCCAGAATGACATCAAAGTTGATGCCAGGTAGGTTTCTCTGGGAAGGGCAGTCTATATGAGGAGCCACTGAGGAAAAGGGCCTCTTTCCAGTCAAGACTTGGTTCCATGCAGAGGACAGAGGAAGAGCCTCTGAAGTATGTATGTGTGTATATATATGTATTAGATTTATACCCCGTTACAAATTTTAAAAGTTTCAAATTAAAAATTATAAGTAAAAAACTAAAAACTAAAAAAGGTAGATTGTAATACTCCACTAGACTTCTAGGCCGCAGTCTTATTCTCCCATGTGCCTCCACGGTGGGAGGGCAGGGGGGCAGGGCAGAGGATTTTATATCCAAATGCTTTTATACACACGCATACACACACAAATTTTGATTCAGTGGAAATGTAAAGCCAAGCATAGCCCCACTGTCATCTGCTGATGCTCTCTCTGCATCTGTGTTTCAAACCTCAAGTTCTGAACATGCATTTTCCAACGTCATGTTATTTCTACTGCAAGATGGGCAGCTGTCATAGCACTGCACTGTGTTTCCCAAGTACTGTATGAGAGTGGGGGGTGGGGCGTGCATATCCATACCATCAGCTGACACAGCACTCCAGGAGATTTCCCTGATGCCCATGCAGATGCCTCATTGATTTATGTGGGGGTTACATAAAATAGCAAAGAAAGAAAGAAAGAAAGAAAGAAAGAAAGAAAGAAAGAAAGAAAGAAAGAAAGAAAGAAAGAAAGAAAGAAAGATTTATATGCATGTATATATAGTATGTTAAGATGTCCTGCATATGCCGGCTTTCAGCTAAAGGCTCTCAAGGTGGCTCACAAACATTACACAGTATAATATACAAGGGCTCCTCAAATTTGGATCCTCAGATGTTGTTGGGTTACAACTCCCATTACCCCAAGGGCCATTGTGGTTGGGGATAGTATGAGCTGTAGACTCCAGGTTGAGAATTACTGAAATTAAAAAATAGAGCAAGAAAGCTCAGCTGACATAATGCTTCTTTAGATTTTCCCAGCCAGGAAAACCCACTGGTGTGCTATGTTTGACAGTATGGATATGTCCTCCACTCCACCCCACCCCACCCCCCTCACATATAGTACTGTAACGATCAGCATCTGATCAGCCCCTCCCCTAAAGAGTGAACCAGAAGTGAACCCTGTCCTGACTGACAGGCTGGTGACTTCCAGGGATCAGCCTATCAGCACCAGGTGGGTGGGACCTAGAGGGCCATGAGTCAGGAAGAGAGGTTCCTCCCCCCCCCTCTCAGTTGAAGCTAGGCTGGGCTGGCAGCTGGACGTGTGGCCAGGGAAATGGCTGCAGAAAGGAGGACTGAAGTTCTTGGAAGATAAGACTGCAGGGGCTTGAATTCTCTCCTGGAGTTTGGGGTGAGTTCAAGGGTGAAGGAAGTGAGGGCTTTTGGCTTCTGGAATTTTAGCCTAGGGAACATTTTGTTAGTCAGTTTGCATTAGACTTTTATTTTACTTTTGTGTGCTCTGTATATCCTTGCAACTGGTCTAGGATGGTGTGCCCGTAATATAACTAAGCTAAGAAACAATAGCCTGGGCCCACCTACCCAGGGCGTTGCAAAAGCCTCTGTAAACTTTTAAGGGTGTGTTTGTATTTTCTTACATCCATATTCTTTGCAACTGGGTGACCATGATTTTTAAAGTGTGCCACTCTAATATCAGCTGGAGTGCTTTTTGGAAGGAACCTTGTAATCTGAGCTGAGAAAGCCTCAGACGGAAACAGTCTGTAGTATTCTATTCTATTCTATTCTATTCTATTCTATTCTATTCTATTCTAAACTGCCTGATATGTAAATCTCTTGGTGGTTTATTTTGAATAAAGTTTATTTTTCTTTTTTTGTTCTTTGCAATTGTAACCAACCTCTTCGTATGGATTTTTAACTCAGGAAAGTGAGGCTGGAAAGAGGTTTACTCTGGTGCAAACATGCCTCAGTTTGATCATTCAGCTACCAAGTTTTCTCACCATGTGTAAACTTGCACGTAGAAGGTTTTTGTACTTTTCCAATATTAAGGAGAGTTTTCCCAGGAATTCCATCCAAGTCCCTATGGGTGGTGCTGGCAGTGAATAAGCTACTAAGTACAGGAACGTTTTGGGGAGCAGCCTTTGTTCAGAAAGCATGGGGATGATTCAGCATTTTTCTTCCCTTCATGTGGGCTTGCTCTGAGACAAAGGCTGGATTAAATCCGCTGCAAGTACTTAGGAAACAGTGCAGTGCTATGACAGCTTCCAGTCTCACAGTAGAAGTTACATAACCTTGGCAAATGCATGACAAGGACCGGGAAGAAATAGGTTCATATCAGCCCTGATATTCACTGGCTGACCTTGGGCCAGCCACTCTCTCTCAATCTATTGTACCTCAAAGGGAGATAAAAATGCCAGGGGGCGTGGGACCACATACACTGCCTTGAGCTCCTTGATATATATCTGTCATACGTACTAGGGCTATATCTTTCCTACATATATACACCCAGTTCCATGAGTCTTATAGATGGTGGAAGATGTTGGGAAGCAGTTGTGCTTGCCACCTGGTTGCTTGCCTGGGGACACTTGCTACTTGGCCCATATGAATATTTCTCCATCATCATCAACAACATTATCATCATCAAGTTTTATTAGTCCACTGAACATAACAACAAAACTCAAGAAAAGAAACTCAAGAAAGAATAGGAACACAACAGCAGAGCAAAAAGAACACAGCACCAGATTAATTATCCAGTATTGGGGGTCTGGTATTAATAGGAAGATTTAGAAATTTAGCTACTTTCAAGATAACAGCAGTATTCACCCCTTCAAAACAGTGTGTGAGCAAACATTCATCAGGTCTCCCAGACAACAAACATAACACTGGCAACACCAATTTCTCCTTTACACCCTTGTAGAAACTATAACAAAGCAATATAAGGGAAAGAGACATGATCTCATCCAAATCACAGGAATATAATCTTTATGTCATGGATACCTTTCAAGAAGCACTGCTTCATATGAATATTTGTGACAGATGGCTAAAAGAAGACATTTCTTATAACAGAAGAATGGGTAGAATTCTGGAACAGAATCTGTTAACGTAAGAAGCTGCCTTATATTGAGTCGGAAAACTGATCCATCTAGCTCAGTATTGTCTCTACTGCCAGGAAGCTGCATTCCAGGATTTCAAAGAAAGATCTTCCTCAAGCTAGAATGGCCCTTTCTTATTCTGTAACCTATACACAACCAATGGTCAGGTCTGAGCAGCACTGGTCACATCTGGTGGCACTTGCTACTCTGTGGGACACATCTGGTGGAGATTTCTCTCCCCCCCCCTCCAATGATCCGCCTTCAGGCAAATCACTGCTGGTGGTAAGACCAGGTTTTGTGGGACAGGACAAAAGCCTTGCCATTCTAGATATAGCCTGAGAGCTCTACATTACCAGCTCCTGCTGTACATATCAGTGCTTTGTACCCATACTGGATCATGGACCTTACTTAAGAGGTACTCAGAACCAGATGGCAAATCTGAAATGTTTCTCGCTAAACTTTGATTGATGATTTGTTCTTTTCATTTTCTTAACTTTGCTGCACGTTTCACATTTTGTCTGCCCGCCATATACAATTCCATTAAAGCAGGATGATTTTACAAAGTAAAAAAAAAGTGGCCAAAGGCAGAATCTTGAGAGGGAGTCCCAGTTTAAAGAACAAAAGCACCTGTTGTTTTCCACTAGTAATGACCTTAAAAGTACACGTTTGGACAATTTCTCCCGAAATACGACCATCTTGCAAACCACGGCTGCATGCGGGAAAAGGGAATCACTGCCATTAGGAGCAATAAATTTAAAAAGCTCGTTAAAAAGACATAATGAATTTGGTACACCACATATTTCTAGATCAAAGATACCTTTGAAGTGACCAAACTCTAATCCATGAACAAGTGAAACCACTTCCTTTCTGTTCTGATCTTACTTGGTGGTGTCTAATAAAATAGAAGTTAAGGAAATTGTTGTTATCCGAATATGACCAGAAGAAGCCATCACTGAATGACAGCCTTGTAGCAAAACAATGGGGAATCATTAGGAAGGCGAGGCCACATGACACAAGGAATAAGATTGTTGTTTGTGCTAATCTTGTCCAGCAGCCGTCGTCACCCACAACTCTCGTCCACTTGCTGTGTGAAACAGCTTAGTCTTTGTCAATGTTAACAGGGTATGGAAAGACTTCTCTTTCATGAATATGTATCATCAGCCCTCAATGTCCACAGAGACAAACCCTTCAAAACTGTAATAAAAAAACCCCCTCACCAGCCAACCAACCACCAAAATCCGAAGCTATTGGGTTGAGAGAGCTGAAATGCTTGTAAGTAATGTGAGCTCACGCTTTCGAAATGAACTGGAGGAACCTTCTGCACTAAACCTTTTTTAGGACTCGATGAAGCCCAGACAGCATTTTAATTCTTCATGTGCAAATGGGCAAAAACTGTGGTGATCTCTCAGGGGAAGAGAGATTATTATTCATTTTAGCATGGTAGCATGATGCATGTATACCAAATGTTGTCCAGACATGCTGCACAGGTAGCAAATCTTCCATTGTGTTTACAAAACTCATAGGGTCTTCACTTCTAACTTGTAAGTTGTACACACCAAATTTCCTCACACTGAGGAAATTGACTGAAGCTAGTCATATGATTAAATACAACTATTTGGCAAGCAATTTTAATCAGCTAATGTTTAATGCATACAGATATCTATCTATCTATCTATCTATCTATCTATCTATCTATCTATCTATCTATCTATCTTCTTGTGCACACTTACATAGGAAGATGTTGAGGTTATTCACACAAGCAAAAACTGTGTTCTACCTGGGTTTGGGAGCTGTGTGTGCTTCCAATTTTTGGTTATGTGGAAGCAAGGTAGGAGGAAAACCTGGGTAGCTTTTCCTCCCACCTTGCTTCCACACAATGAGGCGGGTCTCATGATCCAAGAGACTCGCCTGTGGAAGGTGAGTGGGGAGAGCGGGCTTAGCCCACTCTCCCCACACATGAGCAGGGCGGCAGCCTTGGGTGGCCAGATTGGCCGCCCACATGACTGCCGGCTCCGTGACGGAGCCGGCAGGGGCTGGGAGAATTGGGGGCTGCGCGCCCCCCGGAAGCTCCAGTATGCCCTGCGCGAGTGTGCAGGGCATACTGGAGAGACCCCCAAGCCATGAGGCTGCTTTTAAACTTCCCGGCCAGGGGTCTACTCGTGAGTAGCCACAGCGCAGAGGCATGCCACAACTCATGAGCAAAAAAAACAGGTTTGCGGAGTGCTCACTCCGCACACCTGGTTTAAGGGGAGGGATAGTTTGGGCGGTTAACCGCCAGGAAGCCACCGGTGGCTCCCATAATCAGGCAAAATCGGGTTAGGCTCCCCTAGCCCGATCTCACCTGATCGTGGGAACAGCCCAAATCACTTGGATCCAGATTTTCCTCCTACCTTGCTTCCACCCAGTCACTTCTACCCAGGTTTTCCTCCTACCTTGCTTCCACACAACCAAAACTGGGAGCACACACAGCTCCCAAACCCAGGTAGAACATGTTTTTTGCTTGTGTGAATGACCTCAGTGGATTTATTTCTTGCATAGGACTGATCTGTATGTACTTAACACTATAAGGGACATATTTAAGGTGGCTAAGGATTGTCAGTTGTGTTCTGCATTTTGGGACAAATTAATTATTTCATGTTTTATCCTACTCTTCTTTCTCAGCGTGCTCAGGATGGAATACATGGTCTCTTCTCTCATTTATCCTCACAACAACCTGGTAAGGTAGGTTAGGCTAGGAATATTGGCACGCTCAAGATAATCCTGCAAGCTTCTTTGTCTGACTGAGCAGAAAATAGCCCAGAACTCTGACCACCACTACATTACACTGGTTGTTAACTAAACTAATTTAAGGAGACCACAATTCCACAAGGCAGAACACTTAATGCTCTCTGATACTTAAAGCTATTTATCACTAAATGCTTTCACATTTTTTCACATTTACAACACCCTTTTAACCATCTGTTTAAGGAAAGATCCCATAAAAACAGCTAACTACACTGATATACATCTAGTAAAGCAAAGTTGGTGTCAATTCCTGGTGACCACAGAGCCCTGTGGTTGTCTTTGGTAGAATACAGGAGGGGTTTACCATTGCCATCTTCCACGCAGTATGAGGTCATACCTTTCAGCATCTTCCTATATCACTGCTGCCCGATATAGATGATATAGTCTTGGAAATATACCAGCGGGGATCCAAACTGGCAACCTCTGACTTGCTAGTTAAGTCATTTCCCATTAGAGCAGGGATGTCAAACTGTGGCCCTTCTGCAGATGTTGGCCTACAACTCCCATCATCCCTAGCTATTGCCCACTGTGGCTGGGGATTATGGGAGTTGTAGTCCAAAAACAGCTGGAGGGCCACAGTTTGACATCCCTGCATTAGAGCAACTTAAATGATATTGTGGAATTATATTGTATGGCTTGGAAGGCCAGATCATACCATTTTTGCAAAAACACAGAGTAAGTAATGGAGGAAGTCATGTGTTGTGAGCATGCACTATTTATATGCCAAGTACAACCATGGTATACATTTGAGAACCAGCGTGGCCTAGCTAAATTTGGTCATTGGAGACTTTGGATTCAGGATGAAGATTCAGTTAAAGTGAATGGCTGACATGATGTGCACTGTTATAGAGATGATGTGCATTGTGGTGACACGACTGAGGGTTTGGAAGGCAGTGAGGATGCTTCTGCTTACTCAGGCAACATCCCTGTGCAAGCAGCAATAATAACCTCATGGCCTTCCGAGACTGCAGCAGCATTGTCACAATGCACACCATCTCCTTAACGGTGTGCATCAGTTGGCCACTGGCTCTTAGCCTCAGTTTCCCTTATTATGCACAAGGGACATAATAGTGAGCTAACTTAAAGAGAGTTGCTCAAAGGAAGACGATCAAGACTGCTCTTCAGAAATGGCTGAAATCCTTAGACCAGTACTTTATCCTCACATTGAGGGATTGAGGCTGAGGTGTGTTTATGGCTAGTTGAGTTTAGGGCTGGGGCAAGAACTGGAGTTTTTCCTGCTTACAAACTTGGCCTCTTTACACTACAGATAAAATAAAGACAGACATGGAAAAAAAAGAAAGCAGTAACTATTTTAAGTTATTTTATGTGGCTTCTTTCTTAAGCAACAGCAACTATGATTCATTTTGTTTCTATCAGTAGAATAGAAAACTGCTACTCATTGCGAGTAAATTCACCCCAGGATGCTTGTTACTTTTATTTTAACAACCTAGGCTAAAACAAAACAAAAGACAACAAAACCGCAACTGAATTTATCTTTACTTAATCTGGGGGTGAGAGTGGGGGGAGGGAACCCACTGTAATTTATCTCTGAAGAGCTACTGTTGTAACCCCCCTGCATTAACATTAAGATAAAGAAATTTGTCTCTCAGAGAGGACTATCAAGGCACTAAGCTCAGTTTCGAGGGTTTATGTTATCATGCAATGTTTGCGGTAGACATTTCCATTTCATTAGCATATTCTGCTTTACATGAAATACAGCGCTGAATACTCCCCCTGATCTGAAGCTAATCCTCTTTAAAGAGCTACAGGCTATATTACATGTGGCCACAGCCGCAGTTATGCCATAGCTGAATTGCTTTGAAGCCCATTGAACAGTGTTCTCTTGTGAGACCATGCACAGGCCTATAAACCAATGCTCCCTCTGTAGTGAAAGCCCACTGTTTTCATGAGGAAGAATTTTTATAAGGGGCAGATTCTTCCACCACCACCCTCCAAACAAGGTCACACCACTCACAGCAGAAATAAGACACTACATGGGCTTCACGACTCCTAAGTACCACACCATAAGTTGTATCATGCAAGTTTAAAGTAAATGTTATGTATTTAGCCATTTGGTTCACCACACATGGTGAACCAAAAATTAAAAGCAAATCATTTAAAAAAATGATTTATTTATCATTATTGTTTAAAATAATGATAGCACATTAGGGGCAAATTCATAAATTATGATGATAAAATAATTATTTTATTTTATTATTCTGAGCATAATAAAAACATGCAGCATGGTTTTAGGTGGCTAGCATGCACTTCATGTTGCATAGTTTTAAGTGGGCAAAATATTGGACCAATTTGTCTGACATTGTTTTCTGTTGAAGTTGATGATGATTGATTTTTAAGAAGACTTGGATGTACTGAACTAGTCTAATGAATGCTTCAGCGTGTGTCAGTGTACTTTGCAAGATTTCTCCAAATGTGTCATCACCATCCAAACACCATCCAGAGAACAACCACTCCAGTAAGATCGAGCCTCTTTCTTTGCCAGCAGATAATGAACAAAGTGGTAGTGACATTCCTAGTGCCATGGTCCAGACTTCAGAGCACCTATTTTCTATAGGGGTGGAAGGAGAGCCTGGTCTTAGCTCAAGCATCCTTTTCTCCCTTACTAAAGAAGATCACTGGCAATGTGATACAGCTTCGCTTCTGTCCTTGAGAGCTGGACAGCAAAGAGGGGTATATCCTAAATCTGCTACTTCCAGCATGTCAGAACTACTGGAAAGTCAACTTGTATTGGTTTCACAACATAAAAATAGTCATAAGCATTGGTCTGAATTTAAGAAGGAGGTGCTAATAAAAGACGAAAAGTTGAAAGAGGCATCCTCTTCCTACCTTTTTACCTTCCTCGGCATTTAATTCATAACAACCTCTCTTCTATCTTTAACCCTCTTCTTTAGCACTCTTCATTTCACTGTGGATGCCTGCTCTGGGCCCCTGTGGAGGACTGGGCCTATCCAGCCGCCAGTTGTTGCTGTCTGTCTGTGCCCCCTCCCCTTACTGCGGCAGGACACTAGGGCTCATTTCATTGTCATTGGTCCAGCAGCAGCGGCAACAATATTGTTTTAGCCTGTTGCTGCTGTCTGCCATGTTCCCCTCTGCCTACATACAATGCCCCTTGTATTGTGGCTACAGCACTATAGCATTTGCTGGTCCGCCGAGCATGGAAGAAGCCTATCCTTGCTGCTATAGTTAGGAGAGGAGGTCCATCAAGATAGAAGGGTTCCCACCAGAAATCACCTTGCCAAGGGCCTCTTAAATCTGAAGCTAGTCCTGAGAAGAAGTTCTCAGAAATGGTGCTCAAGGAACACAGATAGGGAGAACCCAATGACTGCAAACAGTCATGTACAGATTTTGGGGGAAATGTATTTTGGTTTTGTCCAAGGGAGGGATTTTCTACCCCCTGAATGTGCTATTTTGTGCCAGAAATGTTCACATGCAAACATTGAGCACAACCCTACTCCCTAACAAGCTCTCCTCTAATATAACCACATCTCCAGAAGAAAAAAGCAAGAATTAATAGTAACACTATACAGTCCTGCAGAAAAAGCGTTCAGGAATAGAGCAACATCCATAGCCAACAGAAAATGCAGGGAGAATTCAACAAGGCTCTTGATCTAGTATCTGTGTTCCAGAAGAAAGTGCCATAAACTCTTTAATGATCACAGCTGCTCACAAGGACCACAAAGGCTAATAGCCGTATCATGAGATGGGTCAAAAAGCACACTCTGAATCTTACAACGGTTTTCACAGTCATGTCTTTAGTGTTGCATATCATCTGGAAAGACCTTCAGTAGCCTGATTCCCTGCATGTATAATGCATGGTTTCAACACTCACCCAGCGAATTACCAACAACACCTCTTGTAATAACCTCTTGTAATATAATTGAATCTGGCAATCTCTTGTTGAATGTATATTATCTGAAGAACTTACAATAATTATTCATTCAATTCATTGGATCTCCACACTAGCGCTGTTTTTTCCTTCCCACCCCAAACTTGTACTTCCTACCTATTGCCAAATTGCTCTCCTGTTATTATTTATTAATTTAAAACAGTGTCCTTGACTTAAGGTGCTCTGAGTTAAGACATCTGTAAATTGCCACCTTGCTTCAGTTTTACAACACTTGTTGTGGGAAAAGAGGACAGATGGCATCCACCCAAGAGTTCTGAAGGAACTCAAATGTAAAATTGCTGATCTCTTAGCAAAAGTATGTAACTCGTCCCTACAGTCAGACTCTATGCCAGAGGACTGGAATGTAATTCTGATTTTCAAAATGGGATCCATGGAAACTACAAGCCAGTTGTCTTAACTTCTGTGCCTGGAAAATTGATGGGAAGCATACTTGAGGGCAAAATTGTTAAACATATAAAAGAACAGGCCTTGCTGAAGGAGAACCAGCATGGCTTTTGCGAGGGCAAGTCATGCCTCACTAACCTGTTGGAGTTCTTTGAGAGTGTCAACAGGCATGTGGATAAAAGTGATCTGGTTGACATAGTATACATTGGACTTCCAAAAAGCTTTTGACAAAGTTCCTTACCAAAAGCTCTTGAGTAAACTTAGCAGTCATGAGATAAGTGCTGACAGGTTGAATTGTGGATTGGTAATTGGTTGAATGTCAGGAAACAGAGGGTAGGAATAAATTGACAGTTTTCACAATGGAGGGAAGTAAGAAGTGGGGTCCCCCAGGGATCTGTATTGGGACCAGTGCTATTTAACTTATTCATAAATGATCTAGCAGTTGGGGTAAGCAGTGAAGTGGCCAAATTTGCAAATGACACTAAACTATTTAAGGTAGTGAAATCCAAAACAGATTGTGAGGAGCTCCAAAAAGATCTCTCCAAACGGGGAGTGGGTGATAAAATGGCAAATGTGGTTCAATGTAAGCAAGTGTAAAGTGATGCATATTGGGGCAAAAAACCACAATTGCACCAAAAAAAACCCCCAAACCCCCAACCCTACACTGATGGGGTCTGAGCTACCAGTGACTGACCAGGAGAGAGATCTTAGGGGTGTGCTGGGCAGCTCATTGAAAGTGTCTAACTCAGTGTGTGGCAGCTGTGGAAATGGCAAATTTCATGCTAGGGATCATTAGGATGGGGATTGAAAGTAAAAATTCTAGTATTAAGATCAAGGGTGTAGGGACCGTGGAGCAAGGGGTGACGATTATCTCCCAGCTGCCAGGGTCTGGGGGGCTCACCAAGGCACCTTACCCCCTCCAGCGAATGAAGTGCTTGCCGGCTGGAAGCACAAGACACACCCCTCTGCATGAGGCACACTCCTATGGAATGCTGGCTGTGCTGGGGGGGGGGAGTCCAGCCAGCCAGTGTTTCAATGAAACACTGACTGGGGAGGGATGGGTATTGACCCCGCCCCTGCACCTGATGTCAGATGCAAGGGGCGGGGCCAATGCTGAGCTTCCCTTCCCCAGTCAGTGATTGCACGAACTGCTTGCTGGGGAAGGGAGGCTCTGCTGGGGCTGACGGGCCCTGGCCTCGGCATTGGACCCACCCCCTTGTGTCTGACATCAGAGGCAGGGGTTGTGGCTTGGAGTACACGTGCCCTTCATGCATGCGATTGCAAAGCCTCGAGGGCTCTCCAAGGTTTCAGGTAGAAGTCTTTCCCAGTCGTACCCAAAGATTCCAGGATTTAAACCTGGGACTAAGAAGGTTTGCAAACCACATTGGTTTGTATTTGGATGGGATACTACATGTGTGAGCACTGTTAAATATTGTCCTCAGGGGATGGGCCCACTCTGGGGAAAGCACCTGTATACTTGCATGGAGAAGGTTCCAAGTTCCCTCCCTGGCATCTCTAAGATAGGGCTGAGAGAGATTTCTGCCTGCAACCTTGCAGAAGCTGCTGCCAGTCTGTGTAGAGTAGACAATACTGAGCTAGATGGACCAAGAGTCTGATTTGGTATATGGCAGCTTCCTATGTTTCTAATGTCCAAGTGCCAAGTTAAAAATAATAATAATCCTGGGCACTGAAGGATAATTCTGTTTTATTGTTCTGCCTGTCCTATTTTTAAGGTTATTATCTTAGTGTTGCTGCTTTATGATGCTGCATGTGAGCGATTTAAAACAACAACATTTTATTGTAGTTTTCATTAGTTATGGCAAGCCAGCCACTTTGGAGCAGAAAGCTAAAAGACAGGACTGAAATATTTTAAATACATTAAACAAACAATAAAATTACCCTACTATATGTACAAGGAATTGAAGAAGAAGAAGGATTTATCCAGATAACCTGATACATTCACTACTGAGCAGGGACTTGAAGACAAGTCTTTGAGGATCAACATCTGCACTTAGTCTACTCGATCACCCTGGTTCTCTACCTGATGTTTTTTCTCATATATGTAATGTAAAGGTAAAATGAGGTTCTTTCTCTTTCAAAATGAACCACCTCTCTCATCCAACACATAAGTCCCAAGGGTGGTTGATTGATTCCTTTGTAGCAAAACCAACTGAGCTATCTGTAAATCTGATGCCTGTCTATTGGCAAGCAGGTTCAGAAGAAGGCATAAGGGACACCGATGACTTGGTAAGTCAAGAAACATTGCAACTGTGATAGCAGGTGCTTCTGTCAGCTTGTCACTGACTGAAACATCTGCTATCACAGTTGTGATGCTTCTCCCTTCACACAAATGGTGCCATAACTGTGAGCAGCTCATGGAAGTACCAGCCATCACAGTTATGACGCTTCCCTCTTCACACAAACGGCACTGTAACAGTGAGTAGCTGGATAGAGCGGGTGAGTGACAGCACCAGGGCAGGACTTCCTACCCACTTGTGGTGCTGGAATCATAACTATCACAATGTCTGAAGAGGGCTATTGCCTAGTATACATCCAGATGGTCTACTACTTCTGGATTATCCCAGGCAGCTGTGTGCTAGAGGTTTCAGAAAGCGTTGTGTAATAAAGTCAGGGAAGTAACTCCTCCTGCATTCACTCTCAATCCTGGGGAGATGTGCCTGTGAGGAGTCAGAATCTGGTGGAGGAAAGCAAGAGTGGTGTAGGATTCGTGCCAGCAGCATAGGAGGGACCCCTCCCCCTGATATTTTACTTCCTGTACTTCCAGTTTACCACCAAAACGCTCTACTAAGGCTGCATGCCTATACACATTTATTTAGGAGTAAGACCCATTGAATTTATTTGGGACAGTCTTCTGAGAACATATACATAGAGTTGGGCTACATGAGTCCCTCCCCTTTTAAATACTTCAATTAAAAACACTAGAGATTTGCATGAAAAACTTTTTCCGATTCATTTCAAATTTGAATTGAATTCTGAAAATTCATTTCAAATTCAAGTCAAATTTGAATCTGGTCCAAAAATTTGATTCGAATCCAAATCAATTTGACCCTCTTTTGGTGCCTTTTTTAACCAACCAGGGGGCGTGAATAGTTTTTTTAAAGGTGCCAAATGGCTCTCGAATCGAATTCAAATTACAAAAATTGCCCTTTTAAGGGGTGATTCGCTTCAAATTCAAATCACTTGAATCACCTAGATTTGAGTCGAATCGATTTGAATCCATTGCACATCCCTAAAAATACTTCTGTTTGTGTCTGCTATGTTAACTGTTCTGAAGACTTGCTGCTCTGGAATTAGGATTCAGCTTCTTCCTGCATCTTTTCACTTCTGTTACTCATTTTGTCTCATTTTCACTCAACAATACATTTATGCCATATGTCTTTATTTTACTGCTTATCATCCATCCTTGCTAAAAAGCATTGCTGCTTTTCTTTGCTCTTCTCTGTACTATTTGCTGTACAACACCACACTTGTCACTCACACTGCATTTGAATTTATAGTGGGCTCTAGACTACAAAAGCTTATACTAAAATAAATGTGTTAGTCCTTAAGGTGCCACAAGACTCCTTGTTGTTTTTGCTGCAGCTAACTAACACCACCATCACTCTGGGAATTTTTCAATGTGTTATTCCTCAGTTCTGGTACTTCCATCCTCAAAAACAATCACCGCCTCGCTATTACTGTTGGGTTTAATGGAGAATGAAGAAGAAACTTGCACTGCATCTGCCGTTGCTGCCTCTGCACCTGCTCAGCGAGTGAACAGAGGATTTAGTCTCCATGGTTGTCAGTCCAGAACTTTCAACCCTGATCCTGTCAAAACACATGCACGTGAGGAGTTCTGTCGAGCTCAGTGAAATTGCTCATGTGCATAAAAAGGGCTCACGTGCAGAAACTCAGGCAGGATCAGTTTCTTATTAAGAACTAAATCCCTCAGAAGAACAAACAAACAAAGCACTGATGGACCGCCTATAATGATAAAGCAGATATCTGAGGCAACATTGCCATCTAGAGACAGGAAAGGAGATGCAGTCTTTCTTCAGAATTCATAGAGATTCTCTATACAGCATGGGAAGATGGAACGTTAAAGAACTGGAAAGCCAAAACAGCATTAAAATATTTGGATTTCAGAAACATATATTTGCCCATTGGAGAAAAGACGACTTGCTGGATAGCATTTTAATATAGTATGGAAAGAAAGCAGTTGCCAGACTGTGCAGAAAACTCTTAGCTAGATGGACCTAAGATTTGGCTCAATATAAAGCAGCTTGCCCTTTAAAAAAAAAACTTTCACAAATTTCTCTCTATTGTAGAAAATTAGCCAACGATCAAAAGCTTCTACTTGGTGCCTTGGATCTCCCCAAATATTTGGATCTCCTCAAATATTCCTCAAAACCTGCCTCCTTTTTTCTTATTCACTTTAATACCTTGCTCTTCAATACCTTGCTTGTGACCTGAAGCTTGCATACATTTCAAACATTACAATTTTTTTAACTGAGTTTTTAACAACAATGAGAATGATCTAGCACAAGCTGAGTACTTTCAAAACATAATTGATTTTAGCGGGAGAAAACTAAGCACTGATTTCATTCTTCTAAATGCTTAATGATGGCTGGGTCACACCAAACATTTAATTTAAAATCTTGTATGATAAAAGACAATTTGCATAATAAATTTACTTGCTTCATGTTTCCACTTATCTGTTGCTTTCCTACAGAAATGAGTCTTTCCAAATGCTCAGAAACAATGAATTTCCAAAGAAACAGAGGCCTAATATAAAAATGACATGCAGTATTCAAAGCATTACTAGCGCTGATGGGCTTAGTTTTCTTTAATTATTTAGAGCTGAATTGTAGATCCTGAAGATCTAGAACATGGTCTGGGGTGGGTGGGGGCTTTAGCCCTACTCTGCACCATAGTCTCTGATCCACAGATAGAGAGCCAATCTGCTTACTATTAATAAATTAATTAATTAATTTATAATTATAATTATTTATTCGATTTCTATACTGCCCTTCCAAAAATGGCTCAGGGCCATTACACAGAGAAATAACAAACAAAACAAATAAGATGGATCCCTGTCCCCAAATGGCTCACATTCTAAAAAGAAACATAAAATAGACACCAGCAACAGTCACTGGAGGTACTGTGCTGGGGGTGGACAGGGCCAGTTGCTATCCCCCTGCTAAATAAAGAGAATCACCACGTTAAAAAGGTGCCTCTTTGCCCAGTTAGCAGGGGATTACCCAGAATCCCTTCTTCTTTTACCCCAGAAAAGAATTCCCGCTGGTCTCTATTTATTGCCCCCCTCAATCTGAACAGGCAGGAGCTCCACAAATTTCAGTTACACCTACCTGCAGTAAAACCTGGGAATAATATCTTATTAGTTAAAATGCAATCCTATTTCTGTACACCTGAAAGCAATCCTATTTCTGTACACCTGAAAGCAGCACCTATAGTGAAAGAGATGCACAAAGCAGTATGCACCATGTTCAAGGTCAAAGCTTGGTTGAAGCAGTAGCAAAAGTGGCCCTACAACTGTCCTGTAATCTTCTCTCATTTTAGCTATGGACCCACCGAGGATTGCCCATTGTCCTGACTGAACTGTGGAAGCTCATCCTCTAGAAGCAGAACCTGAACCAAATAAGGAGAAATCTAACATTTTGCTGTGTACCCCAGAAGACTCATGCTAGCAAAGCCAGGCTCAGGCTAACAACTGGAATGGGGTCACTGAACAAGGATAGCACTTAGTCAGAGAGTCCTTGAAGATAAGTCAGCTAATGAATGTTGGAGTCACAGGTCTTGGAATATATATAAAGACTGGAAGACCTACTTTATCTGCATCTTGTCAAGCTGGCATAGTATATGGCATCTGGCCCTACCACTAGCAGAGAGCCAGTTGGTGAGGACTAGAGATGGGGCATTTTCGGTTGTGGCTCCTTAGATTTGGAACGCCCTCCCCGAAAAGCTTCTCCATGCAACCTCCCTCAGTGTTTTTAAAAAACAATGAAAACCACATCTCTTAAAAGAGGCATTTTAATGTTTTATCTGCTGCTTATATCTAGTAGGTTCTTTAGTTTTTATAGTTCTCAGTTTTTAGCTTTTTATTAAATTTTAATTTGAAACTTTTTTTAAAAATGTAAAAGGTCTGTTCCCGAAATTCTTCTGTAGTCTCTCTCCAGACTCCAATTAACTCCAACTTTTTCAGCTTTGACTGCAGGCTGATCTCCCAGACACTCTCCCAGACACCAGCTGACTCCAACTCTTGTCTCACTCAGACTCCAGCTTCACTCCTTCTTCTTCTGACTTTCTCCAAGACTTTCACTCTAACTCTCTAAATAACAGGAAAGCAGCAGATTCCCCCACCCACTTTTTGTTTCCTTTATATTTTCCTTTTTCCTTCTTGCACATCTCTCTTTTGTTGCTCTCCTCTCAGACCTTTTCCCCAAAATGGCTTCCATCTTAGAAACTAAGCCGAGTCTCACAATCAGTGAGACCTGGTTTGGGAAGGGAAGTGGGGACAGCGGGCTAAGCCTGCTCTCCCGCACACGAGTAGGGCGGGAGCCCTGGGCGTCCGAATTGGCCGCCCACATGATTGCCAGCTCCGTGATGGAGCCAGTGAGGGCTGGGAAGTTCCGGGGTCGTGCGGCCCCTGGAAACTCCAGTAGGCCCTTTGCAAGTGCGCAGGGCACACTGGAGAGACCCCCTGGAGTCAGGAGGCGGCTTTTCGCCTCCCCTCTGGGGGTCTAGTCATAAGTAACCACGGCGTGGAGCCACACCACAGCTACTCACGATCAGAAAAACCGGGTCTGCGGAGCGCTCGCTCCGCAAACCCGGTTTAGGGGGAGGGCTAGTTTGGTGGGTTAACCGCCGGGAGGCAACCGGGCTCGGCTGCGAGCCCGGTGGCTCCCATGATCATCTGAAATCAGGCTAGGCTCCCCTAGCCCGATTTCAGCTGATCATGGGAATAGCCTCACTATCTCCTTTATTTCTTTCCTTCCCTCCTTTAAGTCTCAAACATTTTGTCTTCTTCTAAACATATATGCTTCATCTATGCAACTCATTGAGGCTCTCCACACAAGCAATGTGGAACGCCTTACTGGGCTATGTGGGGAGAATGGGCTTAGCCGTTCTCCCCACAGATGAGCAGCCTCCAAATCTTGGGCGGCTGGATGGCTCCCTGTCTCCAAAGGGCTCACAATCTAAAAAGAAACATAGATAGACACTCGCAACAGTAACTGGAAGTACAGGGCTGGGGGTGGATAGGGCCAGTTGTTCTCCCCCTGCTAAATAAAGAGAATCACCACGTTAAAAAGGTGCCTCTTTGCCCAGTTAGCAGGGGAAGCTCCAGGATGCCCTGCATGAGCACGCGGGGCATTCTGGAGAGACCCCCGAGGCCAGGAGGCTGGCTTCAGCCTCCTGTTGGGGGTCTACTCGTGTGTTGCCATGTGCCGCAGCACACGAGCAAAAAAAATGAGGTTAACGAAGCGCTTGCTCAGTTAACCTCATTTAAGGGGAGGGGGGATTAGGTGGGCTAGCCCCCTTGGAACCACTGGCCATGCCCGTGAGCCCAGTGGTTCCGACAGAAAGCAGGCTAGGTTCCCTTAGCCCGCTTTCTACTGATTGTAGGAATAGTTTCAGAATATTTCTATTATACTCACCTATCCACTGAATAGCTAATTCTTTACCTAGTTTGTCATTTTACTAAAGAGTATATTATTCCTGAATCCTTTTGGAGAAGCCTGTAAGTTCCTCAAACTGGGTAAATATAACTAGGGGTATAGATTAAGGGTTTAAATTCATTTAGTATAGAAAGGGTTAGGGATGGATTTTATTATTCACATCACTTCAAACATCACAGCTTTAAATGCCACATGCATTTTATGCTTCTTTGAACTCATGCTTATATTTTTATGTTTCTTTTGCCACATGTTTACTATGTGCATGCCTTAAGTCTTTAAATAAAACTTGTAAGCTTTACTTGGTGTGGACGCTGAGTTTCTCGTTCAATCATACGGAAAAGCCTATATAGGTGCTAAAAGAACCGATTTTGCAATGACTACAAGGACAGCTCAGAGCAGGGTGGTGTCACAGCCAAAGGCGGTCTTTGGCACCATTGTGGTCCCTCTCTACACCAACACTATGTAAGTGACATGGCAGTGCAGAGGGGTGGCCCAAAGTATTGAAGTGAGAAAGCAAAGGCTTCCTTGCCCCACAACCCTGGTGGGGACCAGCCCTCTTTCAAAACCAACCTTGGAATTTTGAAAGTGGTGCAGGGTGTGGGGAGAAGGAAAGATGTAGTGAGGAGAACTGATCTGGTGGTAGCAAGCATGAACCTTTTGCTAAGCAGGGTCCACCCTGGTTTGCCTTTGAATGGGAGACTACATGTGTGAGCACTGTAAGATATTTCTCTTAGGGGATGGGATCTTCTGGGAAGAGCACCTGCATGCTTGCATGCAGAAGGTTCTAAGTTGCCTCTCTGGCATCTCCAAGATAGGGCTGATAGAGATTCCTGCCTTCAATCTTGAAGAAGCTGCTGCCAACTGTGTAGACAATACTGGGCTAGATGGACCAATGATCTGGCTCAGTAGAAGGCAGCTTCCTATGTTCCTAAGACTTCCAGCACTCATCTCTCCATGCTTCTTGGAAGCTTTGCAAGAAGTATGAGAGGTGCTTCTTGCAAAGCTCGCAAGGGTCAAATGGTTCCAAAGAGTTGCTCCATTGGCAGTGGTGGGTGGAAGGCATCTTTCTGGCCTGCTGGTGCCACATCATCTGCCTCCCCTCCCCTCATGAAAGGATTGCCCTTGGCAGTGAGACAACCACTGGCGTAATGGCAGCCGTGGTGCCCTTCCACTGGCATAAAGGTAAAGTGTGCCATCGAGTCGGTGTTGACTCCTGGCAACCACAGAGCCCTGTGGGTGTCTTTGGTAGAATATACAGGAGGGGTTTACCATAGCCATCTCCCGCGCAGTATGAGATGATGCCTTTCAGCACCTTCCTATATTGCTGCTGCCTGATATAGGTGTACCCCATAGTCTGGGAAACATACCAGTGGGAATTCAAACCGGCAACCTCTAGCTTGCTAGTCAAGTCATTTTCCTGCTACGCTATTAGGTGGCTACAGAGACCCATAAACACAATCCTGTGAAGTGCTGTAACAGCCCACTGACTCATGGGATTGGTCAATAAGGCCAGGGGTGTAGCTAGGCGAGAAGGGGCCTGTGTTTGCCCCCTCCCTGGCGGCCCCTTGGAGTTAGGGGGATAATGACTAAAATAGGGAGGGGTGGATCTGGGAACCCCAGGTTCTTTGAACCTATCTGGTCAATTATAGCTATACTCCTGGGTAAGGCACAACTTTGTAAAGTTCCCAACCAAGGTACTACCAAGAAATACACTGATCATCTGAAAGTGTGTTTGGATTGAGGCATGAGAATTCCTGCAAATCATGTTAAGCAAATATTTGTGAATGTGGGGTGGGATAATAAACCTATGTTCTGTGAGTAATATATATTTATATTACTATATATCACCTTTGATATATCTTAGCTTTCAATAGGGCTTGAAAGATAAAATAGACTGAAACCTTGGTTGAATAGATACCAATAATAAAATAATAAAATGAACACAGTTCAGAAAGAAGATGCTTACTCCTAATTTGAAAAACACTACACACATTTCTTGTAAGCCCTTCCCTTTATTGAGGAAATAATATGCAGAAAGTCATAAATGCTTGCAAGAAGTAATCTCCTAAATAGCAGTTTACAGGAAGTTCACAAGAAAACTAACCACGATTGCACAAGAGGGGAGTTTTCAGAAGTTTTGGCAGCAAACTTTGAAGCCATAGCCAGTCTCATGATTGGCGCATGGCATTCTGGTAGCTATCACAATGTGAAGGAATCTCTCTCTCCAGTTATATATTGTGGCTGTGGTCTATAAGGATAACATCTCCCTTACCAGGGTCCCTGTCAGGGTATCTGACCATACTGAATGTGTGTACTTAAGTTTGGGGACCAGGATAGATTGGGACTTCTGTTGGTGTACTGATCACCCCGCTGCCCAACGGAATCCCTTACTGAGCTCATGGACTTGGTCGCAGAACTTGCGTTGGCGTCTCCCAGACTTTTGGTGCTGGGGGACTTCAATGTTCATTTTGGGAACAACTTGTCCGGAGGCGCTCAGGAGTTCATAGCGGCCATGACAACTATGGGCCTATCCCAAGTGGTCTCTGGACTGATGCACGTTGCAGGTCACATGCTTGATTTGGTCTTTTACTCTGATCAGGGTGATGTTCCCTGGGTGGGGACTCCTGTGATTTCCCCATTGTCATGGATGGACCACCATCTGGTTAAGGTTAGGCTTACAACCACTTCCCATTTCCGCAGGGTTGAGGGACCTATTGGAATGGTCTGCCCAAAGAAGTTATTGGACCCAACAGGATTCAAAAAAGCCTTGGAGGGATTTAATATTGTCTCTGCTGGTGATCCTGTTGATGGGCAGTAGACACGATTGCTCCCAAGTGTCCCCTCTGACCCACATCAAAATTGGCCCCTTGGTATATGGAAGCTCTATGGGGGCAAAAGCGGCAAGGTAGGTGACTGGAGCGCAAGTGGAGAAAGACTAAACTCGAATTCAACAGATTATGACATAGAGCACATTTAAAGATCTATGCTCAGGCAATACGTGTGGCAAAGAAGCAGTTCTTTTCTGCCTGTATTGCATCTGCGAGTTCACGTCCAGCGGAGTTGTCCAGGGTTGTGAGGGAACTAGTACGTGCCTCCACTTCCTTGAATCAGAATTTGGAGCCCTCAGTTACCCACTGTGATGTGTTTAATTAATTCTTTGTAGATACAATCTCGCGTATTGGGGCGGACTTAAATGGAGACTCCACAATTACTGTGATGTCTGAATTGGAGGTTTCCAGCAGCTCCTCTTATGTGGTTCGACTGGATCGGTTTCAGTTTGTGACTCCTGAGGATGTGGACAAGCTGCTTGGAGCAATGAAGCCTACCACTTGTTCTCTTGACCCTTGTCCAACATGGCTTGTTCTATCTAGCACGCAGGCTGTTGTAGGAGGCCTCGTAGAATCATAAATGCTTTTTTGAGGGAAGGCAGGGTGCCTCCTTGTCTTACGAAGGCAATTATTAGATTTATTCTAAAGAAGCCTGCACTAGATCCCTCAGAGTTGAGCAATTATAAGCCTGTCTCCAGCCTCCCATGGTTGGGCAAGGTAACTGAGAGGGTGGTGGCCTCGGCAGGCCTCGGCGTCGCTCTGCTTCACTCGGCAATCCGCCGCCGCCTGCCGCCGCCCCGCTCACTCTCGCCGCCGCTGCCTGCCACCGCCGCGCAATCCGCCACCGCTGCACTCACCGCCACCCGGGGCATGACGATCCGCTGCCGCCCGCAACCGCCGTGCGATCCAGGGGGGGATCGTGGCACTTTTTGGCGCCCCCCCCACGTGACCCACCAAAGTGGCGCCCAGGGCACGTCCCCTGCCTGCCCCCCCATCGTTACGCCCCTGTTATCACATGAGGGTGTCAGTTCATCAAAACTTCTGCTCCACACATAACTGAAGTGCATCTGCACAGTTTGTCTTCTCAATGTAAAAGGCACCACCAGTATAACATGTGAAGTGGGCCATTGTTGCATATTGCCCTGGATAAAGGCCACAAAATCTTAGTGCTAAATGCGGCATGTGGATGGTGTTGTCAATTCTGACTGAAGCTATTGTGGTAAAGCAGGATCCACCATGGTCGCAGATGAATGGGAAACCACATGTGTGAAATATAATATTCCCCTTAGGGGAATATAATGTAAAATATTCCCCTTAGGGGATGGGGCTGCTCTGGAAAGAGAAGGTTCCAAGTTCCCTCCCTGGCATCTCCAAGATAGGGGTGAGAGAGACTCCTGCCTGTGACCTTTGAGAAGTTGCTGCCAGTCTGGGTAGACAATACTGAACTAGATGGTCCAATGGTCTGACTTGGTATTTTTCACAGTATCAAGCCATTAAAATCTCCTGGATTGTTTTCAGTAGCTGGAGATCTATAACGATTCCTGGAGAGTCCAGGTCAGTCCTGGAGGGCTGGCAATCCTAGATGAATGCAACAGTCATAGGAAGCTGCCTTATATACCAAATCAGGCCTTTGGTCCTTTTAGCTCAGTCTTGTCTGCACTGACTGGCAGCGGCTCTCTAAGGTTTCAGGCAGGAGTTTCTCCCAGTCTCAGCCCTACCTGGAGATGCCAGGGAGTACACCTGCGACATTCTGCATGCAAAGCTCTACCACTAAGCAGTGTTCCCTGTAACAGGGATACCAAGATGTTGTTGACTATAACTTCCAGCATCCCCAGTTGCAATCATCTTTGGCTGGGAATGATGGGAGTTGTAGTCAACAATATCTAGGAATCCCTGTTACAGGAAACACTGACACTGAGCCAAAGCCTCTACAGCAGACACAGCTCACATGTAGTCAGCCATCCAAATGCAAGCCAGGGCAGCCCCTGTTAAGCAAAGGGGACAATTCATGCTCGCTACCTCAAGGTTCGCTCTCTAATTGCACCAGTGCCCTGATGGGCAGCTTAATCATTTTCTTTATGGTTTCTCTCTCCTCTAAAAAAACCCCACCCTCTTCATGCTTGATTCCTCTCCTATGTGTAAAGACTTGCAGCTTTCCCTCCATGCAGCTGAGGAGGCAATTCTGAGTGGGGAAAATGGCCAGAGAGGAACTGGAAAGGATAAAGAAGTCTCTCCCTTTGCCATTTTCTCTGCTTCTGACTGCATGGGTGTAACTAGAGAGGGCAGCCAGGGCACGTGCCCTAGGTGCCATTTGGGGGGGGCACCACACCAGTGCCTGCCTCCCCCGCCCCACTGCCCACCTGCCCAGTCCCAAGGCCCCTCAGCCACTTGCCTGTTTGCCTTCTCTCTTGCTTGCCTTGCCCTTTGGAGCAGCCTGCAAAATGCCACACAGCAGCTCCTTCTCTCCCTGCCTCTCAGCTGATTGGCGGGTGAGTTGAGCTTCCAGAGAGGCCTACCTGCAGGCCTCCCTGAAGCCTGAACTCCAGTGCCCTGGCAGGCAGACAGCAAGGAAGGAAGAAAGAAGGAGGCAGGCTGAGTGGCTATCGCTGGCTGCCTTTTACCCACCACAGTTCTCTCTGCCCAGCAAAGACCAGCCTTTGCCTGCTTAATGGAGGTATGATGTGAATTCCTTTTTGTGGTTACCCCCCCCCCCCGATATATAGGGATCTGCTTGCTATAGGGCTTTGATTGGGGTGGGGGGAGACTGAGAAGTCTCTGAATATTTAATTTAAAACAGATTAGAAAATTTGCTGGCTTTAAAAACAAAACTATCTAAAAAGGCCTATAAGTGGCTTGTTTCATGGCAGAAAATTACAAAAACTTCTGGAACAAACAATATTATATTCATTCATTCATTCATAAATGTACTTATGTTCAATTTGTTTTGCAACCCAGAAGGTCTGAGTGAGAACTGTGACGCATGTGTGGTGCTTTTATTTTATTTTTCTTGTGTGTGAACTGCTCCCCAATAACTTGCAGGGACTTCAGGGTAAATCTGGCCAACATGTGAATGCAGCACCTCCATTCCAGAGGAGATGTGTGTTAAAGGGCTCTAAAAGCCTTGTGTGAAAAACCTCCTGGAATCAAACTTTACTGAATTTGTTCAGAATTCTGAGAAAACATACATAGTCTCACACTGCATGGTTGAAAGTCTCCTTTGCTAATCTGCAGCGAGGGGGCCATTTTAATAATTAGTGTTTCTAGTGTGTTCTAGGCATTAAAAGTAGCACAAATATATAGTACTCAATGTATATCACTATATATTGTGAAGTGTGCGTGTGTGTATTCAGTGAAATGTATTTCCAGGCAGCATACTTATTTTGAAAGATCAGACTTAAATCCTTGGGGGCCTGGGGTGTGTGGAGGCCCTGGACTTTGAGGGGCTGGGGGCCCATTTTAAAATCTCGTCTCTGGGCCCATTCCAACCTTGCTATGCCCCTGGCGGAATAGATATATATGTATTGATTACTACAGATGGGTTTCTGCACAACACCTGCACAGAAGAAACTTCCATGTTGAAAATATGTCTCTTGTAAATTGACCCTGAATTTTCCATCCATGACTGGGATATCTGAGAGTTAGAGTCAATAATAAAAGAACAGCACACTGCTTGTGACAGGAAGGGGCAGATTACAATGATTTCTTAGTCTGGCAGGGTCTGGTTTTGGCCCTGGCAGAACTTGGCTGTCTGCTCCTGTTGCAAATTCCTCTGTCTAGTGTGGCGAACTAATGTATCCTCCTCCCTCCTGATGCCAAAGTAAGCACTAGTGTGGTGAATGCACATATACTCCATCATGAGTCAACGGTATTCACAAGACAAAGGCTGGCAAGAATCATTCACTGGTTTATAGCCCCCCGCACCTTCTTCTTCCCCTATTTTGCTAGTGGCTATTTGGGCAGGTGATCCTCTAGGACAAAGTCATGTTTTTTAAAAAGCATGAGATGAGACAGAGAAAATGACACTTGGAATCCTCACAAAACTCCTGACTGTTGTTCTAAGTCTTTAACAGAGATGGCTCATGTTTTCAGGTTTTGATCAACAACCATGTCTAGATGGTACAGTGTTCTAGTCTAGATGGTACAGGGTTCCTTTTTTATTTATGTATGTATGTATGTATGTATGTATGTATTTATGTATTTATTTATTTGATTTATATACCGCCCTTCTGATACGGCTCAGGGCGGTTCACAACATGATAAAAACAATTAAAAACAAATTAACAATTAAAATCAAACTATTAAAACACAATAAGACCAATAAAACAGCTAAAAGCCCTGAAAATCAGGGCAACAATTTATTAAAACAATTTAAAAACAAGTTTAAAATAATTAATCATTTAAAACCATGGAAGGCCAGGCCAAATAAGTATGTTTTAATCCTTTTAACATGGATTTTCAGATATTGTTGACTACAAGTCCCATCATCCCTGTTTGGACAGGGACACAATTTCAGTGCTTGCCATAGGCCTTATTTTTCCCTAGATACGCCCCTGTCTGACTGTAGTTGCTTTAAACAACAACAACAACAACCCCCCCACCACGGAACAATGGCTGACATTTTGGCTAATGAAGCACCGGTACAACGGGAGAAACACTGGTATAGCGCCTGTGCTTTGGAAGAGTTCCAGACTAATGCTGCACCAGTGACACACCAGTGTGTGTGGAAATTTCAGTGACATCCTCTCTCCTAGAAGCACTTTGTGTTTCTCATAATACATCCCTGAGGGCCGTGGAAACTTCAGGGACATATTTTCAGGTGGCACAGAGTGCTTCCTGCGGAAGAGGAGGCTGTCAAAATTCTCCTCCCACCCCACGCTGAGCCAGCAGCAGAGCTGAGTTGAACTTTTCAGAAGCACTGGTGTTTCTGTCATTGCACCAGTGCTTTGTCAGACAGGATGTCATGGCAATCAGTTTATGTATTTAATATATTTATGTCTTGCTTTTCATTATAAATAAAGCTGCTTACAAGACATTAAAACAAGTGTAAGAACACTAAAATAAAATACCATGAAGCAACAGTCGAAGCCAGTGCAACAATAGCAAGGTCAAAGCACAAAGTCAGATGTCACTGATACCTTGTCAGATGTGAAAGACAAAGCCACCTTCTGAAACAAGGCCTTGTACTATTGGGATCATAGCCCGCTGACTCCAGTTTGGCCCTTAGACTGGTTATGCAGTTCATGTGTTCCTTTTTCAGAGGTAGCTGAAGAGAGAACTGTTCAGGGTTTGTTTTTTTGCTTTCCCCTTTCAAATACATAAAAACCGTAAACATATTTCTCAAAGCTAAACACACCCAGTTCCTTCAGACTTTCTCCATGAGGCCAAGACTATTTGCACACTACTCTATCAAGTGGAGGAGGGAATCAAGTTCTGGAGTGCCTAAATATTGCATCAACAATATCGCATCAACAAAAGCTGAGTTTTGCAACCTCTATGAGGTTCCTTGTTTTGTGTAATTTACTCTGATTCCGCTAATCGCAGGCAGTCTTCCTGTGAAATAAATATGTTTATGAACTTCAAACACTATGGTTTAGTTGGGAAAAGTACTGTAAAGGAGGACCTCAGTATTTGAGGGGGTTCCTTCTCACGGTACAACCACAGATACGGAAACTGTAAATATCATGGCATTAGGGCAATGGGAAATTGGGGGTTAGGTTCCTGGTCGGGGGGAAATGTCTTAAAAACATTGGATGTGGGGGGATGTGGGGGGAAGCTGTCTACCATAATTGCTGGTCCCCCTGAGTTGCTCTGGGCCCCTGAATGCCTCCAAATCGGCCCAAAATCACAATTTTTTAAAAAATATGGAGCCATTTTGAGGCTCCAAAACAGAAAATGTTGGCCGGAAATGACCTCCACAGTCATTTCTGGCCAACCCTGATTCATGGATATGCAAGATCAATATGTTTTTTCTCTTTCCCCCATGTATGCTGAGGTTGGGTGTCTTTTATGAATTCACAGATATTGAGGTCTTCCTGTAACATGTTCCCTGAACATATTTATCAAAAATTGAACTTTTCGGACACAAAAATGTTTTGTTTGGTGAAAACCAAACACTGCCTTCCAAAGTAAGACCCTCATCCCAGCTGTCAAGCATGGTGTGGAGGTATCACAGTTTGGGGTTTCATTCCTGAATCAGAACTTAGATGGCTTGCCATCATTGAGGGAACCATAAATTCAGCTGCATATCAGAAAATTCTAGAGGTCAGTGTCAGGCCATCTGTCCATGAGCTGAAGCTGAGCTAAAAGTGGGCCATGCAGCAAAGCAATGGCCCTAAACATTTAAGTAGGTCTACCACAGAATGGCTGAAGAAGAGATTTCATGTTTTGGAGTGGCCAAGTCAAAGTGCCAAGCTAAACTCTATTGAAATGTTGCTGCAAGACCTGAAGTGAGCTGTTCATGCAAAGAAGCCCTCAAATGCCACAGAGCTGAAACAGTTTTGTATGGAAGAATGGGCCAAAATTCCTCCAAGCTGATGTGAGAGACTGATCACCAGTTGCAAGAAACGTTCAGTTGCAGTTATGGTTGCTCAAGGTGGTGCCACCAGTTACTGAATGGAGGCTTCACATACTTTTTCACACAAGGATTTTTGTTGTTGCCTCTTTCTCTTGAGTGAATATTCAAAATATATCCTTTTTGCCTGAGTTACTTATTCAATGGGGTTGCCTTTCTCTCTTACCCAGGTTTAGCTTAGGATCTAATCATGTTTGGAAAAAGAATTGTGCTAACATACAGATGTCTGAGGGGATTCACAAACTTTTTCACAGCACTATAGCCCTACTCAGAAATTATAACATACCTGCATCTGGATGTCTATATCACCAGGGGCATAGCAAGGTTGAAATGGACCATGGAACAAGAGCTTCTTCTCCCCCTCACCCCCAAGGACTATAAGGGGACAGTGAAAAATTAAACATCCACAGCATGCCCTTTCTCTCACTCCGATGCAAATAATATCACACCCACCCACACTCTGATCAGGAGTCAGCAGCTTGCTATTAAGCCAGGGAAGTCGGCGGGTTGTTTCCCAGTCAGAAGGCTCCCCCTCCCATGGGCCATGGGTTCAATTATAGCTACACCCCTTACATATATTTTTGTGCAAATGATTGTACCTGCATTCATTTTTAAAGTAAAACTAAGTACAAGTCCTCTGAAATGCAGGGTTCAGATGGGAAGTGAACTTCTCTGCCCACATTTAACATAGCATACAAATAACTGTACCTGCATACAAATCTGCACCAGCGTACACTGAATTATCTATTCCCTGGTGATTCTTTGAGCGGCAACCTGGATCGATCTAGGTTGCTGCTCACGGAATTGCTGGTGAACACGCTTACGGTGCATCCCCCTTCAGACAAATGGTGCTGTGTCAATGGGAGGAGGAGAGTGACAGCAGCAGGGCGGGACTTCCTGCCTACATTTGCTATTGTGAACGTGAGCACCTGTGGAGCTCATAATGTCTGAAGAAGGCTATACTATTGTATGAGCGTTGGACATAATGTGTGAATAGGGCTTGTACCTAACTTCTGAATAGGGCTACAGTTGCTATTCTGTATGCATGTTTGGAATAATGTATTAGAAAGCTTATGCCTGTTAAATTGTATGCTTTCTGTGCATAGCTGGGGAACCCATAAACACGGAAAGTTGGTGTCGTGCAGAGGCTAAGAAAATGAGCTATGATTAAACAGGCCTGTCTTTCACTTCTACCATGAACTTACTAGGTCACTCTGTGATCTTACTAGGTCTGTGATATTTCTCAAATGGAGGCCATTTTTGTGTGAGGGGGGGGGGAACCCCACCTTCACTGTGAGAGACTCCCACTGTGCTGTGCATTCCTCAATGCTGGGAGGGCCATTTAAGAGAGATGGAGCCGTCTCTTAAGAGTTCTAGGAAGAAAGCACTGGGAAGGACTATAGTCCCCAGCACTCTGTGCACCCAAACAACAATCTATATATTTATTTCTCCTAGGCATACCCAACATGTGTGGCAGCTCTTGTGGGCAGGCGGTGGAGGGCCGGCTTGGCCTGGCCACAGAGGGCAGGAGGTGGTGGAGGGCCGGCCGCAGAGGGCAGGAGGTGGCAGTGGGCTGGTCACAGGGAACAGGGCACGGCAGGCCAGCATGCCCGGCTGCCGGGAGGAGGAGGTGGTGGCAGGCTGGCCTGGCCTGGCTGCCAAGAGTAGGAGGCGGGCCGGCCTGCTCAGCCACAGAGGGCAGGAGGTGGTGGCTGGCAAGCCTGGCCCAGCCACAGAGGGCAGGAGGCATTGGCGAAATGGCCTGGCCAGGCTGCAGAGGGCAGGAAGGGGCGGAGGGCTGGCCTGGCCCAGCTGCCGAGAGCAGGAGGGGGCAGTGGGCTGGTCGCCAGGAACAGGCCAGCCCGGCCTGGGTGCCAGGAGAAGGAAGCGGTGGCGGGCCGGCCAGGTCCAGCCGGGCCCGGCCACCGAGAGCAGGAGGCAGCAGTGGGCCGGCCGCCGAGACAGTAGGCGGCGGAGGGCTGGTCACGGTGGGCCAGCCTGACCTGGCCGCCAGGAGGAGGCAGTGATGGGCCGGCCTGGCCCATCTGCCGGGAGAAGGATGTGGCGGTGGTCTGGCCACCGGGGGCAGGAGGCGGCAGGCTGGCCTGGCTTGGCCAACAAGATCAGTAGGCGACAGCGGGCTGGCTTGGAGGCTGAAAGCAGGAGATGGTGGCAGGACGGCCGCCGGGAACAGGAGGCGGCAGTGGGCTGGCCGCTGGGAACAGGGTGCTGCGGGCAAGCCTGGCTGGGCCGCCGGGAGGAAGAGACGGTAGCAGGCCAGCCTGGCTCAGCCGCCGGGAACAGGGCATGGCTGGCTGGACTTTCCCTGCTGCCGGGAGCTGGAGACGGTAGAGATGTGCACGGTCCGGACAAGTCTGGACCGGCACCGAAGGGGGGCCCTTTCTTTTAGGGCGGGAGGGCTTTCTTACCCCTCCCGCCTCTTCACCCCCTCCAGCGCCTGTATTTAACCAAATAACGGGGTGCTGGAAACCAGCCGCCCCCGCCGCCGCCCCCCCCAGCAGATTCACATAGAAAGGTGCCCATACCCCTGCCGCCGCCGTCGCCCGCCCGCCCTCCCTCCCTCCCAGCTGCCCGCCCGCCCGCCCAAGTCCTTACCCAAAGCTGCAGGGAGTAAACGAGAGGAGCTCCCGGACAGAGCTCCTCTCGTTAGAAAGGCCTGATGCAGAATGAAGGCGCTTTGCGCGCGCGCGCATGCGCGCGCCGCAAAGGACACCGGAGGCCCGGTCTACCCGCCGGGAAAGGGCCGGGTAGACCGGGCCTCCGGCGTCCTTTGTGGTGCGCGCATGCGCGCGCGCGCAAAGCGCCTTAATTCTGCATCAGGCCTTTCTAACGAGAGGAGCTCTGTCCGGGAGCTCCTCTCGTTTACTCCCTGCAGCTTTGGGTAAGGACTTGGGCGGGCGGGCGGGCAGCTGGGAGGGAGGGAGGGCAGGCGGGCGACGGCGGCGGCAGGGGTATGGGCACCTTTCTATGTGAATCTGCTGGGGGGGGCGGCGGCGGCGGCTGGTTTCCAGCGCCCCGTTATTTGGTTAAATACGGGCGCTGGAGGGGGTGAAGAGGCGGGAGGGGTAAGAAAGCCCTCCCGCCCTTAAAGTTATACCCCACACCCGGACCCGGACCAGCAAGGGCCGAACCGGTCCGGCAGTTCGGCCATTCCTTAGAATGGCCGCCGGACCGGTTCGGACTCACCCCTAGGAGACGGTGGCGGGCCAGCCACCGGGAACAGGAGGCGGCAGGCTGTCCTGGCCTGGCAGCTGGGAGCAGGAGGCGGTGGTGGGCTGGCTGCCAGTAACAGGGCGTGGCAGGCTGTCCTGGCCCAGCCGCTGGGAGCAGGAGGTGGCGGGCCGGCCTGGTCCGGCCACCAAGAGCAGGAGACTGTGGCAGGCCAGCCTGGCCGCTGAGAGCAGAAGGCGGCGGTGGGCTTGTTGCCGGGCCGGCCTGACTCCCTTGCCGAGAGCAGGAGGTGGCAGCGGGCCGGACTGACCTGGCCACCAAGAGCAGGAGGCGGTGGTTGGCTGGTCGCTGGGAACAGGGCGCGGCAGGCCATCTTGGCCTGGCTGCCGGGAGGCGGAGGCAGTGGCGGGCCGGCCTGGCCCTGCCGCCGAGAACAGGAGGCTGCGCTGGGCTGGCCCGTCCCATCCATAGCGATCAGGAAGGAGCAGGAGACGGCGGGCCAGACTGGTTCAGCTGCCAAGATCAGGAGGCAGCGGCGGGCGAGCCCGGCCTGGCTGCCGAGAGTAGGAGGTGGCAGCGGGCTGGCCACTGGGAACAGGAGGCAGGAGGCCAGCCTGACCACTGAGAGCAGGAAATGGCGGCAGGCCGGCCGCTGTGAGAAGGCGGAGGCGGTGGGCCGGCCTGTCCCCCTCGCTGAGAGCAGGAGGTGGCGGGGTGCTGGCCTGGCCACCGAGAGGTGTGCCGGGCTGGCCGCCGTGAACAGGAGGGGGTGGGCTGGCCTGGCTGCCGGGAGCAGGAGCGGATGGCGGACTACCAGGAGCAGGAGCACAGGTGTGTCGGTGACTTCCAGAAGACGAGGGCAACGGGGTGTCAGGGAGGTACATTGCCACTTCACTGGGCTTTGAAAAACACGGAGAAGTGGCGGGAGGGGTAAGTGCACCTTCCCCGCTTTTAAAGACAGACCCCCACCACCTTTGAGCTGCCCCGCTGTGGTTCCGTGCACATCCCTATTACCCCATACTTCACAGACACAGTTTGGCACTATTTGTCTCTGTAACAGGGAAGTCTACAGGGAAGCAATCAAGACACCTGGATAATGCCCTTTATAGTTAAGCCAAAAAAAAAAAAAAGATAACGATTTATGGCTGTCTGTGCCTTTGCAGTAAAGTTCAACAGAACTAGCAGGTCAAACATTAAGTAATGCGAGGACCTTCGCCTCTCCTCGCCTTTTGTATGGCTGCTGGATCGTGATCTCTCTGTTTGCTTTGAGCGGCCACTGCAACTCGACCCACCTACTCACTTCCCCCCTCCGTTGCACAAAAAATCTGCAAACAAAAAGCACGTGACCTCCGTCATCTCCCCTCCCCTGTTTGGAGGAGGGAGAAGGACAGGGAAACCTCATTGTGAACATCAGAGCATTGAGGGAAACAAGTAAGGCTGGTTCTGTGCGTTAAGGAGTGCTCCGCTCTAAGCCTGCGTGCCTCTTCCTCGTTGTCTTCCGAGATCCTCTTGCAAAGGTAAGAGATGCGGAAAGCTAAAGGTCTTTTTAATCTGATCTAATGCAGGAGTGCAGATCCCACCTCCAGCATTTGAAGAGCCCCTCCTCAATTTACTGAACTCCCTCCGCCAAACCAAATAACCCATATTCCCCCCGCAAAAAAGTGCCTCTCCTCTCCTAAGTGAGGAGTTGCTTCTCAAGCTTTCCCGCGGTTTGCATTCCTTTTAATCTGATCTAATCTAATCTCAATCTGATCTCTAATCTAGCCAGTTTACTCTTTTCGAACCGCAGCTAAAATAAGTTCAAAAGAAAGGGTGGTGGGGTGGGTGGGGGGCAGACCTCGTTTAACCTTGGCTGAGCGACCAAGGGTTAGGAAGGGACCCACAGGAAGCAAAGGATCGACTATCTCCTCACCTTGGTCTCTTGGCCCCTGACGTTTCGCTAGCGTCTTTCCCAGGCGCGAGCGGCCTCCTTGGCGAAGAGGTCTAGGAATTTCCCAGCCCTGGGAGCTTCGGATGGGAAAGCCTGTTGCGCAAACCAGGTTCTTCTGCGTGGTGCGCGCTCACCGCCCTGCCGGGAAACAAAGTGAAAATGAAAGTGTGTCCTTGAGTGCGTAGCTAGCCATGGCGAGGGCTTGTGGGCTTAGCTTCGCTTGCTTTGCCGCCAGTGTGGGGAGTCTGATGATGAAGTGCTACGTGAAAGATTGCACCATCGGGAGATAAACTTTAATTCTGCAATAATCTCCCGACTCGAAGAGCAGTTCCTTTTTAGCCGATTTGCAGGGGTCTTGCGATGACGGGAAGAGGGGACGGAAGTCGGGGGAGGCTGCTTGTTTGGGCACTCTCCCACTCTGAGGCGGCAGGAAATCCCCCAGAGACGCAGCCGTTGAGTCCGAGAGAGTATACTGCATAGCTCGCGTTTCTCCTTTTACTCGGGATGTTATTGAACTAGGGCTTCCTTTTCGAAACCTGGATCTTGGTGTTTGCAGCCGCACCGTCGCTTGTTTTGCAGGTGCGGGGACTTTAGCTTTCGCATGTGAACAAACTGTCGCCGCTCTCCCGACCCCTTTGTTTTTTCATTAGTTTTTTCATTGTTTTTTCCACAATTTAGCAATTGTGTCTCAGATTTCTCGGACAAATGGAGGCAAATGTCTACTGAATACCCGTATTCTTCTAGTACAGAAAGAAGCACAAAGTAGAAATAAAATGAAAACAGATGTGTCACTTTATGCATCATGCACAGGATGGATCTTTGTATTTGCAGCTAATGAGAACACAGGAAGCTGCCATACTGAGTCAGACCATTGGTCTATCTAGCTCAGTATTGTCTACACAGAATGGCAGGCAGAGGCTTCTCCAAGGTTGCAGGCAGGAATCTCCCTCAGCCCTCTCTTGGAGATGTCAGGGATAACTTGGAACCTTCTGCTCTTCCCAGAGCGGCTCCATCCCCTCGCAAGGGGCATCGTGGAACTTGAGGGGGCCACGCGGCCCCTGAACCCCGCCGGCTCTGTGACCACCCGATCCGGCCACCCAGGGCTGCAAGCCTGCTCTTCCCGCAAACCCCCTTACAGTGCTTCCCACTGCTCTTGAGAAGTGCCTTGCTTGTGGCATACACTGGCTCCACATTATGACAATTGCCATGTGGCAGCTGTAATGTGTGCCCTGGCCCTAAGCTTAGTGAATAATGGGCTTGAAATATTTTGCACCGGCTTATTTTGCTCTGCTTACAACTTATGCATGTGACAGTATTATGGTTAAGGGACCATGAAGTTGTGACTAATCCAGATGAAATGATTGGTATTTGAGTAGGTGCCACAAGAAACCTGCCTCCCCTCTATATTTCATCTAAAGCCACAGAGGGCACTATTATTGATTAACGTAGCAAGGAAGCCGTTCAAATTTTGTTTGCTCGAGGGGCTTTCTGAAGGGCTAGATAGGCACAGTTTATTATGTACGTTCCAGATTGTTGCAGGATGAGGAAGCATATACATTTCAGATCCTGTCTGAAGGCCTCAAGGGATTCCTTGCCTGTCCACATTTAGAAAGGTGTCTTAAAAGATTTTTTCCTGCACTGCCTGTATGCATGCATTACATTTATAGACCATCCCATCCAAAGGTTCTGGGCATTGCAGAACAAATAATAATTTTAAAAAGACATAAAACAAACACCATCTAAAACACACTACTTAAAACAATATAAAAACAATTTTTAAACAATTCAAAACCATTTAAAACCAATTAAAATAGCCCAAAACAATTTAAAATTCTTGGAAGGCCAGGCCAAACAAATGAGTTTTCAGGGCTCTCTTAAAGGCCAACAGCAAGCCTAAACTGCAGATATCTGCTGGGAGTGCATTCCATAGGCCAGGAGCATCTACAGAGAAGGCTGGGTTCCAATTTGCCACCAGACGTACCGGTAGTAAGTGGAGATGGACCTCTCCAGATGGCTTCAACGTGTGATGGGAATCATACAGAAGAAGGTCTTCTCTGTTGATGCCCCCAGACTCTGGAATGCTCTCCTGGTGGCTATCGCTCCTCAGTCTCCATCACAGTTTTTAGAAAGTGTGTGAAATCTTGACTTTTTACCCAGGCTTTTATATAATCGTCTCTACTGCTGCTTCTTTGAATTTTGTATGATTATTTTATGCTTGTATTTTAAATATTTTAAATCAGATCTATGCTTTTATATTTTAGCTTAATATTTTAATGGTGTGATTTTTATAGTCTTGTTTTAATTTTTGTGTGAACTGCCTGTTTTAATGAAAGGCAGTATACAAATTTAAAAACAAACAAACAAAAAAGGCGCTCTCTAAGGTAGCCCGGACCCAATCTATTCAGGACTTTAAAGGTAATAACCAGCACTTTGTATTTTGCCCGGAAACATATTGGAAGCCATTGTAACTGTTTTAAAACAGGCATAATATGGTCTCTCTGGGTTACCCCAGAGACCAGTCTGGCTGCTGCATTTTGAACTGACTGAAGTTTCCAAACTATTTACAGAGGCAGCCCCATGTAGAGCAGACATTGCAATAGGCAAGCCTGGAGATTACCAGCTGATGTACCAGCTACTAGTCGGAGGGCTGTGGGCCACCTCCAGCCTCAAGGGCAGGATGCCTCTGAGTACCAGTTGCAGGGGAGTAACAGCAGGAGAGAGGGCATGCCCTCAACTCCTTCCTGTGGCTTCCATCAGCATCTGGTGAGCCACTGTACAAAACAGGATGCTGGACTAGATGGGCCTTGGGCCTGATCCAGCAGGGCTGTTCTTATGTTCTTATGATGCACCACTGTTTTGACATTGTTCTCTTCAAGAAATGGACACAACTGTCGAATCAGCCGAAGTTGATGCAGAGTGCTCCTGGCCATAGCCTCCACCTGAGATACAGGGTGAGGCCTGGATCTAAGAGCACTCCCAAGCTGCATACCTGTTCCTTCTGGGGGAGTATAACCCCATCCAGGACAGGAAGATCGAACTCATCCCTCAAATTCTGATCCCCCACAATGAGCACTTCCGTCTTGCTTAGATTCAACTTCAATTTGTTATCCCTCATCCAGCCCATTACTACAAGCATGCAGGCAGGCATTTAGGGAGTGAATGCCATTTGATGATGATGATGATGATGATGATGATAAGGAGAAATAGATTTGGGTGTCATCAGCATACTGATAACAGCCTGCATCAAATCTCCTGATGACCTCACCCAGTGGTTTCATATAGATGTTAAAAAGCATTGGCGACAGAATGGAGCCCTGTATTGCATGCCCTTCTTACCAGCCCCAAACATATAGTGCTTTTAACTGCTTAACATAGATTGTAGAAGCACAAACATCAAAGTTATGTGGTTGAGACATCTGCCTTATTAACATCAAGGATATAGTGATGTACGTAGCCCATTCCTTTGCATGTTTTCTTGGAAATAAGTCCTAAAAGAAGCACCATTCATACATTATGTTCAAGGCATGTACAATCTGTGTAGTGCATAACATAGTTAGTCCGATTATGTTGCAGGCAAGTACAGCAGTGCACTTCCTATTTGTACCTTGTATTTGAGTGTGTCCAGATTCAGTGTTAAAATGAACACAAAAATATGTATCTGTGTACAGACACCCGCACCTACAATATAATGGGTCAGTTTGGACGATCGCCATGTGATTAAGGGACATCCCAATGCACTGATGAGGCATCTTCGAGTGACATCAGGGCAAGCACGCTCTCAGCACAACCTTGTCTTGTGGGTAGCCAGCATGACTTGTCCCTTTAGCTAAGCAGGGTCCACCCTGGTTGCAGATGAATGGAAGATTAGAAGTGTGAGCACTGTAAGATATTCTCCTCAGGGGATAGAACTGCTCTGGGAAGCAGGGGTAGATCCAGGATGAAATTCCAGGGGGTGCAACAGGAATCCCGCCCCATATAAAAATATCGGGGCTTGGATTTTCTCTCTCCCACAAATGCACCATGCTAGGGGTATCAAACTCAAATCTGGTGGAGGGCCAGATTGGATTCTGATGAACCTCTAGGGAGCCGCACATAGTCTTACACCACCTCGCGCCCACCTCACACCACTTTGTTTTCTTCCCCCCTTTTCTCATTCCCTTTCTCCCTCGCCCCTTGCCTTGCCATTTAAATTAGCTGAATGCACTACTTTTTACACCGAAACACACTCGGAGGAATATTGAATTTTAAAATATATATATTTAGAAGAAATTCTGAACAACACACTTGTCGATACCAGATTTTGCATGCATAATCCTGCCACTCTTCCCGCTTCCTCTTTCCCTTACAGAGGTGTTGCTAGGTACTTAAAAGATCCAGGGCTTGGGCTGACAGAAAATTAAACCTTTTCATGCTTTTTAAAGGTATCCAACATTCTCCTCCCCACTAGTTTACTTCACCGCTAAAAATTAATCTCCTTTTTCTCCTGCATCAGGTTTCTCCTGCAGTCAACACACACACACACACACACAACTTAGAACCAGTGTAGTGTAGTGATTAGAGTGTTAAGATTGGGACTGGGGGACTTGGCATTCTCCAATCAGTCGTGAAACCTCATGCAGGACTTTAGGTGAGACACACACTCTCTCTCTCTCCTCCAAACCTGCCTCACAGGATTGTTGTGAGGATAAAAGTGGGGAGGAAGATCATGTACACTACCCTGAACTCTTTTGAGGAAGATCAGAATATGTGTCATAAATAAAATATATGTGTCTACGATATATACATATTTATATTGACTTTTAGCCACATGCACTCCAATCCTTGACATGTAAACTCAGAAGCAAACTCAAACAGCATTTTTATACCTATCACAGCAGCAAGCAGTCCAGTTTTCATTTTAAGCAAAAAGCATAAACTATAGTGTATGTCTGTACACTACAGTGTTTATAGTGTGTGCCTATAAGGAAGAGGCAACAATTTGGTTTCACACAGGACAGCAGAATGTCATATATGGTTACCCCAATTTCTTAGGATTTAAAGACAACCAACCATTTCATCGGCAAGAGAGTTTTTAAAATGAGTTTCTTGTGATCTGATTTGCAAAGCCTTATTTTGAAGCAAGTGTATAAAAATAGACTTTTGGTGGTGGAGGAGGCTTAATGTTCATTTTAGCAACTTGTGAAGCTACTTTCAAAAAGTTGGGGTATTTTAGTCCATTACAAGCTTATTAAAAAGACAATGTGTAAGTTATATATGAGCTACTGTTACTAGCACAAAGCAAAATAAAATAGTACTGATTATAAGGGGAAACATGTTTGAGAAATAACCATCTTCTTTATACGTAATTCTCTTAGACGTGCCCTTCTAAGAAGATCACATGCGTGGTGGAACTCTTGCGAGAGTTCTGGACACGCGGGCAGCCAGCTATTTGGGTGGGTGGTGGAGCCACGCGCACGGCAGGAGGTGGCTGGCGGGCCGAGGAGAAGCGACTGCTGCCGGGCCAGCTGGCGGGGCCAGGCAAAGCGGCCACCGGCGGGTCAAGGGGGATAAGTGATGGGACGGGAGAAGGAAAGAGCCATGGCGGCCGGTGGAGGTGTGCTGGCAGGTCAGCTGGGGAAAGCACCGACAGGAAAGAGAAAGAGGCGCCGGGGAAAGCAATGGTGGGGAAAGTGCCAAGGACAGACAGGCAAGACAGAGAGGTGGCGGGGAAGCTGTGGGGAGAGAAAGCAGTGGGCAGGCAGGTGGCCCGAAATGGGCCGAGAATGGGGGGAACACCCGAGGGGGAGAGGGCTGAGAACGAGGGGCAAACTAGAGGTGCAGATGCTCAGTGCCCAGGCCAGCTAGTTTTCTCATATTTTGCTATTTAAGCCATCTTTGTTGCTAAAAAAGCAGCATATACATATATTTAATGGTGTGCGTGGAGAGAGAGCTAGAAACCCACATACAGAGACAAGATGAGAGCTAAGGAGTTTAGTATCTTCAGGAACAAAAGGCAGAAAAAAACAAGATCCATTTTGTTAGATCATTCTTTCTTCTCAATTTTTTTTTAAAGTCTTTAATACATTTGAACTGACTAATTTCCGACAAGAATATATATTGTTAGGATGAAGAGGGCTTTTCTTACAAGTACTTTTTAAAGTGTAAAACTCTCACACAAACACAAAGAAACACATGCACACAAATTGAGATTACTTTTCTCACCTGTGTGTACACACACACAGAGGCGGGAAGAGGAATACAGTGGCTTAAGCTAAGGGTTGGTTGCTTAATCTCTCTCTCACACACAACACACAAACAGATATGGGTTGGGTTTTTTTAGTGTTTTACTTTCCTGAGGGGAGACAAGCCCAACATTCAGCAACTCTATTCTCCTCGTGGCAAATTGCAGTACATTCAGAGGCCGGCTATAGTAGCGGAGGAGCACAAGACCTCAGGAGAACAAATCAGGCGGCTTCTGCTGCTGCTCCTCCTCCTGCTGGGAAAGAGCAGGAATAGCAGCAGAAAGGAAAATTAGTTAACCCATTTTTTTTGACGCTGCCGCCGCTGAGGAACTGCTGATCTGGATCCAAATTCACAGAGGGTTCAACTGCACCCTTTCACTCCCCCTGGATCCGCCCCTGCTGGGAAGAGCAGAAAGTTCCAAGTTCCCTCTCTGGGTTCTTCAAGATAAGGCTGAGAGATTCCTGCCTGCAACCTTAGAGAAGCTGCTACCAGTCTGTGAAAACAATACTGAACTTGATAGACCAATGGTCTGACTCAGTATATGGCAGCTTCCTATGTTCCTATGTGTTGTGGCCAGTGCTTGTCTGAATTGGCTTGAAGTCTGAATGGGGGTTGTGTTTGAAATGATTTATACCCAGGTAAGTGTGGATAGGACTGCAATTAAGAGGGATGATCCAGGCTCTCTCCAGAGCTGTGCATGCATGTGAGGGGAATCTTACACTGGTACCAGTGTTCCCTGTAAGAAAGATACCCATAACCCCCAGCCAAAGGCCATTGCAGCTGGGTATGCTGGGAGTTGTAGTCAACGTCTTGGAATCCTTCTTACAGGGAACACTGACTGGTACATGTGTGTGAGTTTAGCAGGGGTGGAACTGGATAGTTTTTTTTACATCTTACGTAAATATTTTTCCCATTCAGACAGTTACATACAAGGGTTGTTAGTAGCTAACTTTGGTCTCTGAAGAACTGTGTGCTGATAGTTTTGTTTAAGATGATATTCTAATCAGGGAATGGAAAGAGCAGAAATAACCACAGCTTAGTAGACCACACACTTTACATCTGGAAGGACCTAGGTTCACTCCCTGACATATCCAGAGAGAGCTTGGGAAAAACCTTGTCTGAAACTTAAAAAGAGCTGTGGCCAGTCAGTATAGACTACTGACCTAGAAGCAGCAGTCCTGTCTCTGTAAAACCGAACTTCATGTATCCCTACAACAGTATTTAGGTTAATAGAAGTTTTACATACATCCAGTACTCTTCAGTGCAGGAATATTTAATCAGAAAGGCTGTTCTCACGAGCAGCCTAACCCAGGCTAGGGCACCCAGCCTGGGTTAGGCTGCTTGTGTGCAGTGCTGGTATCCACAAGGATCCTGGCACTGCCTGCCCACCTAACTATACTTTCAAGCCTGGCCTTTAGCCAAGATCAAGGGTGCAAGCGTGCCCGTAATCCTGGCACCGGAGTAGTGTGTATTCTTGGGCCGCTTGCAGCCAAAGAACACACAGACGGGCAGCTAGAATGCCTTTCTCACGGGGGTATCCCCTAGCAGTGTTCCCTCTAATCTTTTTCATCTTAGTGCTAAATGTGTTTGAATCTGGGTGGCAGTATCAAGGCAGTGTGTGCACATGTGGATTCAGAATGGGGCCTTCTTGATTCAATCTGAGTGGACATCAGAAAACTTGTGCATGCGCATGCCTTAGAGGGAACACTGTCCCCCAGTGTACTGCACTTGTGTGGTGCATTGTGGGATATATGGAGGCTGGGATGCACAGTCCCGGCTTCCAGAGATTCACACTGCATGCAGCAACGCGGATCATGTGGGAGCACAGTCTGTGCTTCCCACCAATATAGAGGAATTGTCTGACGGGCTGGGAAGATAAGATTAGTAGATTAGCACAGTCATTTCCCCACCTCCCTGTCACGTGACTGCCCTTAAATAGTCCCTTCAAAAGCAGCTGCTTAAAATAATTTATCAGTTGCCATCTCTGATTGATGAAATGGGGAACTGCCTGTGTTTGAAATAATTTTATTTCCATTTCTTGGAAGCCAGAGGTTAAGATGTGCATCCCTGTGCTTCTGTCTCAAAGGTTATATATGATCATACAAAGATCTGTAAGGAAGTGTCATGCTCAGTGTAATTCTGTTGTCTTTCCCCCCTAGAATTTCCCCAAAATTACTATTGCCATGTCCAGCTTTGAAACTGCAGATACTGAAGAGATAGCAACTTGTCTGTCTATCACTGTCTATCATCCAAGTCAAGAGGAAAAGCAAGTATTTCGTGCCTTAAGCTTCTGCCAGCGACAGCAGCTAAGAGCAGATGACCTGGTTAAGTTTGGGAGAGACTGCAACGTCTGCCATTTTAACTTTGTAGATGGACGTGTTTCACGCATTCAGTTTGCCTTGCAGTTTTTCAGACACTTCAACAGCTCAGAGTTTGGTTTTGAGATTAAGAACATGAGCAAAAAGGTAAAGCTAACTGTAGACAACGTTGAACTGGCCTACCTGAATAAAGTTGACCTGCCTGAGACCTGCATGGTTCTCTTTGGAGAGTACCAGATCCTAATGCAAAAACAAGGAGGCGAGTCGGAGGACTATTTTGATATTCGCTTTGAATTGGCCGAAAAATCACTGCTGCAGGAAAAACGATTATTGAAGAAACCTATACTTGACTATGGCATGATACAGAATGACTCTCCAATAGAGATTGATGAGAATGAATGAATTGGAGAAATTCTACAAAAGACGTGTAGAATTGTTTCAGTGCTCTAAAGTATTTGATGCCTACTACTTTTGCCTTGCATTTCATAGTCACTGAGTTTCATCATCCACATTTGTGCTATGCTAACTTCATAGTACAGGTTAATGTCCACATTAACCTGCACAATCCTTAACATCCTGCCATCTAACACCCCCACCCCACCCCCGGTAGATAGGTTTGCATCATATGCTAACAAATGTCTTAAGTGAAATGTTAAGTGCTGACTATATGTATTTTTAATATAGCCATCTGCATGCTGTAGGCTGTGCTACTTACATTATTATAATTAACGCACATATATAGCCTTTTAACAAAAATGTTTTCAAAGTCCTGCAAAGGGCTAAATGAACACTGACAAAAGGTGTGTGTGCGTGCGTGCGCACGTGCAGGGGTAGGTGGGGGTAATGCTGCATTTTGCATTTTCACTTAATAGAAGACAGTCCTGCTTGCTTCTGTGCAGAAGCTGCAAAGGCACCAAACATAATGTAATGTGTGGATAATAAAACCTTTAAAAAAAAATAAATCCATAGCTTCACATAAACCATTACCCTTTTCTTGAAGGAGACGGTAAGGTTGTTCACATGACTGGGTGGGGCGGTAGGTGGGAAGGCTGGTTATGCTTACCTTGCCCCCAGAAGAACAATGGCTTGTTTCTCGGAGTGTACTCTAAGACGAGCAACACTGCATGCCTGCAGCTCCGAAGACCGGGACAAAGCATCCCTGTGTCCAAGGATCCCACAATGCACTGTGTGACATGTGCAATGCATTGGGGATTCCCCCAGGAGCCAAGCGCTCCAGACATCTGTCTCTGTGTCTGCTGGGGCTAAACACAGCCCCAGTGACCACACTAGGCTGCTGCCCGAGTTAAGAGCTCACTTGAGTAATTAACTCTGGCTAAGAGCTGGGTTTAAAAATGGGCCTAGGCGGTGCTTCCCTCCCAGCATTGGGCCCGATCCTGGTAGTTCTCACACACAGGGATTCCCTAGCCTGGGTTAGGCTGTGTGTGAGAACAACCTCTGGATATCAAAGAAAACATAGAATTGCAAGCTGTGAATGTAAATAAGTGTATACATTTTAAGCTGTTCTTATCCTATGAAATTGTCTTAACTACTTTATTCTGTGAAATTTTTACTGTTTTATATTTGTGTGAAATTGTGTACACCATCTAGAGAGATACATATCAGACAGTATATAAATATAGTGCCATTACTGCTTCTGTGTAGTGTTTTAAATTACATGTGGTTAATGTGCATATACTGTGTGGCCTGCATGAAAGTGCCAAGTCTCTGAATTTTAAACTCATGCTGGGAATTGTGGATTTCCTTAGTTGAAAAAGTTCAGCATAATTATGAAAATCAGAACAAGCCATTACCAACAGATCGTGTGGCTTTAGACATGTGGGAAAGTAATATGAAAGTAGCCTGTAGTAAAGTTGGAAAGCCTGATCGTTTCCTTTCCAGTCAATGTTTTGTGGAAGTTGTCTAGGAAGATCTTGGTAAATCTGTGACTGAAAAACATGAACATCCTTTGTCCAAGTTGCAGCTTTTATTGCAACCTAATATGTTATGAGGTTATTGAATTACCCCAGAGTTCACTTCTCTTATCACCCTGCAAAAGCATGCCAGATGCCGATTCAAATACATACTACAAAGGTATGCCAGGTTCAAATACATATTAACCTACATTGCAAGGCTGTGGACCAGCCACAGGATTATCTTCTTCATTATCTTATGGCTGCAGCTTTCAAATTGTACACAGTGAACTTAAAGGCTTTTTATTTGGAAGTGACTGACTGACTTTAGAGATGCTTCCTTCTCAGTAGCTAGATTTAGGATTATAAGCAAGGAATGTATTATGATTATGGGAACCAGGGAAGACAAGAAATTGAACCTTACCAATCCACAAAATGACTGAAGCCTCTGAGACGAAACAACTCAACCAACAAAATAACTTGAGAACAAGAGGACTCCACCAATCCTACGTGGCTATTTTCTCAAAAACAGGAAGACGGAGCAATGGGACTTTCATTTGCTAATTTGATCGGTAATATTAGGCTAGCTTTGGAGTATGTAAGAAAATTATTCACAGGCTCAGCTTGAGAAATTTAAACATTAAAGGACTGATAACATGAAAGTCAGGAAGAGAAACAGTAGCTTATGTCAAACCAAAAACAAACATTTAAAGTGTACAAATCTTTATAAAGCATATTACAGGCATTGGAATATGAGCTTAACATCAATTTTTTTAAAGCAATAAAGCTTCCATTTAAGAAATGCAACACATTAAGAAGGGTTAAGTTGTCATGTTTATAGCATCAATTTCTGTCATTTTAAACAAAAGGCACAGGGGGAAATCAGTCTATAATGTTCCTGGCATATTACATACATTAAGATAGCTATACAAACATTTGATAATTGGTTACTGCCACTGACCACATCCATCATAACTGGGGCGGTGAGTAATGTTACAAAAATTAAACATTTTGAGTCTGGAATAAAGTTACATCATTTAATGCAGATAATAGCCCTATTCAGACACTATGTTGTCTCTGCTTACAGGTGTCTGTGCAAATTACTATACATGCATTCATTTTAAAAGTGAACCTGGATACAGGCCCCCTTAAATGCAGGATACAGATAGGAAACTGTGTGAACATAACATGTTAATAACTGCGTACAGATCTCTGTGTGTATGTACAATGTATACACTATGTATAGTGTACACATTGTACTTGTGGAACATAATGTGAATAGGGCTTGTGAGAGAAAGAGAGGAATGAGCTAACAAATCATAAAATACCAGTAATGACGGCCTATTATAGGACAGTGGAGGGCAGATGCAGAGAATGAGCCCATTCTCACGACTGGAAAATGGGCTCAGATGGGTTCATTCAAATGCCCCTTGAATGGGGCGAGGGGAGGAAGCCGTGAAAAAGTTTATCTCCCCCACAGATGATCGGCTGCCCAGATGATTGCTGGCTTCTGCCAATAGAAGGGTGGTTTGGGGGCCAGGAGGCCTCTGGAACTTCCATAATGCATTGTGCAAATGCATGGTGCATTGTGGGGAGCCTCCCAGCACCGGTCAGGAGGCTACTCGTGTGTAGGTGCTACACAATGCTGGCATTTAACCCAGTTTTTGGACACCCTCGCACCCAAAACCTGGGCTACGCAGGCTTGCTGCCGCCACACCACCAGGAGCCGCACAGCTCCTGCTGGAACACATGCACACCGAAAACTGGGCTGGGCTTCCTTAGCCCAGTTTTTGGCACACGTGTGAATAGCTTCAATGAATCTAAGGAGAGTAAATGCTGCCATCATTAGGTTTTTTGTTTCAGCCATTGATCATAATGCTGCCACTGATAGCAAAGCTAAGGCTGCTCCTAAAGCTCTGTATGCCCATCCTTTAATATTGTGTGCTGCTATAAATTCCTGCCGCTGTAGCAGCTGCTGCCAGGGAGCATTGAGCATGTCTGCACAGTTTCATCTTAGATGCCCACTGCAAGGAACCTCTGCTTTCCTTCTAGGGGGCTAGAAAGGAGAAGACCCCACAGTAGGAGAGCAGGAAAGCATGCAGCCCAGCAACTCACCAAGGGGGCAATAATGCAAAGCAAGTAGTCTTGCACCCCAATCTAACTCTGCAATATTGAAGTTTCCTATGAAATCCAGAGTCTATGTGGTAGACTTAATGTACATTATGAACGAGCAAGCTCCACTTCAAAGTAGCTTTCCTTTCAGGGAAAAACAAACAAACAAAAACTAGTTTCACAGGAGAATACCTAGGCTTTTCTGTAGTCTCACAAGTGCCAGAAGAATTCACTGACACTCAGGAACTTTTATTGAGAATGAAAATCTACAAGACCCTTTGTAAGAAAAATTAAATATTTGGGCAAAATAATCATTATTCAGAAAAACACCAGCAATTAAGCCTGGATCAAATAACCGCTTTTTAATAACTAGTCTTGTTTACATAAATGCAACCTCACAACACCTGGGAAAGAGCTTTGGATTGGAATTCCAGGCACAGAAATAATACAAACAGTCACAGAAAGTATTTGTGTGTTTTCCCTCACTTCAAAGCGGACTGTTTTCTGAGCGTCCACTATAATCAGCTATAATTAAAATAGTAACTGCCAAAGAAAATTAATTTTGTACAACTTAAAAAATGCAACAAAATATATTAGCAGCATTTGACATTTCAAGTTGTGGAAAAAATAGAACCTTTATTTTGGTTCTCTATAAAGTTTTGTTTCCAAATACCTGAATTTAAGCTTCCAGTGTTTTAAATAATGCAGATGCCTTCAAAAAGTTATACTTCTCTATTTATTACTGCACACATTTCTCTTAAAAGAATTTTTTAGCACTTCTCTTTAGGTGCAGGATCCATTGTGCTTGAGTCTGAATATTTTTGTAAAGTCAATAAATAAATTGAAAGGGATAGATCCACATGAAAAATTTCACTATTATTTTCAGAACAAATCAAACAGAAGAGAGGAAGTTATAAAACTGCACTATAGTTTCATGATTCAAGTATTAAAGGTGTTAACTATTACACTAATGTCAATATTTGAGGAAATCAGAAATACAGCTGTAGAATAAGATGGTTGATTAGAATATCAAGCTGTGATGTTTTAATTAGTGCAGACAAATGTATACCAAAACCCAAGAAGACACAACATAATCACTGAAGTATTTTCATAAAATTTTTAAAGGTAGATGATAAAATTGCACTTAAAAATCTGAATTCAGATAGCAAACCATACTCATTCTTTAACTGACATAAATTACACGGTTTCCTTTTTCTAAAAGAAATCTGGAGCTCAGTTCACCGAATACTTTCACTGGGGAACTTCCTTGAAGGAGGCTGTTCAGCAGCAATGATAGGGGATTGTGCACAATACAGATTTATACGTTTTGTCCAACTTCAACCATTTGGTCAGGTAGTAAAGAGCTGCATGATTTCATTATCTATCTTGTTGATCAGCACCAAATGTCTTTTTGTCTGAATCAGACAGTTCTAAGACAGGATTTACAAATCCAGCATACTCCGAGTTGCCGTTATCATCCATTTCAGCACTAACAAAATCATTCTCCCATTCCAAACCATTAGAGTCATCAGAGGCTGAAGTTGGGTTACTTCCAGTTTTCTTGCCACTAAATTTTAGGGCTGCCCGGAGTATATCCTCTTCAGTTTTTGAACGCTCTCGTAACGGGATCATTCTGTTCATACCTGTAATTCAAGACATTGTTTTAGAAGTAATATATTGGGTTCTCTTAACCCAGTGTTTCTGGATTTAAGGAGATGTATCCTGAATTAATAGTAGATAAATATATGAATGCTCACTGTTACATTTTCACCTCCCCGTTGCCGCACCCCCACCCCCACCCCAATGCACAGGAGACAGTGATAACCTTCCTATTTATTTCCATCTTACCAGCAGTGGCCTTGCATATTTCGGATCAGGAGTGTGCCCGAACCGGTCCGGGGCCATGCAAGAGGCCTCCGGAACGGTTCAGACTTCAGCTGGTCAGGTGGGGGTGGGTGGGTGGGGGTGGCTTTAGGGGGGGGTAGTACTTCCCCCTCCTGCTGCTCTTCCCCCTCCGGTGCTCGACTTCACTGCAAAGTTTTTGGGGCGGCAGAGTTCCTCCCTGCCGCCCCTGCCCCCATCGTTGTCTGCATCTTCTGTAACAAGCAGTAGTTAGCGCTACGCATGCGCCCATCATGGCGCGCGCCCGTCGCCGCAACGGGTGCATGCGTAGCGCCAACTTCTACTTGTTACAGAGGATGCAGACAACGATGGGGGCAGGGGCAGCAGGGAGGAACTCTGCCGCCTCAAAAGCTTTGCAGAGCGGCGGGAGGGGTAAGTACTACTCCCCCACCCTTAAAGCCACACTCCCCCCAGTGCTGGACCATGCCTCCATGGTTCCGTGCACATCCCTATTTCGGACACATGTGAAAAAGCAGGTGTGCACTTTTTGCTAGTGTAGGATATTCCAAATATTCCACATCCAAATGTAATTCCATATGACTCTGCACTGAACAGCACATACCTTCATTAGTTGTGGAATTTTTTCCAGTTCAGATGTCAGCAAACAGCCTTTGTATTTATTTTTATAGAGATATATGCACAAATCTTCCTCTTATTAAGAGAAATTTTAAAACACTACTCAAAGGATTGAGGGAAGAGAAGTGGTTGTGTTATTGTAAACCTCTGTACCATAGAACCTATTTGTATAGAAGGTGTGATTAAAAAAAGAGGGGAAAAGACACTTGCATCTGACAGAACATAGGGGAATGGGACATCAAACTTATCCACAGTCCAGGTTAGTGGGCTTCCTTTTATCTTGGAAATGAGGAAGGAGGACAATCACAGTTGCATTCCACCATCATCTAATGTGATTTATGCCACTTAGAAATGGAGTAAGGGAGGCTATTCGCAAAGGGAGCCCAGCCTGGTTTTGCATGTACATGTGTACCGCTAGAATCAGGCTGATCCTGGCAGCAAACCTACCTACGAAGCCTCCCTTTAAAACGGGGTTAAGGGATCAAGCGCTCCCTTAACCTCGTTTTTATGATTGTCTGTCAGCCACGGCTGCAAGCAGCCGCAGTTGGAGGGGGGATCCCCATAATGCACTGCACACTCACATGGTGCATTACTCTAGCTCTGGGGTGGGGTGGGGCGACGCATCCCAGCAGACCGACCCTCAGAGTTGCTGGCAGCAGCTGATGCTCGTCTGGGTGTGTGACCCACCTGCCCAGGGAAGGCGGAATGATAGTCTGCGCCACGAGGTAAGCTCTTTAGGGCTTCCTCCCCACAAACCCTGTAGCCCTTTCTCACTGCTCCTGAGAAAGGGGTCTGGAGGTTGTTTTGAGTTTTATAATCCAACAGTGTCTGCTTGGATATTTCAACTATCCGATACTACAATTTTATTGCTTAGGTCAGTGAAATTAGGGATATAAAGACAAAATGAATACCTTCTTCATCTTCCCACTCTAAATCTAAGGAATTACTATCATCATTTCCACTTGTTGATTTGGTTTTGGTCATTAAGTCACAACTGCTTTCTGTGTTTGGCGTCAGAACAGTAGCATCTGATGAGAGCCCTGCAGTCAAAAGACAGTTCAAATACCATTGCTATTAAACAGAAAATACACTACCCTAATTAGAAACATTATACAGTCCCAATATACCATTTATTAAAATACGCAGCAACATTCTGATTACACAAATCCCAAGAAACAAAAAGGAGCTAATACTCTACAACAGTGACCACGGGAAATACATGACCTTTTAAAAGTGGTAAATGGTCAAAACATTTAACACTAGAAGAAAGGTTGCATTCCTCAGCAACACAGCCAACAGTGGCCACCACAAGTCAGGAGATGTTTCTATTATATAGGATGTTAAGTTCATTAAAGGGAACAAACTTCTGAACGGCATAGCACTGATGGGCACATGTATAGTATGCATATACTAATGGCTCAGTTCTATACTCTGGGGTTATACAACTGGGGTTAGTAGCAACAACTTAAGTAGTAATAACAAAACACACAAAAAAACCTACTGCTACTCCGAAAAGCGTCATACTGTAGTTTTACATTTCTCAAATGAGAATCGAAATCCTCCTCTGTCACTGAGCTGTAAAAGAAGAAACAAGTTACACCAAAGAGGACTAAGTTAAGAGAAATGGCTAACAGAATTTCAATTTTTAGTTCTTTTGAGGACTATTCAGCAGAACTGGCCAAGATGAATTCAATTTCAGGTGTCTGAAAGTATGATTAAAAGTCTTAACAACCAAAATAATGTTTCACTAAAAATACTCACCAACTTTCATTCATATAAGATTTAGTGCTTTCAAGTTTAATGTTTGCACCATGACCATGTTCTCACCTTCTGAACAACTGGAGTTAGCAATAGATACATCTATTGGATTGGGAACAAGGGGGGATTCCTCTATCTGAAGTAAATACAAACTTCAATTGCCTCTCTGAATTTTAGGTTTCTTGTAAAACTAAATGCTAACAGTTCATCTTACCTTTGATTATCTCCACTGTTTGCTGATTTTGCTCTTTGAGTTATCCTCTGCAACCTTTGTTGCTAACAAACAAGAATGAATATATCAGATGTTTTAAGAAATTGACTCAAGAATTCCTCACATTTTAGAGTCCATTCTAATCCTAACTTTCCAAGACTAGCCATTAATTCAATTCCACTGCAAAAGTTAATTCAAATAGCATATCAGCTTCTACAGCCAATACTTGACAAGGTAATGACATGGTCATGTCCATTTTGTAGCCAATATTACAAACAGCAAATAGAAACATAAATAGGCTGTTAAACACATCTCAGTCTCGTTTCTTCTGTTGATAAAAGGTGTCCCCAAAGCCTCAAGGCTGCTGGGACTCTCAAGTAGAAAAGAGAGTACACGTTATATCCTGTCGCCATCTCACACCTTTTAAAAAGCATGTAGAGGTGCATCCATTAACGAGACTACTGCACAGGTGCATTACCCAGTATTGTGAATATGCAACTGATTATGACAAAGATTAAACCATTGTCAAAAGATAAGATCCTTAACAACACTGGCCTGATAAGGTTCCTCCTAAATTGTTCTACTGTTATTTCCTAAATTTTAGTGATAATGGCATTATTCATATGTAGCTGGCTCTTTTAAAGGCCACAGTCCATACACTTTTGTGGGGACTGGAATGCAATATATTCAAATATATTATTTATTTGTTAGTGTGTATGTTGCTTTGGGACTTTTCAAAAAGCAGTCTAAAATATAACAAATAATTAATATATATGTCAGTATTCCTTCCATAGTCCTCAACCCTAATCCATTATAACTCCCAAGGGTCTATCTAGTATCATACTTACCTTTGACTGATACCCCTCTTTTCCAAACTGAGCAAAAATCCCCATCAGTGTTGAGTTTTGTTAATTGTCTTCATGTATGACATGAAACAATTTTCTTCACAGATCAGGGATAAGATATAAAAAACCCGTAAACACAACTTTTAATATTGTTTATAATGCCTGCAGAAGATCCATTTTTAAAATCTCTGCATTACTATAAGCATACTTCTCTATGAAAGGAGAAGGAACAAATCAAGGAGTAAAAAGCAGAAAAGCCTGCCCCCCCCCATCAGAAGAGGAGATCCAGGAACAAAAAATAAAGACAGAAAATGGAAAAGAACCTTTGTTTTAGAAATCCCACAGGGCTCTGTGGTTGCCAGGAGTCGACACTGACTCCAGGGCACACTTTACCTTTAAGAAATCAAAGGAATGTCATTTAAAAGTGATGAGCAGGAACTTCCCACCTATTTACAATTTTATCATATGGAACCTGATGTGTCTTCTTTCCTCAAGTTCATCACTCCCCTTCTGTAAGTTTCATATTGCAAAAGAAGTGCCATCCCTTAGATCTCTGCTCTAGACCTATTCTTTCTAGTAAGCTCAGAGACAGTACTATATTCACTCAGCCAGCAATGACCCAGAATGTACAGTGGTTAAGAGAAGAGTTCAAATCCCACCATTACTTCCATGAGTAGAGAGATAGCAATATAACTAAATGATAAATCCTACACTATTTCACAAGATAGACAAATGTATAGTTAATCTCAAGAATGTTTTAAGTAACAAACTGAATGTTATCCATTCACCCAAGGCCCAATAGTAATAACACTTATAAATTGATATAAACATTCTGGTAAAATACCCGATATTCAACCTAAATGATTCCAAGAAAACATAAACTACTACAAGCCAGGCTTCACCTTGGATGTTCTGCTTAAGAAAGTACATGAAACTAATGCAAGATACATAACAGAGGCTCTGATATATATATTTTGGGGTCTTTCCCCTCACCTCCAAGAGCTTTCTCTGCTTTGCTGCCCTGGCTGCTTCTCGTTGTGCAGCATATAAAGTCTCCTCTTCTATTCTTAACTTCTCCTCTTGTATGGCTAACTGTATATGAACAAAATAATAAGGGTTAACAAAAGAAAACCTAGCTATCTTTCCTATGAAAATAAGTGCACTAAATTTAAAGGAAAAGTTATACATAAAAAATACAAAACAAAGTGTATCAATAAGATTTTTTAAAAATCAAGAAAAATCTCATATTATCTTCTAATACCAATCTGTTTTATTTAAAGTATACATTGAGAAGCAATTCTAGTTTCAACTTATAAATGTATTTCACTGGTCACAGAAAGATCTAAATACACTTTGCTTCAAGATGCAAGGACCAACGGTTAAAATATCTCAACACAACTGCATTAACATATGTAGGAATAGGGAAAAGATTGAAAGATTGAAAATGAACTTTTAGCACACTTTGGCAGTAAAACATCAACACAAATCCATCATTTTTTATTCCAAGAATAATGTGTTATATCAGAGAGGAACATAGGAGGCTGCTATACCTAGGCAGAGCCTTGGTCCATCTAATTCAGTGTGGCAGTGGCTCTCCAAGTTTTCAGGCAGCAGTCTTTCCCAGCCCTACCTGGAGATGCTGCCAGGGATTTAACCTGGGACATTCTGCATGCAAAACAAATGCCCTACCACTGGCCTATGGCCCCATCCTGCAGAGAACAAGTACTTGCTGTTTTCAAATCACAAGTGCTTCCATTCAAAATTAACACAGTACAGATCTGTGCTTTTTACCCTAAAAACAACGTGAAAGACCAACTTTTTGACACCTGTGTGCCCATATCTGCATTCTGAGGGCTGCACCACACATGTATGTTTGTCACTATCTAAAATAGAACTTCTCAGTTGTCCTTTTAGTACACCTTCCCTTCCATCAAGGCATGTAGCCTTGAGGTTTTTTGTGCTGAAATTTCTTTTTCATGCCTAGTGGCTTTGTATGTTACAAGCAACAGCCAAGTGATTTGCACATTCTCCTTTTAGGCATTGGTTGTATTGTCTGAAGGGGTACTGAAGTGGCACCTCCTCATGATAAGATGTACTTCTAGTTTAAGGACTTCTCCATAGAGAAGACCTAGTATTCAAATATAAGATGCACACGTCACTTACACAGCCTCTGTTGGTACTTTTTAGCAACTTCCAAAGCTGCCCTAACCTTGCCTTTCCCCCTCCACATTTCTCTCGATTTTTACTGAAAGAGCTTCAGTTAGTTCTTGTTAACTACCTGTTTTCTATTTTTTTGTTCCCCCTACATCACATTCTTAACTCACAAATCTGTTGTTCAGCCACAGTGGCTTCTTCATTAAACACCTCCACCTTTGTCACCCAGTTATTAAGAGCATGATTTGTATATACGGCCGCACACGTACCAATTGTGACTATGCTTACCTCTGACAGAAGTTTATCATCTAAAGTTCTTTGTTTTTCAGCAATGGAATTGTAATGCCTTGCTCTTAGATCTTCAATTTCTTCTTCAGTCAAAGGTCTGAAGAAAGAAGAAAGAGTTGGAACACTATTACAGATCAGGACACGATGCATGGAAGCAGTCTTCCACATGTGTATCCAGATGGATGGGGAACCTGTGTGCACAGTTCCCCTTTCTGATTCAACATCTGGGGCTGTGTGTTGTTTATTACAGCACTTGCAGCGCATTCCATGCACGTTAACCCCCGCTGTGTACAATTGGAGTAACTCCCTAAAACTTGTGTTTAGATCTGCAGCCCTAGTAGAGTTTAAGCACTTGCATAATAATTACATATAAAGGTGACACAATACACACGATACACATGACCTATATACACATGACCTATATACACTTAAAAGAAAGAAAAGGGAAGTGCTATAGTTAGACAAACTATAACCTGAGGTTAACAGCAAGGAAGAACTGAACAAAACTATGAGGTACATAGGTCATTAAAGGGTGTATGAAGGAATTTGCTTTCCTACCCTCCTCTCCTTAGTGTTTCTCTTCCTTAGTGTTAAACAGGCAAAGCTATTTGTTATCAACTTTTTCTCCTCTCCCTGCCCGCCCTGCCCCACTATGTGCTAACTAGGTGCTTGATTTGACTGGGGAGAGTTTTAGATAGAAGAATGCAGATTTCAAACAGTGGAACATCGAACACTGAGGCTGATGTGTTTACGCCGAAACATTTGTTCTTTGTTGCAGTTTTACTTATGTTTTAATTTACGCAATAAAGGAGGTCTGGAGAGGAGTAATAATTACACTGAAAAATCATCAAAATTACTCAGTTATTTTATGAAATTGAAGGTGTGGATAAGCTTCCAGACTTAGATACTAGACTAGTGCATGACGTATCAGCAGGAGCTATGAGCACAGATTCAAGGAGAATATTTTTGTTTTCATGACTTGGTCATGAAATTAAAATATTATTATGACACACAATGTTAAGCAGAATACCAACAACTTATTAAACTAAGGGAGATAAATTAATGGGTTATCATCTACTAAATAGGTTGGGAGCAGATTAAAAACCCACACATCATCTTACCTTTGGCTGCTTCCTGGACTTTCACCCTGTTTAAAATACCAAGAAAAAAGTTGTTGTACCACAGTGAAAACAATTTCAAACCACTAATCAAAGCATCTTCAAAACACAAAGCTAAGATCTAATTCATATGCATAAAACCCTTCCTACTGATATTCAGATTTAGCAAAAAACAGATGTTCAATAATTGTTCCTTTTAACAAATCAAATCAGTACTATGTGAGTGAGCCACTCGCTGGAGGGGTGGGATACAAATATTTTACATAAATTAATACTATATATGCACCCACCTCTGATGGAAAAGACCTGCCTTGATATATTTTGATCCAATAATCTATAAATCATCTATATGGTGCCATAAGAGCAGACTGACACCTCGTGTATCTTTGTTTGTAGATAACCATGCTCAGTGACAGTCCTAGGAAATATGGATTTCTGTCTGAGAAGTTTCTCAAATTTAAAATTACTAATCTTGCCAAGTATTTACCTCCACTTATCTGAAATGGTCCACTGTGGTGTTAAACTCTGCTGGCTAGACATTTTAATCTTATAAGGAATGTATTGGCCATTTGGCTCCTCCTCTCAAAGAACCATCTTTACTGTTGTACCACCTGGCTGCAGCAGAGGGAGAAGTGAAACCGCACAGCCCATTTCATCTGTTCCAATTGGACCACTTGCTATCAGACTCCTCTCCCCAAACTGTCCCCTTGGGGCCAGTCAACCCAAACACCATGCATCTTGGGAGAATTCTTCCCTTCCTTATCCCTAGACTTTCCCCCTTTTGTATCATGTCTATTAGACTGGAATCACAGAAGCAGGGTCTATGTTGCTTTCTAATCAATGCGCAGTACCTAGAACATCACATTATCAGTAAAGGAAGATGGTGGCTACCAGCATGGCTACCAAAGAGTATTTTGGGTGGCTTTATGCGAGGTTAACCGTAGCAGCAGCAGTTGCCCAGAGCACATTTTGGCTGCTGTGCTGGTGGCTAGCACTTTTTATCATATAATGCAATGCCGGCATTGATGAGCCAAGTGATGCAACAGCAGGGGCTATGCATTACAGGTAAAAAAAGAAGAAGGTGGTAACACAGGTAAATTTTAGCAGGTGCTTTCCTTGGAGGCAGCAGCTTAAGGCACTTATTGGTAGTCCCTGCCACCATATTTATTCATCAAGTCCTGATGGCTCTGGGCCAGTGCCCAAGTCAGACAACACCAGATACCAGGCCTCCTGTTGCTTATGATCTTTGATGTTTTAATCTTTCTGAGTTTTAATCAGTTACCCATCTTTATTAAGTGCTCTGGAATTATGTATACTTCAAATTCAAAAGATATCCATGTGATAGTAATATTGCTATTCATATTACTTATCTAACTGGAGTGGGTACATCAAAGGTTGGAAGAATCCCTGTGGTGAAATAAATGGCGGGTGGTGGGGACCATGAGTAGAAGGTTCTCTCTCTCACACCACTGTAGAGAAGAGGGAGGGCGGGCACTCCCTTCTCCCCCTTACTTAAGAAAGCTGTATAGAACGGTTGCTATTCATATTTTTCTAATCACAAACCTTTCAAATGACCCTTGGGATTCACATGCGCTTAAGAAGAGTCATGATCCAGTTCATATAAATCTTTCTGATGATCATCGTCATCACCACCATCATCAGTAAGCTACTTACCTCATCACTTTCCACTAGGTTCTCAAACTGCAAATAGATACAATATTCCAATTAAAGAAAGAACTGCTATCTATCTATCTAATATAGCTTCTTGGTTTTGCTTATATACCTGTGCAGACATAAGATAAAAATAATGTGCAACAAGTGGTTGCAACAAGAGCTTTGCAACATAGCAAAGCTCAATGGCCATTACAAAATCTGGATAACAGATTTCCCACACTTATACAGGTGGAGCTCATTATCCGTGGGGTTTCTATTCCCACAGATTACCATGGGTAATGCAACTGCAGATAATGAGGCATTGAACCTATGGGAATGCGGGGGTTAAGTTCGCAGACTCAACCCCCCCCCCCAAAAAAAAATTCAGACATGGGCCAAATAAAGTGACCTATCATGCTCTGTGGGTCTCCTGGCACCCAGCATTGCCCCAAAGTCCCAAATGACCCCAAAGTCACTTTCCCCCGCTTAAAAATTTTTTTTTTTTGACAAAATGAGCCACAAAATGGCTCCTGCGGACAAAATGGCGGCCGGCTGATTTCTTCATAGTGTTTCAAACAGTAGATATGAATATGAATTTTCTTCCTATTCGTTCCAAAACTTTAGCAGTAGAATACAAGATCTTTACTTACCTCTATAGTGAAATGTTCTCCTGTTGAACATGTTCTGAAGTATTTTGATCTAGAAAATAAACCACACAATATTATCAGCACAATAGGAAGAGTGATATAATTAAAGAGTTTGAATACTTTTCCCTATCAGAGCCTTCCAACATTATTTTAATGTTAAGATTATCTATCTTTCATAGCTACTTAAAAGTGGATTTTCAGGTTCCTGTAGCAGCAGTAATGAGATACTACATATAGAATTCTCTCTCCAGTTAGGGGCAGGATGCACTTACCACCCCCACCGTGCTTCCCTCTCCAGTACTCTGTGTAAAAATAGCCCAACAGGGCAAAAATAGTCCGGAAGTGACCGGCACACATTGTGAGTGTGTGTGCCCGCTGATCACTTCTGGTCAGGGGATCAATGGGGCAACAAGAAGGCATGCTGCCACCCCACGGGACTAATTTTACACAGAGCACCAGAAGGAGAGTGTACTCTCCCCCCTCCTTAAAGCTATTCCCCCCACCTTCAAACCGATGGTTCAGAGAGGCCTGTAAAAGGGCCTCCAAACTGGTTCATGCACATACCTAATACAAGGGGCTGGAGGCAACCCTGTTCTCTCTACCCTCTGTATTTCCAATATTACCAGACAGCTTTGCAAGCAGTACACAATCATCACATTTATGTATGTATAGTAGTTTACAAAGCCCCTATCTTTGTTCTGAAAACAATTTTTTTAAAGAGGCTGTTTCTCACTTCCTACAATAGTAATCAAATACAAACAAGCAGTTCAGGTAAGAACTAACCCGCCTACTTTCTTGGCCAGTGTTTGAGCTGGCCCAGTGATTCCTTTATAGCAACATTACACAGTGACCAAAACTGTGGTTTAACTACTGCACTGCAGTCATTTGCTACTGGTTGTTCAACATCCAGTTATATTGACAAGAATAAATTTAAAAGAATACATAGTCCTCAATATACCTCCTATACTACTACAAATACTTAACACTGATGACAACATATTTAGGCTCCCCCCACCCCTTCCTCTTAACTATGTAAAGACACTGTGCAAGCTAGGAGCTCATATATCAACAAAGCTCCTTGAATTTTGTTGATTTCCCAAGCCAAGTTCATAGTGTTTTTTACTTTTACAGTCCTAAACAGTTCAAGTCCAGGATACCTTATGAAGCATCTTCTCCTGTATATACACTCCCCATGTGGGTTAGTCATCTGAAGAGGTGGTATTTCATGTGCTACAGGTATCTGTACTGAAGGTATCCTCCATTAAGAACAAATGTTTTGCAGGTGGTAGCACCTGTATTGCCTCTCCAAGAGAGTCAAAAAGTAGGCCTGGGTAGCTGATTAAAACTCATTTCTTCCAGGATACTTTCTATGGGCTCTTTTTATTAGCTGCTAAATCCCAGTGTAAAGCTTTTAAACAATGATTGTGTTTTGTTTGATTTTAAGCTGCTCTGTGGGCTTTTCTGGCAAAAAAGGATCAAAAAAGGATCAAATTATGACTTCACGTATTGCATGGGACACACTATGTTTGATACAGCTGAATATTATGATGTAGACATCTGCTAACAGTAATTCACAAATTACTTAAGACAATGCTAAATTAATATTTCTGGAACTTATATGGTTTGTGGACATCAAGAATATATTGGGTACTAAACAGTACTCCTATCACATGTAAACTCTTTACTCTCAACTGAAACTGTAATAATGTAAGATAATGTGTGGGATGCTGAGAACAAATTAAGCTATTGCTTTATACAACACAAATGACCAGGCTGTGCTAGCTTTAATCATCTTCCAGATATGATAACAAGCAAACCCAGAGCTCTAATTATATTTATTCCCATAGGCTTTTTAAGAATAGTGTTCTGATCCTCTAGGAACAAACTGAATGCTGACAATTGAGGGCACTGAAACTAGACCTGACCCACTTTCTAATTATGACTCCAGCACACAGGCAACTGATCTCTAGCAACAAACACTTTAAACAAAAAGCACTACAACTGATCCTCAAACACATTTACAATTCAATGTATATCTCAGATCAAATTTTGTAACATAAAAAGAACAGTTGATGCCAAATGATCACTCTTTAATTTCTGTAGTGATTCATACAATAAATACCAAATTCATTTTAAAAACAGTTTTAGGTAAATGCTGATACTAGAATAGTGCAGGACAATTACCCCCAAGCATTTTGTATAGTACAGCACTTGCCGTGTTCAAAATGCCTCACAAGCATTATTGTGTTGCAATCCTTACAACCACCTTGGGGGACAAGTATTCTTATCTCCATATTGCAGCTAAGGGGCTGAGGAGGAGTTATTTGCCTACAGAGAGTCCATGGCAGAGGTAACATGTGAACCAAGGGCTTCCTGGTTCATGGTCATTATTTATTTTGTTTCTTTTTATGTGTTACATTTGCATACTGTCCAATCTAAATTAATAGCCTTGGGTGGTGTACAACTAATAAATTATTCTACAATTAATAATAACTTAATTGCAGTTAAAAGCTCTAACTATTAAAGGCTTGAGCAAAGAAAGTCTTGGCCTGTCACACAGTCTCAGGGACATATTTCTGAAACCAAAAGTCTTTTTAGAGCAGGGCTGCACAACTTCGGTCATCCAGCTGTTTCTAGACTCCCATCATCTCCGGCCACTGTTGCCAATAGTCAGGGATGATGGGAGCTGTAATCCAGCATCTGCAGAGGGGCCAAAGTTGTGCAGCACTGATTTAGAGAGAGGAAAGAGCAGGAAAAATTGCTCCCCCCCACTCCCTCCACAAACATTTGCCTACTTGGCAATACTCTGAGCTGCACCCTGAGACAGCATTTTTGCAGCTCTCTGCAGAATATGAGCCACTGCCATTTTAAATTCTGAAGAATATTGAATAAATTATCTTGCCTCTGTGATCAATTATCACATGTATGAGTAAGCAGAAAATGATACAAAAGTGCTAAGAACTAATTACAATGGGGACTGCTGTTGCTCAGCCAGAGCACTTACTCAGCAATGAGTCATATGCTCAAAAGTAACATCCACTTTGGATACTTTGGTTTATCTGTAATTTACAATGTTCTTCAGAGATGGGCAGGACAAAGTTAGCAGAACACAGATAGAAGCAGCCAGTTTGAGAGTTGCAACAAAGACTTTCTGTACTTCACATTGCTAATATTCTTCAATGGATACAGATAACCTATCTCAATAATCAAATACTGCCAGTAGGCTTGGGCCCAAAATGGCTCTGCCACATTTCGGTGACGGCAGGGGTATTCCCTTAAGGGCGGTGGAGGGTGCAATCACCCCTCCTGCTGCACTTCCCCTGCCAGCGCTCCATTGTTTTGAAGCCCCTCGGGGCGGCAGCATTCCTCCCTGCCGCCCTGTTGCCCTCATCGGCCGGAAGTGGCCAGAAGTACTGGGCACACATGTGCCCGTCGTGTGTGTGCATGGCAGACGGGTGCATGTGTGGATGCAATGGATGCACGCACACCCAGTACTTCCGGCCGATGAGGGCAACGGGGCGGCAGGGAGGAACGCTGCCGCCCCGAGGGGCTTTTAAACAACAGAGCACCAGCAGCGGAAATGCGGTGGGAGGGGTGAGTGCACCCTCCCCTGCCCTTAAGGGAATATCCCCCCCACCTCCAAAATGGCCTCGGCTGCTGAAACGTTTCGGAGGCCTCTACAATGGCCTCCAAAACGTTTTGGGCCCAAGCCTAACTTGCCAGGTATGCTTATTTCCAAAAAGAGTGTAACACTTGCTGGCAATGTAGTGGTTATAGCATCCCCCCCCATTTATTTATCATATGTATATGCCACTTGATATGTGTCATCTCTAGGCGGTGTACACAACTGAAAACATAACCAATATAAAACAGAGTTAAAACTATTAAAATTTCACAGAATAAGAAGTTAAAACAATTTCATGGGATAAAAACATTAAACAGTTTAAAAGTAATTACAGTTAAAAGACCGAGAAAGCAGGTGTGTTTTGAGGGTCTTCCTAAAAGAAAACAGAGGTGGAGATGCTCTTATTTTGACAGGGAGCAGTTTCTAAAACCCTGGGGGAGTCACAAAGAAGGCTTGGCCCTGAGTTGCCACCAAATGAGCCAGTGGCAACCCCATGACTGGATGTCTCCAGATGATCTTAATAGGCAACAGGATTCGTGACAAAGAAGGTGCTCTCTTAAGTACCCTGGACCAGTCTAAGGCATGCACACATGCATGCGCTCACAAGCTTTTTGATGTCTGCTCAGTTAAATCTAGATCCTGCTTAGGTTGAATCAGGAAGGCCTCATTCTGACTGCATATGCTCACACACTGCCTTTATACTGCCACCCAGAACAAAACGCATTCCGCACACAGATGAAAAAATTAAAGTGAACACTGCCCTGGACCCAAGTCATTGATGGCTTTATAGTTTATAACCAGCACTTTGTATTTTGCTTGGAAACATATTGGCAGTCAGTGAAGTTTTGTTTTTGTTTTTAAATTGGTGTTAGACAGTCCCTTTGGGTTGTCCCAGAGACCAGTCTGGCTGCCGCATTCTGTACCAATTGTAGTTTCTGGACTTCAAAGGCAACCCCATGTAGAGAGCATTACAGTAGCCAAGCCTGGAGGTCATCTGCATATACACCACTGTCTTAAAGTCATTTACCTCCAGAAATGGGCATAGCTGACATATCAGACGAAGCTGCGTACAACTGTAGCACACAAGAAGCACCCCTGGCCACTACCTCAGCCTGAGAAACCAGAGCGAGTTTTGAAACCAGGAGCACTCCCAAGCGAAGTAGCTGATCTTTCAGGGGGAATGTAACCCCACAGGCAGATCTAAACTATCTTCCAGGTCCCAATCCCCCACAGTCAGTACCTCAAGTTTGGATTCAAGTTACCCTCTCCAGGCAGGCATTTAGAGAAGTTATGCCATTTCCTGACAAGGTAGATATGTATAAACCGATTTGGTTATTAGCATACTGATAACGCCCTGCACCAAACCTCCTGATGATCTCTCCCAACCGTTTCATGGAGGTGTTAAAGAGCATTGGAGACAGTATGGAAGCTTGTGGAACTCCATACTTTAAGAATATGACAAATATTTATACACCCCTTTTCAACAAAAATTCCCAAAGTGGTTCACCATATTAATTAATTAAAAGTAAATTAAAAAAATAAGGCTTCCTGTCCCCAAAGGGCTCACCAACTACCAGCCACTGAAGGAATGTTGTGCTGAGGATGGATAGGGCCATTTGCTCTCCCCCTACAAATAAAGTGAATAACGACTTTAAAATGGTGCCTCTTTGCTCAGTTAGCAGGGGACTGCGCAAAGAGTTCTGTACTTTAGTTCTAGCTTTGCAGAGCAGCAGCTTCCAAGGAACACCATCCGGAATATCAGAGAGGTAGGAATAGTGCCACCCAATCCCACCTCCCTCAGGTGACTCAGATGGATTATCAGACGTGGCGACCCACTGAATTTAAGCATATAAGTCAGCAGAGGAAAAGAAACTAACCAGGACTCCCTCAGTAACAGCGAGTGAACAGGAAACAGCCCAGCGCTGAATCCCCGTCCTGCGGTGGGACGCAGGAAATGTGGTGTACAGAAAACTCTCTCCCTGACGCTGCTCCCGTGGGGGGCCCAAGTCCTTCTGACTGAGGCACAGCCCGTGGATGGTGTGAGGCCGGTAGCGGCCCCCAGTGTTCCGGGACCGGGTCTTCTTGGAGTTGGGTTGCTTGGGAATGCAGCCCAAAGAGGGTGGTAAACTCCATCTAAGGCTAAATACCAGCACAAGACCGATAATCAACAAGTACCGTAAGGGAAAGTTGAAAAGAACTTTGAAGAGAGAGTTCAAGAGGGCATGAAACCGTTAATAGGTAAATGGGGGTGGGTGTCCGCTCAGAGGATTCAACCCAGCAGGAATGGTCTGCGGGCCTGGGCCGGCAGATCCCCTCCCTCCTCCCCCAAGGAGGGGGGCTCCGGGAGGGGACTGCTGCCCAGATGGCTCTCGCCCCCATTGGGCACTTTTCCACTGTGGCAGTGTGCCGCAACCAGCTCCAGGTTGACTGGGAAGGCCTTGGATGGGCAGGTAGCCCACCCACCTTTGTGGGCTGGGCAGGTGTTACAGCCCCCAGGCAGCAGCTCGCTGCATCCCAGGGTAGAGGGAGAAGACTGCCGCCGCACCCTCCCCCACTGGCTCTCCACCCCTCCCCCATGGGGGGAGGCGGCATGGACGCCTCTGCAGGGTGGGATGCGCCCCCTTGCCCCTGGAGTGACTGTCAACCGGCCCAAACCCGACTGTCAGCCCCTGAGTATGTTGTCTCCTCAGAGGGGTCCCAGAGGCAGAGATCAACAGGCAGGGAGACCTTATCTTTCTCCCTCTAGCACAGGCTCCTTCCCGCCCCCAACAGCTGTTGCCGCAGGTGTCTATCAGATGGCTGTGTCTTTGGGAGATGGGTGATGAGCCCTCGGGGGATGGGGAGCCACAGCATGGATGTCAAGCACTGGGGGGACGTGTGCTCGCGCGTGTGTGAAAGTGGTCTATGGAGTGACTGTTGCTGGTGTCTATCTTATGTTTCTTTTAGATTGTGAGCCCTTTGGGGACATGGATCCATCTTTCTTTCTTTCTTATTTATTTATTTATTATTTCTCTGTGTAAACCCACCTGAGCCATTTTTGGAAGGGTGGTATAGAAATAAAATTGATGATGATGATGATGATGGATACCATTGTTGATGGTATTGAAAACCACTAAGAGATCCAAAAGGACCAGCAGAGTCATACTCTGTCGATAGCCAAATGGAGATCATCCATCAGGCTAATCAAGGCAGTCTCAAGCACATTGCCCACACAAAAGCCGGCTTGAAATTGATAATCTGTATCATCTAAAACGTCCTGGAGCTGAAAGGCTACCACCCACTCACCACCTTGCCCAAAAATGGAAGATTGGAAACAGATCTGTAACTGGAAGGTTGGAAATGGGTCTGTAATTAGCTAACTCTGAGGGCTCCAATGCAGGTTTTATTCAAATAAATTATTTGAGTTCACATGAAAGTTTTGATATCAACTTCAAAAGACTTTTAAAGAACGTTAGGAGAATCTTATTCTTAGAAACAAGCCTCCTCTTAGAAATTCCCCAGGAGTTATACTTTTGATAATTAAGAACCTCCTTTCAGCAGCGTAGTGGAAATCATTATATGAAATGATTAAAGATAATGTATACAATTCATTCATTCATTCCTCTCTCTCAAATTAAAGAATAACTGCTACAGAAAGCTCCAGAATAAGTCAGTTCTTTATTAGATGTACTAATGACACCGTAGCTTGGTATGTTTGAAGTCATCCCAGAACTAATCAAACTATTTTACAGTCTCATATAGCAGCTGTGTCTGCAGGGGGCGAGGAGAAGGCAGAAAGGGTGCTCAGAGGGTGGAAAGACAGCACTGAATTAAAGTGGCTGCTCACACTGAAGCCTATATGCCTTCCAGGGTTAAAGCCAGAGAGGCATCAGGAATACGCAATTACATTCACTTCTGTTTTCTTGGTGCAGCAGTATCGAATCTGTCTTCTGGCCTTAAAGCCAAAAAGAGAGAGAAAGATCCATGTCAGAGAGAGGAATAAACAGCAGGCACATTGGGCTGATATGATCCCCCCTGGGAAGTACAGTTGCACACAGTCTGTCTGTCCAGAAAGAGAGCATAAGAACACACCACAGAACATTTCTATGTTTTCTAAATTCAGTGGTGTATTATAGTTACATTTTCTATTTCAATAATTGGACTCTAGCAGCTTTGCTATAAGTCTACCTTCTAGTGGTCTAAAGGGAGCAATAACCATTGTGGAATGGCACTTGAGCAACCCAAATAATAGGCAAGTACATGAATTATAATGTTGTACTACAACAGCAATTCTCTCTCTTCATGTTCTTCTGACCAGAACACTGTCACACACACAAAAATTATGTAGACCACCGTACTTTAATTAAATGGGGAAAAAGCTGCCATTTAAAACGAGAGCTAAGGCCATCTCATTTTGGCTCAAGCTTGACAAAGCCAGGAAATTGGAACCTAAGGCTGATACTTTAACAACCATGCCACATGATCAGTAATGATGTTGTGTGATGTCACACAAATTATGCTCACTCCAAACTTGCCCTCCATGCACCCTAACTTTTCCTTGGTCTTTGAAGCCCAAATCAAGATGGGGAGGATGAAGCAAAGGAACTCCCGGCACCAGCAAAGATGTCCCATGGTGTCCTTGTGAGTGCATCAAAGGCAAGTTGTAATTATATGTAATTAAAATGGCCCACTCCACTGAAGTCTATGGGACTTTGTCATTGCAGAAGTCAGGTGCAGCTTTCCTGTCAACAGGGGATGGACAGCAGGACACTGTCAACTCTAAGAAGTGTGAGGGAATTTTAAATGAGTGGAAGTCACTCTCTGTCTGACAGATAAAAGGTGGCCAGAGGTGGGGAGAAAAGGATACTGGAAGCCTGAATAGGCTTACTCAGAAGTAAGTCCCCACACAGAAGACTATCCCACACTGCTCTGACTATTCACCTGGATATCCCCACCTGCACATTTGACACTTTCCCTCTCTCCCTTTCCCAAGAGTTTATGTTCCATAACTAACAGAATAGGCACTGCACTTGCAATAGAATCCACTAGCCAGCTCCCCCTGCCAATGTTAGAGTACTGGCAAACATGTCAGTATTCACACTCTGCTTAACTTTGCCAGCCACAGTCTTAATGGGACAGGAAAACCTTAGTAACTTTTGAACCATTGCACAAAACTTCACCAAACCACTAAAAGGCATCCCTCTTAGACAAGTCTGAACAGAGTACATCAGTCATTTTCACCAAATTTGAAAGAAATGATAACTTGTCTAAAGACTGGACAAAAAAGGACATGTGTCAACTTTCAGCACTTTAATTTGCTGTACTTGTGGCAATTTTTATCAAATTGATTAGGCAATTTACAGACCTTGTCTAGTAGATCACGCATGCCAAGTTTCAAGTTATTAGCTCCAAAAATACGATTTTGAAACTAAATAATGACAGAATATTTTTTTCGTTACTTGCCTTAACTAAAGAGGCACTCCCATGCCCCTTTAATAAGCTAGGTAAGAATGTTGGGGATAATACTCTGAGATCAAACAAATGTGAATGGCCTAAGTTGGTGAGATAATTCCAAATCCTCTGAAGTGATTAATAGTTTAACCAAAACTCTTTAGGATTATTGTGACTATTTTGTTGTTTGAGATAGGTGGGGTGCTCTAGTAGTTTTGTGGGCCCTGAATTATTTAACTTCTCAGCATTAGAATTTATTTCCAAAGTTAATTACAAAGCATGGAGCGGCGGAGGAGCACGTCACCTGCTGTCTTCACTTTTAAAGGTGCCCGATCTGTGCTTTGAATCAGTGCATGAATCCTGATTTGTGCACATCCCTACCAGAAATATGTCACTGAGGGCTATGTGCCACTCAGGGACATAAAAGAGCCAATAAGTACTTTTGGAGTGGGGAGAAAAGTGAAATAGTTTCCCTTCTTCACATATTTGGCTGCAGGACAAGCCTTTGAGCGAGCTCCGCAGCAACCTCTCTAGGAAGGTTCAGCTCTTGCTCCACCCTCATAACACTGCAAAACATGTTAGTCAACGTTTATTTTCTTCAAGTCCTTTAAGTGTGTGTGGGTTCACTGAAGTAAAAAGAAGTACATTTGTTATAACATAGTTACTGCTGTTGAATGTCATGGTGACCTCAGCAGACTACTAATGGCAAGAATAAGGGATGATGTGAAACTCATCCATGATTCTTGCCATTATTCTACAGACTACAACACAGACTCTCAGTTTAACAATCTACACTGAAACAAAAATTTCTGTACTTGAACGTTCATCCTTTCCCCCCTTATAGTTTTCACAAACCTAGTTAAATCACGCTTTGACAAATTTTCTTTGGATCTAGGAGCAAGCACAAAAATTTAGGAGCCAGACTATGAGCACTTAGCAAAATTACCAGACTTAGTGACAGACACTGTGGGGGTGGAGGTGCTAAATGGGCTTTTCTTTACCCCCTTTTCAAGTAACATACAGAACAGAAACAGGGTTGCCTGGGACAAATAAAGTATTAAAAAAATATCTACCTCTGAATATCCTTGTCCAGGCACCATGGCTTCCTGGCCCTGGGATTTGTCAAGCGCTGTCCCTGTATTATTATTATTATTATTATTATTATTTATTATTAATTCAATTTCTATACTGCCATTCCAAAAATGGCTCAGGGCAGTTTACACAGAGAGATAATAAATAAAATAAATAAGATGGATCCCTGTCCCCAAAGGGCTCACAATCTAAAAGAAACATACACCATCAACAGTCACTGGAGGTACTGTGCTGGGGGTGAATAGGGCCAGTTACTCTCCCCCTGCTAAATAAAGATAATCACCACGTTAAAAGGTGCCTCTTTGTCAAGTTAGCAGGGGTATTAAATAATGAATACCAGCTTGACTCTCCAGTCTTAATCTGTGGTCCCATAAATCTTGGGGTAATTCTTTTGTTGTGTGAACAGTTCAGATGTAAAAGCTTAAGGGGACTTTCTGAGGGCAACTAATCACATACAATAAACAGAATCAACAGAAATAATCTAATGAAAAAAGTTGCACTTGAATCAACTTTTCTACCTCTCTATTGTGCTCTGTGGGGCAGAAGAGTTGCAACTGTCACACTTTCTGCAGGAAGTTTCCATTTCTAAAAATGAATTGTTTCATTAAAAAAAATAGTAACATAACGATGGTTATAATACAATAAAATTGGGCAGGTTCATAGGAACATAGGACCATTGGTCTATCTAGCTCAGTATTGTCTTCACAGACTAGTAGCGGCTTCTCCAAGGTTGCAGGCAGGAATCTCTCTCAGCCCTATCTTGGAGATGCCAGGGAAGGAACTTTGAGCCTAGATGCTAGATTGTCCTACAATTTTGGAAACTGGAATTTCGTGAATGTCTATAATATGTCCAACCTCCTGCAAAAAACCTGGGTCTCGCTTTTCGCTCAGCGTTGGCGAAAGTCAGCATGGGGCATAGCATGGTGGGGGAAAGGATCTTTCAACGGTAATATCACACAAGTATTATAAAGAGAACATCCGGACTACTTGAGAGATTTGTTATTCACACTTAAAAAATGGAAGGTTGAACCGGATCTATTTAAAGGATCCTCCTCAGTTAAGCAGCTAAGGAAAACAATTTATGGAGAGATTCAAGAAGTGGGTTTTTTAAAACCTGATTTAGAACGTAAACGCTACAAACACCGCACCTCACAGTACTTGTTGCAACCCGATCACCCTATCGCTCTGTTTAAGAAGAAAAAGGTCCCTTTCCATTTATGGGAAACGAGGTGGCGCTTATACCATCAAGTACTACCACTTAATGAGGCTAAGCCATGGCTCCCAGAGGACCAGCAAGAGTGTCCTAAAATCAGCTGCAAACAGAAAGCTAGTGAGCTAGGCAAAACATTCAGGGAAACCCATTCACATTTCTTAAAAGAGTGTGTGGTAGCCAAAAGAGTGTGGCAGGGAGTAAGCAAGTTGTTAGAGTGGCCTGATTTGGAAAAACAGATTTGGGAAGAACTAACCTCGGGTTTGAGTGATAGAACCTCTTTTCGAGGTCCCAGAAAGAAACCTTCAAGGAAAAGGGATGGAACAGGTGCCCTCATACTAGGGAATTGGGACGTTCCCCTTCTCGTAATCAGGTTAGTAAACCTGTATGTCATTTATGCAATGCTCCTGCACAGGAATAGGGAGGGAAGATGCGACCAAGAGGTTCACGTGGATGAGACAGTAAATCTCTTCTGGAAAAAGTTTGTATGGTTATGTGCAAAAAGACAAGTGTATCTCTTCTAAACAGCAATGGGACAAATTATGGAAATGGACATTGGATGTAAACACCCCCCCCCCGATTACCTGATGTGCCTTGTGATCCCCCATCCCCAAGTTACAGTACTGCCTGCATATACTTTATAACCCTGTGGGTTTCCAAATCCTTGTGTGTAAATCTTTGTAGATATATGATGTACAAACAACCACTATGTATATAATTGTGCTTTGGCAATGTACTGTATGCTTTGATAGTTTGTTGGTTCAATAAAAAAATCTTGTCCTATCTTGGAGAAGCCAGGGAGGGAACTTGAAACCTTCTGCTCTTCCCAGAGCAGTTCCATCCCGAGGGGAGTATCTTGCAGTGCTCACACATCAAGTCTCCCATTCATATGCAACCAGGGCAGACCCTGCTTAGCTATGGGGACAAGTCATGCTTGCTACCACAAGACCAGCTCTCCTCTCAGGCATTAACAATTTTTTTAAAATTTTTTTTTGACTGTATCTAAGAACCCTCCCTCCACGTGCTGCTCTCTGGTCTGCTAAAATTAGTATGTTAACTAATTTGTGCCTTAATTCCTCCTCCACCATTCAAAATGTAAATACTGTAAGGAAGTATTTGCAATACTTTTCTTCTCTGAAAAGGAAGAGCATGCTATTGAATTTTCTTGCTATAAGATGTTTACAAGTATTCCAATGAAAATAATTTCCAAGTAAAGGAATAAAACTTTAAATTATTTAATATTTTCCTAACTGAATATTTCATATATTCTGGGCATTAAAAATATTGAGATATAAGCAAACAGATATATAAAGCCTGTTAAATTAAAATCAAGTACTATTTTAAAAGCTCGTTACTAAATATAAGTCAAATAAGCATACTAGATCAGACCCCAATCAATTTAGAGTTTCCCATTCCCCCCCCCCCCGAAAATGATCTACAATGTTATTTTTAATTACAGCTCAAAGTTTTCCAGAAAATCTTCACCAATTATTACTGGAAAGCTATCTAAACTTAAATTATCCTCCTTGCTTTTTGCTGTCAAATGACTCTGTCACAAGAACTAAAACAGCAACAATGGATCTAGTAGCCTTTTATTATTATTACTAGCTGGGCTGGGCGCAGAGCATCTTCGCCTCTAGTTCTCGCCCCCACCCACCTCCACCATCATTTTCTCTCCCCACCCTGCTGGTTTCTCCCCCTCGCTGCCATTTTCTTTGCTTGCCCGCCACCACCAGCGTTTTCCCCCTCCGCCTGCCATCACCGTTTTCTCCACCCCGCATGCCTGTCCAGCGCCACTGCTTTCCTCTTCCCCTGCCAGCAGCTCACTCACGAACTCTCGCAAGAGCAGCCATGCATGGGATTAACAATGGGTACGCCTAGGAGAAATATATATATAGATTTTCCTGATGCAATCATAGATATAAACGATTCTTTGTGTCCATATTTTTACACTTAGGTTGCAATCTCATGTTCATTTACTTGAAGAGAAAACCCACAGGATTTACTTCTGAACAAACATTCATAGGATCAGGCCTTGTGTGCTTGTAAGCAAGATCACAATTCAAATTTACATAGCTCAAAAAATCCCAGGGCACCTGCATACCACACGAGGACTGTAGACTAGCAGGACCAGCATTGATCAACAGTCCAGATCAGCAACTGTAGCTTAGTGAATGCCATCCCTCCTCAGAGTTACTTGATACTTCTTAAAGGTAATTTCTTCCAATCTAGTACTTTCATCACTGCAAGAAAATAGTTGTCCTGATGCAGTGTAGGAATGAAGTAAAACTTGGATTCACATGGCATAGAAACACTTTAAGTCTATTAATTATATATTATTCCATTTTGCTGTTTTTTGCTTTGTTACCTTCTGTAGGGCTTCAGAATGGGTTGGGCTATAGATCTACAAATATAAAAGACACAACTACCCTCCACTAGATATTGTGATAACACAATTAAAAGGTGGTAGCTAATGTAAAAAAGGAAAAATGCGAATCTTACATCTCTTAACTGGTGATGGACAGAGGAATGGAAATAAATTCAATCCAAGTGTCAAGAAGATCGACCCTAACCCTCTTAAATAGTGTCCCTATTCGAGAGGGGTCAGAGTTTAACAGCAGAGCATATGCTTTGCCTGAACAAAACCTCAGGTTTAACCCTGCTATCTCCACATGGACTGCCTAGCGCCTTTAGAGTCAGGTGGTACAAAAATTAAATAAATACATAAATAAGACGGTGGGTGGGCGGGTGGGAGAACCCTTATCTGAAATCCTACCTATAAGCTGCTACCAGCCAAGAAAGACAATACTGAGCTAGATTGGACCAATGGACTGACTTAGCTTCATATGTTAATCTCAGTCCTGGATAAATGGAATACGGTAATCCTTTAATGACAAATAGTAAACGCAGGTCTCTTGCTCTAACCCTTCCTACTACTTATAGGACAATAAGCATATAAGAGTTCTGGAGGATCAGACCACAGGGCCAACTAATGCAGGCTTTGACAAGTTTTATTTGGATCTAGGAACCAGCCCAAACATTTAGGAGACAGATGGTGGATACTGGACTTAATGATATAGGTGAGACAATGGGCTTCTCTTTATCACCGTTATAAGTAACACACTTAGAACAGAAGCAGGGCTTCCTGGGACAAATACAGATGTTGTTAAATAACTCTGAATGTCCTAAGCACCATGGTTAAACTTCTAGGAGCCATGGCTCTGACACCTGAGATTTGTCAAGCCCTAACTTAATCCAGCATTCTGTTTCTCACAGCTCTCTTCCCAGTTTCACCAGACACTTTTGGTGAGCCCACAAGCAGGGCACAAACGTAATAACCCTCCTCACTGTGCCTACTCTGGCAGTGGCATGAATACTTGTATGCAACAGGTCTGAATAGCTAGGATTTTCACACATGCAATTGACAATATATAGGAGTAGCCCTGCTGAATCAGACTACAGGTCCATCAAAATCACAGGGACCAATATTAAACTTCAAGGAAGCCCAGAAACAGAGCATTGAAAGCAGTGTTAAGGCTTGGATGGTAGAACACCTATAACGTTATGGTAAATTTTTGTCACATACTAGGCTTTTATTCACACACAATTTACAACATATAAGAGTAGTGCTGCTGGTGCTGGATCATAGCAAGTCTAGCCTATCTAGTGAGATTGTCCACCCCTTTCCCACAACCAAATGCCTCTGAAAAGCCCACAAGGCAGGTGAAGGGAGACAATAACCTCTCTGTACTTTGCCCTCGCCAGCCCCTAGTCAGGGATAAACTGCCTTCGCACATGGAAGTTCTACACGGCCATCGATCGTGACTACCAGCCATTAATAGACCTTTGCACAGGCATCATGACTAATAGCCACGGACAGCCCTCTCCCTTCTCCATGACTGTCCAATGCTCTTTTAAAGCCACCTGAGCCAGCGGCCATAGTACACAACTTATGGAGCCCGGGGGGAAGGGAGGCTCTCTGCGCCTCTTGGCCACACGACAGCCCATGCTAGATTCCAACTCATCCAGAAACGTGGAGTTGTAACAACAAACCAGGCCCGTCGCCTTATCCCCCTCCCCTTTCCCCTTCGTCGCGCTTACCCGCCTCCTCCTCGTTGGCTCCGTCCCGCTTCCCGCCTCGGGAAGAGCCAGCAGCACCACTGCGCCGCCCAGCTGTTCCCCATGGCATGCTGAGGGCGGGGGGGAAGGGAAAGAGAGGCGAGTGCGTGCGTGCGTGCGCGCGGGAGCGTGTGACGTTCCTTAGTCACTAACCGCCGCTGCGCCAGACTCCTAGAGACTGTCCCTCTGCGGCGCGGGCCGCCACCGCCCAACGGCAGCCGCGGCCGCCAGCGAGGTAAAGGAAGGCGGGGCGAAGGCCGTGACGGCAAACACTTCCCCCTCCGGGGGGAAGTAATTTAAAAAAACCACAAAAACAACAACCCAACGGCGCGTTACGTCGCCTGTAGAGGAGACGAGGATGCTCAACAGAAATGCCGCTTCGCTCGCCTCACGGCCCCACAGCGAGCGTCCCTCTCGCGTTATGCTGGTTCGCCCGCTGGACTGTCGCACGGGGGCTCAGGCCCCGCCCACTGGCCCCCATTAGGCCCCGCCTCCTGCTCCCCTCTCATTCATGGCTTTAACCTCCGAGGCTGGAAATGAGAGGGTTTAAGGAGCATGCGCAGGGATAACGTTTCGACTTCGCGTCTCGGTCGGTAATCTAGATGCGTCCACCCACAAACAAGATGGGAGGAATGGGTAATGTGTGTTGAGTGTTCCCGGCAATGGGATGGACGGAGGTGTTGTTTCCGGGAAACATATGACTAAAGCAGCTACTCATAATGATGATGCCAGGATTCCCAGGGCTCAGCCCCAGAACATAATACCAGAGGGAGTGCCAAATCTCAGCCCCATACTTATGGGAGGGGGAAAAAATCTGGCAACCTTATGGTGGTTTCGACTATGCTGGTGATGATGGTAGGTCTCTCTGCCGCAATCCTGCAGCATGAATTGTTTAGTGCTGTCAGAGATGCACTAGGGGATGCTGTTCGCAGTGTTTCTACGTGTGTTTTGAGCTGACTTCACTCACAGTTTAGGCGCCTCTCGATTCCCTAGTTATCCTTTGAGCTTTCAAGATCTGGAGTGCTTAATTGATGCTGCTAAAACGCTGTTTTATGAGCGTTGTTGCCTTCTTCCTTTAAACACACGCACTCTCAGCCTTGGAGCAGATCACAAAAGAATAAAAATCAAATATAAAGTATTCACTTAAAATCCCTGAAACATCAAAAAGCTAACCTTACATTGGCTTAATCCCAGCTGCCTAAAGCCAGCTTGAATAAAGGTTTACCATGGTGCCAAGTTACAGTGCAATCCACACCCCAGTTAAACCAAAGTGCTTCAATTTAAGCAGAATAAATCTCTTAATTGGGTCCAGGGGCATAACTATAATAGGGCAAGGGGAGACAGTTGTCTGGGGGCCCCACTGCCTTGGGGGCCCCCCCAGAGGCAAGTCACATGACTGACTCCCTGAGCTGCGCACCCGCCCAGGCTTCCTTCAGTACAAAACCCACAATTTACAAAACCTTAAAAAATAATAATTTTTAAATTATTCATTTTTATAATAAATTAAATCATAATTTAGGATGATGTTCTATTGTGGCACATAGGTTTAAGATTTCTTTACTTCATGAGCTGAACTTCAGTGGGGGGCATTTTAAAATCTTGTCTCTGGGCCCACTCCAACCTTGCTATTACCCTGATTGGGTCAATACATTATGATTGCTGCTTGCATAGCCTGTGTATGGTGGTCTTAAGCCCATAATGAGCATATTATATACATACAACAGACCCCGATTTAGTTTTATGTACACATCATTGCAAAGCATTAACACTAAGGTGGTGATTCTAGGCACACTTTTCTAGAAATATGTCTCACCAAAACCAATTAAAAATTGTGATGAGTGGGGAGATTTTGTTTGTGTTTACTAAGGTTTTTAAATTTTCTAATCTCAACAAGATCTTGTTTCACTGTCACCATATGCTCTCTTTTTAATCATAACTTTATTTGAAGGAGTCAGGATTGGTAATGCAGTGATGTAGGCATGTGGGTACAAACAGATAGGTACAAACAGGATTATGTATACAAAACTTGATATCTGTAGGTAATTGGGAAGTATGACTTTATTTTATACAAACAAATGCACAAACTCTTCAAAATATATATGATGCATGTGCAAACCAGCTCACTATCTGTTAGAGATTTGAGTATCCTGAATAACTCTTTTGGACAGATTTGCCTAGGACTCTCCTGCACATTTTAGGTTAGCAGCTTTCTGGCATTCCTGCAAAAGACAACAAGAGTGGCTGATTTATCATCTAAGGTGTGGCACACAAGCATCTTCAGTATGTCTTTCTTTTAGAATATATTTATTTATACACAAAGTGATAGTTTCACTTAGAACTCAAAGGCATTTTAAATATGTCATTGTATCTCTCTTTTTGAAATCCCAGTGAAGCAGAAATCATGTTTATTTTAATATTACAAAAGGGGGTGGGGGAGGAGAAGGCAAGTCGATTTAAAATTCAAAGCAATTACATGCTTCACGTCAGCATTGTATAATTCCCTGCTATTATGCATAATGACACTAAATTAATGAAGTATCACTTGTTCTAGAACTGCTACAAGCCACCTGCTTGACCTCCCCTCACTCCCAGACATTTCTGTGAAATGATGGACTGTTGAGGCAGGTTGAGGACATTCAGTACAGCTTGCCATGAGTCAGGTCAGTTCAGATCAGGTGTCATTTTCAAAAGAATTTTTAACTGATATTGTCTGCCTTTTAACTAATCAATTATTTTGTTTGATTTGTGTCTCACATTTCTTTAATAGAACTCAGTGTGGATTACTTACATGGAGTATGTTTCCCACACAAGCACTGGCCAGACCCAAACCTGCTTAGCTCCAG